>NC_142836.1:3125000-3750000 GCF_061612785.1 Hesperophylax consimilis
CTAAAATTAATCAATGAATACTTTTATATATGAAATGGGTATTTCTTCTGTTTAATTTATTTCTTTTAAATTATACTAACGGTGTTCATTCGAAAGGTGAATTTTTGATTGAATTTTTTTGGCCTATAATTTGTCAGCAAAAAATACATAATACGCCATTTGGTTTTGAAAGGTTCATCGTGACGCAAATATTTTATAAATACGTACATCTTCACAAATCATACAATTATAATATACCGTGATTTTTAACGGGTCTGTGGTAGTAATAAATAAAATAAATTAAACTCTTATTAGGCAAAAGCAATAAGAGGGAAGGGACAAGGAAAAAATAGCGAAAGGCGTAGATATTGGAAAACCTCGTTCCAATATATAAAAAATATATGCGTATATTTGTTCTCGCAAAAATCGAAAAGTAGTCGACAAATATCGCTAAAAGTTTTTTATTAGAGTCAGAAGTGTTCAAAGATTGATTTAAATGGTAGAACCATCATCCCATACGTCAACGGATACAATACATGTCTAATAAATTGAAAACATAATAATATTGACATTGAGAAAATGAATCATATCTTAGATTTTGTATGTTGGACCCTCTGAATCGTGAAGATTTGGAAGAAGGGAACCTGACAGGAAAGTGACAGATGATAAGTCGGGAAACAAAAGCCAGAACAATAAAACTTTTATCTCAGCCCCGCAGATTATAAGGCGTAAATTTTTTCCCATCGGCGTAATTTTGTGTGGAAAACTGTGATAAAAGAAGCGATTTATCGGCGTCCAAGTAGCGGCAAGAATGAAAGCCATAAAGTAAGTTAAGGCGATGCCATACGTAGTAATGCAAAATCATGTGTTTTTGGTTTGAAAATTTGGTCGCCTAGAAATGTTTCAGGTGCTTTAATTAAATACTGCGAGTAGAATACATCATGGCTTTAAAATAATCGAGTATTTTTTAGATAAGTCTTTTTATAAGCCCAGAAAAAAATAATGTATAAGGCCTATGAAAACTGCTTTAAAGTTCAAAATCTTCTACTTACGAACCCATTTTCGGTTATATTTTTATTGTATAATGTGGAAAATTAAGTTATTTATAAAATGATCGAAAAAAATTAAATATTTATGCCTGAACAGTGAACATCCACAAAATAAAATAAAAGGCACTTTTTGGCCATGTTTTTTTCTTGCACAAATTAAAACAGGCGGATGGTGTTAAGCGGGAATTTAAACCTTATCGCCATCTACGTAAGGGTTATTATTGATAGCGACTCAATTTAAAATATGAAACGACGTAGTGCATCGCCTTAAAAGAAGGATTCATTATTGAGACCTAAAGGCGCACAGCTGATGGATCCGTTGGAACCTCTCTCTCCTTCTCTTACAAAGTATCAAACGTAATAAAGGGTCTCTATCTCTCAGTGACAAGATAATTTTCCACAAATACTCGAACACATATATATAATTCTTTTTGACGAAGCACTACATAGTAAAGCAAAATAATGTCTTTTTT
The DNA here is from genome assembly GCF_061612785.1 of Hesperophylax consimilis. Lineage (NCBI taxonomy): Eukaryota > Metazoa > Arthropoda > Insecta > Trichoptera > Limnephilidae > Hesperophylax > Hesperophylax consimilis. The sequence goes on from NC_142836.1 coordinate 3,126,502, forward strand.
AAGTTCGAAAATTTGAACGCTTAGAAATATTTTATATACATCAATTAGTAGGTAGGACTGGCATTTATTTCATATATTAACTGCCGTAAAGTCGTATATGTTCGCGTTTGTGTACCTCATTGCCACAAAATGATGATAGAATGCATTGTCATCGACAACGAGTCTATTTGCAGAGGTTCAGCTCGATCGGATGCCGGGAAATTGGTTATTTTCCGCTCCCAACATTTGCATTAATTCATTTATTCATATTTATTTATTTATTATTCATTAACGCCCTATCGGGCTTTTACAGAGTAAATCGACAGTTTATGTATGTAAGTGTGGGCACGCACTTCGAACTTCGGCTAACTTCGTCGAGGACTTCGTCGAAGCGTCGAAGCGAGTAGTGTAGCTGACACTTTACATAATAATTGGATAATATTCTAACTAAATACAAAAAGATAAAAATAAAATGCTAATACTAAAATTAACATAAAATCCAAATAAAATAATATAATATAATAAAATAATATAATGTAATAAAATAAAATTATATTATTAAAACAATACTAACAACAAAGCATTCACATAATTAGTGGTAACTTTCATTCATTCCTTCGCAGTTGTCACACGGGGTTACGAAAAATAAGAATTAATCATTGGTATATTTTGTCTATTTTTTAATAAAATTAGAAAAAAATCACTCTTTGTTGATCACAAAGGTTTGAAAGAATTTAGGATTGGTTGTAGCGGCGTTTATGTGTCAAGTAATTACGAACAGGAAACGGGTAAAAATGTTAGTTCAGTAATTGGGTCTCACAGGGGACACTCCGATGCCTATATTTTATATACAAATATACACAGGAAACAAAGGACGGAAATATCTAATAGTTGGGAAGATACGCCCGCTGACGGTGCGGATATAAGAAACTGTAAGTGTCTATCTACCTTTCCCATAGAAAAGTAAGTATTCACTTACATTCCAACGATGGTTCCACGCTAACTCAACACAGTGACTATTCAACACACTTTTAAAAAGTGATATAAAGTCATTAAAAACGATGAAGAAAAATATTTTTTTAACCTAACCTAACCTACTTAACCCAGTTAATAAAGTTTTTGTTTCATCACTTTCCATGACTTTACATAACTTTTTAAAGATGTGATGAATTATCATTTTGATGATTTATCCGGTCACCACTGAAATCGAAACAACCCAACTGAACAAAAAACACCTTGTAATATAGTTATAATTATTTCAGAAAAAACTCTATTCAATATATTTATAATTACTTTATATTATCTCTACTACTAAATTTTAACCATGTGCAAATGAAATCCTCAGCACAGGAGATCCCAATGAGGATATCATTATATCCATTTGTTACAAAAAAGGAGAAAATCTTCATTATTTGATAAAAATTTGTTTTATGTTACCTTATATTTTTAAAACGTTTTGTTAAATTTTTGATTGCCCGTAAAAAATTGGAAAAAACAAAAAAAAAATCTAAGTCTAAATATAGTCACTTTGTCTATATTTAGACTTACTTGATAATACTGGCGACGCCGACGTTCTGTTTTATCGGTTTTATTGTAAATATTACCGCCATTAACATTACCTATGTATGCTAAAAAATATTTGTTCAAACATGTTATTTTTAAAAATTCAATGGCTCTCGAGATTTTAAAGCGAATTAACTGCACTGTACATGTAGTGATTTGAATATCGGAGGCAATTTGTATTTACGATTCCCACGGTTCCTACCCCGAATGTTCTTGAGCTTAGTCAGACAGACCATAAAGCGACGATGGAGCACATACTGATTGCGCAATATGTAACTTAATCAATATGCCAGCATGTTCCCTTGTCACTGTTCACAGCTCACCGGGCAACGTTCAAGTTCCCAGCTGAATATCAATCAAAATGAATTTCATATCGAAGCCGGTGCAGACTGCAGATTGGTATCATTTTGCCACCACAAAATACCAAGTAGGATCCAGCTGGAACTATGCATTATTTATCAGATATACAGCAGTGTATTGTATGTTTATTTAATTAAAGTTGTATGAATCACAACATCGAGATTTACAGCCAAACACTGAACGCATTTAAAGTGGATAAAGGGGTACACCAAGGATGTATTCTCTGGCCAATGTTATTTGTGATGTTTCTTGTCGCCCTTTTTAACGAACAATCAATAAAAAGTTTCATTTCTAAAGTATAAATTCTATGCATTTTGATCAACAAAACAATTAACTTACATTTTCCTCACAACTATTAATGAACGCTATAACAGGCTTAGAAACGGTGTGGAACAGAAGAATCGAAATTACAAAATACGCCATGAGTAAATTGCAAGCAAAGTGGTAAAAGCATAGTGAAAATCAGAAAGACAAGAATCGTCTCCGATCAAAGATATTTCAGGATACCATACATAGCAGGCACTTGAATTTGTTTATATTGATTTTAACAGAGCATCACGGCATCCAAACATGCCATCAACCATTTGTGTATAACGTATAGGTACCTACCCAAATGTATATTAAACGCATCGCTGGCCAAACTGAAAAATCAAAAATGGAGGTTAAATGTATTAAAAACTCATGGCCGTGATCATTTATTCAAACAAGTTGTGTTAACTTCAAACACTCAATTCAGAAAGCTTCATTTACCGGACAGTTTTTAGAAATATTTAACAATTCAGCGAAAAATACACCCTAAAGTTTTGTCCACTTTTATTTAACTGAGTGAATCACGTATATAAATGCACACGTGCGATATGTCCGTCTCAAACCAATAACCTACCACCAACTAAAAACCGGTTCATTATCGATAATTGAGCGTTAACTTCAGAAGTTAAGTCACGACAGATTTGAGTACCAATTAGCAGAGGTAATTACTTGTGCTTACTAAAATCAAGGTGATTAGAAAATCGTAAAGCCGATTAATTCGCATCCTTTTTAGAAGGTGTTGTAAGCTCGACCACTGACTAGCAAAAAAGGGGTTCTCTTGTCATGTTCGGCATGAAGTGGAAGTGAGGAATAGAAGGGGGGAAATGCCAGTGGACAAGCGTGTATTATCGTTATCGATCCCTTTTTTACATGAGTACCGCACAAGAGTACCAACTGCTTCCAACCATACGAAGTCAGTAAGACTATGGCATCCCCAATTGGGGTGTGTTGTGAGGCTGAAGGTAATGGAGAGGGAAAGGATATGGGGAAGAAGAAGGGGGAAGTACAGGATTATTCTGACCTGGTCACCAAAGATGGCCAAAGCCATTTCAAGCAAAGTTTCGATTTTGAATTGCGGTCTCTCACAAGTGTGATTATGAAAGTATCTTCCACCCTGGAACGTGCCGCAAATATATTATGACCAGGTCTGAATAGCCAGGTAATCCCCCACCTTCCTCTTCCCTATCGCCTCCAGCACCCCACGAACTTCAGCCTCATAACATACCCCAATTGGGGATGCCATAGTTTTACCGGCTCCAGGCGGTTGGGAGCAGCTGCTACTCTTGTGTGGTATTCATAAAAAAAACCTCTTAACTCTCATGAGTTAGCAGGTAAAACAAACATGAACATACATTTTTAAAGCAAAGCGATCCATTCAAGGTTTTCAGCCTTCAATACAAATGCCAGGTGTCCTGTATCCTTTTGTATCTTGTAAAAACATCAATGGCAGCGTAAACTATATCGTGTATCGTGTCTAGCCGTTCGAACTTCTCGGAAAGGAGTCGGTTATAGCGCGGAGGTAAGCGTCCTCGGGCTGGCTGGCGGCCAAACCGGTTCCGGCGGGCAGCATCCCGGGCAGGTGAGCGGTGAGTTGCTACTGGAGATGCCGAGATATTAATTAGGGCTTCATTGATCCACTGCGGGAAACAGCGTGGCGAGGATGGCCGAACTGAATTCTTGATCAGATGCAGCCAAATACTGAACGCATTTAAATTGGATAAAGGGGTACATAAAGGATGTATTCTCTGGCCAATGTTATTTCATATAAACGGTAAATATAAGACAGGTGGGAAGGTTATGTGATGGTGTTTCTTACGCTTATAAGTATAAGAAAAAATCTAAAATCAAGGCCGTCTGATCAATTGACAGCCAAATTTGTGTTATTTTGTTTTAGAGCCTTGATTTTTCTGAATTCAAATCATGTAGATTATCGGTATATCATTATTGGCTAGTTGTTTTACAAAACTGAAATAATAACAGAACTTAAATATAACCTTCACAGAACTGGAAAATCTACTTTGAAATTTCATGAATTCTTCAAATTCTGTGAAAAAAATCGTCCTAAATCCAACCAATATAACATGCTAGCTCTGACGTGTACCTGGCGGTTACGAACTTTTGTTCCGATGCGACATGACAAAAAAAATCCCATTTCCTTTACGGAGAAAAATGATCGTGTTATAAAAGTGACAGCATTCAAGTTCCTGATAAAATATTAGTCATTCAGAACACGTGTTCTTTTCCGAATAGATATCATGGCGGTATGCTACAATATAATTATGTCAGTATTTGTATGAACACATGTTCCGCCGTCCGCATAATAAAAATTGCTTTTGACTGATACTTTGTAACAAATTCTTACAAGTCATTCGTTACAGGCCCGCAGTCCCATTTTTAACAAGAAAACGAATAATTTAACCAGATTTTTAACAGTATTTAATATCAATAAGTTTTCTCCGTATAACTAAGTAAATTTAGATGAGACCTTTTGGTTCTGACAACGTATATATTATAAGGTCGTGCTAACCTCTATCAAAAATGTTTACTAATCTTGTTGAACAAAATTTATCTACTATGCTGCAGGTTGTCTAAGAATAATATGACTTTGTGTGATTCATCATAACATGGAAAAATGGATTTTGTTTGTAAGATTTTTTTGGGTTTTATCTTTTGTTGAAGTAGGGCGCTTTAAAAAGTACATATTATCAAACCGAGAGGTTTCATTTTGAAGCAAATGTTTGCTGAAGGTATTCCTTTTGAATTTATGTATCTGCAAAATACCTTTTGCGTACAAACCTTTGAAGAGAATTCCAAACATCCCGAGGGTATATAAAATTTTTGGCTCGTTGAAACATTACTTTTGTACGCGTTTAAATGTTTTAAAATGCCGGCATTTGAACACATCATAATCACCTTTGTGTCTCTTTCTAAACAGTAGCACGATATTTGTCATTTTGACTTTTTTGGATTTAAACAAGGTTTTTAGTTATTTAAAACTACGGAGGTTGAAGTTGTATATGATTTTCTTTTTCGAAACTCATATTTGGCTGCAGTTTGATATCTATATAAATAAAAATATTCGTTTGTTCAAAAACTTAAATCTCTGAAAGTTTTTCACCGATTGCTTTGAAATATTGTCACAGTATATGTATACGCGTATGTTATTATATAGATGTCACCTGTGACAGGTAAAAAATTCTGTTTTTTTTTTTAAACAGCGCCATTTGTTGGATGTAAAAGCAACACGCGCTATTGTTTCTCTATCTGAACAGACAGACTGAGCCACAGCAACGCCTGGCAAGGTACAGCTACTTACAAAAATAGTGATATAAAATAATTGGTATAATTTTGAACGTATTTTAATCTTACTTAAAATATTTTGATTCTTCTTCCTATTTTCTTTAAAACATCTTTTTATCAAAAAGCTGAATCTTCATTCTTATTTCCAATAAAGTTTCTATAGTAATATGTATTTTTAAAATTTTTGTTTTGCCATAACATGTAGTTTTCCCTTATGTTTCATTATTTGTTCTACAAAATATTATTTTGTTATTCTTACATAAATCATTTACGATTACCATTATACGGGCATGAGCCTAGGATGGTAGTTGAGAATATCACCAAAATTGTAATTTAAAAAAAATTATAATTTAAAAAAATATATATATATATCTGTACGAAAATTTATGGTAAGCAGTAGCTTAGAACAAACTCAAAATTTAATGACAACACAACGACTCGCATGACGTCATAAGTCTCGGCGTGTAACATTTCACTTCCACGTGAATAAAGCTTCGCAGGACTGATGTACTCGTACTTTTCGCGACAGCATTAGCGAAATTTCTAAATTGAGTGATTGAATGTAAGCTCACTACTTTTAATGTTGAATCGTCCCGTAAAATAATAATAGTATTTTATGGGTTTTTATCAGATGCATCTCCGTCTTCTGTCGTTCAGTGTTAATGGGAATATTTTGACGCAGAGCGAGGGGTTTTCAGCCATTGATCTCTATAAAATTGGCATAAAACTTTCCGATAACCCTAAAAAACATTTTAATGTTCGAAGATATCCGAAACCGGGTTAAACCTTTAAGGGTAGGTAGCGGACACATACACCCCCATCCCTCTTAGCGATAATTTTTCTTCAGTTGTAAAATCATTCACATTTTTCAAACTTCGTGAAAACGATAAAAAGAATCGGAATAATTTGAAACACCTGATGGGCCGAGGAAGCAAAATTATAACTACATAGAAATTAATTCGATTGCTTTTTTAAGACTTTGAACAAAGGAATTACAATGTTGCTGCACAAAATTCCTCAAAATAATTGTATTTCTCTTGAGACTTTCTAACTTCGTTGATGAAGAGTCGAAATATACAAAAAATATAGCAAAATACATCTGAATCAAAGCCTAATTCCTAGACACTACAGAAGTTGCAGAGGCCGTCCAACTTTTGAAGAATTAATATACTTCTGCTCCGGGAGGAACAGCGAATGTAAATATTAAATTATGCTGATTTTATCAAAGAACTTAGTACAATTATCATAGTGCTATTGATTTAAGATAATTTATTAATTACAACGTTATGATAGGAATATGTAATAGCATTGAATTGATTTCAAATTGTAAAAATAAGATATTCAACCGAAGAAGCCACAGGTTTACTTGTCCCAAAATAATGTCGAAAAAAGATATCAAGAAAGTCGAGCTTAAGGTAGTTTTAGAAGAGAATGGCAGAAAAAAATATTATTGCGCTGCGGCAACGCTGCTTGAACTCCGAATCTTCCGAATCAAAACCTAATTCTTATTCCATCACACTACAGAGGCCGTCTAACTTTGTCGGTGGAGAAATGCAGATTAAATCGTAATACTTAAGTAAATATTAAATTAGTCCAATTTGATTCGCTGGCGATGGAAACCGAACAACTGTGTGCATAGATCATAATGCTATTGATTTAAGATAATGTTGACATTATAAAAGAGCTTTGTGTAAATTCGTATTTTAATTTAAAATTGTAATAAAAGACTGTTTGAAGCATCTACCAAGTAAAGCCGAGGTACGCTCGTTGCAAAAAATCTAAAGGAAATTCGAGTTTTAGGTGATTTTGGAAAAAAATACCAGTAAAACGATATAAGAAAGTTGTAAAAACTCCCCCAAAATTCATTCTTAAATAATCATCCCTAGACCTTAAAGTCTCGGATAAGCACAAACTGTATTTGAATTGGTCCCGATAGGTAAATACTAATCCCTAAACAGGGCAAGCACAGATAAAAGATATAAAAGTTTTGCTATTGAGGGACTAACAATAACCCCACTCCAATAGACATGTAAATATAAAGATAAGACCTTCGAAATAAACAAATACTTTGTTTTTAACAACTAATTTTAAATAAACTCTCAACAATTTTTTAAAGAACCATTCCCTCATTAGGACAAAGGAAGTAACAACAGATGAAAAAAGAATTAAGTGTCTAGTCATTATAACATGATGGAGTGGGAAGTAACCATAGTAGAATAGAAAGGATAGATATATGGTTCCGGATGGAACAGAGCAATAAGCTGTACTGAATATTGAACTCGATACTGCTGATAAAACGACGATTATCAAAGGCTAAACATTTTTTATGTCACCCCATGAAGGAAAGAACATACATACTATACTATACTTCCTCCAAGTTTCACCACTTCGAATGAATCCCGATTATAAAGTCAGTTTAATACAATTCGATTACGTCATGCTGAAGACCTCAAAAAGGTGCTTCGCTATATGTGAATTGCTGATAGTCGAAATCATAAGTACATACCAACAAAACATCGTTAAATAAATTATTTCTTCGAATTGTTTAAAAGAGCAAGGGCCATCTAGAATATTTTATGTCCATGGGAAAACCCTAAGCCAGTTCTGTGAAGTGTTCACCTCATTTAAATACCTCGAGCGGATGTTCACAAGAAAGATGCTTTAAATTTAATGTAAACATAGTTTGGGCTTATCTCAGCACCTAATTGAGACCGATATCTATCCTCGTTATGGCATTATTAGCACTAATTCTGGAGACACTTTCAAGGCAGACAACAAATGTTTTCATACACAGATTAAATATATGTGTGCAGTGTGGGTAAATTATATTGCAAAGTGGAGTTTCTTTGTTTCTGTATCGCGACTAATTCCTTTGAGAAGGCATGTATTATAATTGAGTATTGACACCAGTGAGTCCGATGCGGTCTTTACCTGGTCAAGCAGATCTCGACTCTTGACCTTTTTCTTCCTCTGCGTTCTTCAACCCTTCCGAGACAACAGCAAGTTTCTTCAGGCTTTCATGTGTTCTCGCAAGGTGTTTAATGTAGTGCTTCACATGTCTCAAGCATATCGTTCCTTCATTTAGAACTAATATGTTGGCAAAGAGTTCGCGACTTACTGACACACATAAATTTAAAAAATGTAGAGTAAAATTTAATTGTTTATGGATAATACATTGGGGGATAACCTGTGCTGCTTAATAATCGAATGCTTACATTGGTGTTTAGCATGTAATTAAATTACGTATTATGTTATTAAGATAAGTAAAATATTTAAAGTTCTTTGAGTCCGCGAGTTGTCAATGAGTCTTAATGATAGTTTTCATAAATCACTGTGTTTCGTATGAAGATTTTTCCTCTATTTACTGAGAGTTGAGTTGGTAAGAAATCCCTGTGTTCTTTTTCAAATTACCAAGTTCCCAAGGGATACCACGAGTATTTCTCACTGATTGGCCTTTCGCCAAATTGCTAATATAAGTTAATCTTAACAAGCGGAAAGAGATTTAAAAGAAAGTAAGAAACCATTTACAGGGATTTTAAGGTAACTTCATTAACGCCATAAAGCAAAAATAGGAAAATTACATGTTTTAAACACGCCAACGCTGTTCAAATATTTGAAACATTTTTCAGTATAGTTAAAATTTTTAATCAATCAGAGAGGAGGCTAAATTTTCTGCCGATAAAAACTATGATAACGGTGAAGGTGATGATGACGATTTCGAAGATTATGACGATGGTGACAATAATGACGTTGACGACGACGAAGATGATGGCGATGATAATGGCAAAGATGATGATAACTACTATGAAGATGGTGACGATGGTGAAGATGATGACGATGGTGATAATGGTGACGATGAAGACGATGAAGATGATGACAATGGTGACGATGTTAACTGCGAAGAAGTTGGATGACGATTATAAAAATTATGACGGTGATGACGATGATTACGATGGTGAAGAAGATGAAGATGAAGACAGTGATATTTATTTAATCATCACAACCAGTTTCATAAATCTAATCCACACTTTCAAGTTCGCTATCTTGAACACAGTTTGAATTAATTAGTACTTCTGGATAATAATTATGGTACTTCTCACGCTTCAGTATAGTTGTTGCGAGTTTCCGTTATGTTTTCATACAAAGCCGGAGCAACATTTTCAAGCGCTGTAATGGGAGTTGAGTTTCCCCTAGCGAGCATTTCCCTCTCTGATGGAATATCAACTTAATTAGATCGATAGTGTTTTTGCTGGCTGGAAATTTGTTTTTCAGTACACCTATTTGTACGAGTAGAAAAGTTTTTGACAAATGCCTCGGGTTATTTAATAACGTCAGTATCTTCAGGAAGGTTTAGTGACTTCAGTTGCATTCCTGGTCATAAGTAAATTGTAGTGTTTGATCATAGTCACTATTTTATAATTCAATTTTTAAATTCAAAAATACATTATTTAGTAGGTAACGCTTTTATTTTTAATAAATTAATTAAAAATTATAATTTTATTCTGCTCAAACGAAACGATAGGAAAAGTTTCAATTTATTCAATAAATATTTTTTGGTATTCATAACGAAAACAGAGTTGTAGCAAAGATTAATTTAATATAGTGATTTCACTCGTAGCTTCGCCGTTTGACGTTTTTTTTACTTGGAGATATGCTGTTACATCGGGGAATGTATCTTTTAATTATTCAAATCGCAAATTTACATGTGGGATTTATCAAGGAAAACGCTTTCAGCCGGATCTTAGATCTAAAGATTGCAAATATTTACCTTATTATAAGGGCCTATTGAACGTACGTAATAACAATGAAGAAATACACCGATTCAAGTGTCATGTGGGCGTTAACCAATTTCATCGACCTGTCTATGGTCTAGGGGTCGAAATTACTCATTTAAATTTGGGACCTTTCTAGGGATAATTATTTGTTCAGTGCATAATAACAATTGAAACACTCGAATGAAAAAGGGTATTTTCGGTATAAAGGTCCTTTTGTGACCTGTTATTTGCAATAATAATAGAATTATCTTGCACAATCTTATCGCAACCTGACTTAGTTATTATGAATCTTATTTTAAATATATGTTACTACCTCTCGAACCCGACTCCGCCTGCGGTGAGTTCACATCAATCATAGAATATGATGTTTGCTGAATTGTTTTCATCTGTCGACATAAAAAATGTAGGGTTAAGTAGAAAAGTTAGTGGGTCTATCAAACTATCGCATATTTTTTCACTTACCGCCTAAAATATTTCTTGAACATTGTAAAAAATGTTTTAGCATTAAGTTATTTGGTCTTCATTAGTTGTATAAGTCATTTTTCAGGTTTGTAATGGTGCGTATACATTTGCGAGCCAAAACGCGAGCCGAGCCTCGAATTATGGGAAAGGAACGAAGCAACCGCAAGTGGCGTTTCGCGCCATTTGTTGTTGCTTCATCCTTTTTCTATAATTCGAAGCTCGGCTCGCAAATGTATTCGCGCCATTAAATGTCTTTTAGGTGATGTTTCCAATGAATGATTGGCTAAAAAAATAATTATTTTTCTATTATTTTAATTGTGGTTAAGTTTTCGACCCAATTTAACAGACCTTAAAAATGATAAGATACAAGTAACGAGTAAAAAATACAATGCACGGATATAACTAGAGGAAACCGGAATGTTGTTCCGGTTGGTGAAACCCATCGGCCTTAACATTCCTGTCAGTGAAATATAAAAAAAAACGATCGTTCCGGTTTGTGGAGCAAATACGATCCTTCTATGATTTTGAAGAATATGGAATCACAAAACTAATATTTTTCAGAATTTGAATGTTTTGTATCATTTGTTGGCAGATTTCGTTTCAAGTTACATCAATCATCCACCTAAAACCGGATTCTGGCAATCCGGTTTGCGAAAATGTTAAATTCAAGAAATGAAGTTGAATGAATTGATATATCAAACAAAGTTAAAGGAACAGAAAAATAATGATTAAGTACTGATGTCAAAAACATTTACGGAATTTTTCGACGTCAAATGTCAAAATAACGTACGATCCCATAAATTATATCAATAACAATATACATATTTAAATAGCGCAATTTTGTGATATCTCACGCAAATTTACTAGATACGGCTTGAATGTACCATCCAAGCTAGGAGTAGTCTTGTCCCGGTGCGACCGGTACACCAGGGGGTACTGTTTTGTTAGGACTTGAGGTTTAAGTTTGATCAGCACGTGTACATGACAATAACCTTTACTCAATATAGAGGATGGATATAGACAGGGTTCGAGGGATAGATTAAGCATAGTTTTTATTTGTTTTCGTTTTTGTCCCCATCCATGCAATTTCTTAGTGTGATTAATTTTTGATTACTATGCCGTGTTGCGCTTCCTCATTCTTAAGCCAATGTTTCAGACAGCAACACTCTCCATCATCAAGGCAGATGTATAGATTGTGGTGAAGTGTGTATTTATGTATGTAAAAATGACATGTGTTGCGCGCGTTAATCCTCATACGGCCGGTATTTCTATATGATAATTTATTAAATGAATGTGGTTTTTGGCATTTAGTTTTGGTGAAGCCGTCAAGCACCGGACACGTCTTAAGCTTAGCCACGTCTTCTTTATTGATATTAAAATGTGTATTGTTGAATTTAATTTGCTCCTCAATTGGCAAAAGAAGGAGAAAGCACAACGCGACACAATAACCGAAAAATGAATCACGATAATACTTTTGATCGTGAATATCTAAAAATAATATCATGTTATTTACTGTTTATTCTAGCTTCTGTTAGCGTCTTCTTGCGTCTTCTAACGTAAAATCTTGCTTCATTTAGCTTCTTCTTATACCTTATAACTTATCTTTGCTTCATTTAACTTCTTGTGTCTTCAAAGGTATTTTTGCTTCATTTAACTTCTTCTTGTCTCTAATACCTTAGCCTTCCTTCGTATAGCTTCTTCTTGTGTGTTCTAACTTATTCTTTCTACATATAGCTTCTTCTAGCTTCTTGTTTCTTTGGGATTCTTATTGCTCCTTCTTTCTTCTGATCAAGTGTGATTCTAGATTACAATGTTCGTTTACAATAATTAATGTCTACGATAGTACATTTAAAGCTCTCAGGGTCAATATGCTTGACGTTGGCAAAACAACCTGAATGTTCGAGTATCAGGTGCTAAAACTCAAAGTCACGGTTTGAGTATAAATAACACAGTTTTACATTAATAAAAGTTCAGTTTGTTACGAGGTAAGTACGGGAAGTACGCGATGTGGTAGGTCAGTAACCGAGCGGACACCGGCCAGGAGGAACGGGAGAACAGAACGTTGCAGGAGGTTTACGATGCTTGTAGTATGCAGTATGCACCAAGTATTCAGATGTTGGTAGCTTGTATGGACAAAAAGCAAAAAACGATTTACGCGAGACATGCTTGTTTGCAACGTATGAGCTACACGAACCCGTAATCAAAAATTCCAATTCAATTTTTATGGAATTGAATATATTACTGTCAGTTATTGCAACAGTGTCCAATACAAAATTTTGAGATGTAAATCAGTGTTTGTATATTGCTCACTAAACTTGTGACAGCTGCCGTGGTTGAGTGGTTACGATCCTTGGCTATGAATCCGAAAGTTTCTGGTCGAATTCCAGTGTGCGCAAGTATATTTTATTTGATTAATTTGTGTTATTTTAAAATTTATCCGTTTAAAACAATTTACAGTATATTTGCGGCACATTCCAGATACTTTAAGTATCGCCTTAGTAAAAGATAACCACTCAAAACCGAAACATTGATTGAAATGGTTTTAACCGTGTTTTGCGATCAGATTAGAAAAGTGAGGTACTCACCTATTTTCCTCTTTCCTATTTCTTTTCGCTCCTCTTTAAATTCAGCCTCACAATCTCAGATTCTATGATATAGTCTCATTAGCTCCAGACGGTTGGGAGCAGTTTGAAATCTTGTGCGGTATTCACATAAAGCAAATAATTTTTAAGAACATACAGTTTTATTGGTTTTCTGGAACTTAGGAGTAGAAAATTTTTTGCAAAGACTGTATGAAAAATCACATTTCTTTAGAGCAAAGTCCACCTAATAAATTAAACTGCATGAACTGGTTTTAAGAACGCATTTAATTTTGTATTTAAACTAAATCTTCGTCAAAGATTGCAAAGTTAAGTTTGTCAAGCTACACACTAATCCCTGGTAATCGTACCTTTACCTCAAATACTTATGCCTGTGACAGACCACGCTAGAAGCGCGCTATAGCAATAAGTAAAACCACGAAACTACAGCGCAAGTGTGTCAGCCCCATTATTGCAAATAATCATGATACGTTTTAGTTCCTGAGTGAGACCAAAGCTCAACTCAAAAAATTTAAGAAAGTTCGATTATGGAGAGTTATAATTTACGAAGTAAACTCAATTTAACTAAATTATTAGAAAGTCAAAAAATATTTGATCTCCTTTGATGGCATAAAACTATAAAATCAATGTTTGACTGCTCTGACGCTATGGTTTTTTTTCACTACATGTACCGCCCAAACATACTAGATGGAATATTTTATTTCACAACAATAACTACGAAGTCAATTCTGTTATGGAGAGGGTTAGTTAGTTCAGCATTTTTTAGTTCATGTAAATAACGAGTAGGTAATCAAATTTTGGCATAATATGCTCAAATCAGGTTCGATTCCATCTGCACGTAATTTTTTTATTTGTTAATAGGTATGATTGCTTCATTTATATTTATATCATACAGGTCTGATAGCTTCATTTCAGTTTATTATTTTACTTGACTTCTTTGTTTATAATATCTGTCTTAAATCAAAAATATGATATGTTTCCTGGTTTGACTGATGTTTACTTAATCCAGATATCTGTAAATTAGGTTGTTTACATTATTAAGAGCATAAAACTAACATTAGGATTTGAGACCGAAATACCTAACTATACTGAATAATATTTTTTTATTCGAAAGGTGTAGCAAATATCTAGTATAGATATGTGCTATTTTATTTATTTGTGGTTTAAATTATGATATATAGGGAAATAAAAAAATCATTTTCGAATGCTTTCAGAGTAAACTTTGTCATTTTTTGAGAGCTAATTGTATTAATTGTAAACACTGTATAAAAAGGTGTTTTTTGGGTAGAAATTTTAAGTTGTGTACGATTAATTCATGTTCCTGCGAAAATCAGGTGGTTTGTATTTATTATTTTTTATCTTATAAATTGTATTTTTATAGTAAATTAAGCAAATTTTTTTAAATACCATCATTAACTCACAAATAATTGTTAAGTCACCTCCAAAATAATGAAAATTTTATTTCTTTAATGGCCTATATTTTGTAATTTAAAACACACAAAAATAAAATAGCACATATCTTAATCGATATTTGTAAAATTTTTGGATTAAAAAATATTTTTCAGTTTGGTTAGGTATTTTTCAGTTTGGTTAGGTATTTTGGCTTCAAATCGAAATTTAATTTTTATATGAAAAGGGCCGCACAGCCTTTCCCCCTAAAGTATGACTGTGGGAGTTCATTTTATAGAGAAATGCGTGATGTTCTTCTTTAGTTGTTGACTCGTAGATAAAGGATCATTGCTCCCCACTCCATTTTCCAGAGAAATAGAGAAAATTTATTTTTTGTTAATACCACAAAAGTTTCCCAACTGCTATCAACCGTCGGGAGCCGGTGAGGCTATGGCATCCGCAATAAACTGGGGTATGTTGTGAGGTTGAAGGGCAAGAGAGGGAAACACCAAACATGGCTAAAGTATTTTTTAATGTTATTACTGCTGAGTCCCAACTTGCCATCCGTCTGAATAGACTATAGCATCCCCGATCGAGGTATGTTGTGAGGTTGAAGAATGTGGGGGAGGGGGGGGGGATGGGAAAGAGATCGATAGGGGAAGTACCTGGCTAGTCAGATCTAGTCAACCAACAACGCCATTCAAGCAATGTTTCAATTTTTCTGAATGGTGGTGTCGTAGACCTGGTAGATATCTAAGTATGAGTGTTTTTGACATCATGTTAATAGTAAGCAAAGAGCTACAATTAGAGGCGCTACTGCTTACTAATATTTCTTCGAAACTTGTTCCACTATTAGAACACTATAAGCGGTGCGCGTAGACCGAATTCGATAATTTTAGTTGGGAGAGTTGGAAGTCAGTTGGAGGTAAAAAAACGGAACCTATTTTTTCACTTCACGTCTCATCTAAATATAAAACATCAATGTAATATAGTAAATATGGGTTGAAATATCAAACAATTCCACTATTCCGCATTTTCTTTTAGTTATGTGGTGGGAATACCTTAGCGTTAAAATAACCCGTTGAGAATCGAGGCACACAAAGCGGATCGCGATGGATCCCTTTTAATTTGGTATTTAGCATGCTGCCGACACACGGGATTATTTGTTACTTTATGGCTGCGCCCGTGCTTGTAATGCAAGCTGACACGTACATGTCGTACACAGGCAGCCATTCCACGGATCCAGTAAAGAGTACGCAGGGCACAGGGTGGGGTACAGAGCCATCAGTCAGCGTGTAAAACATGGCTTCCCAGCGCCGACATGAATAAGAATATATAATACTTCCAAGAATCAATACATTCTCGCCCATAATTCGGCGCTTTGTGAATATGTAATCAAAACAACTTTATTTATTCAAAAATTCGAATTCTTAACAATTTATCCCTCCCTCTTGCTGCTTCTTGCTCATGTGCCTACACAGGAAAGGTACAATTATTATTATTGGAGTACGTTTGTTAAAACCAATGACTAAATAATATATGCTAATTAAATCAATATTCATCGAATTACAACGATTATTAAATCATTAATAATAACACATCTTTTTTTCTGCTTCCACCCCCCACTAGAGGAAGAATCTATTTAATACAACTACTAAGAAATAGTGAAACTTTCCATATTCCTTTTCAAAGGAACAATTTAACCTTCTCCCAACCTCTTACGTGTATGAGTCGTCTATGTAACATATCCCAAACATGACAATTTTTTAGCGATAACCCACAAAACTTTCTTAAATTTCTCTGGATCTTTTGTTTTCACGTGATTTTACTCGATCCAAACATTATTTTCTCTTGTTTTGGTGTTGTTATTGTTTTAAATGCCTATTTATTGTTTTATTCTTAAATATTGTTGCAGACCGTTACTGGACTTTATTATTATTTCTTTTATGTTTGTCTGTTGTGTGCGCTATAAAAAAAGACGCTTATCGCATAATAAAACGCATTCAAAATCATCACAGACTAGTAATGTCTTCATACTAATATTAAATTTTACACCCGAACGCTTAAATTCCATGGAAGAAATATTCGAAGAATGTTTTAAATCGGTTAAGGGAAATATTGAACTGAAAATATCTACACTTCATTTATTGTTATTAAGTTTAGTTTGTAGAACTCCATTTTAATTTTTATTTTTTATATATTCAATAATATTATTATTGGGTTTATAAAAACAGTTTATTTTTAAACAAGTTCTGCTGTGTAATTATTATTACGCGTGACAGCTGTTTCGCCCTCTGAAGGCATTATCAAACTGTCAACAGTTGACAGTTTACACTGGACAGTTTGATAATGCCTTCAGAGGGCGAAACAGCTGTCACGCGTAATAATAATTACACAGAAGAACTTGTTTAAAAATAAACTGTTTTTATAAACCCAATAATAATATTATTGAATATATAAAAAATAAAAAAAAAAAAAAAAAAAAAAAAAAAAAAAAAAAAAAAAAAAAAAAAAAAAAATCTACACTTCACTTGTGGTCTGCAGGGATATGTTTAGTCGACTTTGCCAGCGGTCTGGCATAGAAAATGGGATTCTTGTCTGTAGAAAAGGCTAGGAAAGGGGAGGTTTTGTGGGGAACTTAGTGGCTTGAACTGTAAATACATTTTGAAAAGGGTGCGGATTTATCGGTTTAGTGGTTTTCTAAACTCTGTGATTTTAGAAGAAATAATTAACTTTATTAATTGCCTTTCAAACATGTCAAGATTTGAAGAAAAACTTCAATAAGGATACTTAATTAAGAAAAGTGAAATTGTTTAATGTGGTTATTGGTTTGGGGTAACAACTCAAAGAGTGAGTCTGGAACAAGAAGGTGCGATTACAATTTTGCACGTGTGCATTTATAAATAAACATATTTGGTGACTGTTTATTTTGGTCTGATAATAGTTTTCATGGCTTTGGTCTACCACTTCTGTACCGTTTATCGGGAACGGGATTTTGCCGAACAAACCACGAACTTAACGCTTTTTGTTTAATTTTGTAAAATCGATATTTAAACAATAATACTCATTCGATTAGGTTTAATTGTTTAGCTCCCGATCGGTGAAATCATAATTTGAGCTTTTTAACTTTAGCAAAACTTTTCTTGATCAGATATATTTTTTTTTGTGTCTATCTATCTTTTATTTTCATGGTTTTAATTTTTAAATATTACCACACATTTGAGCTGTGACGTTATGTTGCTTGTCACTCAAAAAATGTCACAAATCACCAAACCGATATTTTTGTGACATAAATAACATTTGCCTCGCACCAGCCGCGTAATTCACACGTCTAGTTTACATGCATTAAAATATCGCAGAGAGTTGTTATCGATTAGTCAATTGAAACCTTTTTTTTTGCGAATATTTGCGTAGAATTTGTAATACTTGATACTGCATCCGCAGTGAAGAAATCTTTTTAGAAAATAACGAACATTTTAAACGTTGTTCTTTATTTTTATTAAGCCCACACAAAAGGCCCTGAGGAAAATAATTTACCCCAGGGCCTATGTCATCTTTTTGTATGCTGTGTGTAGGATCTTTTTAGAAAGGAAGGAGAGGAAATTCTGGGAAGGTAAAGGGTATGAGGGTTGGGTAGGAATCTAGGGATTAGTGTTTCCAGGAGCGATGGACACATAATACATCCCTGACACCGCGGCGCAGAGCGATGCGTCTAGAGACCAGTCAGAGAGGTCAAAACCAAACCAGCCTTTCCCGATCTGGCACACCACGCAGCTGGCGGGCAGGCGCATCCTGAACACACTCACCCGATGAACCCGGCCACCCCTGCTAAGTCACCAAACGTAGCGAACAACTTGGGGTGACCTATGACAGAGGTGTTGGTTATCTCATAAATGTTTCCCGGGGTGGCGGTACCCAAACCCGCCTCCCAAATTGTGTTATGTTTCTTCTTAAGGCGATGCCATACGTAGTAATGCAAAATCATGTGTTTTTGGTTTGAAAAATTGGTCGCCTAGAAATGTATCAGATGCTTTAATTAAATACTGCGAGTAGAATACATCTTGGCCTTTAAAATAATCGAGTGTAATCAGAAAAAAATAATGTAAAAGGCCTATGAAAACTGCTTTAAAGTTCAAAGTCTCCAACTTACGAACCCATTTTCGGTTATGATTTTATTGTGTAATGTGGCAAATTAAGTTATTTATAAAATGATCGAAAAAAAAATTAAATATTTACCCCTGAACATCCACAAAATAAAATAAAAGGCACTTTTTGGCCGTGTTTTTTCTTGCTTAAATCAAAACAGGCGGATAGTGTTAAGCGGGAATTTAAACCTTATCGCCATCTACGTAAGGGTTGCTATTGATAGCGGCTCAATTTAAAATATTACACAACGTAGTGCATCGCCTTAAGTCTTTTGTGGGAAAGACTGAAAGATTACAACGGAGTACGCATTTACATAAAACATCACAGAAATCAGCTCATATTTTCGCACAAAACATGTTGACAAAAGAACAACTGACAGTGTATTTACAACACAATAAACTGTTTACGGGTTCAAAGATCCTACTCTTGTAACTGTCAGAAAAACGCAAGGAAGGAAGCACTCTGTCGTTTCCATTTAATTTCATAGATGTCATTTCGGGACGAGGATGAGATAAAAGGTTCATCAAAAACATTATAACGCTATCTGGTCCCCCAGATTCGTCTTCTTATTTTTATTCCCAGAATAATGGGGATATCATTTGGGTTAATGTTTTTTTGTGGTAGAGATCAATGATATTTAAAAATTCACAACGGTAATTTCGACTTTGACGGTTCCGGTAGTTTAATTAGGCGTATGAATGATTAAATTTGTGTTGTACATTAAATACCAAAATCATCTTGTACAGGGTTTTCTATAAAGATATATTTATTTAAAAAAACTCACATTTAAAAATCGACGCATGAAGCCCATTTTTTCTCTATTCATTACTCGTTGTAAAAAGAAATAAAACTTTGCGTCCCAGGATACATGGTTATCGGTGATATTCGAGGCGCAGAAAAGCAATTATTATTTATTATAAGCTTGATCGAATTCCATTATACCAACTAAAACTTAGTGATACTCTGCAGGACTATCAAAACTTATATAATAGTAAAGAATCAGTAAAACTGTTTGTTTTTACACGGTGGGAAAATAAAATCTTCAAATGATACCAAAATAAAGGTAAGGAAACACTAGGCCCAAGTACGTCGACTGTGCCGACGTGTACACTTGTCCTACGTACGCAATACAAATTTGAATCACAGTGTCGCGACATTCGATGAATTTTAAATTATAAATCACTTCTTAACATCTTACAATCTATTAGGTGTTCTTCACTCATTTTAAAAAGAAAATGAGCCATAAATAAATGTCAATAAACGCCAATTGTCAAAACTTTAAACGTCAAATCAACTCGTTGGAAGGCCTTTCAAATACGCCATATTTTTTTATACGTCTCACTCGGATCTTATCAGCGCAGATCGACATTGTATGAGGAATGTAGGATTACGATACAATTTTTTCTATTTTTATTAAAAATATATGAAATGTAAGATATCAGATGTATTATTGCGTCGCTTATGTTGCGTACGTGGGCAGAGTGAGTCTACCTTTATAAGTTTAAGCTTAGCTAAGCAATCATAATAATAAAACTTACCAGGATATGGGGCTGACCATCGTCGTCCAGCCAGGCCAGCACGGCGTCATTGCCTAGAGCGAGCGCGACATGCCCTGTAGCGCGCGCCTCGGCACGGAACACTGCGGCGTGCCCGGATACACGAACGCGCAGGGCAACCTCCCCCGTGCTGCCCAGCCACCACGGAGTACCCCAGTGGGGACCTACACTCGAGTATTCCGAGTTCACTACAGCACGTTTGCTCCTCTTTATTCCAACTTCCCTGGTATTTTCAAAAATCTTTGCTTTTAATTGAGCGAATTTTTTGGCATTTTCTGTGCGATATAGCGTTTTTTTTGCTTTCATTTTATGGTTTTTTGGTTGTTCGACTGATTTTGTATCTTTATCTAAGTTGTTCACACTTCTTCTACTTATAGTGGAAGCATCCTTCACATTTTTAAGATGCTTTCCGAAATGTACAAATAAACTAGATTTAACTTTTGAGTTTGGGAACTTGTTTCTTGTTTGAGCCTTTTTCACTATTTTTGTATCGATACTTCTCAAATATCTACTTTTTGGAGATGTGGGTGTGCTTGATCTAGCATTATCTCTGATGACTGCAAGTCTTTGCTCCAACCAGGGGTGTGGAAGATTTGGATCTAAATTTAGGGCTACTTTAACATATTCATCAAATTCCTTTTCTTTCTCATCTTCTGCTTTTTGGTCAGCTTTTGAAAGGGAGTTATAATCTGGTCTGACCCTGCTCATGGATTTAGGTCTGGAAATAGAGGCGTCTGCGTTTGTGATTTCCATATTGAGCCAATTAACTTGGTTATTGCTATCGAGGAATTGAATGGGTAATTTAGTATGTTTTTGTAGCTTGGTTTCAACACTGGTCAAGAGGAATATAGCAGCGCCCAGGAAGAGGATTCTCACTTTAGAGGACGCCATTGCTGGTTTTGGCACTTATCACTGTTCACAATCACTTTGATAACGTCACGCGACGTTTCTGCGTCCACTGAGAAAAAATTACACTACTCCGTCTTTGCCATGAAACGTAATCCAGTTTCACTCAGAACTTTGAATCAACTGCAGGTAGTGGCTATCATCCCCAATCAGTCGATATTCGTTATCTGGAAGAAAACAAACTATAATAAATATCAATTGATGAGAAGTGTATCATAATTAGAGATCAAATTACAATTAATTACATCATTGGTAGCCGCTACATTCGATCATTAGAAAAATCAGTGCCCATTATCAAGGTTAATTGAACTTTGCACTCTCCTGCCATGCCACTCTGCCACGGAGTTCTTCAGAAGCACAGAGAGACCATTCTTATTAAATAAAACATGAATTCAATGCTAACAGAGTTAAAGTTAGATAAACGTAAAACGCAATTTTGCAGCAATCTATAAAAATTTCGGTGTCATTTTTTTAATGAGCCCTGGAAGCTATTTGCGATACGAGCTTCATAAAAACATCATTTCCGCTTCCTGTATTAAATGCGCCTAAACGGCAAATAGCGTTCACATTCGGCATATGGCGTTCAAGTGACCTTTTCTCTCAAGGAACTTTAATTAGCATCATTAAATAAACTGTTCGTATTACGGTAAAATAAAAATAATAGAGCGCCATCCTGTCAGATCCATATCTCCCAAATTAACACAAAAATATCATATCGCAGAGTGCAAATATTATTACTGCACGAAGGCTGCTTTATTAAGTGATGCAATGATTCCGATTACGACGCGTTGTAACAGCAGGGAGTCATTATCTCTGAGGTTATAGTAATCTTTGTCATCTGCGAGATAACGATTTTAAAATAAATATTTTTTCGAAGTCATTGTTTTTGATTTCGCCAAAGAAGTGCTAAGCGTTAATTGAATGCCACATGAGAAATTTTTTTCTAATTTATTTAGATTCTTTAAATTATTCGTTATCCGGTTAAATCGGGATTGTAGGCCCTTAAAAATTAATTGACAGGTTTCCAGATAATCTTTTAGTAACATACCAATCTGTTATCACGATGTCGGAAAACGTATATAAAAAATAGCAAAAAGCGAGTGACAGTGAATACCTACTCACACATAATATACATTGCAACAAAGTACTTGCTCACACATAATATACACTGCAACAAAGTACCTACTTACACATAATATACATTGCAACAAAGTACCCACTCACACATAATATACATTGCAACAAAGTACCTACTCACACGTAATATACATTGCAACAAAGTACCTACTTACACATAACATACATTGCAACAAAGCATTGCAGTATTCAGATATGCCTACGCTAAACCAATGAGCGACAAATATTTCAATGAATTAGTAGTTAGTTTTGTATAAAAGCAATCTTTTATTAATTATAATAATATAATATCAAACCGTAAAGTGATTGTTTCTTTAAAAAAATGCATTTTTAGAGCGGAAGCACACAGAGAGCGGTCAGAGTTCTGCGTTCTAGTGACCGTTGACCGCTCAAGAGTTCCAAAGCACACAAGCAGCGTTCAAATTCTCGCGTTCTAGTTTCGTTTGGGTCTTTTAGAAAGTTCATCATCCGATGAAGAATTATTGCTCTTGTGGAGCTTAGCAGCTTCTAAAAAGAAAAGGAAGTATTGGGTGCACCCAATCAACACAACGCGAGAAGAACAAGGCGAATTTACTAGTATTTTTCAGGATTTACTTTAAGAACAACGATTCTATATTTATTTTCGAATGCCGATTAATAGTTTTAATGAATTGTATAACATCATACAACCCGATATCGAAAAACAAAATACTAACTGGAGGAACTGTGTTTCATCAAAAGAAAGGCTGGCTGTATTTTTAAGGTACGTATTTATTTATTAAGGATAAGAAAAGACACTAGAATATTTAGAAATAATAACAAAATATACGAATAAATAATTTACATCACTTAAATCGTATAATAAACTCCTTTCCCTAACAAATTCAATGAACTTTTCCGTGTTTGTAACCTCAGACATCGCAGCGTTCTGGCGTTCTATGCCTCGGCGGGAAAAGAACTCTTAGGACAGGTTGTTTCGGAGAATTTGAACAATTTATCAAATTTCAACGTTCATTTTCAAGTTCTGTGAAAGATTTTTTCAAGTTCTGTTTTTATTTCAGTTTTGTCAAGCAACTAGCCTACAATGATATAATAACAGAACTTGAATAAGTCTTTCACAGAACCCGAAAATGAACGTTGAAATTCGATGAATTGTTCAAATCCTCCGAAACAACCCGTCCTTAGAACGCGACGTTCCGTTTTCACCGCCGCGGTCTGACGGGTCTGACTGCCCGCTGTGTGCGTTGTTGTTACAGTATAAAGCTGCTGCCACACGCAAAGCTCACATCAAAAGTTAATGTACAGCGCATCATCTTTTCTACCGACACACGACGCTATCAAATATTTCTTCCTATGGTAGGAGAGGGGGTCGGTTGAATTCGAGAGCGGCCGAGGAACATAATTTCATCTGTCAAAGTGACAACTTTACTTACTGACAGCTTGAGCACGTTTTCGAATTGGATGATACTTGTCGCCTATTGCTGGATCTGTTGGACAGCTCATCCTCAGATGATGATGCCGCCAACTATATAATTATAAATGATATTTATAAACTTTTTAGATTTTAAACAATCTGCGCGTAAATAGCGCATTTTCACATAACTTGACATAACCTCTCCATCGAATCAGGAAATTCGCAGTTCGCACGCCGATCGACGAAAGCGACATATAATAAATTATTGTAAAATAAGCTCACGTCGATTTCCAAAAATGTCGAAGGCAAAGGCGGCAAGGACCAACACCAGGGCAGGGAACGAGAAGAGAGCACGAGAGCTGACGAGAGCAAACCAGATTACCCAGGAAAACAATTGAAAACAATCAACAAACGAACAAACTAGAAGCTTCTCTATGTAGGTATCAGGCCGTCCAACTTTCTCAAAAAACCGAATGATACTACCATATAAACATACTGAGTTAAAAATATGATTAATTTTGAAAGGGCGAAAATTTGTTTACTTAAAATTCAAATATTGATTATATTTATATTTTAAATATATGTTAAGTATGTTTGCCAAATAAAGTTTTTTTATGTTTCTAAATTTACTAGCACACATGACGATATGAGCTAACATAATAAATAAGAAATGCATTATTAGGCTGCTTATGTCATGGCTGTCAAAGGGAACACGGAACTTAGTTGGTAGCTCCGTAATTAAAATGACCCCCTCTCCTTTTTACGGCGGAGAGGGGGACGCATAACTTTTCAAATATCGCGTCGGGAGCGGTTACGTAAAATAAATTCGGTTAGCGAAGTTCAGAACCACACTTATAGCGCGTTATCTTTTTACGTGTGTCGGGTCTGTGTGGGATTGTATGGCGAGCGCTATTGTGCTTTATATTATCTGTTGATGTGAGCTTTGCGTGTGGCAGCAGCTTAAGTACATTCTAATGAACGCCGAACGCCGAACGCGGAACTCGGAACTCCTGACCGCTCTCTGTGTGCTCCCGCTCTTAAAAGTTCCACAAGCTATGCTTAGAAGTATCTTATAAATAATTACTAAGCCTCTCCGTGGTCGAGGGGTAGGCTCTCGATTAGCAATCCGGAGGTCACGGGTTCAAATCCCAGCGTGCGAAAATAAATTTTATTTTTTTTAATTTGTGTTATTCGCGGCACATTCAAGTGGAAGATACTCTCAGTACCTACCGAAATGGCTTTAGTCGTGTTAAGTGACCAGATCTGAATAGCCAGGTATTTTCCCCTCCCTTTCTCTACCCTCCTTACACTCCCCACTACCTTCAGCCTCTCAATTGGGGATGGCACAGCCTCATTGACTCCAGAAAGTTTGGAGCAGATAGGACTCTCGCTATCGTAAATGCGAATGTGTATAGGTACCTATTAATGTAACTGCATCTGTTACTTACATTACGACCAGACGATATGAACTTTTTGGTAGTCGCGTTGTAACTTCGGTTGTGCTTCGATATAATAATATCGTAGAATATTGGTTCTGCAGCCGTCATAAGGAACATTAATTAAAAATAGGAAAATAAATACATGAAGGCATCTTTTCACGTACAAATTACAAGAGCATAAAACAAAGTTGAATACCATTACAGTTTTTTTCCCACAATAATTTAAAGGCCAGGCGTACAGCGATCACAATTCGAGCAGTGGGCTCCCAAAGCTGGGGTGCGTAACTAATAGATGTTTTTATACAAGAGCAAGAGAACATAACTCTGTACAAAAGTATGTAAACAAAAAACCTCATTATGCGAATTGATTTAGGGAAGTCAATTGCACGATAAATTGGGTACTTTTCCATCAATTTGTATTTCTAGTGCTGTTCTGTAAACCGACGCAGCGTCTAGGAAGCTTTTTCGTTATAA
Organism: Hesperophylax consimilis; assembly: GCF_061612785.1. Classification (NCBI taxonomy): domain Eukaryota; kingdom Metazoa; phylum Arthropoda; class Insecta; order Trichoptera; family Limnephilidae; genus Hesperophylax; species Hesperophylax consimilis. Next base: position 3,152,290 of record NC_142836.1, read on the forward strand.
ATGACGTGATTTAGAACAGTTTCGGTGGAAACTGCCGCATGAAAGTTCAGATATTTGTTTACTTGTGTTGTTCATTCGTAAATCGCACAATTTACGAGCTTTTTGCGTGATTTTGCTTGGAAATAATAATATATTTATAGGGATGGGGGAAAACGAGATATCGTAAGCATTTATATGTGATCGATTATTTCATCAATCGAAACATAAAATGGCAATGACATGGTTAGTAAGCAGTAGGAATAATCGATAAATTTTCATAATTGATTGATGTGTTGAATTCAGCGCTCGAGAACGATACGACAGAGAAGGTTCACAAAAAGGTTGGTCAATGTTTTTTTGGCTTCCAAACGGACCTCGTCCTTTTTTCGAGCGATTAATTCGAAACATCGAGCGATTGTTTTAATGTTTTGATCACTCGCATCACTACTTCAGAGCAGCTTGTCACACGAACTGTTTTATTTATCTTTGAAATCATTTATACGATGTAGTATAATTCAATGCGGTCATATTATTTACGAATTGGAAACGATTCATGTTTGGCTTCTACTGTAAAATTTATTATATTCTAATGTTCCTTTCCTTTCTCTAAAATTTATTACAAATAAAATATTTATCATACTATCATAAACATATACTAAACAAAATATGTCCACTCAGTAATCTTAATTCATCTCGGGAGTATTTTAAATTTTCACCATTTTGAACTTGTATAAAGGCTGACAACGTGTAGTTTTAACACAACAAATTTTGAAATCTTTAGAGACTGAACATCTACAAACGTACAGAGTTAGGAATTAAATCGTCTATCTGCTCGATAGACCAACGTAAAATATGAATGTTTTTAAAGACTCCTTTGTAAAATTACAAGCCCAGAGATATGTAGGGTAATACGGCGTCTAGAAACTAGCATTTCAACCGGGAAACTGGTGAATACGTCACGTAGAGAACTCAAAAAAACTGAGTAATTTGGTTTTATTATATTTTTAACTTTTTATCAGGCAAATATAGGGTTAAAAAAACTTTTGGAGCTAGGCTTACGTTTCGAATTTCCAGACACCGTGTATAACCTGAAAAAATGACATTATAACAAACATTGTTGTGGTCTGTGAAAAAAAGTTTAGATTTGTAGAGAAAAGTAGGAAAATTAGGATTCTTAAAAAAAAATAAGTGGTTTTGCTCAAAGAAACGAACCAAAACGCCACACGGTATGAGCCTCGGAGCTGAAAATTTCACTCCAATGTGAATGAGGCTCGGAACACTGGTCCGTTGTTGGAGAACCGTTTCATACTTCGTTCCCCCAATGACGTTTGAAGGACTCGTTCCCATGTGTTCGCGCACATTTTTATCAAACAAAATAAATCGAAGGCCGAATAAAAACAGTAGAAAATCGAATGCGAACAAGCCAGGGAATTCCACCCAACAGGCGCGGCCAACGAAACTATTCGGAACTTGTAAAAAGGTTGTCTGACACACTATTATTCTTTGTTCATAATCTTATACGTGTGGAATTATACAGGGTGTTAAGAGACGTATCTGACTTTTAATCAGTGGCCACTGAGCTTATTTGGAGTAAAACATGCAAATCACATTTTGGTCTCCGATGACTAACAAAAACATACAAAAAAATTAGTAGGTTGGACAGTTACACGGAGAAAAATAAATGGCTTTATTATCAAGACAATGTTAAAAATGTGACTGCATGATCATTTCCCAGTAATTAGTAATACTGAATATATCAGAACACGTGTTCACGCAGGTGCCTTAGTTTGAATAAATGTAATGCGAGCTGCGAAACCATTATTATTTTGGAGAACGCTTGTTCCGACTTCCTCATAACACATTCGTGCTGTAGGTACTGATAGATTGTTATGAAATTTGTCAAATCATTAGTTAATAATAATAATAATTTGGATGATTTATATAGCGCCATTTTTGTGCAAAATCACCTCAAGTGCGCTGTATAAATATATAATAAATTTCTACAATGATCTACTAACTATACATATATGAAGATAATATATATGTATATATATATATATATAGTACCGTACTTACCTGATAGGTCACTTGAGATTGACACTTAAGGCGATGCACTACGTCGTGTAATATTTTAAATTGAGCCGCTATCAATAACAACCCTTACGAAGATGGCGATAAGGTTTAAATTCCCGCTTAACACCATCCGCCTGTTTTGATTTATGCAAGAAAAAAACATGGCCAAAAAGTGCCTTTTATTTTATTTTGTGGATGTTCAGGCATAAATATTTAATTTATTTTCGATCATTTTATAAATAACTTAATTTGCCACACTATACAATAAAATCATAACCAAAAATGGGTTCGTAAGTAGGACATTTTGAACTTTAAAGCAGTTTTCATAGGCCTTTACACTATTTTTTTCTGGGCTTATAGAAAGACTTATCTAAAAAATACTCGATTATTTCAAAGGCCAAGATGTATTCTACTCGCAGTATTTAATTAAAGCATCTGAAACATTTTTAGGCGACCAAATTTTCAAACCAAAAACACATGATTTTGCATTACTACGTATGGCATCGCCTTAATTACCATTAACTAATTGTTTATTTGCGAAATTTAGATACAGGATTTAGGACATGATGGAAATTTTTATATAATTGAACTTTCTCTCAGGAATGGTATATTTTTTAAGGGTATGACAGCTAAAAAAGGTTTTAGTTTAGATCTGAATTCTGTTGGACTTTTTATGGATCTTTATTCCGAAGGAAGTTTGTTCAAGCCTTCCGCCCAGATGCTCAGCGCGATCACCAAACTTAGTATTAGGCTTGCGCTTAGGTTTCATCAGTCTGCCTGTTATAGGCCTCCAGTCCCATTTTTACAAGAAATGAATAATTTGACTAGATTTTTAATAATCTATTTTTAATAAATCGTCACTGGTTAAAGTAAGTTAGGTAGTCTATACTCTATATAATGTGGAGAATTGGTTTTATTATCTACTGCCGATTATGGCAATTACACGTTGCCTGATACAGATAGTAGTTGCTTGTTGAACTACACAGTTTTCCATGAAATACGAAATGAAACACGTAAAATCGGTAATAAATGCAGTTTTTAGATATCTTAATTATTTAGATAACAGATAAAACTTTAAAATTGATTAATTTTTTTCAAAATTTATGTTGTAGGTAGGTATCTAGAAAGTATCACTTGATTTATATTTTGGAGGGATTAATAAGCATAAGGCGTTTGAGAAGAAAAAAACCTTAAAATCATTAGGTAGGTGTCTTTTTTACATTAGCTCCCCACATAAGAGGCCCCGAGGAAGATAATTAGCCTCAAGGCCTATGTCATCTTTGGTAATGCTGTGTGGAGGGTCTTTTTAAGGAAAGGAAGGAGAGGAAATTTCAAGAAGGAAAAGTGTATGGGGGTAGGTAGGAATTCGGGGATCAGCGTGTCCAGGAATGACGGACGTATGAATGCATCCCTCGCACTGCGGGATGGGTCGAGGGAGTTCTGTTGAAGAGGTCAAAAGTCTCCCACAACCAGTCTCGCCTGATTCCCGAACCGGCTCGCCACGCTGTTGGCGGGCAAAGGCATCTGCCGCCAAGACCTAGACAAACCTCACCCCATAAACCTGGGCCCTCCTGCTAAGTCACCAAACGTAGCGAACCATTAATGGCAGAGGTGTTGGTAGTCCAATGAATGGTTCCCGGGGCAGCGGTACCCATATTCGCATCCCAAATTTCTACTAGCAGTTGCAAGTTATAAGGTCACCTCATCGTTAGTTGCTTCCTGCCACAATTACTAAATGATGCTAAACGATATTTGGTAGATGAAGATAATGCTGGGCTCCGAGGACCCATTTTATCAGTGGGCGGGTTCTTTGATCGATTGGTAAAATGAGAAGAATCCATGCTTATTATGTGATCAACATAATCGAAATATTTCGAAGTTTCGAAACTTATCGCTCTAATGAGAAACCATCGTTCGGAATACAACTGTTGCTTAAAATTGCATTAGCTTCCCTAATTGTTGAAAGTATGTTTTAAGAAAGGCTGTAGGGATTTATAAAGTAAAGAAAATGGGGTAGAGGAAGGTTTGAAAGTACCTGGCAATTCAGATTTGGTGAGCAAATCTGGTTTAAGCCATTTCAAGCAACTTTTAGATTTTGGATGTCGATCTTTCTCCAGGGCAAATACTACACCAAATATAATACACCAATTCAAAGAGAATATTCTGTTCTAAAAATACGATTTGTGAATCTTTAAAGATACAACACTCTTAATTTAAACATCTAGAAATGTGGTTTCGATTATGATGTGTCTCCAGGTTTCCTCACTAACTCTTTTATTAAATAAAACTCCGGCTCAACAAAACACTCTGATATCGTAATTAGCAGACAATTGGAAACATGTGGAGCCGACCTTGAGGCTCCCACCTTATTTATTATACGCTTGCTACCTTCACTAATCGACGGCTAAACGCCATCTATGGGTAACCTAATAGAAAATATCTAGTGCCATATATGGTTTAACTTTTACACTAATATTAAGGTTATTATAATACAGATTAAAACAAATTTCAAAACTTATTAGACCTTCATTTTATGGATCTCGATGGAACTATATAGATATGTCGATTATTCTCAGAACTGCCTTATACTTTTGCTACATTGATCACGTTGAGTTTGTTACAACAATGAATCCGCCGCAACTTTTGTAACTGCATTTTAGTTATAATGAATTATTACTAGTTCCAATTAACAATCACAATAATTTTGGAATTGGGAATTATGATTTAAATTAACATACGTTCAAAGACCATGATAGAGGAATTTATTAAAACACAAATGTACACAAAAAAGTACACACATCTGATAATATTTAATTAACAAGAAAAATTGATAAAATATATACAATGATTATTATCATACTACAACTCGAAAATCAGTATTTTACTATGAGTAAAAATTGATAATACGTTTTCAACAAAACAACGAATGTTAGTGTTAATTCGTCGAACAATGCCATTCAAAAGAGAGCCATACAAACAAAACCCATGACACAGTGGCGTTGTGAATATTTGAGAAGCATGGGCAATTGGGCAATCATCATGACTGATGAACTATTTTAAAAACTGTGCTCTTCGTTAGTTGACTTAAGTCAAATACTTAATAAGTCATTGGGTACATAATATCTTTTGTTTATGTGAAAACCGCATAAGAGTGCCAACTGCTTCCACCCGTCTGAATACTATGTGGAGACTATGGCATCCCCAATTAGGGTATGTTGTGAGGCTGAACGCCCACTTACTGCGTGGCAGGCCGGAAAAGGAGATTCTGGTTTAGGGAGATCTTTTGACCTCTTCGGCAGGACTCTCTCGGAACATCGCCCTGCACCGCAGTGGGATTCGATTTTCTATAATATCTTCATACCTTTTTCCTTTTCAGAACTCCCTTCTCTTCCTTTTCTAAAAGTACCCTTCACACAGCATCCCCCAAAGATCACGTACCTGAGGGGATCATTTTCCTCGGGGCCTCATTTGTGGAGCTAATGTTAAAAAGATAAAAGTTAAGCATGTAATTTTGAGCACGGCAAAATATATTTTTTGATACTGTAAACATTATCGACGAAAATGCCTACTTCAGCACACTACATCTTATTATGTAGTCAACAAATTTGATCCAGAAGGTTAAATAATAATAGTTTTAAATATATTTATGTGCAATATGTTATGCATTTTAAAAGAACAGAAATTGGGAACATTTATTTAGTGATGTTAAGTAATTTTATTTAAACATATTAAATTAATCAACTGCCTTCTAATTTTATGTGTTATTAGAAAACTATTTAGTGCAGACCAGTGAAAATCATGGGATAATCTGAATTCTCAACAAATAAGTTTCAATAATGAAACTGACAAAATATTTTTTTGTTAAATTATTATATGTATAATAGTGCATCTGAATTTATCGTTATTTATTTATTAAAGAGTTATAATCACTCACCGACTCACCCACATTGTTATACATAACTTGTATAAAAATTCATTGCAGATTGATATATTATTATGGATTGTTGGGGGCTGGGCAATTTTTCGATACGCCATGCCACTACAAAAATGGATTGGTAAAAAATTACGTACAAGACATTGAAGATAATATCATTGCGCGTAGGCAGCTAAATATTACCACCCAAATCAGTACCTACCTGGCGTCAAAACACAGAGCTCACTGCTTTTTCACAAATACAAACACATATAAAATTGTAGTTAAAAAATAATACGAAATAGATTCATATTATATTCTGTGGCACTATTTTTATACATAACATTGTACGTTTTTACAATTTATTACTGTAATTTTCACTAAATTCAAAATCATGTAGCGCAGACCCGTGAAAAATCACGGATTGTCTGAATTCTCGACAAATCATTTACAATTTTAAAAACGGTAATTAAAATATTTTTTAAACAATAATATACTATGGGTGGGTAGGTACTTTATAGCTTATCTGAAGTCTCCAAACTAGCACTTCCAATTTTGAAAATGATGATAGTTAAATTCAAAGCAAATTCTTGAATTATAGACAGAGTACAACAGAAATTAGTATTTTTAACTAGCTAACTAACCATCACGCCATTTCCCCGCAGGGGTAGGCAGAGAGGACGGACCGCCAAACAACTCGGTCTTGGCACACACTCCTTGCCTCATTCACATTCATACATCGTCTCATACATACTTTTCTATTGTTCTGACTCTTGACATGGCCCGACTCGTATCTGATTCACTTGGTCGTGCCATGTCTTTGTATTATTATTATGTCATGTATTTTTTGTATATTATTTATATAATTATAGTGAATCGTGAACACTTCATTAGGACAACCTATTCTAAGGACTTTTTGACATAATATTTTTGTGAATTGAGTTATTTAAAGAAATTGGTAAAATACTAAATCAGTAAATAATTAATATTAATGATATTGTGTTGTTTGATTTTGGGATTATTAAATAAGGAAACAATTCCATGCTTTTGTTTTTATCCAGACCGAAACATTATGTTTGACTATAAATTATAACAGAAACATATTTTTAAAAACTTGTTCGCACTTGCATATTGTAAATTTTGTTGCAGGACTACCAAAAACAACTGTCTATTTTTGTCGGAAATGACAATAGAAAGCATTTGTTAAGTTTGTCGGTTTATTGCATTCAAAATAGTCATCCCACTTCAGTCGAGGGCGGTCGTAAAACACTACAAATAACAATCAGGTATATGGAGAAATTAGTAACATCCGCTCAGGTATAAAGAGGTGTCACTTCGTCAACACTTGAGGTAAACTTTCTAAGGTGAGGGTAGTTCTAGACCCTACTATTAGTTACCTGGCCTTGTGTTTTGGGAGTTTGTCTAATATTTCATTGATGTTTAAAATACTAGAGTTGCCCACGCGCTTGTGGTACGAAAAAGGCAGACACACGGTCTTCTTTCATAATTGTGTAAACTAATTTCACAATAACTTTTTAGTAGAATGCACGTACTCCATTATCGTACTCTAACTACCGTACTCACTGGAGATAAGTTCACTTATCAGGAGCTGGTCGTACTGTACAGATTACAACTTGCAGATGCTGCAAATAGCACCTCTGATAGCTGGAAGACTGCAATGACTTTTTGACAATAATGGGAAAATGTCCAATTCACACGTCATTACGGACGGTTTATAGTTGTTGGAACACAACGACGCGCGACGTGTGGGAATATCGTGTTGGTTCTATCGTTATTTCAATGGAAGATGTTTCGAGAAACTAACATCATTTATCCACTCGGAACTGGCGCACAGTCGGTACACCAGGGGGCACTGTTTTGTTAGGACTGGAACACGTGCTCAGAAGATTAGAAGGAGGTTGGAGTTTATTCGCGCGGGATATATGGCAACCTAATAAAACAAACTTAGAATTTAGGATGGGCAGGAATAAAGGATTTGATTGAGCGTTATTTTTTCTTCCTGGTGGCTTACTTCGTCTAGCCTTCTTACATTTCCTTGCCTATTTTTTACTTTTCCTGGTTCATTTTGTCTCTTCTTGTTTCTCTTGGCTCTTTTTGGCTCTTCTTGCATGGTGCACAATCGCCAGGAGACAGCAATTTATTCAACTCCCAAGTACTCCATCATTGTAATTTCTGCAGGACGATGAATTTGGCACGCAATTCGAAATATTGGCATTAGAAGGACAAATATTCAGGTAAATCATTGTATTTGGACAAGATATGGGAATAGGAATTTTACCCACGAGCTAAATTGTAAGCTGAATTGAAATTACATATTTAGTGTTTTTCCTGTTTGCAAAAGATCATCTAGTTTTTGCAATTTCGATGGCAATATAACTCTGTCCTTACTCCTGTCCCACAAGACCTAGGACTGAGAACTTGCGATTAAATTTACAAGGCACTTCAGTCGGAGCAAGTTAATTAAACATGCAAGGTAAATACAGGTACAAGGTACAACAAATGTGAGCATTTATTACCCCATGTTTTATTTTGCTGGCTTCAGTCGGGGACTTCAAAACAACTATTATTTGTTTGAAGATCTCACGGACGTTATACTTTACACTATATCTATCTACATATACGCTATCTTACCTGTTAGCTGGTAGCTTCTGCCGCTGAGAGCTCCGTTGTATTAGTCATCACATTTTCTGTTACATTCGTCATTTACGAAGAAGTGGGAGATTCTACGCTACACGTCCGTGGTAATAAACCGCACAAGAGTCCCAACTGATAATGATAAATGGTTTTTAAGATTTTAGATGTATCAACGAGGAAAAGATGAGATTATTTTGAAAAAGACATCTTGAGTACGCCCGCTGCCGCTAGGTACTCGATCGGCTCTTTTATGAGAAAACTTTTGGGGTATAAATACGCCGAAAGAAATAATAATGATGAAACTTCGCAAACTATTGTTCAAATTACAAGTTTTCTAGGAAGATCTACAAATTCCTCAGGTAGATTGCAATGTTAAGAGTAAGAATTCGTTTTGTTATTTGTACCACGAACAAACATTGAATTCGCCAACAATAGCGTAAGAATGGAGAAGTTTCAACTCAGCCTTGTTGAAAAGAACCATATGAAGTGCAATAAAGCGTATGTGCCTTTACGACTGCACTCAACAATCACTCTTTTTTATTATTATGCATAAGGTACATTATTCTGTACTACAAATAATAATTATTTGTGATTGTCTTTGAGGGAGGTAGCTGAGCGTGACGGGCCGTGTCGACTGCTCCACATTTGGAACACTAAAAATACATTTAAATTTTTGCAAGAATTCTAGAAAAGGAGTATACTAGCTGTACCACTGGTAAAATTTAACGATAGAAATATATTCGCCTTTTGTATAAGTGTTGCGCAAAATTTTCTATAAACTAAAAAAGTTTGCGGTTTACTTTTGTTTGGGATGAGTCACAGTAGAGAAGAGTTGGTGCAAAATTGCGTGAAAAGGGTGGTTTATTTTTTCTTTCGTTTAAATACAGTAAAAAAATTGCTTCGCCTTTTTTACAAGGTGGGTACATTTTTGCGCATGATGTATTATTATGAGTAGACTTTAGGAATGTCGGAAAAGACGGTTGTAAAAACAGCGTGAAATAATTTATGTCGTTCTGCCTGAACGATGTAAGAAAAATAATATAAGAATAAAAAATATTTTTGCATACAATTGTCTCTAAGCAAAAATTCTTTCTTTGTCTGAAAAATTAACTAATGCATTTAATTTGCTTTAACTTAAGGCCACTAGTTTTAATAAACAGATAGGTTTTTTAAAAGGACGTAAATTCAAAAAAATATTTCGATTTTGTATGTGCGAAATGATGGATCGTAGAATGAATTATGTCCATTACAAATAATTAGGATATATTATTTGAATAATTACATTTATATATATGCGTAATATGAACAGTTATTTTAGGCTTAGTAAGAAACCTAATTAATTAAAATCGAAATTAACAATTTTGGTGGTACTTATTTGATTTTGCATGTGGCATAACGAAATTCTGTTGCAAAACGAGGTGAAGTCATGGAAGTATATAATATTCACCTGTACTAATGCTAGAAAAAGTGCATATAGAATATAATATTATTTGTACTAATATACACTTGCTGTCCCTCTTCCGCTAGTGACATCAATAGGGGTAAAGAAGACAAAAGGCCGGCGGTCTCACCGATGGAAGCGTATTTATACCGATGCACAAATACATTTAATCGTAAAAAATTTTATTGCAGTCAACTCTCGTTGCGTTATATAACACACCTATTTTTATTATATGGACTTTACATTTTTAACTCGAATTAAATGTAACATGATACCACAAATCGATTTTACATAAAACCAGATACGGTTTTGTTACAATTTAGTATTCAGCTACTGTTATCTCTAAAATAATCATAAAAAATCTCATATGATTCGACCCACCCGTCATTGTTATACCTACATAATCTTCATTAAACAAACCACCAAAAATGTTATACAAGTTCATTGTGTTCGTACGGAGTATTTATACTTCAAAATCATTAGAACAGGAAAGAGAAGCCCCATTCAGACGGTAGTAAAATGTTCGTCGCCGAAACTTTACGGCGTGGGATAATTTTATTGTAGTTGTCTTATTACAACCTACCAGTTTGACATTAGTATACATTGTAATATTATGGGGTTTCGGTTTATATCATCGATTTTTTCAATCTCGAAAAGATGCAGTGCCAAGGAAACCAAATATGTTGACTGTTCAGATTTAGAAGCAAATTTAAATCATTCATATGTGAACCGTGGATTACATAATGTTTAAATTATGACAAACTTTAGCTACATTACAAAGCTTTTGACGCAGTCAACGAATGCGTCGTTCTTAGTTGGGTAGAAGTCAGGTTTATTTATAAATTTCCGTTAGAAAGCGGTTTAGTAAATTTAATTCTATAATAGACTCCGCGCTAAAATAATCTTTATGTGAATGAGGCTCCAGGTGTTTCATTACAAATGGTTGTTTTACAAGAGTGTTCAGTAATTTATAGTGATTGTGAGAGGTAATAAGAAAGGAATGGCGTCTCTGAAAATTTTACCGCAGAACGAAAACAAAATTTGATATTCAAGACGTATTGAGATTTACAAAGATGTGTTTGGAAAATTAATGTTTACGTGACTATTTTTTTCCTCGAACAATGGATCCTACAGCTGCAGTTTGTTACAAAGATGGATACAGGAATTTATTTGTGTAATTGAAATAGCAAGGCGCATTTTTGTTATATTTTGTATTGTATGTGCGAAAAGAGCACAAAAAGTGACATTCATTAGAATATACAATACAACATATTTTTATAGAATATACAATATTGATTAGAATGTAAAATACAACATGTTTTTGTATTAAAAACATGATAATGTTCGTTTTCAGAAAATACACTGTTGAAAGTATGCAGTACACTAGATTTATATATTATAAAGATGGACATCATAGTAGTTAATGTGAGGAGATTATGGGATTACGATAAACAGAAGCAAACATTAAAAAAGATATTGAACGACACTACCGACGATGTTTACGAAGTCGAGATTGTATGGGATGGAGAGTAAGACCATCACTAACAATGCTTGCAAAATTCCAGAAAATAAGCATCGTAACTACAATTTAAAGACATTGAATGGGACCCTACCTCTTTACCAACGGCGTTATAAGGAAACATATGGTTTCCTCCATCACCGCACACTTCAAGACTCTATTTTTAACCACTCTAGACCATCAAAGGCCCTGCATACGGGGTTAGCGAGCAGTATGCAAGTACTTACATATTTAGTTTAATATTACAGACACCGCAATCTGAAAACAGAAGAGAAACAAGAGGTAATGTAAAAGACAAAAAAGGAGATCTAAAATTAAATATGCAAGGTTATGAACTTGCATCATCGCGTACCGAAGACAGCTAAATCGCTTTCGCCGGGCAGTCCCATTGAGAATGAGCAATTTAAGGACAGATTTTTTGAGATGTATACGTACCTAATCAAAGATATAGCAAAATAGGAGGTTGGACCAACAGGTTTAGGGCAAATTCTAACACAGCAGATAAAAAACTTTAACAGTACTCCCCAAAGAAAATTAGGTTCTTCCGAAATCCTTCAATTTATAAACCTACGCATACCCACAAGAACAACACGACACAATACTATATTCTACTGCTGTATAATACCAAAGCGCAACTACATTGCTCATTCCCCGATACAGCGGTTTTACATTATGGGAAACCAATACTTAGGTGATTTGGACATGTTTAATGAAAACTTGATGAATTTTGTGGATCAAATTAAAAACTCATTCCAACCCTATTCTGAATACATTTGATTGTCACTTTGTAAACCTAACTGATCGCTGTATTTTGTTTAGGGTACTTCCTATGCCAAAGACGATCAAGCATATTATATAGATCCAGGCAATGGATTTTTTAGCATTCCAATAAGCACGACATCGATGACAGAACATCGATATTTTTGATCTTCTTAGTAATAAGTAATAAGACACTATTATTGAAAACGTCTACTTTCAAGACACAATGGATTAAATTGATAACAAAGGTGATACATTAACCTTGAGACATTAGATGTTGTAAATCTAAATCACGTGTAACAGCAAAACGCCACCGCAAGCCGGCGTCAGGGATTAATTTTTTTTCGTGGAATTCGAATGTCCCTAACCGCAATCGGGCTAAACGCTAAACGCTAAACGGATCCCACCGAGCTGCTATCTGCTGTACATATTATAACATACTTTGTACAAGTCGGGGAGGAAATGATACGTGAGCTAAGTGCGAATGTTTGGATTATGAGATGAATTCTTCGGTCGCTCTAAATACTATGAGCGATTCACAGAATGTTAATGGGCCATTTGCCCGATCACCGCTTTAAACTCAGTGGACTTAACCATAGATAAATCGTGGACATAGGACGTGGATATAGTTCGTGGACTTAGGTCATGGATATGCAAACTATTCTTAAAATTTCAAAGCAAGTTCATTCTTTTGTTGGGAAAAGGTATTTTAAGGGAAAACCTTGTATTAGTACTCGCATAATATAATATTGTTTGCGATATATTTAATCTTTGGTCTAATTTAAAATTAGTGTTCCGAGGCCAACTTTAATTTCTCCGTTTACCCTAATACCTACTCGTAATAAAGTACTGAATGGATTTAATTTACGTGGGCAAAGGATTAAAAATAAGGGTTGTGTATAATACTTTGTGCTTTTTTAGATTAAAGCGGAATCTTTCGGAAAACTGCACACCATACTAACAAGATTAAACATGGCGTCGAAAGATAAAACGTGGTAAATTGGTTAGGTTTATTAATTTTAACTACTTAGGCGAAGCACTACGAAATTTTGCAGAATCATGTGTTTTAGGTTCGAAAATTTGATACTTTTAAGATGCTTTAATTAAATACTGCTTGTAGAACATATCTTTGAAATAATCAAGCATTTGTTATGAGCACGGAAAAAATGTTATATTTGGTCAATAAAAACTGTTTAATGTTTAAAATATCTCCTGCTTACGAGCTCCCTTTTCGGTTATGTTTTTACTGTACAATGTGGCAAATTAAGTTTTTTTTTAATTTATCTTAAAACATTTAAATATTTGTGGCTGAACTTAGCAAAATAAAATAATGCCCACCTTTTGCCAACGTTTCTTTCTTCAATACAAAGGCGGTTGGTTTTGAGCGGGAATTTAAACCTTATCGCCATCTACAGAAGGAGTGTTATTGTTGGCGGCCCGATTCCAAATATTACACGACATGGTGCATCGCATTAAATTGTAACTTTAATGCAACTTTTTCCAATTCCTCAGATATCTGTTTCTTGAAGTAAATGAGTAGAAAAGTGTTATTTAAAAAGAGAACGAAATTTTTTCTAAATATATTTTGACCTCTCTTGACAAGTATTATTGAATAACAATGGAGTTGGTGGGTCATTTAGAATTAAATAACCTCAAGGGTGCATTTGTTTTTTTAACCATAAGGATTAAGCCTCCCCTAAAAATAATATTTTAATTCCTGAATGAAAGGAGAAGAAAAACGTTACGTACTTATTTTAAATATATTGAAATCAGCTAAAAGAGACGATTTGATTCTGAATTGTCTTATCTGGGTTATGCGATGTTCTGGAACGAATTCATATCGATTTGCAAAATACGTGTAAGGAACATACTTTGCCAAGTTTTAGACTAGCGACCTGTGGTCCCACACCCATTAACTTTACGACTTCGATACGGAGGTTGCAAAAAATACAAAAAAATCAACGAGCGGTGGTTTTTGAGATTCCTTTCGCACAGCGGTGTTTATTACAAATACTTTTTTAGCAATAATTCGGTTCTTTGCTGATAATTTGTTTTTAGATCAGATTTTACGTTTACGATTAAACTTTACTTATCAACCATAGAATAAAAAAGGAACACAAGAAATGCGATTTGGGCGTGTTTTGTTATCCAAAAGTCTAACAATTCTTTGCTTAAATTTCAAATACAAAATTGTGTTTCATCAACTGTGCGAAAATGTTCATTTCGATCAAAAGGAGAGATGGCGATATACGATGTTTGCAAGAAAGACAGAGCGCATGCTAAATGGGCAAAAACCAATAGGTATTAACCCAGTGGCGACATTGGATTTCAAAATCTACACGGAAGGCTTTTTTAGTGTGTATTATATAATTAGTATTATCTACTTAGTATTATCTATTTAGTACCATCTATTTAATATTATCTATTTAGTACTATCTATTTAGTTTTATCTATTTAGTATTATCTATTTAGTTTTACCTATTTAGTATTATCTATTTAGTACTATATATTAAGTATTATCTATTTAGTATTTTCTATTTAGTGTCATCTATTTGGCATTATCTATTTAGAATTATCTATTTAATATTATCTATTTAGCATTATCTATTTAGTATAATATATTTAGTATCATTAACGAAGAAGTTAAACTACAAAGCCGGGATGGGTGGCCGCCAGACAGTGGTTAAAATACAATATGGTTGTTTGGTCAGTTATTAAGTCGTTTCCCATTATACTTGAGAAGTAAACATTTCTTGTGATATCTTCAGGTTATCAAGTATTTCCTATTAATGTTTAGCAGCTTAAAACCAACTAACTCTGAGGGCTGTGCCCTTTCTAAATACATCTATTTGAATGACACTTTTTTTTTCGCGAATGCAAATCTTGGAAGCGGAAATTAAACCCGTTGCCGACATCAGATTGAGCTGAAACACGGCAGATAGAGTCGTTGTCATTACAATGCATTCTATCAATTTTTTATATCAATCTCGTACACACCCGCAAATATACTTTGCGCACTGGTGATATCGTAACCAATGAGGTTTATCCGAAGTGCGAATATTGATAAGTTGAAAACTTTTACCAATACTCCCCCAGTTCACAGCAGTTTGAGAGCCAGTCTCTGGGGAGGAAGTTTCAATCCTCAGTCAAACCATTTTTTTCTTCTTTGAACTTGGCTACTAGCTGGTCTAAGAGATGGCGTACCTAGGTCAAATATTGAAAATAAAGATGTATTATAGTATATGTTTTTTTTTATTGCAGACCATATCCAATTATAACATACATCATATTACATGAAGCTAATACAAGGAGAGATTTTACAATTTAATGTAATTAAAAAAAATACAGCAATGACAAAAATAGATCACAAAAAATAGAGTAATCACAAAAAATAGGGATAATGTCAAGTCAAGACAGGCTCATGTTAAAAGGAGTACATTTTGGAAATTTGTAATCACAATTCAGTAATTGGGCTACCTTTTTGGAGTAGATTAGATGTTCATCTTACATTGACAGATCAATTCCAAAAGGACCGTTACTTTATTTCCTGTCAAAGACCTATTAGCTTCCATTCTTTTAACGAGAGTGATCCCAGATAATTTGCTTCTAGATTAGAAGATAACTTCAGTGGCGATGATTGATGATTGTGATGATCAACGGGCTTTGTTTCGCAAAAACACTGGCTGTAAATTCGAACACATTAATTTTTACCTGAATACGATTAATTAGAAAATTAATGAAAAAAATGATTACTAACAAAACAAAAATTAGCAAACCAAAAATTTCATCTGTAGGTATGTAAGTTAACTACAAAGGGCCGCTGCTTGGAGGACAAAACCTTTCCCTCGAAATGTGAGACTTTCACATCAATTTAACATTGAAAAAATACTTTTTGTTGTGTTTTACACAATACGAAAGGTTCAACTACTAAATATTATTGAGAAATACTATTCTATATTACACATGGTGTCCGGAAACTAAGGAAGTGGAAACGTGGTGAATCTATAATAAAATTTACATTAAGACTTTTTTGATTTCAGCTTTCGTTTTCAACTAAATCGAGTCGGGAGTTGAGTTTTTCAAAGTCAAATGTGAAAAATGTCAGTCGCTAGGCGGTTGCTCAGATGTGTTATTCCTTTTAAAAGGCGTTCAAGCGCAGACCCTGTTCCAAAAGATTTTGACTCTTAAGTTGCGGTTATAATTAACTAACTAATTAACTAACCATCACGCCGTTTCCCCGCAGGGGTAGGCAGAGAGAACGGACCGCCAAACAACTCGGTCTTGGCACACACTTCTTTCCTCATTCACAATCATACATCGTCTCATACATACTCTTCTATTATTCTGACTCTTGACATGGCCCGACTCGAGTATCTGATTCACTTGATCGTGCCATGTCTTCCTCGGTCGTCCCCGACTTCTGCTACCATTCGCATTTGCATCATATATCCTCCTTACACTCCTATCTTCGCTCATTTGCTCTACATGCCCAAACCATCTAAGCGTCCCTTTCTTAATCTTATTCATTACGCTTACATGAGCCTTGCACTCTTTGAGGATCTCCACATTCCTCACACGATCAAACATGGTTTTACCACACATACGCTTCAGGGATCTCATTTCAACAGCATTCAATCTACTTTCACCCTTTCTTTGCCAGTTCCATGCCTCACTTCCATACATCAAGATAGGTACCAGCACTCCGTTGTGGACTGCTAACTTCGATTCTTTGGAGAATTTAGGTAAAACAAAAACAAAAATCAAGTACTCAAATACTCAAATCGAGAAAAAAGTATTTTTTAGTTCTCCGTGTAATATGGATTCACCAATTGTCCGCTTGTACAACGAGTTCCCGGACACCGTGTACAAGTTACATAGAAGGCTGATTTGATTGAGTGTCCCGGCCTTGTGATCTAGGAGGTTTTAGCATAACTAGCAATGGCTCTAATCGAAAACCGATTGTCTCCAGATCCCGTATGCAAACTTCGTGAGATTTCATTTAAATGAAGAAGTCGAGAATTGCTTCGCGTTAAAATACTTATACCGTATTATGTTTGAGGGTTCATTTCTCTCAGGCGATTGATTTAAAGGGTTTAGTATGAACTTCAGGGTTCAATCAGGTTACCGTACCAACATCTCGCCTTTGTAAGTTGGAAATAGAGTGATCGTTATTTTCAAAGCTCAGTTGATCGTTGATCACATTTCGCCGTTTTCATCGATCTTAGTTGAAAGTTGATGACATTTCCGAAAGACGCATTTTCCCTCAACTCCGGAAATTTGTTTTTTTCTCATGAATTATCTCAAGTCACGTACATAAACGATACGTCTTGCGAAACCATTACGACACTTTTATACCTTTTTATCTTTAATGTTTTGTACCAAAATCAAAGATTAAACTTTTCGTAAAAAGCATTCAGGTAAGAAATACCAATCTTATACTTAATTAAACTGAAAATTTTGTAAAAAATATGCCTGTAATGCTTTTACATACTTAAGCTGAACACTGAAAATTGTCTCTGGACAATTCTGCTTTTCGATTAAGGAACAAAAAACATCGGCGTCTTCTGTGCTTTTCATTCCGCGGTCCACAATCAGTCATTTTTTTTACTTTTTAGGAATTTCGGAGTAATGCACTTACCGGTAAATCGATCCGCTTCACTGAAAGTACGTCTATTTTCACCAGCTTTTTTGGTGGAACCATGTAATAGGTATCTCAAAAAATAAATCACTAATGAGATATTTGACCCTTTACAATTTAAATAGCCTTTGCGGAAAAACATCCAAATTGAAGATAAAATAGATATTCTTTTTTCAAATTTTGCCGATGAAACAGGGTATATTTTCACTTTTTTTTTTATTCTCGAATAAAATCAAGATAATGAAGGCATTTTAAATTTATTTTTATGTTCGCGAATAAATTTAAATTTAAAATGTACCATTTTTGATTTGCCGCCAAAACGTCATGTTTTGTTTTTATTCGTGAATTCAGTGGCGTTGACGTTACGCCGGGCAACGTTGGTGACAGCCGTCTTAACAGCCAGTGGCGGTTTTTAAGTCAAAGTGACGTTGTAACCAGTTGGAACCAATCCAGAAAATGCGATTTTTTAAATCAATAATTATGAATGAAAAAAAAAACAAATTTATCAAATAAAATTTACCTGCGCACGCCGGGATAAACCATTAAACCAAGGAAGCCGTCAGAAAGAATTTAAACCGTGTTTTTGCGTGCTAATAATTACTTCAAAAAAATTGTTTCATTTTTAATAAGAGTATTGAATTTTATTTTCTTGAAATAAAATGTTGAGTCAATTTGATGGTAAACCCAAGAGAGTTATATTTGGAAATGTAAAGCTAAGGAAAGAGCCAATCGTTATACCTTTTTCCACTCTTGTCTTGTTCAAATATTACGTTGTTTTATAAACAACGCCACACGTTCTGTTTATCTGAACCAAGGTACAAACCACACAGAAAGGGGAGAATCATCACTTCAATGATAGAGTCAAGTAATGAAATATCGTGAAAAGAACCATATTTAAAGCATTTTCCAAGAGAATTACACCGATGAAGTATATAAATATAGCATTTCAACATTCTTTGATAATTCATTAAATAATTAACGTGATTTTGTTATTATTGAAGAAGTGATTACAGCAAGTAAGGCTACAAATGCAAAAAAAATATTGAATGAGCGCAGCGAAAACCATTTAGCAATACTGTAAAATTTGTTACGTTCCGGTTCCGGTTCAAAATGGTGGACGTGTTGGATACTACATATCTATCCCGCCAGTGTTCGCATAATCGTGGTTCTACTACGAGTTGCCTAATCGATATAATCAATATTATGTTACCTTCCGGACTGAAAAAATTATGTAAAAAAAAAATTATTGTCAATGAGGTGGTGACATTTCTTTGGACCTATTGTATATTCCTATGTTATTGTATTGTATGTTTGAAAGGTGAAACGAAAAAATGTAACGTAAAATATTTATGAATTATAATTAAGGCGATGCCCTACGTCGTGTAATATTTTAAATTGAGCCACTATCAATAACACCCCTTACGTAGATGGCGATAAGGTTTAAATTCCAGCTTAACACCATCTGCCTGTTTTGATTTATGCAAGAAAAAAAAAATGGCCAAAAAGTGCCTTTTATTTTATTTTGTGGATGCTCAGGCATAAATATTTATTTTTTTTGCTATCATTTTATAAATAACTTAATTTGCCACATTACACAATAAAATTATAACCGAAAATGGGTTCGTAAGTAGGAGATTTTGAACTTTAAAGCAATTTCCACAGGCCTTATACATTATTTTTTTCTGGGCTTATAAAAAGACTTATCTAAAAAATATTCGATTATTTCAAAGGGCAAAATGTATTCTACTCGCAGTATTTAATTAAAGCATCTGAAACATTTCTAGGCGACCAAATTTTCAAACCAAAAACACATGATTTTGCATTACTACGTATGGCATCGCCTTAAGTATGGGGGTATTTAAGTACCTACTTACAAATCTTATGATTTTAGAGGTAATTTTGAATGATGGTTCCCTTTTTTACAAAGTTCCCGTCTTTTTAGAGCATGCTCCAGTGAACATTGACATAGCGATGTGTGAATGTATTTACCTTTCAGACACATTGAGAGATACCATATTTGACTTAGGAACAAAACTTCCGTCCCAATATTACAGACGAGATGGGAGAGGTTTTCAGATTGTGGCAAATACAGGCTAAATAATTTGCTTACTAATCGCTTCATCAAATAAACTGAAATGATTTTTAACCAAAGATTTCAGAGTTCTTCATTCATTAACCCTTAGAATGCCGGGAGTAAAATGCCAATCGCTCGCCGTACACTGGATGACGCTATTTTTGTAATAACTTACTTTTTTTGTAAAAATTTTTTTTTAGAAATTGTGTCGCTTTACCAGATAATGTGTTTATATATTTATTGTTTGTAGTTTCCATAGGACAACTACTTATATTTAGGGATTTTTTTTCTCTCTCTAATGTTATAAAAAAAATTATGTTATGAAGACATACGAAAATATTCTTGACATTAATAATATTTTCCAGTAAAATATGCGTTTTTCACATTAAAAATAAGTAATAAGAGGCTTATGATTTAAGATTTTCACGGCCAAAAGTATTTTTGTTATTTGTTTTTGGGGTATTATGCCGTGTTGCGCTAACTCCTTCTTTAGCCAACGTTTCGGACAGCATTGCAGTGTCCATCATCAGGGCAGATGTCTTATTTGAGGTTGTGTTAAAATGTGAGCTTAAGTATGAGGTTGTGATACCGTGTTGCCAGCTCCATTCTGGTCAGCTTTGACGTCGTGTCACTTTTCACAAATGTGCCTCTAGAAGACTCCATGACAATGCTCAGGGAGATATATGAGGAAGACATTTGCAAACTTTTTGAACACTGCCTCAAAACGGGATACTTTGCATTTCAGGGTGAACTATTTGAGCAATTGGAGGGAGTTGCGATGGGCAGTCCGTTATCGCCAGTACTAGCCAACTTTTTTATGGAGAAGTTTGAAGAAGTGGCACTCGACACAGCTTCGGCTGTCCCTAAAGTATGGTGGCGCTACGTCGACGATGTCTTCGCCATTTGGCCTTATGGAACGGAGAAACTAAACGAATTCCTGGACCATCTTAATTCTCTCCACAGCAAAATTAAATTCACAATGGAACTGGAAAACGAAGATAAAATCCTGCCCTTTCTAGATGTGGAGGTGATGCGGAAACACGATGGTAGCCTAGGGCATACTGTATATAGGAAACCAACCCATACGAATCGGTACTTACACGCTGATTCGCACCACCACCCAGCGCAGAAGAGAGGACTTATCCATACATTGGTGACCCGAGCGACCAGAATATGCGAAGAACATAAAATCGGAGCGGAACTTACGAAGCTGACCGATGCACTGGAGCGTAACGGCTACCCAGCAAGTCAGACAAGGCAAATCATAAGAGCCAAATCTGCACCAAACGAAGACAGAGTTGAACAAGAGTCGAAAGGCTGTGCCTTCCTGCCTTATGTGCACAATGTGACAGACAAAATTGCCAAGCTTTTGAGAAAGGAAAATATCAAGACTGTCTTCGGAACAACAACAAAGATACAGGACTTACTGAGGTCTGCAAAGACTAAGTTTCCTCTGGAAACAGATGGAGTGTATAAACTCAGCTGTTCCGGATGTGACAAGGTCTATGTAGGCCAGACAGAGCGGACTATCTCCAAAAGAATTTCGGAACACTTCAGAGCTTGTAAACTCGGCCACCCTGACAAATCGGCAATTGCCGAGCATTTGATTGACACCGGGCATTACTTTGGATTTGTTCCTGAAATCCTGGGGAGACCGAAAACTTATAGAGCACGGCTGATTACGGAGGCCATTGAAATTCATAAAAATCCCGTAAACATCAATAGAGACGATGGAGCTAAGCTTAATAGTTCTTGGTATCCGGTAATTGACGGATACACCAAAGCTAAACGAAGAAAACCACTTTAAATAAAAAAAAATGATACGTTAATGTTAGCTCAGAGGGTTGGAGCTGGCAACACGGTATCACAACCTCATACTTAAGCTCACATTTTAACACAACCTCAAATAAGACATCTGCCCTGATGATGGACACTGCAATGCTGTCCGAAACGTTGGCTAAAGAAGGAGTTAGCGCAACACGGCATAATACCCCAAAAACAAATAACAAAAAAAATAAGAGGCTTCACTGTAAATAAATACAATACCATGACTTGGAAAATTAAAAATTATTGTTGAAAATTTTTGACTAACTGACCTGCTTGCCAAGGAAATAAAAAAATGTAGCATGTTGGGACAATTTTCTAAGGTTCAAAATACCATAAAATGGAGGCAAGTACGGTGAGCTACTAAAAAATCCATGGTGGATGTCTCGGCACACTAAGGGTTAAGGCAAGTACGGTGAGCTACTAAGAAATCCACGTTGGATGTCTTGGCATACTAAGGGTTAAGGCAAGTACGGCGAGCTGCTAAGAAATCCACGGTGGATGTCTCGGCACACTAAGGGTTAAGGCAAGTACGGTGAGCTACTAAGAAATCCACGGTGGATGTCTCGGCACACTAAGGGTTAAGGCAAGTACGGTGAGCTACTAAGAAATCCACGGTGGATGTCTCGGCACACTAAGGGTTAAGGCAAGTACGGTGAGCTACTAAGAAATCCACGGTGGATGTCTTGGCACACTGAGGGTTAAGGGAGCGCCAATGATGTGAATATAATTAATGTTGATTGGCGTGGATATTTTTGGTAGAAAGCAGAAATTATAATAAAGTCGTTGTTTCCTAAATTGATTAAATCTTGTTAGATTGTAAAATGATTACGCGCGACTTAATTCAATACAAATCAAGTAGAAGAAAGTGGAAGGCAGAAAAAAATGCGTACCTTCATGAAGATAATCTGTATTAAAACCCATTTTTGTTTTCAAAGAATCAGACTCGCATAACTCTGTATATATCGCTGCAAGCCGAGAACTCACAAGACAGAATGAGTAACTTATGTATCGTGGCAAGAATAAGAAACTCAGGGTCAAACAGTCAAAAAGCAGGGATAAATTTAACACCGATAAAAATCGTATAGATATAAACATTAAATCATCAGAAGCTTATTTGTACACAACTGCTGACCCTATACAAATCGCAAAAGTGTGCCCCGCTTTTGAATTTGGCAGCCACCTCTGGTCTAGAGCCTTAAAATAAGTGAAAAACTTTGAGTCTGTGTAGAAACGTGTCGTCCGTTTGATAGCTTTCACTATCTTAATAAGCGGATTGCAATCTTTAGAGCACAGGCGTCACGTAGGTATGCTGTCCTTGTTCTACCGATATTACAATGGAAGATGCTCCAAGAAACTAGCGTCATTGATCCCTTCGGTACCGGTGCATACTCGGGCAAACATTATCCAAACGCGCGCTCAACATATTTGACACAATAGAACGGGTGGCTTCTACGACTCGTTCTTGAGTTTCTGCTCGGCTGTGGAACGATTTGCCGCCATCTGTGTTTCCTCCCTCCTAAGTCTTTTCAAGACCCATGTTCACTCCTTTCTCTCCCCAAAAAGATCCGAAAGAAGGAAAGAGATTACATAGGGCCCGAGAGAAATTTAGTTTCTCAGAACCACCAGCGTGGAATTAATAAAAAAAAAACAACTATGAGTAGGAAACACTGAAAATGATATGTTGTATATTATGCAGGAAGAGCATAAGGCTGGCATAAGGAAAATCTCATTTCTGATGAATCTTCTAGAATGGTTCGGTAGTAACTGAATACATATTTCTATTCCAGTTTGCGGAGGATCAAGTGCACAGGTGTCAATGATGTACTCCAACATCCAAAATAGCAAATGATTTCGACAAAAGAAAATATAAAGTGTATACAGATTTTGAATTTTCCACAAGGTGAAAACATTTCACTCACCGTGGGAAAAAATAGCTGATGTAAATAAAATTTACAAGGTGATATAAAACTTTTTCAAAAGATTCTGTCCTCTCGGGAGGGTCATTATCATAAAAAAAGAAATTTGCATTTCTAACAGAATAAACCTTTCAAGGAATACTGACATAATGGATATTTTCAGAGGCCGTAGAGTTTGTAGCCGCTGGGCCGTCAAGGAGGTATTAGGAGTTTCTTAATCTTTCTCTGTCAATTTAAGCTCAAGTTGATAAAGGAGATAAAACGAAAGATTATGGCCAGATTATTCATCACCAGTTTCACCCCGGATTGGAACTTGGAACTTGGAAAATCTGCATTTTTACGACTTTTTCGCCAACAAAACCACGAAACTAGTACGAAAACGTAAGCCAACCTTAGTCAACTGTTTTATTCAACCAATTATTGAAAGAGCTCGTAAAATCACAAAAACAAATGTTGATAACCGTTTTTTATTGTCAATACAATTTGAAGCCAAAGATATTTCATTGAATTCGAATGAAGTAATCGGTAAGTAAACAATTAAGCTCTGATGCTGAGTTTTCAGAATTTGTTGAAAAACTGAGCGTAAGAGATTAAATCACATATGCTTTACGAGTATATAGATATATTTTGATATCATGAGTAACTCATGACAAAGTTCCGGAAATTTCCAAGATTCGTGATATTGAAATGATTTTACGAAATTCTTTAAGGCTCCGTAGCAAAAATAAGAAGAAATGCTAGAGGAATCTCGTTAATACTAAAAATCGATAATAATTAAGTAAACATTTCGAAAAATATAAATTCAGGCTATATATGTTTGCGCTCTAAAAACTCGAAAAGTAGTCGACCGATATCGATAAATATTTCCAAGTTTGTTCTTATTAGTGCCATGAGTGTTTAGATAGTGATTTTGAATGGTATTAGAAGTCGGGGACGCCAGAGGAATATTTAATGCAATATCTCTGCACCGTCATGAGATACGGAGTCGACTTAAATTCGATTTAATATATTTTTTTAACAATAACATTGTGGTAATGGTGGAAGAAGTCAGAGACGCCCGAGACAGACATTAGCAATAGCGAAGCATTGAGGGAACCACTAGTATTTAATAAAACACGACTCGTCTAAAACAGAGAAAAAATCTCTCGACAAATTCCTAAGTCGCATAAAAAGATACATTGATTTTTTATAACCTATATCATGATAAATAACTGAACAAAATATTTTTAATAATTTTCAATTCCAATTTTACCGTTCCGGTTCTACAAATGTATATTTGTTATTTTCGAAAACAACTTAGTGTTCAAGAGAAATGTTTTAATAAATCGGTAGAAATTTGGAACGCGCAAGATAAATTATTTTTCAATGTGATAATATTTTGACAGAATAAGTGAATAAGGCATTTTCAATTCATCAATGTCTCGAACAAAAATTGTAAAGTTGGAATTCACAGAACTTGGCGTTTGATTCACAGGATTATTCACAAACGAAAGAGAAACTTTAAAGCTATTTTAGGAAATGTAATTTCTGAGGCTAAGATAAGCAGGTAACATGATTCACGCTGTAAACTTTTCAAACAAAAGAGAGATACCTACGTGTTTTTGTTTGTCCAAGTCATTAGTATATTATCCATAGTAATATTGTATTTTGCAACAGAAAATTACTTACCATAGTAGTATTAGCATATTTTAGGCAGTGTCATACTGAATAATCCAAAAATACGCAATTTCCACCTTTCGGCATGATGTGGTTTAACATATTGTGAATAGTAATTATTTTTTACAGTGTACACAGGGTGTAACAGCACGTAGCCGTAATTTAACCAGCTATTCCTGAACATATTTAGAGTAAAAAACGAATATGTCAATGAGAATTTTTTTTCAAAAAACAAAAAAAAATATTTGTACATCACATGCCGCATTCTGTCTCGTCTATTACCGTGCTGCTGGAACGAGATGGAGTGCGTATCACGTGACTAGTTGTTCCCAACACAGTTGCGACGTGTGATGGAATAATATTTTAATTGTTGGTATAACTAATTTTTGACGAAATTCTTACGATAGTTTGTGGTAGTATACGATTTTCAGCGGTAAAAATTTCTTTATTATTGTGTGTTTTGTCTAGTTTTGCAAACTTTCAGTTTTACAAATGCTATCATTATAATATCCCGTGATTTTTCAGTGATCTGCGTTAGCATAAAAACCATAAATGATTGAAAGCATTCGATGTTATTTTATGATTTATAACTTAAATCTACAAAGTATTAGAGCAGACAATGCAATAATGATAAGATCTAACTTTAAAAAAAACCTGTTAGAAAACCAGTTTGCAGGTTGGTAAATGTTGTAGGAAATGAGTCAACTATCAGGAAGAGTTTCTTAGGAATCGTTTTTGCATTGTTATGAATCTAACGAATTGGTCATCCTAGGTTACTTCAGAATGAATCAAGACATTTTGCGCTTCGTCATAGTTATGAATGCAATTATAACTCATTGGTCTAAGAGATTATTTATAAATTTATTTACCTTGTTATTTATGACAGCTTTTACAACTATTTATAAAACTTTACAAAACAACATCCTGATTATATGGTTTTATCGCGCAGCGGCGGAAATCAGAAAAAAGAAAACAACATATGAGTATTATGAATGCTATGTTTACCGCATTTACAAAAATATTGAAATAAATTATACAACTAAAAATAAAACCCAGCTTTATGTCAATACGCTTTCTTTGTTGGCATATTTCGAAGAAAGTAACAAATTACATTGAAATGACTTGTCAATTTCCTACTGATTCATAACTTGACTAATATTTAGAGAACTAGAATGCATCATGATACAGGGTTTTCCAATAAGAGGTGTTATTTTGAATAGCCCGCTATTTCGGTAGATGTTACATTTGAAGTTGTCATTTTTTGACATTTGACCTTAACATACATTTAAAAAATGGAACGATACACGCTTCAACAACGCATTGAAATTATTAAAATTCACTTGAGTGAATCAAATGCAAATCATCTTGAGTGATGAGGCCCATTTCCACCTCGGTGGCTTCGTCAACAAGCAAAATTGTCGCATCTGGGGTTCTGAAAACCCAAGAATGATTGTTGAAAAGCCTCTGTATCCTCAACGTGTGACTGTTTGGTGCGGTTTATGGTCCGACGGAGTCATTGGACCTTACTTTTTTGAAAATTAGGCTGGAGCAACAGTTACTGTGAATGGATTGCGCTATCGAGAGATGATTAATGATTTTTTATGGCCGGAATTGGATGGTATTGATCTGGACAACGTTTAATTTGAACAAGACGGCGCTACGTGCTACACAAGCAACGAAACCATTAATCTTTTACGATTGAATATCAAAATAACACCTCTTATTGGAAAACCCTGTATGATACAAAAAATGTACAGATTTTTACTGTTATCGTAATATGTATTGTTTAAATTTTCTTCTGTTTTTATTTGTAATGTAAATTTATCTTATGTTCATTACACAATTTCGGTGCATGAGTGCGTGATTTAAAAATATGATGGGACGTGATGCGTAAAAGTATTCAAGTTCAGTGAATTTTTAATTTTCAAAATAGGAACTGAAAAGTAAAAATCATATCAGACAAGCGATACAGTAAGCACGAAAATTATTTTATTCATTGACAAGCTAACATACCCGGCATTGCTCGAGGTTGTGAATGATTTGCAGTAAAGTTTTACTGTTGTGAATTCTACGATAAACATCGATGGAAATACTATCAAAATCCCTTGCGTAGTTTAGAAAAATTAGAAGAACTAAGCGCACAAACAGGTTGACGCGGATGACGACTTAATTTTTTACTATTTGGAGATTAAAGAGAATTCTTAATTTAAAATGTGTATTTATTTTGTTTAAATGTTTGACAGATGCTTAGATGAACTGAAAAATGTCGAAATTTTTCAAGTTTACAAACATTCGAATAAACAACATACACTGAATAAATATATATATAGTAAGAAAATACATCGTCTCATATACATACATAAAAATTCAGCTTGCGTATATTTGTGTCCGCAAAACTCGAAAAGTAGTCATCCGATATCACTGAAATTTCGTTGAAAGTTTGTTTTTATTAGTACCAGGAGTGTGTTGTTATTAGATTCAAGAAGGTATTTGATTCATTTTAATGTACATCATCCATGAACTGATTGGTTTAAATCTTTTAACACCTAACAGCTGTTTCGCCTTTCGACCGACTGCTAACATGTACTTGTATGTAACCTTTTGTTATGACTTGTGACGTCTTCACGGGCTAACCTATGGTGAAATAAAAACACAGTTGTCAGTGAATGTGTCATAAGTTAAAGCAAGTCAGTTCATGAATAGTATCCTAATAATAGTCGTTCACACTATCATCAAAGCGATTATCCCACAAGGCCAAGCGGCGGTACAACACCTACGATAAAAATGAACATAATATTACGAATTTACATACATTATCTATATTAAAACCATTGTGAAATGCGACTCTTATTTTCTAGAAAGAATATAAATAGAATCAACGGTTCCATGATAACTCAACACTGTGACAATTCAACACACCTTTAAAAAGTGTTATAAAGTCATTAAAAACAATGAAAAAAAATATTTGAACCTAACCTAACCTACCTAACCCAGTTAATAAAGGTTTTGTTTCATCACTTTCCATGACTTTATATAACTTTTTAAAGATGTGATGAATTATCATTTTGATGATTTATCCGGTCACCAGAATCAACACACAAAAACTGACTACAAATAAAACAGGTTGCAGAATATTTTTTTTATGTGAAAACCGCACAAGAGTCCCAACCATGGAGTTCTTTCTCCGTGGTCCCAACTGTTCCCAACCATCTGGTGCCAGTGAGACTAGTGGAATCTCCAATCGGGGTATGTTTTGAGGCTGAAAGTATTGGGGAGGGGGGAAGGAGAGGTGGAAGAGAAAGGTGAGGAGTACCTGGTTATTTAGATCTGGTCACCAAACACAGTTAAAACCATTTCAAGCAAAATTTCAATTCTGAATGGCGGTCTACACCAGGGCGATACTGAGAGCATCTTCCACTCTGGAACGTGCCGCAAATATACTGTATATTATTTTAAATCAGTAAATTGTGAAATAACATGAAATAAAATTTGATAAATTTCAAAGCCGGGATTTGAACACGCGACCTCCAGCTTGCTAGTCGAGAGCCTTATCCCTCGACCACGGAGGCCGTCATGTATGAATACATAATTATAAGTAATAATTTATAAGTATATTTCCAGAGTGGAATATACCAAGGACGGGTTGTTTCGGAGAATTTGAACAATTCATCAAATTTCAACGTTCATTTTCGGGTTCTGTGAAAGACTTATTCAAGTTCTGTTATTATATCATTGTAGGCTAGTTGCTTGACAAAACTTAAATAAAAACAGCACTTGAAAAAATCTTTCACAGAACTTGAAAATGAACGTTGAAATTTGATGAATTGTTCAGATTCTCCGAAACAACCCGTCCTAAGTATCTCCCTGGTGAAAAACCATTCATTCAGAATTCAACGATGCATGAAACGGCTTTTACCTTGTTTTATGATCAGATCGGAATAGCCAGGTACTTCTCCAACTTCGCCATTTCCATTTCCTTCCCCTCCCCACTAACCTTCATCCTCACAACATATCCCAATTGTGGATCCAATAATCTTCCCTCGTACTTTTCAAAAACTAAAGAAGAAATAAATGTTCCAAGTAAATCTTTTTAAAGAGACCTTTGCTTGTGTAGTACAGGTGTATAATTTTTTTAAACAATTTTTCATTATATTTTGTTTATTAGAAAGTTGAAGATATAAAAAATAAAGTTTTAGAATTGAAAAATAAAATAAAAATTTGGTGAATAAAATATATTCAAAACGATTTGCCTGTAATCCTAAATGAAATGTTCTGTTTGCTTTTATAATTTATTCTCTTCGCACTTGAATTATTTATCGTACACTATTTTGGGCATAATGAATGCACAAGTTATAGAAATAATCATTATCCTTGGATCCGGACAAAGAAAGAACAAAATAACACAATCTTTCCAATTTACATAAATGTTCCACCTGCCGCGACCGGCTTCTACCTACTACAAGCATTCTGCACTAGCGATGGGTAATGTCACATTTTATTAAGATCTGGAGTCACGGTACCAGCTCAATATTTTCGTACGGCTCAAAGAGTCGAACAGTGATAATACTGTGCTCGCGCGATACGGCTCCCAGCTCACAGCGTATGAAAGATCGTACGACTCTTTGTACCGGTTCGCAGCCTAGAAAAATAAATAATATGCTAGGTAGTTAGTAGGTGTAGGTACACATGCCTAAGTCCTAATAACAATTAATATTTGGATAATTTTAATTGCGCTATTTTTCTAAAATATCTCCTGATAAAAATGACTAACCATTCAATCGAGCCGTGGTACGATTTACAAAGAGTCGAACCAATACGGCTCATCAAAAAGAGTTGTTTATTGTGCCAGTCGCTCATGAACGACTCATCGCTAATCTGCAGGAATAATGGCCCGGTGTTTGCAAACGAGAAACCTTGTGCGTGACGTGATTAAAAATAATACCAATGATACATATTATGTAATATAACCGTTAATAAATTAACCGATTGCCGCTTCTAATGCATATTTGTAATGTGAGCATTCTGAGTCTTTTCTACGTGTATTTTAATGGAGCCTGCTTAATGTAGCTAGTAGTATTGATATGTGCACCGGTGCACGTACACGAAACTCGACACCAGCGGAATACTAGTTCACAATTTGTAAGTTGACTTTATGAGAGTTATGAGAAGTCGGCTCGAATGTGGAACGAGCCACCGGTATCTGTTTTTCCTCCTTCATATAATCTGGGCCTCTTCAAGACCCGTATTAATAAATCCCTTCCCGTAGTCCCCACCTTAACCCGCCTCACAACGCCTCCCAACAGGGTGGCAGTATAGTTCCCCTATCTTTAAACTGTACAGATAGGGGCGCTCTTTTAAGAAAAACAATTTTTTATTATTATTTTCCATTTTTTCTCTCTTCTTATTAGTTTCACGTCTACCGCTTTCTTGCGATGCGCATGTGCAAATTTGTTGATCATCACGCACAAATTTGTTAATCATCACGCACAAATTTGTTAATCATCACGCACAAATTTGTTGATCATCACGAACAAATTTGTTGATCATCAGTCATCACGCACAAATTTGTTGATCATCACGCACAAATTTGTTGATCATCACGGACAAATTTGTTGATCATCACGCACAAATAAATAATATGCCAAGCGAGGATTCTTTTTTTTCCATTTTTTTATGTGAATACCGCGCAAGAGTCCCAACTGCTCCGGACTGTTCAGACCCAGTGGAGCTATGAAATTCCCAATTGCAATAATATTGTGAGGCTGAACGGAGTGAGAGGAATGAGAAGGGAGTATGAACGTTTACAAGTAACTACTTGGGAATTCAGATCTGGTCACTAAACACGGCTAAAGCCATTTCAAGCAATGCGCGACGTCTCGATTCCGAATGGTGATCTTTCACCGGTGCGATACTGAGAATTTATACCTACCACTCAGTGTAATAAAATTTTCTTTATCTTTAAAATGTTCCTACCGCGTGTGCCAGATTTACGCAATCAAATAAATAAAAAATGTTAATTCGTATTCAAGTGATAACATATAATTTTAGCAAACAATTTTTGTTCGTATTATACGAAATGCACGACTTTTATTCTCATCATTAAAGAATAACACACAAGAAGAATTGGAGTGTAATATTCTTAGTAATTATTTTTTTTTATGTTTAATACATGTATATTATATATTTTTTAACGAGTCGACTGATTTTTGGCATAAAATACCAAGTTTGCAAAACGTTTTGAGTGCCAATTTTATGGAACTTAAAAATATAGGATAAATCTAGGCGAATTCATTGGATTTAAGCCGCACTAAGCACTAAGCAGTCATGTTTTGTATTAATATTTTGAGGATTGGTGTTAGTTCAATAATATGGTAAATTTATATATATATATATATATTACACCAATCGCTCGAGTGTTCATACGAGTAGTATATTTCATTTAGCTATAAAATTTAACATTTTATATTTAGTATATACCTATTCTAAAACTACTATAATAATATTCTATTACCTATGTACTCATATTTGGACATCACAGCATTCAGACATAATATACGCAAAACTTCCTTAAAATTTACAGCGAGTTCATTAAACATTTTAAAACCTTTATGATAAATATTGTTTTGTGCTGCCGATAAATTTGTCTTAGGAAAAAATCGTTACAGCTTCTCGTAGAGCCATAGACTATACTATTAATACTAACACTTTTTAACATGTAATCGGCAACATTTTGTTTTTCAACTTAAATATATATATTAGGGTGTTAAATATTATGTAAAATCATTATAGTTCTCCCTCACAATAAAGAGACAAGGCCTGGTGAGGGGATTCAAGAACAAATAATGTAAATGATGATAAAAAAAGAGAGAAAATAAATAAGAAAAAAAATCAACCCCGTCACAGTTTTTTTTTACTATAATGCATGCATTTTAAAATGTATTATTGTTTTTTTTGTTTTGATTGAGGATTGAACCTTTCTATCTACTCACTAACTGGAGTCGACAACCTCGCCAAATACCGATTGAGTAGGACGGACATTTATTTCGTATATTAACTGCTGTGATGTCATCCGATTTCAGAGAAATGCGTACACGTCTGCGTGTGTGTATGTGATTTCCACCAGAAGTTGATAAATTGCATAGCCATCGACAACGAGTCTATCTGGCGCTTCCTAGGTTTTCATTAATTCATTCATTCATTCACGAAAACAAAAGTGAAATTCAAATATATTTAAAAACGAAATAATGGACTCTTTTAGTAAATTTTAGGTAAGTAATTTTTAAACTTAAGCCATAAATCATAAATATTTTCATACGTACTTTGTTTTCAAACAATACTAGAAAAGATTGTGGGAATGTGTGCAGACAAAAAATCAACAATATCAGTCGTTTATGCTGAAGACCAATAGGCCAATTTATTATTTAAATGTGGATTGGTATCAGACGTGTTATAATCATTTCAAAACATGAATGCATCATGGTATGAAGCAACATGGTAACAATCCACAAACATTTTGGACTAGTTCCTGATGAATGTAAAATCTCCCCTAAATACGTTGTAACAGTAAAGTAATTTATTCAAGTACGAACATGTCGTATGAAAGTAGGGGAGAGCAGGGTAGCGTTACACAGAATTTGCACCGGTTCATTTAAAATAGTACTTACAGGTAAACTTAACCTGTTAATGATAATCTATAGGAATATAAGCACAGCTGAATGTGTTAGCTTTCTCTATAGGTGTGTGAATTTCAAAAAGGAAACCGAATTAACTGATACATTACTTTCAAATAAAGTGTTAATCTCATTTGTCAAGTGAATAAATTATTACAGTGTGTTGGTTCTCAATTTATTACGGAAATTATTCAAATTGTTTCTTTTATCTTCCATCTTCTATAAATTCACAAATTTTCACGCTTTCTTTAAGGCCCCGTAGTAAGCGTTCAAAGATGGCTTGAAAGGAAGATATGTAAATATAAATGTTAGAGGGAGCGCGCAAATATTAAAAAAACGATAATAATTAAGCGAAAATGGCGAAAATATTTAATGAAACACTATTTGAGATAGAGCAAAAATCTCTCGACGAATGATTTAGTTGCTATTGAAGATACACTATGAAATTTTTCATGCCTATAACATATTAAATAACAGTGTTTTTAAAAATTTTCAGAGCTTACTTTGCGATTTTTTTCTATCGAGGAAATTTCATACAATTAACGTTTTGGCATAAAAAATGTGCAGATATTATCTTCAAAAAAATTTTTTTTTTGAACTTAAAAACTTGACGAGAAACTTGTTATAAATCGGTAGAAATTGGGTGTACGGGGGCTTAAGATGAGCTCCAAGAATAAAATATCAATTAAAATTGAACAATTGAAAATAAAGCTAGATGCTACAAAAAGAATAACACAAAATATGGGAGGATAATACGTGAAATGTAGCTGAAAAGCTACCTAACATTTTCTGTGCTAACAAGGACGAAATTAAACTATAAATCTCATCGATAGCATGCAGATGCAAGTGCTGTCATTCAATTTCCGTAAATACTGGTTTTCATCGGAAAAGATCCCTTCATAAGATAATTTATAAAAACCATTTGCAGGCATACAAAGATATGCAATGAGAAATGTTAATAGATGTTGCAAACTAATGCAATGAATATCCCTGGCAATATGATTTTTTCTAAGATGAAGCTTGATTGGGTTCTGGTGTGGTCCAATAATTTATCTATGTACCTTTTACAATGATAATAATTGAATAAGCGAATATTCGAACAATCACGTCAAATGGAAACCCAGGACTATGCCACTTTTTAAATTGAATTTAAACTATTTACAAATACGTTTTAAAATTCTTAATGAATATATAAATTATGAAGAATGACAACGCTATTTTCAAAACGTTTCAGTTAAAAACAAAGTTAAACATTGGAAACAGTATTTCGCAGGGTTAAATATAGTATAATATTAAACAAACATTCATTTTCCTTGTATTGGTTTATAGAAATTCCAACTTGTGCTCACCTGTTAAATCAATCACTCAATTAAACATCACAACATCCAAACGTACGTTTTTTTTACCGGCGTTTTTGTTTTTGTTTTGTTTCGGAGTCGAGTGCTCGATGCGCACTGTGTAACTCGTGCATGCGCTCGAGAGATGCGCAGTAGTCGAACGGGGGGACGCGCAAGACTGAAGACTGGGACTGGATGGCGGGCGGCTCAAGCGGGGTGTGCGGTCTGGGGGGGGGGGGGGGGGGGGGGAGGAGAAGGGGTCGAGCCCCCAAAGGACGGGTTTGTTAAGCGGAGTTGCATGTTATTGTTGTATATTTAAATAATGAATTGTGGGTTAGCTGTATGAAATGTAGTTTTGAGTTATGAGAGATGATTTACTGTAAAAATAGAATTTACTTTTATTGCATGTATAACACGTCTTTTTTTCTAAAAATCAAAAATGTGGAAATCTTTCATCAATTTGTAATTTTAAATCAATTTATTTCATACGTGTTGAGTATATTTTACTGCACTTTTTGGTAATATTATTATATGGCCTCTTTCTGGTAAGAAACCACATTTAGACTTATTTAAAAGTAAAACGGAGTTAATTAAGAGTCTCTACCTAACTTCAAACATTCAAAAGGAAAATCAATTACCTTTCAGACGTATAATATTAATTTGGATTTGAAGATCGAGCTTGGAACTAATAATTGATTTCTGTTCTAAAGCGGGAATTCTTTAAAACACAACTACAACGAGATGATTGGTTTAATTTTTTTCTTTTGAATATGAATTCGTCCTGTATATATCTGTATAAAAGTTATTAGAATGATGGAAAAAGTCTCGAACCGCAAACAACAGATCTGAGAGAATGTCTAAATTATTTTTTTACATGAACAAAAAATAGATTTAGATTAATAATTTGTAATTGGCAAGAATTAATCTAAAACTAACTAACTAACCATCATGAGCAGGGGTGGGCAGAGCAGGGGTTTCTGAGCAGGGGTGGGCAGAAAGGAAGTAATGTAAAACAACTTGGTCTTACTATACCCGTCCGTTATTCTGACTCTTGACATAGCCACACATTATTTGGTTAATTTCATCGTGGACTACAGGTTCAATAATAAAATATCCCCAATTCCCCGTGAATGCAGTATTATACCAATTCTCATAATGTAGACATTCTTAGTGATAACCTTTAAAACTATGGTACAGAAGTAACGCTTATGATGGTAAATTAATACATGAGTATGCGATATATCGGGAGCATCTCCTAACCTTATCTTATATTCCTCTTCCTCTCCCCTTTACCTACTAATTTTAATACATGATCTCTAAGCAACTTTAGCTTAAGAAACTTTTTGGCTAAAGTTTATTTTTTTATGTGAATACCGCCCAAGAGTCCCAACTGTTCCCAATAATCTGGTGCCAGTGAGACTATGGCATTCTCAATTGGGGTAATTTGTGAGGCTCAAGTTAGTGGGGAGAGGATGGTTGGGAAGTACCTGGTAATTACACTTAGATATATAAGAAAATTTAACCAATACACATAAATACATGTACCATTTAAACATAACCACGTAAACACCTCAGCACAGGTTCTCCCAGTGAGGTGTTCACGAAACATATAACATTACCCACCACAGTGTCACCTACTCAAACCTACCTCACACCCAGCATAAAACACCATATTAACAACAGTTCTAAATTTATGTATTATATACAAATGTAAATATTTGGTAGACACTGTAATGTATGTATAGAAATAAATAAATAAATTCCGGTCTGCTCACTAAACACGGCTAAAGCCACTTCAAGCAACGTTTAAATTCTAAATGGTGGTCTTACACAAGGGCGATACTTTGAGTATCTTGCAATCAATAACGTAACGCAAATATACCATATATAATTTGAATGATTAAATTGTGAAATAACACAAACCAATCAAATAAAATTTTCTTGCGCACGCCGCAATTTGAACCCGCAACCTTCTGATCGCTTGTCGAGAGCCTTACCCCTCGACGACGGAGCCGTCAATTAATTACCTCAAATTATTAAAACAATTAACCTCAAATTTACAGATCTTTGTTATGTAAAATATAAACAAAAAATCGATAAAGCTATTGTATGAAAAATTTAATGCTAAAAGCTTAAAGATATGTTTGAAAATATCATCGAAAATCCAGCCACACGTGAATAGAAGCATTTGCGGAGTTTGAGCGCAGAGCAGCTGCCAGCGATAGCAGCCAGCGTCGAGCGCATTGCACGGGCTTCGGAGGCAGATACAGTACAGAGCGCGGGCACTAGGCAGCTAGGCGGCCGGGCCACGGGCGGCATTATTAGTACCTTCCCCGCTTACCGGCCTTGGGTGGCGGGTCGCGCCGTAAAACTCCCCAGATTTCATAAAAACTCCCCAGATTCGACAAATTCAATACTTCAACACTGAAAAATAGGCATAATGTAAAATACAGGGTTTTGACGATGTTTTATTTCCTATTATTTTGGCAACACAAAACTATTTATTAACATTTAACACTTTCTACAAACTTAATAACGATACTTTGTAAAGATAGAGCTGGTATGTCGGTATTTTTACTATTTTTTTCAGCAGGCTTATTTATCTTGCCATGGTTCCAGAGACATCAGAGAACAACTTGACAGACGTAAATATATCTCTCAAGATGCGCCCCTGAGGTGATATCTCACAAAAGCGGCGCTATACAAATTATCCAATAATAAATAAATAAAATACCGGCACATTTTGATGTTCGCTATGGTTCGGTATATCAGATGATTCAAGCTCGGCTTCTTAAGAGTGTAGAGCTTAGCGCGGCTCTGAACATAATCCGAATATGAGTCTAAAGCCTAGATATCAGCAATATTACACATTTATCTATGATTTCATTAGAGGAAAGTACTTGATTTTCCATGAGTGGTGTGTCTATGCTACTATGTTTTCGGAGATCGCGAGCTCTCAAAATGTCAAATGTGTTAGGCGGGCTATTTTACCAGTTGATTTTTTTATAAAGTTCTCCACTTCTATCAGCATGGTGCTAAACGCGAGGATACTAATTTTAAATAGTATTTATTTTGGTGTCATTGTCAAAACACTGTCCAGGTGTTTAAAAATTCCTCGTATAATACCTTACCAGACTATATGTCTATTTTAGACTGATAATCAATTAATAACATCAACATCCAACACGCTCGATGAAGATAACAGTCAATACTCATAAAATTGTGCAGTTTACGTATATTTCGGTGAGATTGGAGTACGTAAATACCGTAAAAGTTATATGTGATATTTGTTACTGCTAGCGCCTCGGTGTCTAAACTATTCTGCAGCTTACAAAGCCGATTTAGCCCGCTTAAATTTGAGCGAGGATACGGACTGACTGATATACGGGCCTATGAGAGAGATTTAAGTCCGTCGGGTTGCTCTATGGTAGGAGCCCTGGCATGATAAGCCTAGTGATACCATTACTAAAGCATACTGAAAAAATATAATGGAAACAAAGGATTAAATATGAGATGAGCAATGTGCTTTTATGAGTGGGAGAGGGTGCATGTTCTGGCTAAAACCCAGAAAATTTTCTGTGCCTTTGTAGATCTTCAGCATACGACCGAGTCGACAGAAAAAAAACTATGTAAAGTGTTATCTAAGTATGGAGTTATTACGAATCTTATACATTCAACTGAGTCTTTATATAAGGGAAGCTTTGCAAGTATTGGAGGGAACGGTGGTTTTGCGGGGTGGTTTGATATAAAAAAGGTGTGTAAAAGCAAGGCTGCGTAATGCCACCGCGGGTTTTCAATTTATACAAGGATACTTGGATGCAAGAATTGAAGGAGGTAGGATTGGGCGCGAATTTGAATAATCTGAAAGTATGTTGCCTGCTGTATGATGATGATGCGGTGTTGATTGATTGAACACTATGGAAGATCTACAGTGTCTTGGATGATCGAAGTATGTATGAAAAATGAGTTAATGATGAATGAAAGTAATTCTAAAGTCATGGTGTTTGAAAGAGAGAGTACAAAACAGTGTGCAATATAGTTGTGAATTATGAATACTTGGAGCCGGTGGATGGCGATACTTGGCGTCAAAAGAAGTGAAGCTAGCAGTCCACAATGGAGTGCTGGTACCTACCCCGATGTATTTATGATGTAGGATGAAAGAATACTGAATGCTGTAGAAATGAGATCCCTGAGGCGTATGTGCGTAAAACCATGTATGATCGTATTAGGTAGTAAGCGTACCTAATGAGTAAGATTAAGAAAGGGACGTTTAGATGTTTTGGGCATGTAGAGCAAATGAACGAAGATAGGAGTGTAGAGAATATATTATGCAAATTATAAATAGTAGAAGAAGTCGGGCACGCCCGAGGAAGATATGGCACGATCAAGTAAATCAAATACTTGAGTCGTGTCAAGTCTAGAGAATAATATAAGAGTATGTATGAATGAGAATGAAGCAAGGAGTGTGTGTCAAGACCGAGTTGTTTGGCGGTCCGTCCTCTTTGCCTACCCCTGCAGGGAAACGGCGTTATGGCTAGTTAGTTACTGATTCTTCACAGCCAGACAGTTACATCAGTTAATGAAATCATTGGAAATCCCCTTACCAACATATAATATTTAAGAAATACAAACAATTCCAGACAAACTACGTTTTTCACATAAGTCTTTAACCCATCGCTCACAAATGGCCAATGAATAAAATGTATATTTTCACAAAATCCAGATTTCTTACATTTTTCCCTTTGAAATTCAAAATCCCCGAAATCTGGGGACCTCTCCCCAGACATGCCATCACGGGCGCGCGCTGTCGGGCGCTCGCAGCCCGCGTTCTTGTCCGTCCCAATCACCCGTCTGCTAGTCCGCTACTGCCGCTAACTGCTTCCATTCAAGGGGCATCTGACTGTAATTATTATTATTATTTTACCGTCGATAGGAGGTTTTTTATGTACATTCTATAGACTGGGGCCCGCTGCCGGAATAACTACCAAGTAGATGTACCTGGGTTAGTATAAAGTTTGATGCAATGATTCTTTACGACTACGATTATTAATTGGTTGATACAAACAATTTTTTTATTTGTGTTTTATACAAGGGATGAAATATGTTTTTTTTTTAATTTGCTCATTGTGGGGCACTTTGTTGGGCAGGTGGGCAAATGCATTCGCCGCCAAGACCTAGACAATCCTCATCCCATGAACCAGTGCACCCTTGCTAAGTCACTAAACGTAGCGAACCACTTGAAGTGACTTATGGCAGGGGTGTTGGTTATCCAATAAATGACTTCTGGGGCGGCGCGGCGGTACA
The DNA here is from genome assembly GCF_061612785.1 of Hesperophylax consimilis. Lineage (NCBI taxonomy): Eukaryota > Metazoa > Arthropoda > Insecta > Trichoptera > Limnephilidae > Hesperophylax > Hesperophylax consimilis. The sequence continues at coordinate 3,192,051 of NC_142836.1, forward strand.
GTTACTCTCAGTGTCGTCCTGGTGAACGACCGTCATTCAGAATAGAAACATTTCTTGAAGGCTTGAATAGCCGTGTCTGAGGACCGGACTTGAATAGCCAGGTACTTTCTCCATCTCCATCTCCTTCCCCTCTTCCCCATCTCCTTCCCTTCCCCAATGCTTCACTACGTACCCGAATAACTGGGGATGCCGTATCCTCATTCGCTCCGGATGGTTAAGAGCTATTGGGACTTCAAAAAAACACAGTAGAATGTTCAAATATTAACGATTTTCTTTACACTTATCAAAAAAAAAACCAAGAAATTAAAGAATATCTAATCATTTCAAAAAGACTCAAATAAAATGGGATAAAATTAATTAAAGCTTTATTTACATTTTCCAAACATTAAGGAACTACTTGACTTTATTCAATTTCATAATTACCCAAACACAGAATATATGATTCGTACGATGACGAGTATATACGAGTCAGATAAAATATAATGTTACAGATAATCTTTCGGAGAGTGAAAATTTCCACAAGTTAAAAAGATTCTTCCAATCTCCGGTTAGGTTAGGTTAGGTACTGTAGATCGGAGACGTAATCGTTAAATCACTGGTCTTAGTAATGGGTATTATTACCCTTTTTGGAAGCGGGTAATGGGTAACGCGAGGAGCCGGAATTATAGACAAAGACGAATGAGGGTCGGAAGATTTAACTAAATAACTTCAATGGAAATAAAAAAAATGTCGAAAGTGTTTTGTTTAAATTTTACTAAGTCTCCTTTAAAAATAATACAACGCTTAAAGTATGCATTCACGAACCCCTTTAATAAGGCGTTTTTATAATTTTTAAATTAGGTACCAGAATTGATGGAATGCTCGTCAGTCAGTCAGTGGAACAAGTTCAGTGAAAGTCACAAGTTTACAGAAACAATATAATTATTTTTCCAATAAATCGATCGGTTCTTCCCAGAAATTCCTTAAGGCGATGCACTACGTAGTAATGCAAAATCGTGTGTTTTTGGTTTGAAAATTTGGTCGCCTAGAAATGTTTCAGATGCTTTAATTAAATACTGCGTGTAGAATACATCTTGGCCTTTGAAATAATCGAGTATTTTTTAAATAAGCCCAGAAAAAAATAATGTATAAGGCCTATGGAAATTGCTTTAAAATTCAAAATCTCCTACTTACGAACCCATTTTCGGTTATCATTTATTGTATAATGTGGCAAATTAAGTTATTTATAAAATTATCGAAAAAAAATTAAATATTTATGTCTGAACATCCACAAAATAAAATAATAGGTAATTTTTGGCCATATTTTTTTCTTGCATAAATTTAAACAGGCGGATGGTGTTAAGCGGGGATTTAAACCTTATCGCCATCTTCGTAAGGGGTGTTATTGATAACGGCTCGATTTAAAATATTACACGACGTAGTGCATCGCCTTAATTACCCCTTCCCCTTTGAGCACCTCCCACTCCAACACCTAGAAATATGTACATATATATTATCAATATTGTATATCATATAAGTTAGTTTTAATATTCTCCTAATGATGGAAGAGAGAGGTAAAAAAATGTATCTGTTTATATTGTTTTTTGAATTAACGGCACATACACGATAAAATAAAACAGGAGAAAAAATATAAGATTCTAAATGTTAACATGACAAAATAAAAAATAGTTTACCTTGGCACAAAGTTAATAAAAGAAATGAAGAAAACCTGGTTAAAATATACACTGCTAATATGTTTAATTAGTACAGCTTTATACTTCAATAGAGGTATATTAAAAACATCAGCTAGCATAGCATCAGAGTTACCAGTAGTGTGTTATCTATTTATAGCATATACCGGAGTTGTTTCCGTTTGAAAGTTAGATTCATTATTGAACAACTCCGGATGTTTAGGTACTATTTGATGAAAAGTAACAAACATGGCGAAACAAAATCAGGAAGCTAGAAGTCGACAAAAGAAAACATTAAAAAATACATTTTTTTATCAACAGTCATCATTTAAAACTAAATGTATTTCATTTATTGACCTTTTTAACATTTACAATTATTTGAATTCTTTCGACTAACATAATAAGCTTATGCTCGTATTATGTTAGTCGTATGCATAACATAATTTAATACTTATATTATTATGTAGAAACAAAAAAAATATTTATTTAAACACTCAATACCTTGTTACATAGGTACTCATACCAAACACTCAGAGTTGATTATTACTTATTTTTTATTAGTGCCCAAATAAAAAAAAAAATAAAAAAAAATTCTAATTTTGGTGCGGTTTACAAAACGTTGGTGTAAACATAACTTTATAATTATTAATATTCTTCCACGATTGGTCAGCTTTTCTATAATGATGTTGATACTGAAATAAAACTATTTAATTTTTTTCACTTTTAATTGGTAATACAACATGTTTCCAAATGAATACCGCACTACTAGGCAAGTACCTAGCGCCTTGCATTACGACCCGGAGAAGTAAAGGCCGAATTACACCTGCCGATTTCCGAGGCTTTGTTACTCGGCCGATAAACTTATCGGTGATCACATGAAGAAGAAACAGTGGGCGAGTCAGTTTATTGAGTAGTTTAAAGTGCTGTTAACATGGTTTCGCGATGGAAGAAAAATAACAACAGCAAACGTCTGACACTCGACGAAGTCCACTGTCTTGCCTGAATCACTCGCCCGCTACTAGGCCAAGTACTGACTGTGTCTTGGCCGAGCACTTGACAGATGTAATTCAGGCATTAAACGGTTCCATGATAACTCAACACAATGACGATCGATATGAAGTCATGCAAAAAAGCGATGCAAAAAACTAACATACAAACATTATCTACACTGGGAAATTTCCCGTATAAAAAAATATTGCCAATTTATTAAGAATCTCCAAATTATGCATATTCCTGTTAAAAACGGGATTGTAGGCCATTGACGAATGAATTCATAGGTATCCTGATAAACTCTAACGGCCGTTGTTCCCAAATTTTCGAACGATCAATCTCAGGCTCCGATCAGCCAAGTGATTTGTTCAGTAACGTTCGATTTGCCTGTTTCCTAACATTTTCCCTGTCTCCTTTCATAGATAATAAAATGACATCAAATTACAATCTTTCAATGTTAAATTAATATTGACAAATTAAGTATTTTATTTATTATTAATATATAGGAGGCTTTTTTAAATAGTGTAATAAATAAACCATTTTTTTCAAACAAACGTATGTAATATGTTAAAAATTAAGTGTTAGCTTGACCTTTTTCACTGTGTCAACACTTTTTATAACTAGTCATTTACTGATACAAGCTTAATCCAGTAGTTTGGCTTCCTTAAATTGGTTGATTGCTCAGTCGTCACCTTTCCGTTGGAAAGAGCGTAGTTGTGCGTTTGAACAGTGTTAAGCCAAAATTTCGATTCAACAGTTGATCAGTAGGATTGGAAACAACGATCGCAAGTAAAATGCAAATGTTTTGTCACGATGTCCGAACTTGTGTTGATTTATTATTAAGACAAACGCAGGTGAATGAACTTGTTCCGATACTATTATGAATTTACAAACACTTTATCAGGAAGCGGCTCGCAGCCCGTTTTAAGAATGATTATCAATAATTTTAAGAGATTTTTAATAAATCAGCATAACCCATTTTACAAAACCTATTTAACCTTGTTTTTGGTTTTCCACTTTTCATGACTTTTAAATTAAAGGTGTGTTTAATTTTCAATTTAATGAGTTATCCCGTCACTATTTGAATCGTATTCGTTGCAATATTAATTCTTTAAAATTATTACATGTAGATTATTAATAATAATGCTTCAATTAATAATCTTCTAATATTTCAGCGTGAGCTTCAAATTACCCTTTAGGGCGCAGCAGTCTTTATGTAAATGCAAACGTAAGGCAAAATATTTAACTCCTAATGAAAACAATTTTGAGGTGATAAACAATTTAAAATCAACAAGCCAGCGCGTAAAAGCAACAAGCCAGCGTGTAAAAGCAACAACCTATACCACCCTTCACCACAAGATTAAATTTAATTCTGGGGTAGTCTGGTGTGTGGGGTCTAGGGTCTGGAATGCCAAAGTAATAAACGCATGAATAATGCTTTCTGTGTTCTTACTAAGTTTGATAAACATAATTATTTAAGACATGTTCATTTTTGTGTCACTCTAAAAACCAATTTATTGCCGTTAAACTTGGTCTTATACACATAAGAGTATAGAAAATACAAATTTTATGTATCAGGATCGCACATGCCCTTCATAGTAATACATAATATTGCAGTAAAATATTCTTGCTTGAATTTGCAGGTAAAGAATTTTTCGCAGCCAATTTGTGTAATTATTATGCATACGCTTACTAATAAGTAATATATTTTTAATTAATGTTGAAGTCGAAATACTTAGGTATGCAAACTCACAAGTTATACCAATTACGGTTTATATCTAAAAGGTGTTGAACACTGCCCTGCCAGCATTTTTTTCCTACATTTATCGTTTTCTTAAATCAGGGGTAGGCTTCCTTTTTTACGGTCGGGGACTCTGGATGTTTGTAGTGTCAGGGGGTGGGGGGGAATCGAAGGAATCGCAGGACCGGTTTTTATTTTATACCTCACCTAGAAGGCAAAATATGTTACAAAACGTCGCAAATGAGTCTGTAACTATAAAATTATAATAACACTCGGAACACGAGAATGGTTTCCGTGCGTCAGCAGATGAATCCGCAACTGGAATTTTATTCGTGCATTCTGAACCCCAGACTGGTTTTGCACGAAGATGATTTCAAATTTATTTAAGTACTAGCTGTACCCTGCCACACGTTGCTGTATCTCAGTCTGTCTGTGTATATAGAGAAACAATAGCAAGTTGTGCCATTACGTCCAACATATGGCGATTTAAAAAGAACAAAAATATGTGTTTACCTGTCACAGGTGACATTTATATAATAAAGGTATTCGAATGCCTTAAAATTAAATGTGTAAAATTTTTATAACCAATCGGTGAAGAACTTTAGGAGATGGATGATAGGTGGCGTGTTAATTGAAGTATTTTACGTCTAATTGCTTATATAATGAAGAAGGATCATTGCTCGGGTGGAAAAAAGTTGGTTGCAGATTTTTAGTGGAACTGAAACACGAAGTATTGGCAAATAAAAAAAACAAAAAAACGTTTTTGTAATGTTTTTATTAAAATCTTGTTAAGATAGTTCTGATAATTACTCATAGATGGCAGTGATTGTACGGTTGGGCGTTGATTACACTGTCGGGTCCCGAATGGTTCCGACGGAACCCGAGGATAGCCGATCAAAGGTCGGCAGTTCATTCCATTTCATTGCTTCCGCAGAATAACTTATAGAGTCAAATAAATCAGGCGTGTGTCCAGTAAGACTTTATTGTAATTATCTACGATTGTAAACTTCTTGTAATCTTGAACGAACCGAGCAATTTTTGAAGATTCCCGTAAACAATACATTCAAGTGAGAATATAACTACTAATAATCCAAGACATTACAGTTTTCTTCTGTCACTAACTACAGCAATGTCATATATTTTCCTTACGATCAAAGGTAAATCCTACAATAACTGAAGGGCAGAATTTTGTAAACCTCTGAAAATTTAGAGCATAAAGCTCTTCAAAAATATTACACTTATCTTAAACGTCGATCCTGTGAGGTTTCCACGAACCTTGTAAGACTGCTTGTAAATCAGTTGCTTGATCGATAGTACTCCCAAGAAGATATATATAGTTTGTGAAGGTAAAAAAAAAACAATTGTATTGTTAAAATATCACCTCGAGGGAGCTTTATAAAATAGCTATAAACTTGGATAAAATCAATTTTATTCATCACGTTTTCCACCAAGCCGTAGATCTTACGTGCCACAAACACTGCGTTGGTTATCCACGAGAAAATGCACTAGCGATAAGCTCATCAGATCTTTCCTCAGAAACCTGCAAAATGAAAGCTTCACAAAAATAATAATGCTTCGTGAATCATGCAGTAAAATATTACTGTAGTAATCAGGTACAACATACGTAGACGGTTTGGAAGAGGGATGGAAATGAATTAATTCTATTTCAACTACGCTGCCGTCCTACTGAAAAAAGAGGAATCTCAAAATTTTCAAAATGAGTTATATCTATTTTGTGTACCTCCAGTACAATATCTAACATAATTTTTCTTTTAAAAAGGTGTTATATTTTTTGGTTTTTGAGAAATAACGACCTAAGACTAAAACCGTTAACTGTTAAATAAAAAGTGAAAAAGTGGCATCTACCCAAAATTACGTTAAAATGTGATTTGTCTCTACTTATCTTCATTTTAATTATTGATTCTTGGTCACAATGAAAGAGTACCGTGAGGGTGTTGAGTGTGTTTGATTCGGTTTAAACTAATTTCTACAATACAAATAACCAACATACAGTTAACTTATAAAAGTAAAAAAAATAAAGATATTTAGTTTTCCCAATGATAATACATCTTACATACATATTTCTATAATATTAACAATTATTACGTCTCAATCAAATGTGTTTTTATTTCATTATGATGAATCATAGGTTACATTGCATCCCATTACCTAAGTCAAATAATCTTGCATTAAAAGTGGAAGTCTTCAAATGCCAATTTTTAGATACGTATGTTAAGAATTTATACTGTTTTTCTTCTAACTAAAATTGGCATATTCTCAAATTCCACCTTATTACTACAGATGGTACCTACGTATCTTAAAAAAATAGTGATTTTTCCTACACTACTCATTCCAATACATAATTTGTTTTTATACAATCTCATAAATCGTAATAGTCAGGATAAGTTTTTAAAAACTTATCTGTTCTTTAATTTAATAACCATTTATTATGGGTTAAATATTTTTGTAATATTTTAACCTTACCACTGACACCACGGGCAGAAATCATAACAATCTATGTTTGTAAACGTAAATATGTATGTTAGTCGTAAATCTCTAGTTTAAGCCGTAGTTGTAAGTCGTATTATAGCGGTATTGTGTAAATACCCACTCGGTCATAAAAATATGTATTTTATTTATTTATTTATTTCATTCAAAAAACAGTTTTTACATAAAAAGCATACTCTGCACATCTCACTAGGGCATTCCTGTATCAAGATGTGCAGCTTTACAATAATATAATTTAAAAAATACATATATGTAAATTTAAAATAATAACAACATTAAATTAAATTTAAACCAAAAAGAAAAGTTTATGACACGGACGTTTCGAGACCGGTAGACAAAAATAAACAAAATTTTAGTAACAAATGTATGAAAAAATAAAGACAAAATGTCAACAAAAGAAGCATTAGTAAGTAAGTTGGCAACAATAATATTCTTCTGTTAACTAAAGTACAAGGTACTTGTGCTGGCTTATCAGACACAAGCATAGGGTAACCATACTAACAATTACAACATGAATAGTATGAATAATAGATTATAAGAAAAAATAAAAATAACTAAATAAAAATAGGTAAATAATAACCGATAGGTAAGTAGATAATATTATAATAAAAAGTAAGTTAGTAAATAATTTAGCTAGACAATAATTAAAGTAAATATTAATACGATAATTAAGTAGATAATAATAATAAGTAACATAATAATAAATAACCAAAAGTTATTTTAGAAGTAAATAAGTACATGCGCAGTAAGTAAATAAGGATTGTATCGAAACAAAGCTTCCACGAGGAATTATGATATAAGCGACAACATGGGTGATCCAAAATCATCACTCTCAGCTAGTACGGAGATTTTGACCATTTTCTTGAATGAATTTAACGTGCCTATAGTTTTTATCATTTCTCCAAGCATATTATATAGAAACGGAGCTTTATATGAAAAACTCCTTTGTCCGAAGGATGTTCTGGTATACACCGGCTGATACATTAAAGAAGAACCCATTCTAGTGCTTCGCACTTGTTGAGATCTTTTAGCAGTAATAGTGTTGTTGAAAAATTTACAGAGAGCCTGTATTATGTACAACTGCCTTATTGTCATAATTTTGCTTTCACTATATAATAACTTTGATGGATACATAAAATTTCTCTTATACATTATTTTTAAAATTAATTTTTGCGCAACATTCAAAGGCTCTAAGGTAGTCTTGTTACAAGAACCCCAACAGACAACATTATATGAAAGCATTGATTGAACAAGAGCATAATATACAGTTTTTAATGTAACTTTGTCCAATATTGGCTGGTATCTTATTTATCCAATCGCTTACAAGCCGTGAGGGTTGGAAATAAATTGTCCAACTTCGCAACACTATCTTCAGGGGTACCCCAGGGATCAGTTTTGGGTCCACTTCTCTTCATCCTTTTTACAAATGATGTCGCCAAAATAATCGAGTCATTTGATCTCTTGTCTCACTGCTACGCTGACGATCAGCAAGTTTATTTTTACTGCGCTCCAAATGATATCAATAGTCTCAAAATCCGTATAACTGAATGTCTAAAAGCAATAACTCGTTGGATGTCTTCAAACAAGCTGAAGCTCAATCCATCTAAGACTGAGTTTCTCTGGGTAGCCACAAACAAACGTCAACATTTCATAGACAATTCACCTATTACTATTTCCGGCAGCGATATCATCCCAAAAACAACAGTCAAACTTCTCGGTGTCAATTTAGATTCAGACTTTTCGTTTAAAAGTCAAATAAATAGGACTGTAAGCACCGGTTTTTTTCACCTAAGACAACTCAAGTCTGTCCAAAGAAACCTTCCTTCAGAAGCAACAAAACTACTTATCAACTCTTACGTAGTCTCACGTCTCGATTACTACAACGGCATTTATGCCAGCCTTCCAAAATATCAAATTGACAAACTTCAATCAGTGTTTAATTCAGCGGCACGGCTCATAACCGGGGTTCCAAAATATTCGCACATTTCAGAACACCTTTGTAACCTTCACTGGCTCAAGTGGCCTGAAAGAATCCAGTACAAACTGTGCTGGATGGTGTTTAAATCCATCAATGAAATGGCCCCACCCTACATCTCTGAACTATGCTTCCCGGAAAACACTGGTCTGAGGCAGTCAACGCTTAGATCAGCAACATCAGCAGCTGTAGGCAGACTGATAGAACCTATGCGCAAGCCAAATACTAAGTTTGGTGATCGCGCTTTCGGAGTATCTGGGCCGAAGGCTTGGAATAAACTCCCTCCGGAACTAAGATCCATAACAAGTCCAACAGAATTCAGGTCTAAATTAAAAACTTACCTTTTTAAGCTGTCGTATCCTTAAATTAAATATACCAATCCTAAGAGAAAGTCCAGTTATATTCAATTTTTCAATTAAGTCCTAAATCCTGTATCTAAATTTCGCCAATAAACAATTAGATAATGTTAATTAAGTGTTAATCTCAAGTGACCTATCAGGTAAGTATTGAACTGTATATTTTCTCCATAAATAGTTAAGTAATAACATAGACCACTGTACAAATGTATTATCAGTTTGTACAGCGCCCTTGAGGTGTTTTTGCACAAAAACGGCGCTATACAAGTTATCCAAGTATTATTATTATTATTATTATTAATATGTTTCTAAGATTTTTGAAAATGTAGGCTAGCCTTCTTATTTTGTTTCTTAATATAGTAATGTGATTGTTCCATTTTAAATTTTTATCAATAATTAAACCCAGGTATTTGATGTTGTCTACTCTTTCCAAAGATTGACAGTTACACTCCTGCACACAACAATGTATTTTTAGTGAACGTTCCAAAGATGGTTGATTTACAGAGGAAATGCTAAAAGTAATATATTTAGTTTTGTTCATGTTTAAGGTTAACAAGTTTTGATCAAGCCAATTTTTGACTGCCCTTAATCCTGCCTCGCACTTAGCATACGTTTAATTCCATGTGTCAGCAGCAAACACCAAGACAGTGTCATCTGCAAATACAATTGAAGATTCAGAAAATTTCAGTTTACAGAGGTCGTTAATATATAACAAAAATGGAATTGGACCCAGAACACTACCTTGAGGAACACCATATACAATTGATTTATTTGAGCTAACGTGATCATTAATTATTACTCTCTGTGTTCTATTTTCAAGATATGTTCTGAACCAATCTAAAGATTTATTAACAATACCCATTGAACTGAGTTTTTTTAAGAGTAAACCGTGGGATACGGTATCAAATGCATAGACAAGTCTAAAAAGACGGCCATTGCTTTATTGCCAGTATCAAGAGCTTCTACGACTGTGGTGATCATTTTTAATGCAGCATCACTTGTTCCCATGTTCTCTCGGAAGCCAAATTGATTATCTGAGAGAATTTCATATCTTTTTACATAAGACATCAACCTAATTTTAGCTAATTTCTCTATTATTTTTGATAACGTATTTAGCAAGGAGATAGGTCGATAGTTATTTACATCTTTGTTATCTCCTCCTTTAAATAAAGGAATAACTTTGGAATTTTTGCAATGATTAGGGAACAAGCCATTCTCAAAACTAACATTTACAATGTGTGTAATAGGTATAACTAGTTCAGAAGCATTTTGTTTGTAGACCATTGCACTTATACTGTCATTTCCACTCGAAAAACCTGATTTTAGCTCATTAATCACATTTAAAACTTCATTACAATTCGTTGGTTTGAATTCAAAGCAGGCATTTTGCATAGATTGTGTTGGATTATAATTTTTTACTAAAGATTCTTCACTGGTGTTATTTGCACTACACAAAAGATTAGCAAAATTTTGACCTATATCACTAAAAAATTATTCACATGGTTAGTAATGACTGTTGGATTATCATTTATGGATACAATGTTATTATTTACTTTCAGTTTATTTATGGGCACTGATTTCTTTTGCAAATCCAATGCTTGTTTTATTATTTTCCATTCTTGCTTTATGTTTCCTTTTACCTCGTGAAGCTTCCCTTTATAATATGTCTGTTTGGTCGTTTTTATAATTTTAGAACACCAATTTCTGTATCTTTTATAATGTGCAAACAGTTCGATATTATTTGGTTCTTTACGACAACTCTTGTGTAATTTGTCACGTTTAATGAGGCAGTTAACAATTCCAGAAGTTATCCATGGTTTCAAGTGCTTTTTATTACAATGGATTCTCTTAGTATATGAGCAATTTCCAATATGTAATTTTAGACGTCTTATGAAATTATCAGCTGCAGTATTGACATCACTGGTGGATAAGACTGTATCCCATGTTTCTTCTTTCAGTGTCGAATTTAGTAGGTAATTATCCACAGTTAGTCTAAGCTTTACGTCTATTTTTTTTTATTTTGTTATTCTGGATTTAGGATATTTCAATAATGTAGCAAAATGGTCTGTAATACTGGTATAGTTTTAAGTCATTACTCAAAAGTCTTAGTGGTAAATCAGTCGACATTTATCTTAGTTATAAGTCATGTTATGTCTTTAGCTATGAAACTTAGTTATAGGCCAAAAGTAATTAGTTATAAGTCAAGTTATGTCTTTAGCTATGAAACTTAGTTGTAAGCCAAAAGTAAAAAGTTATAAGTCTAAGTGAATAAATTAAATGCATAAATTGAGTTGTTAAGCGCCCTTGAGGTGATTTTCTCACGAAAAAGGCGCTGTGCAAATAATACAATCATTATTATTATTATATTTATATACATATCTATTTTACAAAGTTGCCAAAATTTACATTTTTGTAGAAGACACCCTCTTATTATAGACGGCAGTACGCGTCAACAAAACCATAGAGAAAATTTGGTTTTGTTGACGCGTACTGCCGTCAACTAAACCAAATTTTCTCTATGGGTTTGTTGACGCGTACTCAGTCAAATATTGTGCAGAAAACACAAAAAACTGTCAATGTCCAGCGCATTTTTGTAGAAGACACCCTCTTCTTATAGACGGCAGTACGCGTCAACAGACCATAGAGAAAATTTGCTGAACATTGACAGTTTCTTGTGTTTTCTGCACAATATTTGAATGAGCTTAGCGCAGTTCTGTTTTAACTCGATCGTTTTGCATTTTGTTTTTCTGTAAAATTATATGAACGTTCCAAGATGGTAACCGTTTTAATGGATCAGTGAACATTATTTATTCGAATTTGAAATCGTTGTGTTTTTTAAGACTTTCTTATTTGTATTTTTTCAGTACTATGGTATACACGAAGAAAAATGAGTAAGTCTGATTTATTAAAATCCAGTTTACTTCTAAACATTTTTAGTATATTACTAATCACGAATACTAATATCAGAACATTTCTTCGTGAATCTGCATTTGCCCTGACCATAAATAATAACGAAATACGAAAATATTATGATTTTTATAAACACGTGTTCCGACGTCGCGATAATACATTCATTTTTTAAACTTTAACAGAAAACCTATCAATTCATTTTTGTTAAGGGCCTGCAGTCCTGTTTTAAAGCGATGCCATACGTAGTAATGCAAAATCATGTGTTTTTGGTTTGAAAATTTGGTCGCCTAGAAATGTTTCAGATGCTTTAATAAGCCCAGAAAAAAATAATGTGAAGGCCAATGAAAACTGCTTTAAAATTTTTATAGTAAAATCTCCTACTTACGAACCCATTTTCGGTTATGATTCTATTGTATAATGTGGCAAATTAAGTTATTTATAAAATTAAATATTTACGCCTGAACATCCACAAAATAAAATAAAAGGCACTTTTTGGCCATGTTTTTTTCTTGCATAAATCAAAACAGGCGGATGGTGTTAAGCGGGAATTTAAACCTTATCGCCATGTACGTAAGGGTTGTTATTGATAGCGGCTCAATTTAAAATATTACACGACGTAGTGCATCGCCTTAAGCGTATTACGAACAATTTTGAGATATTGCAATATTCTAATCAGTAAGTTATCTCCGTGTACCTGCATGAAGAAATTTAAAAAAAAAATTGTCATTGAGATAGTGCCGTTTCTTCTGACAAATTGTATGATTCCTTACTTAAATAAAATAAATATTAAGTAACGTAGGTAGGTATTTAAATACCTACTTACAAATCTTACGATTTCTTAAGACATATTGATTTTGATTTATTAAATTAACTAGGAAAAAATTATAAGTAAATCATTTTATAGATTTATTTTGGTATATCCCACTTTAAAACATAGCAGGAAGTGTGATGTCGATAAAAAAAGTTATGACGCAAAAACAATTTTCGATAAATAGGTCCTGAACATGATTATTTGAAAAATCATTTTCACTCAAAGTATGAAAAAGGATCCTTATTTTGGGTACAACAGACATATCCACAAAACAAATCTATCGGTTTATCATTACAGTCAAGTGGTATATTCCAAGATTAATTGGAGACATTGTCAAATATTATTGTTTGAAAGTGATCGTTTCTCGAATAAAGTAAAAAATCAAAATCATTGTTTTGGGAATGGATATTTTGATATTATTTTTTGTTTATACGTTGTATGTCTGATTGGATAAAACAAATATTGAGTTTTTCTAAAACAAATTGAAAAGTGTTAATTTTCATGATAAATTCTGTTTATTTATTTTGTACTCTCACTTTACTACCTGTAAAAATACAATGACCGTGTCCACGCATCTCATCAATTGATGTTCTATCTGTACTAATTACACTAAGTTCACTCATAGTTCAGTCTCAATTCAGTCATAATTTAGTCATTGTTCAGTCATAGATCAGTCGCAATTTAGTCATAGGTCAGTCAAAGTTCAGTTACAGTTTAGTTATAGTTCAGTCACAGTTCAGTCAAAGTTCAGACAATGTTTAGTCACAGTTTAGTCAGAGATAAGTTATAGTTCAGTTATGATTTATAATAAAACAATAACTTTATAAAACCATCTTTATTATAACTATTGCCGGTTTATGCACAGAATTCACACACGGTATTACACCGCCTGTGTATTAATGCGACGGACAAATCGGCTCGGTTCATCGGTCCGCTGTATGCATGACCGTCACGAGCCGATCCGTGTGTGAATGTACGCAACGGATCGGCTCGCCGAACATGACCTCATTTGCAGTCAATGAGCATGACGTGATTCAGTGATGGCTTGCCCAAAGTTTGCATGAGGTTAGGTTAAGTCCCCAGCATATTTTATAATCAAGATGGGCTTGAAAACTTTGACTAAAAAAACAAAATTTTAATGCTTCCATAGATTTTGTGCTTTCTTTTTTCCCTAGATCTAGAGAAAGTTTCCTAGACGTGCCATCAATGTAATGTGTAATGCTCGTCGCTCGAATATCTGAATGACAGACAGGAAAGATCCGCCCAGCAGATCCGTATGTGAATTCTGCGCATTAGTTGTATCTAGGTAGTTTAGTTTTATGTAGTATAGTTTCACAGCTGACAACGGTCGGGAGGTGGGTGATTACAGGCAGTCAATTGGCTGCGGTATTTGAAGTGTTTTGCGTTCCAGATGACAGGTTATTAAATAACCTACACACGTTTCTCATTATGTAATAGAATTAATTAGATAACACAATTTAATGGGGTTTGATGTTATTATTTAGGTAACCGGGAAACTTAGGACAAACACACTTTGAATACAGGTTTCTTCTCTGGCTTCTGGAGGTCTAGCACAGACGATCGCTAAATTCCTATGTCAACACGATATTGATAAAATCCGTCATCTATGGTCACTTGATGACATTTGCAAGCACGGTCAGGATTCCGACAGTCGGTAAACAGAAACAGCTACTTTTAGCGCGACATCAAAGGTGTCGAATAAGCTGTCGTTCGTTATTCAAAATAACAGGCTTATTAGTGAATGGAGGTGAACTAACTAAGCTTTTAGAATTGAAAGAAATCGTATAAACGACCCACATATACTTAATTAATTCATCTAACAAAGTCATCATCTAACTGTCATCAATTGATTCCGTTCCATTTGGAAAAACAAAAGCTGTTAGTTATAAATAAAGACCCCATGAACAAATTAACTTCCTTTTTAGTGCCAAAAAGTACATGGGGATATTCTCAATTTATTAGCACTAACTATTTCGTAGCCTTCTGACATTTAGGAATGTCAATTCATAGAGAGGTGAACCGGTCTTTCCACAATACATCTACTTGCATTATCAATATCGGTCTGTGTATCAACAGAGCGACCGTGCTTAGAAATCGGTATAAAATCATTGTTAGTTACGCCTATCGAACTGATATTGTAAAGTTATCGATTTTACTGTGCTAGACCCCCTGAGCTATTTTATTTTTAAATGCTCAATTAAATGTTAATTTTCAGTGTATGAATTCTCGGAGCAGACTAAAACATTATCGCTTTGACTCGGTTGCTTAAATGCAGGTCGACTACCTGCTCGCAGTGCTCACTGTTCAGTGAAGCATCGCATGTTTGGGAAATAATAAACGCGAGAAATAATTATCTCATTTGCATACGTATTATATTAATACGTAGTTAACAGATGATTGCGCTCAAAGCACGGAGGATCCATGGCTCAAAGCAATACTGCGGAGGAAGACGGAGATTAAACTCAGGACCGGACCATTCCGTACAGGTAACTATAGGTACATTCAAAATAAATATGTAATTAAAATATAACTTTTTTAAACTGCTTTTTTAATTTTTTTTATTGTTATTAAGTTTAATTTTTAGAACTCCGTTTTATTTTTTTATTTTTTATATATTCAATAATATTGTTATTGGGTTTATAAAAACAGTTTATTTTTAAACAAGTTGTGCTGTGTAATTATTATTACGCGTGACAGCTGTTTCGCCCTCTGAAGACATTATCAAACTGTGATAGTTGATAATGCCTTTTGACATATGACAGTTTGATAATGCCTTCAGAGCTTCAATGCGCGTCAGAGGGCGAAACAGCTGTCACGCGTAATAATAATTACACAGCAGAACTTATTTAAAAATAAACTGTTTTTATAAACCCAATAACAATATTATTGAATATATATAAAGAAAAAAATATATGTAGGTATTATAACGTCACTTATTCTTAAATTATGTAATGCCGTTGAAGCAGCCGTAGTCGTCACCATGACTTGTTTAAGATACCACACGGTAGAACAGATGTTTTAGCACATCATAGCATAGTATCTAATTAGATTGTTATAGTAAAAAATCTTGTACGTATGTTGTATAAATGAACGATTAATCTGTCATTTAATAAATACTTCTCTAAATAGTATAAAATACTGTTTGTTTAAATGTCTGTTTGTGCGCTTAGTTCTTCTAAACTACGGAACGGATTTTAACTATCATTTAGAAAATTTCTTCCGTAAGGTTTACATATCGCACACCTAGATGAAGGGTAGTACAACTCAAAATACCTCTTTTTTCAGGAACAGCAAAAATCATTTTACTCGATTTTTATGTGACCGATTAAAAATATTTTTATATAATGTTGTATGTTATTTTACTAGGATATTTATTTGCTTAATTACTTATCATCAAATACACGTATCACTTGTTTATTAATTAATTTCGTGTTATTTTAGTATTCGTGACTAAATCATTATTTAATAATTTTATCAACTCAAATTAATCAACTTTTATGAATTAGTAAAATTAAAATTACTTACTTTTGTAAACAAAACCGGAGTATGTGGAGTTGATATGTAGAACGCCCGAGAAACAAGACAGGTTCAATCACGAATACCAAATCAACTAAAATAATTCACGCTTTATGACTGCAGTTAATCACGAATACAAAACTAAGTCGAAATAATCCAGTCTTTGTGCGTATTGACAGCACCTTCCCCTACTGCTGGTATGTCGTAATAAGGAAGTTGAGTCCATTTTTTTTATTTTTTTTTATCAATGTTCGCATTCAAACTTAAATACCGGTATTTTTTTTTTTTTTTTTAAAGTTTGTTTTCATAGTTAAATTAATTCTCAAAGTTTAAATTTTATTAAGCCCGCCAAAACGAGCGGAATCCGAGCGGTAACAGGCGGGGTGTAGTGTGACGTCATTAGAACTGTGAAAACCACGTCGCTTAAGCATTATGTATGGAAAAAAATTTAATTCTTCAACAAGGAATTCCAGTAATTTTTTTACCAATGTTAACCGTCTATTATAATTGATGTTATTAAAAAAAAAAAGAAAATTGATTAAGATTTCATAGTTAAATTAATATTTTAAGTTAGAATATTTGCTTTTCACGCCCGATACGGTACTTGTACGGTATCGCCGTCGCTACTTGTTGACGTTCCCCGCGCGAATTCAGGACCACCGCGCAGAAAAGTAAAGACCAAAAGTAAAATAACGGTTTACAGCCCAGTTCACTGTGAGACTTTTCTGAGCGGCCGGCGGCCTGAAGTGTATCACATGCTTTGTGACATGTATAATAATAAAAACATCTAAGTTATGCAATAAACAACATATTATTATAAAGCACTATACGAATATGTATCTTTAGAAATCCATTTCATATAATAATAATAACAAATACGTACATATATTTGACAAACCCAAATAAACCTTTGGCCTATACACCTCTCTCATCTAAATCGACCATCTCTCATGTAATATAAAGAGATGCACCATAGGTGTTCCGTTGTACGTACAAGTCACGACACATGTGACGACAGAATTCTTTCGACCAATCGTGGAGCGTATACAGTATATTGCTATTGAATGCTTTTTCAAGAACGTTTAACTAATTGTAAGAATAATAATATAGAAATATATTTATATATTTAGAATCGATATTTTTTGATCTACATGAACATATTTTTTATAAGTCAAAATATTTTTCACTCAACTTCCTTATTGGTGATGTGTTACTGTTGTTGGTGGTGGGTGTACGTGGAGCAACTCAGAAAGACTAACTTACATCGCCATCACATTATTATTGATGGAGATTTTAAAACAGGTGTCTTTGTAGTTTGTGTAGTTTTCGACGCAGATTCCGAAAATCGCAATAACTCAATTTTGAATTATTTCGAGTTGTGCTACCCTTTATCTAGGTGTGCGATATATAAAATATGCATATTATATTTATAGAAATTGAAGAAAGACGAAAAAAAATTTATAATCAAGTAAAATATTTTTTCGGGCACTATATTGTCAACGTTGGCTAAACCTTATGAGATACATCAAAATAATGTACCACGGAATCGTATATTTTAAGGAGGCCTGCGATGGTATATGTCTATGTACTAAGGTTAACCCCCACCAACGCCGGGTACACATCAGCTACTGTTATAGGAAATATATCATATAAAAATAGCACATACTCCATGCTCCAAGGAGACATTTTTTTATAGAGATTCATTTTTGGGTTATTATGCTGTGTTGCGCGACCTCTTCTTTAGGCCAAAGTTTTAGACAGTGTATAACGGGAAATATTAGGTACAAGGCACTTTGTCGCCAATGAACCATGTTTTGAGGTTAACAAGTGTAGAAATAAAAGAAAGCGGAGAACGATTCCAAGATAATAATATTTATTCCTACAACTTTAGATAACATGAGAACTCTTTAAATCAATAGTAAATATCTCAGGGGTGTGCATCATCCGAAGGATAGAAATGCACGTCGGCAATTTTAAAATTACATTGAGCGATCGACAATAAGGTTGATGACATTAAAAGTTAACTGACCTGATAAACGTAAAAGGGCGCCAAGCAGTGCAAACAGCATTGCTAAAATTTAATGAGTAGAGCGTTGGATGACCAAGGTAAAATTAACTAGCTGCGGCGTCATCGTAGCTCGTAAAATATGTCGACCCATGTGGTGGTTCGAGTCTTCTACACCGTCACAACGTCCCGGAACCGCAGCCTGTTGAATACTGAATTCGGCCGCGTTGGTGAGTTCGCGATCCAGTCTCCCGTTGTGCCGAAGTTGCCCTACGGCAAACAGCCGTAAATCAGTGATGGGAACTGATTGCTGTTATCGCTCTGTAGCGGGCTAGATATAACTGCTACAAGTGTTACAGTGTCCATCATCAGGGCAGATTTTTCGTTGTTGTATTTATTAACTTTAAAGCCACAGTGAACAATATCTGCCAAATTTCAAAATAATCATATTATATAAATATGTATCTCTCGGGTGTATTGAACTTTGTAAGTATTGGAGAATTCTACAATTTATATTAACTTGGACGTCATATATTATTCAGAAACTCCTTTTTTTTCTTCGTCTAGATTTTATCAACGATAATTTCATTATTTTGTTTTTATCTTCACTATTATTTCGGATCTCCTCATTAAAAGATTGAAATATTTACAATAATTGAAATATTTACAATAATATTATTCGGTTCCATGTAGACCGTTTGTTATCCACGTGTTTCCATATATTGTATTATTTATGTTGTATATTGAGTAATTGTAATAATGTAGTGTGTAAGTGTGTGTGTATGTGTGAGTGTGTCTTCAGTTGTGAGAAGTGGTGATCTATAAAAGTGAAGCGATATGTTTGCGCATTATTTATTTATTATTGATGTGATATTCCTTTTAAATGTGAGCAGCGAAGCCGAAAAAATGTCGACGTTTGAGTTTAGACAAATATCATTTAATGTGAAGAGCTCGGTTAATTAGCGAATTCTATCAATAAATATTCGGATTTGCATCATATTTTCACAGAGGCCATTCATCAATTATAATGCGGCCCTGTAAACGCGCCACAGTCTGTTCTCTAGTATAAAGGAGATTCAATCATGATCCGGCGGATGCGGGCAATTCCTGTAAAGTGCATTCATATTTTTTGTTGAATCTAAAATGAAATCATCTGCGAAAATGCAGAACGGAATAAGTCTCACGTTTTTTGCATTACTACATTATCGGTGGCACATAAACATCCTGGAAAATTACAAGCATTATAAATGCAGCTTCTTTTATTAAAAATTAAAACGCCTGAGCAGTTTAAATAATCTTGTTTTTAAGGATACGAAGGAGAGGAAGGAGAAGAAGATTTGAGAAGAAAAAGTTGTGAGGGGTGGGTAGGAATCTGGGGGTCAGTGCTTACAGGCAAATTCGTTTGAATTCATCCCTCCCACTACAGTGCAAGGTGATGGGTCGAGAGAAAGAGAGATAAAAGAGGTGCACAGATCTCCCTCGTCCTCGTACCAGTCTCATCCGTCGCCAAGACCTGGACTATCCACACCCCATGAACCCGGCCATCCCTGCTAAGTCACCAAACGTAACGAACCATTTGGTGTGACCCATGGTAGAGGTGTTGGTTATCCGATAGTACCCATAAACGCCTCCCAAATTGCTAATATAATCGGTTTAATTTAAAGCATTCTTATAAAGTACCAATAAAAAATCTACACTATAAAAAAAACTAAATCATGTAAACTAAAGGAACATTAAAATAATGAATCATCATTAAAAAGTGAAATGACACTCTATTTACTATTTAAAGATAACTTTGTATACAAATAAAACTATCATGTCACTTTTGTTAAAAACCAGTGAAATGAAAAATGTTTTAATTTAGTGTGATCCAGTAAGACTATGGCATACCTAATTACGATATATTGTGAAGCTCAAGTACGTATTGTTTTATATGAATTAGATTTGAAAGACCCTGATGTATGGAAGTGAGGCATGGAACTGGCAGAGAAAGTATGAAAGTAGATTGAATGCTGTTGAAATGAAATCCCTGAGGCGTATGCGGTAAAACCATGTATGATCGTGTGAGGAATGTGGAGATCCGCAAAGAGTGCAAGGCTGATGTAAGCGTAGCGAGTAAAATTAAGAAGGGGATGCTTAGATGGATTGGGCATGTAGAGCGAATGAGCGAAGAAAGGAGTGTAAGGAGGATATATGATGCAAATGCGAATGGTAGCAGAAGTCAGCACGATCAAGTGAATCAGATACTTGAGTCGGGCCATGTCAAGAGTCAGAATAATAGAAGAGTATGTATGAGACGATGTATGAATGTGAACGAGGCAAGAAGTGTGTGCGTCCTCTCTGTCCTCTCTGCCTACCCCTTCGGAGAAACGGCGTGATGGTTAGTTAGTTAGTTACCACAATCTTAAATTATCAAAATTTACTTGCGCACCCCGGGATTCGAACCCTCGCCCCGGATTCGTAGTCACCAGTTAACAATGGCCGCCAAACAATGACCAGGTAATCTTAAAAGGTATGCTTTTGTTTAGCTTTTTAGATAAAGATCTGCAGAACTGAAAAACGCCAGAAGTAGGTAAGTGAGTACAAGTATTGTATACACAAAAATACATCTAAGATAGGAGAGTTATTAATCAGTCAGCCCACAGAACTCGCACACAACATGACAAGCATCCGAAGTATCCTTGAACTTTGAAATAAGCTCGTAGGCCGATACGAATAATTGATTCTTGCGAGTTTTATACATTCCAATACCTACGATTACGTACTTTAGGTGTAAAAATTGATTAAAATGCCTCTACATGTGAACTACTTAAATAATAAAAATTAAAAAATATAATTTTTTTCAAAACCATCAGGAACGTCCTCAGTAAAAAAAGACTTAATCAGGATCTGGATGGCTCTTTGCCAATCACTGTTAGAATACGGAATTATCGGATGGAGCAGTGTAAATGACAATATCCTAAAATCACCAATTAAATAACAACATTTGTAAGATGAAATGTTAAAATCATGTCAATTAAAAAACTCTTTTAAGAAATAATACACCTTTCGATGTACATATAAATACAAAACCCAACAAATAACAAGTAACACGTGTATTAGAAACACAAGATGCGAGGGTCAAAAACGTATTCAACAAGCAACTACAAATATAACATTTGGGTAAAAAAGCTTGCTATGTAGTGGGAATAACTCTACAAAAAACCAACTCTCATTAAAAAAATCGCAGCAATACTGCAACTTATAAATCTTAAAGAAAAATGCTGGATACATATCATAGGAAGTTCAGAAATAGAAAATATACTGTTACCAAATAAGGACTGAAACCAAATCACTCGACTGCACTAAAAAATACCATGTAATATATTTCAGCAAACACACTTCATAATATATTTATAATTACTTTATTATCTATTCTAATACATTTGAATAATATTTAAAAGAAATCCTCAGCACGGGAGATTTATTTATTTATTGTTTAGGAACATTTACAGACTATTAACATGAAAAAAAATATTTAAATAAGCGCTGCAAAAAACGTATATGTCAACAGTCCACTTAAAAATGTTCACATCGTGCACAAATATGATTTAAGATTTTCAAGACCAAAAGTATTTTTGTTATTTGTTTTTGGGGTGTTATGCCGTGTTGCGCTAACTCCTTCTTTAACCAACGTTTCGGACAGCATTGCAGTGTCCATCATCAGGGCAGATGAGTTATTTGAGGTTGTGGTGAAATGTGAGCTTATGTATGAGCTGTTTTCCAAGTAAGATTTAAGCCATCTTAATAGATCACCGTGGATACCTATACGATCAAGCTTCTGTAGTAGAATAGAATGGTTTACTTTATCAAATGCATTTTTAAAATCTATGTATATAGCATCTACTTGAGTTCTTTCGTTAAAAGCATTGGAAACGTAATCACAAAAGTCAAGAAGATTGGAATTAGTAGATCTGTTGGGAACAAATCCATGTTGATTAATCCATAATTGTGGTTTAAAGTGTGTGAATATGAAATTATACATTATAGATTCGAAGACTTTTGCAAAACATGATAAAATACTGATTGGTCGATATTTTTTCACAAAAGATTGATCACCAGATTTATGTATTGGAACAATATGTGCATTTTTCCATAAATCTGGAAAAGTTCCCGTAGATAATGATTCGTTGAATATATTGAAAAGTGACTTAATCAACGAGCTAGAGCAACATCTTACAAACAAGGGAGGTATTTTATCTGGTCCTGGGCCTTTATGTATATCAATTCTTTCTAAACAAGATTTGATAGATCCCATGCTTACATTAAGTTTACTAAGACTAAATTGGTTGAATATAGGAACATTCAGTACGAAAGTATTTGTTGTGGGATTCGACTGAGTATAAACTGATCCAAAATAATTAGAGAACATGTTGGCAATCTGCTGTCCATTATTTGCAGACATATAATCCATATGCATTATTTTTGGAATAGAATTTGTATTGGACAATGATTTAGAATACGCCCAGAAAGTCTTTACATTATTTTTTCGAAGAAAACTTCTTCGGAAAGGTTATCACTTTGTGATGGCATTATTTATTTTAGTAAAAAGACAAATAACTTTGTTTACATCACTTTATTTGTACACAATCAACATGTTTCGTGAACAATGTTCACTTCTTCAGGATCAAACGTACACTAAACTTAAAAATTAAATATAGATTACATATGGTCGGAAAGGGCAGAAGGGGAGGGGGAGAGGTAAGAGTGGGGAAAGTTTATCAATTAGGGATTTCAAAGCCATTAGCAGGGAAAGACCGGTTAAGTGGGAAAAGGTTCAAAAGATGGTTTACAAAAATTTGCTGTTTATTAATTATGTCTGCTTTATTATTAACATTTTTTCTGATTTCTAGAATCTCTAACTTATTTATCTGTGATGCCTTATAGCCTGTATGCAATATTTTAAGTCCATGGTGTTTGTCAAAATTATGATTATTGTTTATTAAATGATCTGCGAACTCAGACTCGCTATTGCCATTCAATGCCCTGAGATGTTCCTTAACCCTTACTTCAAAGTTTCTATTTGTTTTACCTATATAAAAGATATTACAATCTTTACAATCGAGTTTCTAAACGCCCGACTTTTTTGTTTTGATGTCGCTGTCTTTGTTGTTAAGGATGAATTTTTTTAATTTGTTATTTGCATAAAATGCTGGTTGTATATTACCGGGAATACTTTTGCTAATTATTTTTGACATATAGAATTCTACGCCATTGATTATTATTGATGTTTAGAAAAAAGGGTAGATATATAGTTTTAAGAATTTCTGTTTATTCTTTTTATTAAGTATTTGATCTATTAGTTTAGTAGAATAACCATTCTTAACTGCTATTTGTTTAATGAGATTTAATTCCAAAGTAAAATTAGGAATAGACAAATGAATCGTAACTAATCCATTAACCATAGAGTGAAAGGCCGCGAGATTCTGAGTGAAAGGATGATTTGATGAATTATGTATAACAGTATCGGTGTACGTATATATATATATATATATTTTTTTTTTTAAACAGACAGTAAAATTTTTATTCAGAGCCCACTTATTATAGGTACTATACACAAATAAAAAAAATGTGAAAGTTTATTCCTAAGACTTTCAGGGTTTTTCATTGTTTTTTTTTTATTTTTTTTTATTTAAAGAATGCAAGACAAAAATATATATTACAGTAAATAATAAAATAAAATACAGAAAAAAAAACAGAAAAGTTCCAATAAACTACTTTTCAGTAGTTTGTCGATGGCAACTTTTCACATAAAAAATATCAAAAAAAGATAACAGCTTATTTTACTTAATGACAACAGTGATAACAATAAAAATAACAATTTGTTTTGAAAATATAAAAACATATACACAACAGTGATAGTATCTACCTATAGTTTGTATACAAACTATTTCTTTCAGCGAGCCAATTTTTCAAGATAATATTTTTTGTTTTTACATTTGTACATTTTTTTTATTTCAGCAGGTAACATATTTAAGCAACTAGGTATCATGTAGTCCAGTGTTCTTTGTCCATATTTGTTTAAATGCTTAGGTACAATTAGTCCTTCATTTATCGTAAAACGAGTATTGTAAGTGTGGTCCAGTCTATTTATGTATATAGGGCTATTCATATGCTGAAATATAATTTTATACCACAGAATTGATCTTACTGAGAAAATTTTAAGATTCTGATAAAGGTATGGAACATTATGCCTTTTTTCGTATAAACTTTTATGAGCTAATAATTTAACTAGTGAATTTGAACTGATTGAACATTGAAATTGAAATCTATTTTATTACCTATCAGTGTTAAATTTAAATCTAAGAAATTTAAACTCTTCTCTTTACCTAAAAGCGCGTATATTGCTGGAAAAGATATGTCGACGATATAATATGTATTTGGTTAGGTACAGACAGGCAACTGAACATGTTCTTAAACTTTTTAAATAAATTTCATAAAAACATTCGATTCACCCTAAAAATAGGTTCCTGTTTCAATTTATTGATAAGTACCTCTCGGCTTTGTTGTAAATGAAAATTCGCAGCATTAAGTTTTTTTAATTTCTGTCTCATTTTCCTTGCATATTTTGTCTGTCGTACTCCGTGGAGAAGAATTCTAGGGATGTTTTGAGTTCATCGAAATGACTTAACTTTGTCTTGATATCCCCTAATTCTTTCACTATTTGTGAGTTAAGGTATAAAAATAGCTCGCTTTTTAGATTTTTTAAAACTTCATCTAACTTACGATCTAAATGAGACATCATTAATTGAGATTCATCACCTAGGGTCACACTATGTGCAGTGGAACTATTACCGCGAACAGGGGTTTCCGCATTACTTCCTGTAGACCGCTGTTCCACCTTACAATCTGGGCACTTCCAAGCTGCTTTGTAGTTCTTCGATTGCTTCAGGTAATTATCCTTCGTTGTTCCCAGACATTGGAAATGATAGCTCAGCGAGCATTGACAGCATGTCATTACTTCATTATTTTTTGCTTGTAGTTGGCATCCTTCGCGATTAAACATTATGACTATGAATAATAATACAATTTATTATTTTTATTTGTTTATGTTTAGTTGATAAGTTGACAAGTTGCTCCTGTCAGACTAGCGCCTATTTGCCGCAATTCGTAGGGCACAGTTCCAAAATCAGACACTTTACGACCAATGACTATATAAAGACAACACTTGATCTTAGCGCCTGCGTTTTTAGTCTGTTTACGATGTAAGAAATGTTTTATAGTTTTTTTTAATCACTACACAGCTCAAATTTTTTTTTTTTAAATTAGCATTATACACTTTGTTTCACAAATCAAACTGACTGTAAAAGTCGAACACCAAGTGATTTCAATTATTAAAAACTTGGTACTAGATTTACTTGTAAATCCTTATCGTTTTAGCAATTTTAATGTGGAGCGTATTTCACTGTATTCTAGATGGTATGACGGTAGGTAAAATATTAGATCGTATTGAGGATATCATTATCTCTATTTGTTACAAAAATGAAGATAATAAAACATTAATTTATATCACAATTTGGGAGGTAGATATGGGTACCTCCGTCGCGTGAACCATTTATTGGATATCCAACACCCCTGCCATAGGTCACCCGAAGTGGTTCGTTACGTTTGGTGACTTAGCAGGGGCGCCCGGGTTAATGAGGTGCAGCTTGTCTAGGTCTTGGTGGCTGATGCGTTTGCCCACCAACTGCGTGGCGGGTCGGATCAGGAGAGACTTGTTGAGGGAGACCTTTTGACCTCTCCAGCCGGAATGTCTCTAATCCCATCGTCTATTAGAAGGGGTGAGCAGTTTTTCTTTCCCATTACTACTACTAAAAACTACATTATAACGACTTTAATTCTACTCCGTATCTCATTCCAATGCAGACATTATGCGTTAAGTCTACCCCTGGCGTCCCCGACTTTAATACTTCTGGCCATATTAGAAAAAAGAGTACATTCTTATTTAAACATTCGTATTTTACTTATAGTTTGTTAGGAAATCCGCCAATTCATTCGTTAAAGGCCTCCAGTCCCGTTTTTAACAGGAATACGAACAATAACAATATTTTATCGGTATGTTTTGTAAGATGTATAGCTAATGACCTAGGACGGGTTGTTTCACAGAATTTGAACAATTCATCAAATTCCAACATCAACTTTCAAGTTCTGTGAAAGTCCTATTCAAATTCTGTTATTACATCATTATGGGCCAGTTTCTTTACATAACAGAAATAATAATAAAACGTTAATGGAGATTTCGCAGAACTAGAAAATTAACATGAACAATTCTTTAAATTTCAAGTTGATTTTCAAAGTTCTGTGTAGGTTTTATTCAAGTTATGTTATTATTTCACTTTGGTGAAATAACTGGCTAATAATGATTTAATAACAAAAAATTGAGTAGAACCTTAACAGAACTCAAAAATCAACATCGAAATTTGATGAATCGTCCTAAGGATATTTCAAATAATTTGAAAAATTCATGAAATTCTATGAAAGATTTTTTCATGTTCTGTTTTATTTCAGTTCTGTCAAGCAACTAGCCTATGTTGATATAATAACCGAACTTTAATAGGACTTTCACAGAACCCGAAAATGAACGTTGAAATGTGATGAATTGTTCAAATTCTACGAAACAACCTGTCCTTGTTAGACTCATAACTACTGACTTGAAACTAGAGGCTTAACATCATATTTTCTTACAACTGTGGCTGAAAGTTAGACTTACAACTACTTAAATTAAAAATATGCCTGAATAAAAATTAAAGGATTCATCGATGAACGAATTATGTAAAATGTATTGAATTTCATTACACAAGCCGAAATCAACGATAAACGGATTGTAAAAATATCATCAAAAATAAGGAACTGGCATTTTTAAAATTGGTTGTTGACGCAATTATTGGATTACCCACGCAGTAAGCCTACTTTTCGCCTGCAAATAATAGATTGATCTGTCAACAATAGGTTTTTCAGACGAACCGTCCTGTTCTGTACAGAGTCAAGCAGGTTAATCAATTATTTTTGGGTTTTCCAGACCGAAATTGGCTTTCAATTCAATTACGTATTTGGGCGTTCTTGAAAACCGTACAGGGTCAGCAACTGGTGTCTGTTGTAGAATATTATTAGAAATATATCGTATTACTGTACATAGATGTATACGTTGTTAGAGAATATCTGAATTAATTCAATTTACTCAGAACAGTACCTTTTTATTATTCATAAATCCTGTGAAAATTTTCACAGGTGGGTAGATAAATTAATGAAATAATAATGTATTTATTGGAATAATTTTTGAACGTTAAACTTATCAATGTAATATTAAGAAGAAGAAGATATTTTTTCTTGGAGGTCTATGAACAGTTATCTTTCATAAAAAAAAATAATTATCTAATTTTTCTTTTATTTAATATATCAAAACAAACATTTCCTCAGAAATCATACGATTTATAAGTATGTATTTAAACATCTTTAAACATAATAATATTTATTTTTTGGACTAACTTAGTGAGTAAAACCTCAAATTGTAATATTTAATTATTTAAGACAATATCAGCGATTCCCAAACGAAAAGAGGTTTTACTCACTAAGTTATTACAAAAAATATATATTCCTAGACTTGCAGAAAAGTCAATAGATGTCGCACATAAAAATAAAAATAAGATATGTTTATCTAAAAGACACTGTATAGATTGCATTTAGTTTGGATTGATCTTGCGATAATACATAAAGATAGTTGCCAATAAAAATGTGGGGTGAGAAAAATGAAGACAATGTTGGTAGTTCTTATTCGAAATATGATACAATTAAATATGACCGCAGGAGATAGGGTCCCATTAGCTCAGTTGGTAGAGCGGTGCCCCGGCAAGGCAATGGTCCTGGGTTCGAGTCCTAGATGTGACCGTATCTTTTTCTGATTTTTCTGTTTCAGATTTTTATCATAAATATTAATTAAATTAATTATATACCATAAATACAATATGTCCAGAGAAATGACACCATCTCAATAAAATTATTTTTTCAAAATTTTCGCTAGGCCGATCGGTAGGTACAAAGCACAATATTAATTATTCCGGTTTGACAGTTTGTAGTTGGAACCTTGACCGTGCGGACTCTGGCACAATAAAAAAGTAGTATTTAACAAGACCACCATCTTAAACCGGAACAGGAACGTAATAAGCAATTTTACAGAATGATGAACTGCCATCGAGTTAAAACAGGAATTGGTAAGGATAATATATGTAATCCTTAAATTAAAATATGAGATCGATACAAATTATGGAAAATAAATAGTTCAATGGTAATGTTGTCCCGGTAAGACCAAGATTCTAGGTTCGGTCTCAAATTGCGACCGTTACATTTTTTTCTGTGTCTTGTTCTGTTTCATGAATAAAATTAAGAAACAACACACAATAAAATAATTCTTCGTCAAAGTTTTTATGTGTACTTCCAACAGTTCAATGAATTGAATATTAATTTTGAAGTCTTGGCACATGCGATTATTCATCGTCGTGTCAGTGACCGCTTCTGAAATCCGCTGTTTAAATTCATTATCTTATTTATTTTTGTACTAGCGCAGACCTGCGAAAAATCACGGGATAGACTGATTTTTTGAAAAATTTTGAATTAACAATAATTTTCATTTTAAAATTATTGTTGTAAACCGTTTTGCGTTTCGTCTGTCTATCCCGACAGTTAGAATTAGCGTGGATCGAGTTGTCAAATCATAATAATCAATATTTTAGTCCTTATCTGTCTGAAGAAAGTTTGAAAAAATAATTGTAATTGAGATATTTGACATTCCTTGTATAGTTCCTTATTTTAAATTTTATAAAAGGTTTCATAAAATATATGCTTTATAATTAAGTAAATAGGTACCTATTAGTGCTACTTCATAATCTGAATATTTGAGAAATTTAGGTCTTAATTTATTGAATTATTAAAAGATAATTAGAAACATACTTTTTCGAGCGTGAGGTCTACTCTGTTCACAGACTTTACTTTATCACTTATCGGAATTCTTCACATAATCAGTTCCAATTTTGAAAATGACACCTAAATTTGAGATCATTGGAACAGATTTCAAGTAGGAACTAGCGCACAGCACAGAACACTGTACATAATATTTAATAATTGAAGACAATGTTAGTGATTCTCACACGAATGTTTCGAACAGAAAAATCAAAAAATGGTACGGTTGCATCGGAGAATCAAACCCATTACATTAGCCTTGCCGGGGTTCTGATCTACCACTGATTTAATTTGACCCTATTTCCTTCGGTCATACTTCGACTAAGAACTACTAACATCATCGTCATTTTCTTAACGTATATTTTTTTTGGCTGCTATCTTTATGTACGATCGCAAGATACTTCTCGAACTAAATTCAATCTATATAGTGTCTTAGATAAATAATATCCGTTTTTATATTGATGTGCGACATCTATTGACTTTTCTGCAAGCCTAGGATGATTTTTAATTTATTTTTACAATAACTAACTTCGGCGATAGCTAACTTTAGGGCTGGTGTCAATTCCTAGATGTGACCATGTCATATTTTAGAATCACTAATTTGTCTTCGATAATTACACATTGAAACTTGAAATTTTACTCTTGAAGTTAGTCAAAAAAAAATAAACGTTAATATTTGTAATAGTTTTATTTTTACTTTTTATGTGACACCTTACAAGAACGCCCCTGTACAGGGTAAAGGATTTGGCACCACCCGGTTGGGCAGGGGTTAAGGTAGGGGCTGTAGAAAAGGCTTTATTAATGCGGGTCTTGAAGAGGCCAGGATTATATAAAGGAGGAAAAAAAATATGCCGGTAGCTCGTTCTACATACGACCGGTCTTACACAAAACGAGTTGAAAAAGCGGCCCGTTCTCATGTGAACGAATGATATATACCTATGTATATACCGCCCTCATTTGAACAGAATCAAGGCTCCAGCCCATAGGTGACTACTAAATTCAATTGTCGAGCTTACTTGAGATTTGTGTATGGTTAGCAGCTGGATAAAATTGAAAAATCTGCTTGTCCTATACAAGTCGCCCAGTTTCTTGGAAGCTTGTGATTAGTAATTATCTGATATAGAGACTCTTACCATCTCGAGAATCAAATATTCGGAGAGCAGTAATAATTAAACTTTTGAAATAATCGTTAAGTGAAATGAAATAATTCGGTTCCGCTACCGATAGACTTTTCATCAAAAATGTTTCAATTACGACTCCAGACAAGTAAAAAAAGTTCAGCGAAGTTCTCTTTATAAATTTACTATAAATCTTTTTTTCTTGGGAGGAAATCTTTTTCCAACAGCATTGTGTCGAATAAAGAGTATTCTATTACAATAACTGAAAACTGGAAGGCACTCCATAATTTGTTTGTTCCTATACTATAATATACAAGCACGCAAGTGGCTTACTGCTCGATCGGAAGGCCTTTGGAACGAATATAAAAATTGTGGATTACTTCCAAATATTTCTGAAACATTTTACAAGAATAAAAGAAAACCTTGATAATTTGCAAAATCTCTCATTTTGATTTACACATTATTCATTATTTCTCAATGGGAGTTCAATCGGAGATTAAAAGAGAGAGAAACAATCAAATACGATAATTACAATTACCCAAGAAACAATAAAACAATTTACGCAATGTACACGATAAAAAAATGTTCATTCTTGCAAAATAATGTTTATTGGTTTTAAAATCTCATATTCGCTGAGCACACGTTGACATAGTAAACAACCAAGGCTTGCATGTTTACCTCTCTGGCGCCACTAGTATGTTTTGTTGGAACTATCTGTTAGAACAGAAGTCCCATAGTCGCTGACATTCATAACGCACAAATAGGGTTCACTTCGGACTCGTTCTTGGGCAGTATAATTAGAATTATTTTCGTGTTTTTTTTCCTTACGGAGTTTGAAAGCCGCGCTGTTTAAATGTGGAAAAAATATAGCACGAGTTTAACTTATTTTCTTATCCTTTTATGGGAGTTAATTGCTCAAACGCACCCTATAAAAGACCGCAATTTTTCATTATCATTAATAATATCAGCATTAAAATACATTTTATATACCCGTGCACTAGCAATAAAAATATACGCGTTTGTTCAACCATATATTTGTTTTATTTTTATCCGAACTGCGTCAGACGAATTTTTTATCTTAATGTTCTAATTTTAGTGAATTGTTAGTTGTTATCTGAACAATATTGTCTTCGGAATTCAAGTCATGTTACGTTTGAACCCATTTTTTGCAATGATAAAATAAAACAACGAGATATATAGTGTTTTCAAAATAATTTAGTTGTTTTTATCTGTATTCCATATGACAGCGTTAAAGCAATGTTTGTTGAAATCTTCATATCACATCATTACGAATGGCAATAACAACACAAAATGAAGAAAAAAAAACATCATCCCATGGCGTTCTAGATTGGGAAAGTAAGGAAAAAGATCGCCTAGAGATGAGATGCGCTGACGATAGATTACTGCCAGCATTGATGGGTAAAATATCGGCAAAAAATTGGAACATTTGCTGAAGATCAAAACCAAAGTTAAACCCTAGAAAGATAAGGAAGATTTAATTTTTTTATATATAAAGGTATTGAGAAAAGCAGCCTCCGTGTAAACATAATGCCGTGGTTAATGAATCAGAATAATCCGCCAATATGTTTGGTGGTTCACAAATACTTAATTTCCTGCCAAATCTCTCACAGAAACCTGCCACAGTTGATTAATTGATTTATAATAACGATCATGCATATTTATCATAGCTTATTTTTGGCTATGTAACAAAGAAAGCAAGTACTTGTAGGCCCCAATGATTTTATTTATTTGTTTATTATACGCCCATATAGGCTTTTACAAACATGTGATAATATGTACATAATAATTCATTGCTAATGTAATCAAAAGTAAAATTTGCGTTTAAAATTCTATAGAACCCGTGCAGATGAATAGTATTATGCTAACCTTAATTGTTATTATTACCGAGCTTTGTTATTATAGCCTTCTTGTAACTATATTCCGTGCAGATGAACACATCTACAATTTCTGCGAAAGTATGGCCAACTGCATGCAATCTAGGTACAAGTGATTATCTAAATGTCTGAGACCTAATATTATTGTTTCAATCAAAAATCATTTTCGTTCGAGTGGTTCATGAGTCGCGTTTAGGTAATAATCTTATACAATATTTCGGAAATAACGACAGAGTTAAACTTTGTGTAGAATTATAAAAGAGCCCCTTTCTTAATGCGTTTTTGGTTCTTGAGAGCGTTATTCGTAGTAATTTTATATGTCCGTATTTACCTACGTAGGAGAGATATATATTTGAAGAGCGTCGTTGACAGTTGCTTTGTTTGTTTGCAGAGATTAATGATGGGGTTGTTTCACGCTTTGGTTGTTTTTGGCTTGTGATGACACTATTTTTTTTTGTGAAATGAAACGAGGTCAATTTAAGCGGTGGTGTCAAGAAATGAAATAGCTTAATGAGATAAGGAGTTTTTATATAAGTAGTTGACATTTTCCCTAACTCTACATGATTTATTTAGTATAGGCAGCATATTGACATTTTCCCTAACTTTACATGCTTTACATAAAATATTGGAGAGATGCAAATGAACGCGGGGAGATAGCAACGTGGCGCATAACGTTTTTATAGAATGTCTTCGGTTAACAAAAGTGTATTATGTAAAGTAACGAATTTCATTTTCTTTCAATACAGTAAATACGAGTATCGCGTATCACACTATTTTATTTTGCAAGGGTAATGGAAGGAACCAACGAGCAGGAGGTTTAATATTAAATAAATAATGTGTATATTTTCAGTCATTATTGATAGGCTTTCTTATACTTATTTATAAATAATGGTGTTACACGATTACGTCGTTTTCCTGTTAAACACGGGACTGCAAGCCATTAACGAATGAATTGACAAGAGTTCTCAACAAAGCATCAGTCAAAAGCGAATTTTTTATGAGGACGGCAGAATACGTGTCCATACAAATATTGAAATTGATATTCACATACTGATCTATAAACCATACAAACCAGCCTCTACCGATCTGGCAAGCCACACAGCTGGCGGGCAGGCGCATTCTGAACACACCTCACCCGATGTACCCGGGCACCCCTGCTAAATCCCTAAACGTAGCGAAACCCTTGGGGTGACCTATGGCAGAGGTATTGGTTATCCAATAAATGGTTCCCGGGTTGGCAGCACCCAAAACCCCCTCACAAATACATTTGAATTCCGTCAGTATATTTATTTGGAAAGAATAAGTGTTCGTGATATATTCTGAATGACTAAATTTAAAACAAAATCACCTTTTTAACAAGATCGTTTTACTCCGTGTAGAAAGGGGCACCACGGTAAGTCCACATTTTTCTGTTCTTTCCTTTATTGTAATCTGTAAACTAATAAAGAAATCGAAGTTCTTTTTTTGTCCAACATCCTCCTCTAAGAACAGACCTATTCATAATTAAAACCTTTCTGTTTGATTTTCTTATCTTCCCTGTATCTATCTGATCTTGTTTATGTAACGAGACCGCCCCTGATTTCTCTACCTCCCCTTCTAACTCAATTTGTAAACGTAACCTGGTTTCATTAATGTTTGTGGAATATTAAGCATTGTTCAACCCTTTTTGTTTGGTATTTATAATATAATTTCGTGAATTTGTGGCGTGGGGAATGGAGTGTGGCACCAGATCGCAGGAAACGGTGCACGGAGAAAAATGAGTACGGCTTTTTTTTCAAGTTACTGTTAAAAAATGTGACTGCTTTGCTATTTCCTAGTAACATATAAGTCATTCGGAATACATCTGAACACGTGTTGACCTATGTGTCCTTTTACGAATAAATAATGGAGGAGGTACGAAAATATTATTATTTTCATAACACGTGTTCTTTCTTCGTCATATTTGTGTCTTAATGATAGTATGTTATGAAATTTGTGAATTCATTCGTTATAGGCCTCCAGTCCCGTTTTTAACAGGAACACGAATAGATTGTTAAAAAATATATTCAAATTATTCGTATTCCTGTTAAGACTGGGATTGCAGGCCTTTAACGAATGAATTGATAGATTTCCTAAAAAGCTTTCAGTAAAACTCGAATGTTTTATCGCGATGTCGGAACACGTGTTCGTAAAAAATTCTAGTATTTTCGAATTTCGCATTATATTATTCGGACAAACACGTGCTCCGATATATTATACACTTTTCTCCATATGATATTGTTGAATTGTAAATGAAAACAATTAAATATTCTTCAGTCCCTAACCAGACATAAATATTCGATGATTCAATGTAATGATAAATATATCTCTTTTGAGGTCATGTAATCAAATGGGAAAGCGTAAATAATTATATCAACAAGCAGGTGCCACATAGCTTAAATATTTAATTTCTTCATTATGTGATGGATTGTCTAGCAGCAGGTTACAATTCAATGAATAAATAATGTGTTTTGGAAGTATATACAAATATAGCTATTCATTGGCGTAGCGGTCGTCTGGGCAACCGCCCGGGGTCCGGGAATCGAAGAAATACAAATAAATCTACGTGAACTGGAATGAATGCATTCCACATTTTTCGAATGCTTCGGCAATTCCTTTCAATGAAAGCCCCTTTCAAGCTATGTGCCACCTATTCACGTAGCATGTGTTAATGTAACCTGCTCGCGCACGAGACTCTATTGAAACATAAATTGCTTTGGTCTCTGAGAACCTACATTTATTATCTACCTTCAGTGAATATGGCTATAGGTACTGTTATCATATTGCACATCTGTTTATTTTGTTAGTACTGTGGAAGAATGGGGTGAAAATCTGATGTATAATCACTTCCAGCTTCATTACAGAAATATTTTAATCCAATCCAAT
This sequence comes from Hesperophylax consimilis, assembly GCF_061612785.1. Taxonomy (NCBI): domain Eukaryota; kingdom Metazoa; phylum Arthropoda; class Insecta; order Trichoptera; family Limnephilidae; genus Hesperophylax; species Hesperophylax consimilis. The sequence continues at coordinate 3,227,463 of NC_142836.1, forward strand.
TCAATAAGAGGATTAATAATAATTATTCGACCACAAGCGTGAAGTTAATTATCTGAAGCTTCATCACTTAAGGGTAAACTTAAAATAATTCACAAATTGTTCGTTCATAGATGGCGCTAATTTAATTATTTAACAAACACTTTTGCAAATCAGGCTAAAAAATATTAAGATGAATTGTTTTCTTGCGCCTTTTTAAATAGTGTATTAATAGAAATAAATAGTTTTGTCCATATATTAATATTAATATTGTATATACAATCTTATGGTATTTGAATGCCTTTCTTGAAAGAATTGAGTATTCATACGGACTATATTATTTAATCATAATACACTTTATGTAGACGCGTAAACAATGAATTCATCTTTATATTTTTACTCAATAAAGTTATTCCAAAAAATAAATATTCATCCCAGACTTGCAGAAAAGTCAATAGATGTCGCACATTAAAATAAAAAAATAATATGGATTTATCTAAAAAGACGGTGTCTAGATTGCATTTAGTTCAGATTGAATCTTGCGATCATACATAAAGATTGTTGCCAATAAATAATGTGCGGTGAAAAAATGAAGACATTGTTGGTAGTTCTTTTTCGAAGTATGATACAGTTAAAAATGATAGGGTCCCATTAGCTCAGTGGTAGAGCGGTGCCTCGGCAAGGCAAGGGTCCTGGGTTCGAGTCCTAAATGTGACCGTATCCTTTTCTGATTTTTCTGTTTCAGATTTTCGTTTAGAAATCGCTAATATTGTCTTCAATACTTAAATATTTCATATTTTTCACTAGAATAGCACATTGGTACTAATAAAAAACCTACATTATATCGACTCCGTATTTCATTCCAGTACAGAGATAATGTGAAGTCTTCTCCGGGCGTGCCCAACTTCTTCTACTATTCAAACCACTCTCACTAAAACTCCTGGCAATTATAAGAACAAATGTTTGAAATGTTCAAATCGGTTCAGTAGTTTATAGTGCATAGGGGACAAACAAACAAATATTAATTTTTATATAAATATAAGATTAATAAAACTGGCTTTTACAACTATTTTTATAGTAATAACTAGTGACTAACACCTATGATTTGGAGACTTACGACTTATAATAACAAGGAGAAAAAAAGAGTTTTGCTGAAAAATTTAAATCTAAAATCAAAACTATTTATTCATATTCACACACCGTTTGTAAAGGCGCAAGAAAACAATTCATCTTTATATTTAGAGGTATAACGTGCAAAAAGTGTATTTTTTACAAAAAAATATCACCATCTATAAACGATCAGCCTTCGAATTTAATCATTATTTTAAAAATTATTATTATAAAGCGCACTTGAAGTAAGTTGCAAAAGTGCGATATGCAAATATTATATTTAATATGCGCTGTCTTTATCTTCAACCCATAATAATATATGATTACAAAAAACGAACAAAACGTATCTTTTAATCCGTAACTTTTATAACGTCTTCAATAATATTTGTTATTAAATAATGGTGAACATCAGGTTTAAAATTTTGCCCAAGAACTGAAATATTTTCGCTACGCCAATGCTGTGGCACAATCACGGGAATTTACTTGATTGAACAAAGTAATTTATAATAATGGTAAGATTGAACTATTTATCAGATAACGGGCCTATTCTGATATCTTAGTATCGATACGTCCCTTCTGTACTTGAACTGAAGGCCAGGAATTCCCGATAATTCTGTCACATAAATCAGTATGCTTTTTTGCGATGAAAAGGTTTGTGTTCCTGCTTATTGTGTTGGAGATTTATTTGAAAAGTTTACTGGAAAACGTAAATCAAATAATGTATTCTCGAACCGTAACGTATTTCAAATACACTTACAAGTTTTGTTCTTTAAGGATCTTAAGAAGTATAATTATTAGGAAGGTTCGACGAAGGTTCTCGTAGAAAGAACAATTAGTTCTTAATGGAAAAGTTTCACGACTTACTCCTTGGAATCTTACATGGAACACCGTTCAGAAAAAAACTGACCTGTTTTTAACAAAAAACGTGAAATACTGTGTATTAAAAATTTAGGGCTGAATAATACTTTGATAACAACAATAACTATGTGAATTTATTAATCCTTTAGAACACGTATTGAGTTGTAGTTATTATATTAAACCTTGAATCCGAAATGCAACTGAACAAACATGGAAGACAATAATTTGAATTTACATATTTAATTAATTGTAATACATTTTTTTACATTAAACTTACACAGGAGGCGCTGAGGAAAATAATTTCCCTCAGGAAACATGTACTATTTTGAGATGATGTGTGCAGGGTGTTTTTTAAAGAAACGAAGGATAGGAAGTTCTGTAAACCGTTTTACACTAACGTTTTTTGATATAATTTTTTTTTTTTAATTTATAAAAATACAAATTTTTAGTCAAAATCCTTTTGTAAACAGTAAGAAGGCCTCTCGTCTAAAAAGTGGGTTTTTAATTTTCTCTCATTTAATAAATTACAACACAAATTTCTGACGAAATTATAAGATTTGTGAGTAGGTACTTAAATACCTACATACTGAATTATAAACAATATATTTTAAGCCATATTTCTTTATTTCAAACAAGGAGTCATACAATTTTTTTAATGAAACGTCATATCTCTATGTCAATTCTTTTTTCAAACAGCTAGTTACCATAATATTGAAAAAAATCGAATCAGAAAGTCGTCATAAAACACGACGAATTCACATTTAAAAACAATCTTCAAAGAACGACTGAATCAATTGTATCAGACGTAATCGTGACACACAAGACTGTAAGGGGCCGGTGATCCCAATCTGTGGAAGCGTGAGATGTCGTCCTTCAGTGGCGTGGAGGGGTAGAACGGGGCCGTCTCTGAAGCCGCTGTAGAGCTGGTCCGATAGCTTGTCGCTTGTTCTTGAGCTGATTCCGAGTCTGGTCCGAAGGGGTAGGCAAGTCCGTGGTCCAGGGTGAGGCGGGGGTCAGAGTGAAAGAAGGCGAGTAGAAGCAGAAGTCGGAGCGAGGTAGAGGTCAGAGCAGAGAGAGAGGTGTAGAGCTGGTGGTGGTTTCTGGAGATCTGACGTTTTGAGGGCCTGTTGCCCGTTTTATAGCCGCCAGCGGGCGCACGACGCGCACACGGGCTCACTTTCTCTTTGATTCCTGGAATCCGTGAGCCGTGTTTGCGACGCTATCGCGGCGCCCCGCCGCTCGGCCGGTAGTTTCGGGCCGTGGCCGAACGTGACCACGGCCTTCCTTTGTTTGGGCACGATCCTCGGAACCGTGCCCGTGGGACGTAATGACAGCGTACCACCGGTCATTTGTGACGCTATGACGGCGCATGGCGCACGGCACGGCTTCCCACTACGTTTTGGCACGGTTCTAACAATCGTGCCCGAATTAAATTATGATTTTACCAGCTCTCACAATACTTCTCTGCCCGTATACCTCTAGCCAAGCTCCGACGTTCATTTATTATAAGATCACAAAAACATTTTACATCATTTTACAAACAGAGGGTTATAACAATTTACCTTTTCACACATCAGCATTTTACATTCTTCAATTTAACAACAGGGCAAATATCAAATTTTAATATGGGGTGACCGCGGCAGAGCCCGGAGCAGTACGTCCGTTACATCAATAAAACGACCACCATCTTGGAATATAAATAAATCAGTTTGACGTTTAGTACATACCTATACGTATGTATATAAATATCATGAATTTGAATAAAACATCTGTCATTGGCCTTGACACCTCCCGTTTTAATCAAAAGTTCCTTGAATTACTTCGATTTTATTGATTACTAATTTATCCAAACTTAAGATACAGAATATATTCAGGACTCAGGTGGAAGAAAAATATTTTAATATGTAAATCTATAGGTCACTGAATAGATAATACATACTACAAATACCTTTCATATTGATATGCATGCAAACCAACTGACGAAACCTTTTGGTTCTAGTCTATTTAGCACACGCTCTGTCCTTCTTACATTTGTTTGACATCGTGTCTATCGCCATCCCATTTGAAAGAAAGTTTCGTATCAAAAAAGTGTTTCCCTGAAACCCGATCGCGATTTTACAAAGCCTTCAGTTATCGTGACGCCTGTAATAGTGTAGCTTTTGTTTGTGCAATCACATTTACAAAGTCTATACCATTTCAGTCATGTTGATGCATATAGTAGAGTAGCTCTTGTTTGTGAAATCTCATTTTTCAAATCCTATACTATTTCAGTCCACAGACTTTATTGTAAATGCGATTGGTAGATACGTTGTGATAGCAATGTTTAGTCTAACGCAGTCTATAGGATAGGTTAGGTTAGAAAAATTCTCTTTTTCAAATATATCTAAGACTTTTTTCGACTTTGTATGTTACCGTGAACGGTTTCAGCCTATTATGGCCATCTTCAGACTGGATAAAGTAAGGATAGCCTGGGTTAGGTTATGTTAGGTTTGTACAATGACACAATACAAAATAAGCAAATATTCCGGATGAATTTTAAATATTTTTACAATAACTAAAAAACTGCAAACTGCTCTCGCCTCAACTTTAGGTAGTTTAGATTGTCGTCCTACTAGTAAAAGAAAAACTGGAAATTATAGTTTTGACTAAATAAGTCAATACATAGATATTTTATGTTTAGCAGCTAGTTATTGCAGAATGATATAGTCATTACCATGCCCAAAGTGGTAAAGGTTTTGTAAATGATTTTGCAGAAATAAAAGCTTATCTGTTACAGTCGTCACCGTGACTGAAAGGGTAGGCTTAGGTATATTTCACACCCGCAGTATTGTTTCCACATATATATAAAAAAATGTTATGCTTGATAATAAATACCTCTTTTTTGGTTTTAAATTTTATTTTATTTTTTTAGAAATAATTCTATGTTAATTTGGCATAACATTGGACCACAGAGGGTATTTTTTTCAAACAATAAGGGAAAATAAACATACACAAAGGTAATAAAAATAACTGTTTCATGTCAAAAATGCACGTTTACAATGTAGTGATAATCTCTAAGGTCCAAACAAATAACATTTTAACTAAAATTCATACAGAAATAATGAAATATTCTGGCAAATGACTGTGCACAGTGAATTGAACTGATGTTATTATTATATAACACATCTTTATGCGTTAAACTATTTCTAATTCGAGTAGAAAATATTGATATCTCACATTAAATTAAGTACTCAATGACGGCAGAAATTCGATGAAACTCACAATCAGCAGATGTTAAAATATTTATCGTTGTTGTGGCGGGAATAAGGATTTCAACCGAGCGGAAAAAATAGAGGCCACAGAAAAGATTACAAGCCATAAGAAAACAAAAACATGGCTCTTACAAATCGCTATAAAAAATGACAAAGTTCATGTTAATTTGAATTAGCACTGGGGCTGAAAGAGTTAAATGATTTTGACGTCACCCTGACTAAAATGGTATATGCTTTGTAAATACGCCGGCCCGATTGACCAGACTTTCGGACCAACACACCAACGTAGAATTTCTTGTATTATCATTTATTCTAATGATGCTACGTGGCTCAAGCTTCAATACTAATTACCTACCCACGTGTAAAATATTTAAATTTGATACCATGTCTCGTGTGACTAAATTTCACACAAAAAATAAGTATTGCTCCGTGCTAGTCTTATTTTTAAGTAAAATGAAAAGTGTTTTCCTTGAAGGAATACGATATGTTTTCATGCGTTATGCATTCCAACCATTTGCCTGAATACGTGCAAGACATATTTTTCGCTTTACTCGAGAAACGATCGGAAAATGCCGAATCCTTCCGAAGTCAACTTAAATGTGATTCTAAATCTAAACGACGTAAGTTTGAAATTGTAGGTACACTTTATTCAGCCATTTAAAACTGGAGACTAAACTCATTGTTCCATGTTTTCTACGTCAATCCCTTGTTTAAGTGAACCAAAGTCGAATTAAACTTAATTGAATTAAGTTGAAAATTAAATTCATTTACTTTAGGATCTTACAAAGCTCAGGCAAATTTTCTTTGTTGATGTGTGTTTATAGATATTTACTTGGTATCATTTGTTTCAATTACTAAGATGAGTTCTGTTAACGGTTATTATTAAGTTAAGGTAAGTTTATGTGTTATTTATTTATTATTTTGTTATTTTATTTCTACGGGCTGTGTAACTCAATCATAATCTACGGTTGCATTGGGTGGGGAGGTACAGGAAGAACAACATTAATCCCGATATTGAAGGCACATTAATCTATTTTACGTGTTTTTATGAAGAAACCTTTCAGATATTCGAGCGACGCTCTCTTCAAGGAATTTAATGTACTAGATGTCCGACAGTGTTGTATAAAAAAATAGTAATCCATGTTCATAAAAATAAAACCAAAATGAAAACAGCCGAACACAAACATCAAACCAGAAATAAGGGAAGAAATGGCCTTTCCATTCCAACAAACAAAAACTATTCTCATATCTCGGTCCTAAAATATATAACAAAATCCCCTCACAACTGAAACTGTGTGAATTGTCATCCTTCGGTCCAAAAACAAAATGGTTATTAGATCTAGGCAGAACTGATTCCGAAATATTACTAAAAATAAAATCTAATAATTATTTATCACGAACGCCTTTTATTTATCTTCACTTTTAGTCATTTTCTCAACTCTTAAATCCTGTATTCTTCTAGGAAAATTTGAAACCTGTTAATTTGACTGTCATAAAATGTAATTAAAAATTACAAAGATAAAATAAATACATAAAATAAATAAATGGTGATTTAAATTTTTCGTGAAGTTCAGGTACACATACCAAAATGTTTTCCGATTTTAATCCAAAAAACTTAATCTCTCATACTATTCAATAAAACCACACCCGAAAAAGGGTTTGTAAGTAGGAGATTTTGCGCTTCAAAGGATTTTTCATAGGTCTGATACTTTATTTTTGCATGCTTCTAAAAATACCCGATTTTGGCAAAAAATAAATATTCTACCCGCAGTTTTCAAATAAAGCACCAATTTTTATGAGAATACCGCACAAGAGTCTTAACTAAATTTTGGGTAATCTGGTTAAAAACGGGATTTCAGGCCGTTTCGTGATCAACTTTAAATAAATTCTTCATTTATCAGAACATGTGTTCATGCACCTGTATTTGCCTTGATAATATACAATAACGAAATGCGGAAATATTAAGATGTTTACGAACACGTGTTCCGAGATTGTGATAATAAATTCGTGTTTTACTAAAAGCTTACTAGGAAACCCATCAATTCATTTGTTCGTGACCTGCAATACCATTTTAATCGCATTACGAATAATTTGTCGAGATTCTTAATATTTTGGCAATATTCAATATTAGTATTTTTTCTCCCTGTGACCGGTGAGACTATAGTATCCCCAAATGTTGTTAGGCTGAAGGTAGTAGGTAGCGTGATAAAATGGGAAAGAGGAAGGTGTAAAAGTATCTGGCTATTCAGATTTGGTCACCAAACACGGCTAAAGACAATTTCGAGCAACGTTTCAATTTTGAAAGGTGGTCTTACACCAGGGCGATACTGATAGTATCTTCCAATCTGAAGAGTATCTTCCACTCTAAATAATTCCAAATCTCTTTTTTATATAAATATTACGTGTGATTTCATATTTTATGAAGTTTTACAAGAAATCGAACATTTTTATTTATTTTTAAGTGGATCTGCACCTGTACCAGTCGCATGATATTTTTAAGTGGATCTGCACCTGTACCAGTCACATGGTATAGAAGTCATGAGGTGTGACAACTTCCCTTACTATCAGTTGGATATTTGTTGCCTTTCATGTTAAATTTATATATTCTGTCCTAAGTTGTAAATTTTGACAATTCAGTAAAGCACCTGTAGATTTTACGACAAAACTATAAAATAACATAACAAAGAACTATGGTACAGATTCACTAAAAACATGTCAGTAAGTGAGACAGCTGTCACTAGTATCAATATATTATGGCAACAATGTATAAATATAAAACCGACCAACGACTACCGAATAAAATTATTTATTACGTACGTATTATTTTCGTTTATTAGGTTTCCTACGGTTCCATGATAACTCAACGCAGTGACAATTCAACACACTTTTAAAAAGTGATATAAAGTCATTAGAAACGATGAAAAAAAATATTTAAACCTAACCTAACCTAACCTAACCTACTTAACCCAGTTAATAAATTTTTTGTTTCATCACTTTCCATGACTTTATATAACTTTTTAAAATGTGATGAATTATCATTTTTATGATTTATCCGGTCACCGTTTCACCTAACCTAACCTAACCTAACCTACTTAACCCAGTTAATAAAGTTTTTGTGTCATCACTTTCCATGACTTTATATAACTTTTTAAAGATGTGATGAATTATCATTTTGATGATTTATCCGATCACCGTTTCCCACATTGCCAAAAATTACTTAACATACCTACTGTATAATATTATTGCTGTTTTACTTATGGACGTGTACGATACATGAACCAAACATTATTCATATACCTATTCAAAAAGAAACATGTTTTCACCAATAAGCCAAGTCGTTAATATTAGGGTTCCTGTTATTGTTGAGAATAGATTCATGAAATAATAACTCCTTCATTACAGCAAAACACTAAACAGACTAAATTCTCTAGAAATCAGTAAATAGTGTGTAGGACAGCCTGGAGGCCAACGTCATCTGAATTATGCTCTCAAAATTTCTCTAATATCATAGTTCCCCGTACCTTGAGACCCACTATATATACTACCGACATCTGTCGGATATGTCTTTAAACTGATCTATCTATAATAGGACCATCTATGCCTTATTGATCGAACAATCAACGCTATCATTGTTTTGTTATTTACACGTTTTGAACCAGTCTAGAAACTGTAAAATATTTAACTTTGTTTTTTATGGGTATATTGGCAGTTTTTTCCATAGATAGATTTCCATAGATTGTTCCATAGATTTTTCTATACCACCTCATGAAGCTTGAAGGTTTCAGAGAAAAATACAATTGAACAAAGTAGATTTTACTAATATAGCAGAAAATATATTTTATTTACACTAGCTCCACACAGGACGCCCGGAATAAAAAACATCCTTCGGGGCATATGTCACATTTGGGGATGCTATGTGTGGGGTCTTTTTAGAGAAAGGAAGTTCTGGGAAGGAAAATGTGTGAGAAGTGGGTAGTAATCTGGAGTCAATGTGCCAAGGAGCGACGGACTCCCACTGACGCGCAAAGTAATGGGTCGCCTAAAGTCCGGCTGAAGAGGTCAAAGGGTCTCCTTCAACCGGTCTCACCCGATCCGGTCCACCAGGAGGCAGGTGGGCAAACGCAAACCAAGATCTAGAAAAACTTAACCACACGAACCCGGGCACCCCTGCTAAGTCACCAAACGTAGTAGCCACTTGAGTAACCTACGGCAGGGGTGTTGGTTATTCAATAAATGGTTCCAGGGTACCCAAACCCGCCTCCCAAATTGTAGATGACTTGATTTCACTAAATCACTCTATTTAGAGCAGCGAAGTAATTAAAATATGTATAACCACTACATACTTTTGGATAGCTTCTTACAATACACACTACCAGCTATCCCTGTTCCAATATAATACCATTTTAAAAATACTTATGTTTATATCTAGGATTAAAAGAAAATCTTTCTATTAAGAACCCAAAATCGTCACTCGAGCAGGCACGTAATAAAAAAATAAATCATCGAGTTTCTTAAAAAATGTCCACGTACAGAATATATTATGCAGGTACCGAAATAAATGTTCCTAATAGGTATAAAAACACTGTTTGAAATATTTCGAAGATGCCAGCAGTGTTCGAACCGCGGGAAAGCTTAGAATTCTCCGGATATTCAAGGATTTGAAAATGGAACGAAAAGGTTAATCTTTTGTTCGATGGCTTACGGCAGGATGTAAGGGAAAAATATGGGCCGAGGTTTTCCGCCCAAGTGTAAATATTGTAGGTAAGTTACGCTTTAAAAGGTGTGTTCGAACTATTGGTTTTGTGGAGGAAAAGAGCTATTTTATGTGTATGCTGATAAGATGGTTTAATCAAATGTGAATTTCTTGTGTTGAAACTGTTTAATCGCTGTGGTAAAACTTCACCGTTTCATTAAGGCCGATTTATAAGAAGATTAGTTGCCAGCTTAAATCTCTTACATATTTCATGCTTTAGTTTCTTGTATTGCATCTCTACATTAACTCTTTCCCATTGGCCTCAAACGACGCCGTCCCGGCGTGTGCACATCGATGTGTCTTAAAATCAAACGACGCCGTCCCGGCGAGTGTGATGTATGTAGGATTAAAAACGAAAAAGGGATACATGAGTGACAACTGTGTTAAAATTTCAAATGCCAATCGCTCTGTAGATAATTATGAATTCGTTTCGTAGTATTGGCAGGATTCCGTTGGTAGAGTTTTTTCCTGATATTTACGATTGAAATTTTGTTAGATTTCGGCAAATGGCGGGTGGTTCGGAAATAGACAAGCTTGTCCGTAAAATGCGTGGTGGCCGGCTACCATCAGCCCAAATTGAGAGTTTATTATATGAATCTGACGACGATAACTTAGCGACCATATAGATTCCTCAGATTCGTAGTCTGAGGACAAAGAATCCACTTAGGAGGAAATGGAAGTTTTGGACGTTTCGACGAGTGAAGTAGGCCCGTCGGCTTCCATACCTCCAGCAAAACGTCGCAAAACTACCAATCCTGATGAATGGACGTGGAAATCGTCTCCAAACATCAGCCGGATTCCATTTACCGGCAATCCAGGAGTACGAAGAAGTACGTTGCAGGATTTGGAGGAGGACAAGACGGATTTGGCATTTTGGGCACCCACTGTAGTCGAAACAAATCGGTGCGTAAATAATTTCCGTAAACTTAATAATTTAGCATCATATTTATATAGTTGTATACTTTTTTTATAGTTTTAAGTATATATTTATGTAAAAAATATATATTATGGTTATAAGTATGATTAATGTACAACTTTTCTCAGTCAAATTATTAAAAAAAACGACAAAAAAAATTGGTTATAATTATAAATTTATTTTTATATCCTCGTTTAATCATATTGTTTATTTTGTTTTATTTAACAATAACTCCCTATTTTGTGATCTTCTTCGCAGAGATACAGTGGCAAGTTATACATCATCCGGTTTTCCTTCCTTTCATACCCTGTTCATTCCTACATATACTATCACCCAATTCCAGCAACCATGAATGCTACCTCCTTTTTCTATGGGACACTGTTATGCAGTTCGAAACTTTGGCCAAACAGGTAGCGCAAGACGGCATAATATCCCAAAAATAAAATACTATAATACTTTTGGCCGTGAAAATCTCAAATCATAACCAATTCATTTCGTATTTGTAATAAGCATTTACTTTGTGGCTCGTCATAATTTACAATAAAAATTTATAAATTTGTTTTAGACCACATTCATTTTAATTACACGGAAGCACCCTTCCTTCGTCAAGAGAATATTAAAACTTTTTTTTTCAACCAACATTATACAGGGTGTATCGGCACGTACCCGACAAACTTTAACCAGCTATTCCTTAGCACATTTGGAATAAAAAATGTTATGGGCACTTTGCTGTCCGGTAACATTTTTTTTAATAAAAAATTTACTATTAATATTTTCACCACATGTTACCAATGTTTGATCCTTTGTCAAAGTTTGAAAACCCGTCTGGCAATATTTTGTTCGAGTTTCGTTGAATAATGTACCTACGTTGACGCGCATTTACAATCACAACGAAATGGCAAGGCTCCATTCGTTTCATTTTTAACTATTATTATTTAGTGTGTACGAAAGAGCGAGGACACTTTTTGACACACTTGCTAATAACAGCTGTTGAACACGAGATACAATGCAAATGACAGTGACGGAGTGTGGTTTTTTTTATTTATTTTTTGTTTTTAATGGAAAAAAGATGTTACCGGACAGCAAAGCGCCCATAACATTTTTTACTCCAAATGTGCTGAGGAATAGCTGGTTAAAATTTGTCGGGTACTTGCCGATACACCCTCTATATATTTTCTTTAAATTTTTTTTTTGTATTATAAAATGGAGGCCTCAGCACGGGTAAGCCACTCAGTAAGGCCAACATTACTGTATTGTACTATGAAATGTAAATTATTGTACCAAAATAAAAAAAAATAAAAAAATAAAAATAACTGTGAAATGCAGTGTAAATTTTTTTTTAAAACTCTCGGGATGAAATTTAAGTCTTTTTACTGTTGACTTCATAATAAATCGCTCGATTCCGCATCGAATTTCTGTTTTGTGGTAGCCGACTCCTTCGGAGTACATGATGCAACAATGTTATGCAATATTGGGCATTGAAGAAATCTACATTAGAACTCTCAATCGCGTATCATTGGTTTGTCAGATCGGACATTGTTATTCCAAAGAGTCGACAATACCGTGTTCATTTCAATATTGCTTTTATGTCGCCTTCCTTGATAAATATTATAATTTAAATAAAATCTTATTTATTTATTTTGTTATGTGTAACAATTAGGTTCATAAAGTTTAAATTATTATTTTTTTCATTTCCGACATCTACCATCTGCCTATCCATATTTCTAATACTAGTTGGCTTAATGTTTCGCCGGTGCTAGTCTTGAAGGAAATATACATTCGACCATCCCTTCTTTAATTATTCAAATTTATAACTTATAACTAAAATTTTTAAAGAAAGTCGTGGAAATTATTTTTACTTTCCTCGTGGTTTTTTGAAAGGCTTTTAAATTCATATTTGAAGTATATTTCGTGCCACAATAATTATTATCAAAGCCGAAAGTCAAAAATTAATTACAATTTTTAACAGTTGTTTGTTCAAAACAAACAATTCTACAACCTCTCACATCATCTGTCATTTTCACTGTCCATAAATTTAAAACATAAATATACAATAAAATATTGGAACATTTTCCAAATATTGAACAGTGAATGATTAGCAAAAAAATTGCGTGGGCTGCCAGATATATTCACCCAGTGGCGTAAATATCGAAACTCTGCAACCCGGGAAGCTCGTTTTCCGGGCCCAAAACGTGCCTAAAGGTTCACGGATAACTGCCTACTGTAATTGACTCCGTACAGTCGCCTTCGGATCATTACCCTGAACAACGCATATATCAAAAGGGCTATAGTTAACAAAAAGTTCAACTTAACCTAACCTATCAATCTACTTGGTAGGTAATTGCCATTGAGCATCAATCACGCAAAAGAAGAGAGATGATATGCTAAATTATTGTGAACTGTGTAAAATTTTTTTATTTAATAGAAAATAAAATGATTTTTTTGCATTTAAACCTTTTTGTAATCGAACCTTTCAAGTCTCGGAAGGATATTATTAGCCACAAACATCATATTTCATTAAATATATCAGGTATATATGGTATGTAAAAAATATATGATTTTAAATTGGTAGGCTTTTTTCACTGAGAGTTAAAAGTAAAAGAAAAGGCATAAAAACTGAAAATTAAAGTGTTCTCACTAATTCCCTACATAAAAAGAATGTGTTTTCTAAATATCTAATTATTGCAAAATTATGGAAGTTTTGAGTCACAATGTCCCGGTAAGTTTTTTTGAACATTTTCACGATTGATGAAATTTTTCAACAGTAATTCTAATTTTAAATACATGCAGTTCAAAGATAATTTTATCTAGTTTCTAAAACGGTATTTCTTTTAACGAAATCCTCAAAAAAATTTAGATAGCTCGGGAGCATTAAAAAAATTCTTGAAATTTCACCGTACTTTTGGGAATTGCAGGTAAAAATATTTTAAAACTTCATTGTGAAAGCAAGTCAGGTCGAAAGGGTATGGGAAAATTTCAGGGACCTTGTCCTAATATTTTTATTCATTTATTGGTATTTTTTCTCGGAAAGCTTCCTCTTATCACTATCTGGAGGGGCAGTTTGGGGGACAACAATAGAAAATTGCTTGAAAATCCATTATAATAAATAAGGATTTACCGAACTCGTATCATAATTCACCAACTAACCTTTCGACGTTTTTTGGCATCTTGAAAACGACTTGGAGTGTTTTGATTTGTAATTATTACATCAGTAAACTGTAAACACACAAACTACTTTTTGGGACATTTTTAGATATATTGATCAAAATAAAAATTAGAAAGCGCAAAAAACCGCCATCAAGTACTAAATAAATTAAATTTGCTGCCATCGAAAGGATCAAAGTCAAAGATATGCTAATAATATTATACGGTATTTGATTTAACCTCTCGAGCGATAGCCACCCAAATTCAGGTAGTAGGTACCGCAAATGTTCTTGAGCGATAGCCACCCGAATTTGGCTAGTTGCAAGTAGGATATTTTTATGAATTTATGCTGAAATCAGGAATTAACAAGGTAGCGCATTTTCTGGTGACTGACACGCAGAATACACGCGTTTATAAATTAACGATTTTGTTTTGTAAAACTTATATACATTTATTTAACTTACATATTTAAGATGGGTTAAACGGTGAAATACAGATGAATTCACCGGATTTAAATCATCATTTTTCCGTAGGTACGACTATTCGAATGAATCCCAAACCGCACCGCAGGAAATGTCTATTTTCAAGTGTTTAAAACACAACGAAACCAGATCGACACCCAACCAACCTTACCTACATACGCTCACTCCCATTAGCCTTAACTGGAGATTATAATAGGGTGATTGAACTAGCCGAAATGGTATTGGAGAAGATGAGATGAGTTGCCGGAAGATATAAAGGCTCTCAGGAAAGTGCCATAGTTATTGAAAGTTTTCAAATATTGTGGGCAGTGGTCCCTTCAAGCTACGCTTGATAAAATATAGAATGACTGACACAGACCAAGTATTCAACACGTTTGAAGTACTAGATATAAGCCAATTATACATAAACACACCACTAAACTACATTTTTGACCAAAAACTAAGTTCAACATAAACAAACTATCATTAATAGACTAGTTAGACTAGCGTACATACACAACATAAAAAAAACTCCGACGGTAAACACAAGCTTTGGACAATGACACAACAAACACCAGGCAATAAAAGCATTCAACATTTTTTGGTTTGATACAAAAAGTGAGGGACAAACAAAATATTGTAGATACAAAATTAAAAGATGGATTAAAGAAAAAAAGGCAATATTAAATTATTTTTTTTAACGTAAAAAAAAAATGTAAGTAAGACATATGACATTTAATTTTATTATTTCATATTATCTTTGTATTGAATATTTTCATATTGTAAAATGGGGGCATCAGCACGGGTAAAGCACCCAGGGAGGTCCACATTATCAAATAATGTTTTAAAATATGTAAAGGTATTGTATCTAATAACTAATAAAAAAAAACTTACTAACTAACTAACTAACCATGACCCCGGTTCCGCGCAGGGGTAGGCAGAGAGGACGGACCGCCAAACAACTAGGTCTTGACATACACTCCTTGCCTCATTCACATTCATACATCGTCTCATACATACTCTTCTATTATTCTGACTCTTGACATGGCCCGACTCAAGTATCTGATTCACTTGATCGTGACATGTCTTCCTCGGCCGTCCCCGACTTACCATTCACATTGGCATCGTATATTCTCCTTACGCTCCTTTTTTTGCTCATTCGCTTCACATGCCCAAACCATCTAAGCGTCCATTTCTTGATCTTACTCATTACGTTTCAGCATTGCACTCTTTGCGGATCTCCACATTTCTCACGCGATCATACATGGTTTTTATCCTTTCTCTGCCAGTTCCATGCTTCACTTCCATACATCAGGGTAGGTACCCATTGTGGACTGCTAGCTTCGCTTCTTTGGATATTTTTTTTGGTAACTTCGACTGCGTACAGTCCTTTATTAATAGAGTGATCAGCATTTGTCCTTCTTCCAATATCTCTGTCAGCCCTCCTCATAAATATTCATAAAAATTGTGTTAAGGAATGTGATGATGAAAATTTAATGAATAAATTAAACAAATTGTAGCGTTAAAAATATTGCCAATGGAAATAACACCACAGTTTTGGAAAAGTTTTAGAATTTATTAGAATCTTATGTCGCCTTAAATGAATTTAATATTATAAAGGTTTACTTTGAAAGATTTCTGAATGTAAGAAAGTATGTAAAGATGCGGGATGCTGAATTACTTTTAATATTCCCATGATTAAACTGGAAATAAGATTTTACCTACCCGTGTATGAGTAAACTCTCAGCATTAATGGGAGGTCTACATTTTTCATACTTAATGCGGTGCGCAGTGTCAGATTTATTTTTTTCCTATCGCAATAAGAATACTAAAAAAAAATAAGTTTATACCTCCGTTTTTGTGAAAAATTGCCTCAAGGGCGCTTGTATAATTTATCTTCGTAATGTGTTGTTAAAATTTTACCAGCATAATTTAAAGTTTACCTCATTTTTAGATGTGAAAATAAATGCTTGGAAGAAAACAAAATTTCTTATTCCAATAAATTCATCAACTTAAATATTATTAATCTGTTGCAGGCTGATATTGATATATTATGTAGGTATTGTGAATTGAAAAATATATTTCAGATACAGGAGACTGAAAAGAGGCTGCATCGCTCTACGTCAGTGGTTTTCGAACTTTTTAAACGAGCGACCCTCCAGCCTTTTTAATGTGAACGATGTGAATTTCACATAAATATCTGATTTTATATAAGGATTTTTTTTTTCCATGAGTGCGATAGAAAACGAAATATTGAAAATACAATTATAAAATGTCCTTTTGCTAATTGTCTTAGTGTTTCAAACGGCCTTTGACGGCCTACGTGGTTAGGGAGTGCAGCTCTCGACTAGCAAGCTGGAGGTCGCGAATTCAAATCCAGGCGGCGGCGTGCTCAAGTAAATTTTATTTGGTTAATTTGTATTATTTCACTACTCATTTAATATAATATATAGTATATTTGCGGCACGTTCCAGGGTGGAAGATACTCTCAGTATCGCCCTGGTGTAAGACCACCATTCAGAATTGAAACGTTGCTTGAAATGGCTTTTTCCGTGTTTGGTGACCAGATCTGTATAGATAAGTACTTCCTCACCTTCTTCATCTCATCTCCTTCCCTTCCCCTCTACAGTCAGCCTCACAACATACCCCGATTAGGTTTGCCATAGTATCACTTGCTCCAGACGATTGGGAGCAGTTGGGACTCTTGTACGGTTGCAGAGAAGAAAAAAACCAATGTTCAATGTAGGAGAAAAATAACAAAAAAAAGAAAAATAACCTTTTCCTTTAATTTGTATTAATTTATTTATTCATTTACGCCTGTCGGTCTTTTACATCAAACAAGAAAAATTATTTACATTACATACACATAGTGCATTCAAATAAACATAATAAAAATCAAAGAAATAATAAAGTATAGCAACAAATGAATATAAAAAATAAGATAGGAACAAAATGAATTAATACAACACAATATTACTTTTCTAGAATCACCCTCAACAAAAGATGTTCGCATAATGATAGAATCCATTTATTCCACTTAATTCAAATTTCAAATTTTTCGAAGGTGTAATATATTTACATGTCCGCAATTCGGTGAATATATTCGTCATCGAACCATAGTACTTCTCCGTAAGTACTGGTGATAAAGTATATCATTCAGTCCATTTAGAACTACACGTGGTAAAATGATAAATGGTTACTTATTTACAAATAAGTTGGATGTGCCTGCAAAATATATTTATCGCTGCGAAAATTTCCTAATGCTGAGGCAAGTGCCAGGCAAGCATGAATGTGTGATGGGAATGTTCACGTTGATGGCAGGGGGTTTATAAGGATTGTATGTATAGAGACCAAAGCTGGCAATGCTTGTATGAATTACCATATCAATCCAGGAGGTAGAGTATCATCAGGCAGTTGAATATTTAGAACAGGAGTATTAAAGAATGTGGAAGTTACAGTATTTTCTGAACGAGGATAACGTAGATGTATTTTGAAAGAGCGCGACTAAAGGAAATGCGTAGTTCTGAAAGTTATTAACATTTTTGTGGCTCAAAATTATAATAATATATTTTATAACTTTGTAATCTTAAACAATTATCCGTTGCTATTAAATGTATTCAACAAGACTTTACGTCCCTAATAAAATGGTCACATGATGCAGGCTTAATCATAAATTCCAAAAAAACAAATTGATTCACAAACGATCTCCACATGCTTCAGTTTCGATTACAACTGAAATTATATCTCACAACTGAATACGTTTATTTAGGAGTGTTGATTTCCATTTTTATTGGGATATTCAAACAAACAATAGTTGCAAAGGACTGAGAGCGATTGTGTGTAGATTATATAAACTGAAGTGTTTCGTTCCTGCTAATATTTAAAAAATCATTTATCTATCACTCGCATATGGTATAATTACTTGGGGACATTCTTGTAAAACTAACTTAAATTACCTACGATCAGTACAAAAATCTATGGTTAAATTTAGTTTCAAAAAATATTTTTTCACAGAGAAATAACACGTAACATTTCAATGTTGTATCGAAACTTAAATACCTTGCCTGTGCAGGCCTTACTATGGGAAAATATTGATTTAGCATATATCTGACTCTAGGTTCACTAGGAAGAATGAAGGCATGCTTGTTTCTAAATATAACAGTACATACGGACAGCGAACTCTAGAATGTCCAAAACGTTCAACTTGTTGCCAAATAACATAAAAATTGTAAATCACCAAATAGATTCAGATATATATGCTGAAAACATGACGCATAAGTAAAAACACTAATCATCACTATCAATTAACAGTTGCTATTTAGCATGTAGATTTCATGTTATTTTCGATTATTTGTGCCTATAATAATAAGCTGAATATATCTTATAAGTAGCAAAAATATTATGTATATTTCCAATTAGCAACAATATTATGCATACAGATTTACATTGTAATTCAACATATGAATCCTTTTGACAAACTGCTTAGTTGTGGTTTAAAGGGAAAAACTTTAAAAAAAACCTTTGTCCACAATAGTTTTATTTCAAGGCGCTACTAAAATACTTTGGGTTGACAACATCCAAAAACTCATTTGACAAACAATTCTAAAAGAAAAAAGAAATCCTTTAATAAAATCATTACAAATGTTTTATTCCTACCCTAAAACCCACGCTATTTTTTTCCAATTGTAAGTCCTCGCTTTAAAAAAGATTGGTATTTGACTATTGTTATTGCAAATATTTTAAAACAATTATTTTGCAAACAACAATCTCCAACTTCAATCAACGAAAAGAAAATATCATCTCCACAAAAAATTAAATGAAAACAGAATGAAGAATTTCTAAGTAATCGAATTATTAATAATAACGAAGATTGATAATAAAAAAAACCCAACTTGTCCAAACAAATGATTTGTTAAAATGTACTTTCTCAATTCAACATGAAAATGGAAGTTACGAATGTTTTAAATGTTTTTTTTATTCCACCCGTTCGTTCTAACTCATCCCTTGGACCCCATTCCATGTTGCTTTCCTAATGGAGATATTATGATCTTGTATTATGCCAGAAAGTACGGTGATCAATTCTACGCTTCTGAAAATAGGTTATAATATATCACGTGTGACGAGTCGCAAGTAAAATCCAAAAGGCTGTTTTCTCATTTGGTATCCGCAAGATATTCGTTTGCCCGATTTGTAGCTTTTTTGGCAGATTGTACAGAACCAGTCACCATAGCGCCACATATTAGGGTTACAGCGCGCAAAATAAAAGGCTGCATGCGTTCTTATATATATTACTTATTATATAATTATTTTTACCCCACCCCCACTTCCTTCTGACTAACAACATAGCCTAAATTGGGATGCTATTTTCCTTAGTATCCGGACGGTTGAAAATAGTGGGACTTAAATATGAATTAGAGTACCTGATCCTTTTGTGAACTGAGTCAAATGGGCAAAATAATACATTGTTAATAACATATTAGTTTAGCAATTATTCGGAATAAATCATTTTATATGTAAATATCACGAATAAACCGTAGGCTAAAATCACAGATGTCATGTTACATTAATATTCAGGGAGCAAAGGGAATATTTGCTTTGAGACAATTAACAATACTCGTATCAATAGATCCAACATTATTTAATTATATTATTAATTGACAAAATATACAATCCATTATGTTAGGCTGATTAATGTTTGGGTTACGTGATTCGTTGTTGGATTGACCTAAAAACGCAACAGTTGCCTTATTACCTGATCGGCCTGAACAACTGAACGGTCGCCTTGGGCACGGAGTTCAAAAAGAACACGAACGATCGATACAGCCCCATATCAATACTATATTGACGAAATACGTTCATTTATGTCCAGTTAGCGGTAATAGCACGGTCAAAATATGATTCTGACATTCGGATGACAACGAATGGTTTGACAAATTTCATAACAAATTATCCGTTAAGCACGAATATGTTGTGAGGAAGTCGGAACACGTGTTCTTACAAATAATAATATGTTCGCATCTCGTCCATTATATTTATTCGAACAAATCTACCTGCGTTAACACGTGTTCAAATATATTCTGAATGACTGATATTTTTCATGAAATGGTCATGCAGTCATATTTTAAATAATTTCTTGATAAAAAAGCCGTACACATTTTTCTCCGTGTATTCATGACTTTTTCGAAAATGTCGTTCGTTGAAAACCAGCTATCTAATTAATGAATGAGGGTGAACCAACTAAGCTTTTAGAACTGAAAGAAATAAAAGTAAATGCGGACTGCCAGTATTAAAGTAAATATTTCAATTCGACATTGTCAATTTATTATTATTTTTTACTTTTACGTAGGCGTATGTAAAATGCGTTTAGTAATGTCAATTCATAGAGAGATCCGTCAGTGTTGCCAGTGTATACTGATTCTGATTTATTATATTTATTAAAATCATCGGTAGTTATGCCTATTGATCTGATATTGTAAAGTTATCAATGGCACTGTGCTAGACCCACAGGAAATTCGATACGAAATTCGGGATATTCCCACAGCCGGGACTTTTCTCGTATATTAATGATTTAAACAAACTTGGACGTACATTATGGATGATGTCATCTTATGCTACCTTGATCAAAAGAATGCATGCGGCCCAGTGATGATTGGTCAGTTAATTAACTTAGTTAAGTTTTAGTGATTTGTTATATAGTCCATTACTTATTCTTTTTGAAGATGTGGGATTCAGTTAATCCACTGAGATCCGAATTATAATACCTATGGTTTGAATAACAAAGAAATCACCCGAAATTTTTTCACAATATAATTTAAATATAGAATTCATTATTGATGAGGGAATTATTGGTCCTTTCTGCGTATAAAATATACCTAGAGATATTGAACTCATAAAACGTTAAATAATTTTACGAAAATGATTTCCATAATCATCTATTGTGATATAAATATACCCAAGTAAGTAGATTTATTTTAAAATTTCGATTCGCTATTAACAAAACTGCTGGATTCTGATATTTTGTTGTAGGACACAGTAGGTTATATATTACAGCTATATCCGTGAGAACAGATATGATGATAGGATGCAGCGTAATCTACCAATAGTTCTAATGTACACACGAAGTGAAAATGAAAAGTATGCTGTCAAGGTATTTTCACTTTAGCAGCAAAAACGTCACCAGTATTTTGCATATCGATATGTACGACAGAACTGTGGGTAGATTACGCCGCATCCCAAAGCCATAAGGCAAAAGTTACCTACCTAAGTATTCCCCCTAGCGAGATCCTGTAGTGATAAGGAAATGTTCCTGGAGGGACGAGTGCACTCATTCAGTGGACTTCTACGCCGCTGCACGGGAAGCTTATGGCATAGACTACGTCGATCCGAGAATACCATCATCATTCTGGGTGGCGGGTATGGGTACCGCCACCCCGGGAACTATTTATTGGATAACATACACCTCTGCCATAGGTCAGACCAAGTAGTTTACTACGGCTGGTGATTGAGCAGGGGTGCCCTACTCACCAGCTGCGTGGCCGGCCGGATCGCGAGAGGCCGTTTGAACTTGCACTGCAGTGGGAGGGATATATTCATATGTCCGTCACTCCTGAATACACTTATCCATAGATTCCTACCCAATCCTCATACATTTTACCTTCCCAATATAAATAGATCGTCGGCACAGTATCTCCAAATATGACAGAGGCCCTAGGAATTTATTTTATCATTTCCTCAGGGCCTCTTGTGTGGAGATTCTTTTTTTGCACGTTTTATCAGTTTCATCATCACATCATCACATTTTTTATTTTTTTTTATAGTGAATACCTCACAAGAGTCCCAACTGCTCCCGTCTGGAGCCAGTGAGACTATGGCATCCCCAATTGGGGGATGTTGTGAGGCTGAAGGTAAGTGGGGAAAGGAAAGAGGAAGGTGGGGAAGTACCTGGCTATTCAGATCTAGTCACTAAACACGGCTAAAGCCATTTGGAGCAACGTTTCAATTCTGAATGGTGGTCTTACACCGGGGCGATACTGGTATTATCTTCCACTCTGGAACGTGCCGCAAATATACTATATATTATTTTAATTAATTAATTGTGAAATAACACAAATTAATCAAATAAAATTTATTTGCGCACGCCGGGTTCGAACCCGCGACCTTCGGAATGGCAGTCCAATGCGTTACCACTGGACTATGCCGGCCGTCAACATCCGTCACATCATCACATCATCACATCATCACATCATCACATAAACCGCTAATCATATAAACCGCTTTGTCCCTTACATTCAATATAAGGAATCTAAATATCCAGTCTGGTTTAATAAAGATTTGATTAATTTAATTATACGTAAAAAAACAGCTCACAAAATGTATAAGGATCACGGAACCTCAAAGTTGTACATAGAATTCTCTAAAATAAGAAATGATTGTAATAAACTTTCTAGGGCATGTTATAACGACTATATAAAGCAGACAGAGAATGATATTTTTAGCAATATAAAACGCTTTTGGCGATTCAGTAAAACATTAAGAAGTGGAGACTCTGATATACCAAATACTATGTATCTTGAAGACCGAAAGGCTGATGGTATCAAAAATATTGTCGATCTTTTTGCCGACTTCTTCAAGAACGTTTACGATAAAAGTCAACCCAAACAGTTCTCCTTACCTAACTATTCTCCTAATTTCAATATAAACCTGTCACATGTGCACATCGAACTAAACGAAATTATTAAACAAATTAAACTTCTTGATCCCAATAAAAATGCTGGTCCTGACAACATTCCACCACTACTCTTACAGAAGTGTGTCACCGTTCTTGCTTATCCCCTGTACACACTCTTTAGTCATTCTTTATCGAAAGGTATATTTCCCGATCTATGGAAACATAGTTATATAACACCTATCTTCAAGAAAGGGGATAAAAACGAAGTAACTAATTATAGACCGATATGCATACTATCAACAATTCCAAAACTCTTTGAGAAGCTTATCCTGGATAAAATAATTAGTTCATTTAAAGATATTATATGTACTGAACAGCATGGTTTTATAACAGGAAAATCAACACTAACTAATCACATTCTATATCAAAATTTCATTTCCGATGCAATGGCGAAGAAGCTTCAAGTTGATTCAATTTACACTGACTTCAGCAAAGCGTTCGACAAGGTTTGTCACGCTATTCTCGTAGAAAAACTGTTTAAAGCTGGAGTTCGTGGAAATATGTTGCATTGGTTTATAAGCTATCTTTCAAATAGAAAACTTAGTGTTAAACTAAATGGGGAATCATCATATGATTTCTTTGCATCCAGTGGGGTACCGCAAGGTTCCCACATTGGACCTGTATTATTTATATTTTTTGTGAACGACATTTGTAATATTTTTAAAGGCATCGACGTACTTATGTTTGCAGATGATTTGAAACTTTTTAAAGCAATTCGAAACCTTGACGACTGTTATATTCTCTCAGCAAATTTGTCAAAATTAGTTCAGTGGTGTAACGATAATAAGCTATACCTTAATGTTAATAAATGCACAACTATGATATTTTTCAAAATAAAAAATCCGATTTATTTTAATTATTCAATAAATAACATCATTCTCGAATCTGTTTCCCAAATAAATGACTTAGGTGTTACATTCGACACCAAACTTAGCTTCATACCTCACATTGAAAATATTTCAAAGAAGGGTTTAAAAATGTTAGGTTTTGTACTAAGAGTGGCTAAAGATTTTACCAACATTAAAACATTGAAACTTCTTTACACATCACTAGTGAGAAGTCAGGTTGAATATAATTCAACTGTATGGTCTCCCGACTATAATGCGCATTCTCAAACAATAGAAAGAGTACAAAAAAAATTCCTAAGCTTTTTAAATTATAAACTAAAAATACCTAAAGAACAAATAAACTACACTTATCTATTACGGTTATCTAATCTATTAACTTTGAGTGACAGAAGAACTCTTTTCGATCTAGTATTTCTATTTAAAATCTTGCATAATACAATTGACAGCCCTGAATTATTGGCGCTCATAAATTTGAATGTTCCAGCCAGAAACACAAGGTCAGTAATACCGTTTTATTGTGGTAATACTACGACCAGGACGCAGTTCAATATACCACTCCACAGAATTCAAAACTTGGGAAATATGTATTCGCACATAGATTTATGGAATATGTCACTGATACAATATAAACATGAAATAATCAAATCATTTATCCATGATACAAGTTCTCACTAAAGAAGTTCATTGTTAAATTTATCAACTACATTGGCAAATTAAATGTATGATTCATAGAAGCATTATAAGCCATCATAATCTGTAGTATTATTTAGTTATAAAAAAAAAGTTTTTTCATCATTAGAATTAACTTATATAAAATATTAAAATACAAATGGGACAGTTCCGAACTCCTGCAACTAGCTAATTCCCCGGTACAGCGGTTTCGTACTATGCGAAACCAATACCGAACCAATACCGTAACAATAATGTTGTGATTCTCTGATCACAGTACTTTAAATTTTGGTATTTATTTTTCACTGAACTTAAAATTTAAATTTTTAATGCATTTATTTTTAATTCATTTATGTATGTATGTATATTTCTTTCTCATGTTAAATTGTACTGCCTTTGTGTATATATGTAAAAGCCCTCTGGGCGTAAAATATAATAAAATAAAATAAAAAAATAATATGCCAAAATCACATCATCACATCATCACATCATCACATCATCACATCATCACATCATCACATCATCACATCATCACATCATCACATCATCACATCATCACATCATCACATCATCACATCATCACATCATCACATCATCACATCATCACATCATCACATCATCACATCATCACATCATCACATCATCACATCATCACATCATCACATCATCACATCATCACATCATCACATCATCACATTATCACATCATAACACAATCACACCATCACACAATCACACCATCACACAATCAGACAATCACACAATCACACCATCGCATCATCACATCATCACAACATCACACAATCACACCATCACACCATTACACCATCATAGAATAAAGAAATAAGGAATATATTGAATTGCAATACCCCTGCATACCTTCTGGAATAAATAATTATAAGATCTACTAGAGGTTTCTACATTTACAATTATTATAAGAACGTCACAGACAGCTACCAAAAATTATCATTTTCTTATTACAATTTCCAAAGAAGTTTTAACTTACTATAACAATTTGAAGAACACATGCCTGAAATGGGTGTTTTTAAACAAACCCGGCATTATACTTCAGCCACTTATAAAAGGCTAACTTTAAAAGCCAAAACAACCGATGGAAATAGAAAACAAAAATATGAGAACATCAACATAATAATGGCGCTTCCGTGTTTCATCCCTTAACTTTTAGTAAATTTAACATCATTAGAAGGGTAGAAAAAGAGCTTTAAGACTGTTTTCCATTATATGGAACTTTGGATTTTTGGGAGAAGTAGGTGCAGCATGATGATATTTGTTTATCATCTTTTATGTTTACGTGAAAAGTTGACCTTTCTGAACGGTAAGATCCTTTACTCTAGGACAAGTTTCCCAACACTCTCTCGACGTGCAACTTTATTTTAAAGAAGCTTATTTGATGAACTTAATGAGGTTCCTTCAATACCTATGTCATTTTTTGGTCATGAGAACGACTCGTTTTTATGCGGGAATATGTCTTCCGTGTAAATAGGTAAGTTATGAATGAGTTATTGTATATCGTCGCATTAATTCGTAGACTGCGTAACTCCAAATTTTTCGAAAATACGTTTTTAATGCCATCTGGTGTTAAAATTAGACCCGCATCGACTAGTAAAACTCGAAAATTTAAAAAAAAATTAACCTTTTAGATAAACACAAATTAGGAAACTGCGTAAAATTATGGTGCCATTTTTACTCGCGAATACTTCGTAACTCCTTAATTCAGTATTGGCCGGTGAGCCGTGCACGCTTGTTGTGTTTTTGACTGAGGAAATTTATTTACGGTGTAATAGTTTTACCGTGAAATTAACTGAGATAAGTTGATTAATCAATTTTGAACATTTTATAACCTTAATTTTAATTGTGAAGTCACGAATAGTGTTTTGTATCTGTAGTCTAAACTGACGTCTTCTGCACCGTGTGACGCTCTGCCGTAGCTCTCTTGTTTTATGTGCCTCTGCGGTTTCGTAAATACCTAATAGGTCCTTGTTATGTGATTATCTCCTCTTCAAGGTCACCATCTCTTTGCAAGTGGATCTCCTCCTAATGCATATCCGGAACCGGTTCTTCACTGTCCTCTTCAAACAAACCCAAAATATTTACGGTGGAACGTGCGGCAATTCCATCTCGTCTCTCCTCAGACACAGTCCGTTCTCTGTCAGGCATCTTCCGCGGGTCAAGCACATGTCTTGGTATGCCATCTACTTCGATGTTGTTGACTGAAGTAAGTCCTGTCACCCTTCCATGCACGATGTGCATCTCCCATCTACTGGTTTAACCGCAAGAAGATCGCCCACTTAGAGCTCAGTCAATACTTCCTCTTCTATATTCACTTGCGCAGAAGGGTGTCTCCACGAGTGTGAAGTGTGAACTATACTAGACAGCGCAATACCTCGATCATCCTGACTTTTTGCAGCCAAAGATTGTACCGGAACACTGCCTGCAGGGGATCGCTTCCACTTCTGGCTGCAGTTCTCTTTATTGTTTGATGATGTCGTTCAACTATACCGTTTCCAGCTGGTCGGTATGCCGCGCAAAATCTTTGACGAACATTCCATCTCTTTCACTTATCTGTAACACTGTAGGAACAAAATGCAGTACCATTGTCCATGAGAACTACTTTGGGCGGGCCTCTTTCCCGAAACACTACTTCCAAATGTCTGATAATCGAAGCTGCATTATCTGACTCGATTTCCCGCCACACGGCAAATCTACTTGGACCGCAATCGATAAATGTGAGTAAACATTTCCTACCGAAATGAGTAACATCAACTGCCAAGCGACTCCAGGTTGTCACAACATTAAGATTACCCGCTTCATGGGATGATGGTGGAGGGTCAATTGTCCTACATTGTACGCAGGAACGCACGCATCTATCGACGTCCTTTCTTCTCGCCTCGGGATCGACCAGCCGGGCAAGATGAAGCGTTCACTTTACTCCAAATTGATGCTGAGCATGAAGAGTTTCTACGCTTAAAGCACATGTTTGCTCACCAGTTCCACTTTCAAGTCTCTCCCACCTATCTTCACACTCTGAGGAGTCTCTTTCACAACGTTTCCTGTCATGGCTACTCTTTGCCCGGGTCTTGCAAACCCTATAAGTACATCAGTTTTATTTCTACAGGACAACAAGGGTGATCGACAATGTCAGATCAAATTCTTCTACAATCTCCTTCATCAACTCCAAGCGTCACTTAACGATCATCTCTGACACGACTACTCCCGGTCAGTGTAGATCTCACCCAGCACAAAACCGTCGCCGAATCTGTAATGATCTCCAGAGTTTGAAGATTTCACTTGAGAGTCAGATTTAATCCCTTAAGGAAGGAAAAGTACCAGCATTTACAAGACTTAAAACAGACATTAGAAAAGGATTACCACTCCTTATAACCTTCCGCATCATTAAAATCATTAAAATCATTAAAATGCATCTAAATAGACTGCCTCGACATACACATACATTATTGTGTTTTATTTTGTAAATGTAAAATAACTATCTCCCAAATTTTCCGCTAGGTTGGTCATAAAACTGTTCGCAGAAAAGTATGTATCTTTTGTAAAATGCGTATCTCCATTCTCGGTTTTTACGTAAACTTCCTAACTCCGATTTGAAATAGAAAGCCTTAACTTACAAAAGTTTAATGATTGAAAATAAATTTACAAATATATTATATGTTCGAAACATAAATAAAAAGAATAAGCCGTCTTTCATTTTTTTTCACTACGAGGTTTTTTGTGCCTCCTGTAAAATTTTACATTTGGGAGTTACGCATTCTACGAATTAATGCGACGATATATCAACTATGCACGAATGAATCAACGACGCTGGTTCCTAAATTATTTTTACATTCTCTTGGCCTTGCGGGAAAATATGCTTTCTCATGGCCTATGTCATATTTGGGAATGCTTTGTGAAGGGCCTTTTAAAGTAAAGAAAGAGGAGGAATTTCAGGGAAGAATAAGGGTATGAGGGTTGAATAGAAAACTGGGGGTCCATATGAGTATATCCAGGAGTGATTGATTTGTGAATCCATCCCACCGCGGTGCAAAAAGATTGGTCAAGAGAGTCCAAAGGGTCTCCGTCAATCTGCCTCTCCCGATCCAGCCCACTACGCAGTTGGTTGGTCTTTAAGTCACCAAACGTAGCGAACCATTAGGGGTAGCCTACATGTTGGTTATCCAAGAAATTTATGCGGCGATACCCATTCCCACCTCTCAAATTGTAAATGTCTTACTAAAAAAATGTGAATTAAATATTACGCGGCGCGTGAGGTCAGAACAGTGAAAAACTACTAAGCTCAAGGCCGGCTTTACCACACTAACTGTGAAATTTTTAACAATTTTTTTCATAAATTCAAACCGGTATAGATATCAATTCTATCAGGATTTTCTATTCAGAGTGAGGCTATCAAACTCAACAGCAGGGAGCCATCATTCAATATAGATTACGCAATAAAACACAAGTGGCCCAATTTACATTTTTTGCTGTATTTTTTCGAAGGTTTCTTGAAGAATTGTACTAGTATTAGTGACATATGAATAACACTACGCAATGACAAGTATTAGGTATGTCTTTGACTTTTTTTTTTTTTTTTATAGTGAATACCTCACAAGAGTCCCAACTGCTCCCGTCTGGAGCCAGTGAGACTATGGCATCCCCAATTGGGGGATGTTGTGAGGCTGAAGGTAAGTGGGGAAGGGAAAGAGGAAGGTGGGAAAGTACCTGGCTATTCAGATCTAGTCACTAAACACGGCTAAAGCCATTTGGAGCAACGTTTCAATTCTGAATGGTGGTCTTACACCAGGGCGATACTGGTAGTATCTTCCACTCTGGAACGTGCCGCAAATATACTATATATTATTTTAATTAATTAATTGTGAAATAACACAAATTAATCAAATAAAATTTATTTGCGCACGCCGGGTTCGAACCCGCGACCTTCGGAATGGCAGTCCAATGCGTTACCACTGGACTATGCCGGCCGTCAAGACTATCTCTTATTCTTCTTTTATATCTTCTATTTCACCGATCAAAATTCACAAGGAAAAAGATATATTATTTAAGAAATTCTTAAAAGTAATAATTGTAATCCTGAAACACAAATTTGAATTTACAAAATCTTCCAAAACCTTCTTCATTTTCTCGGAAGATTTTCAAAATTTATATTTCTGTTTCAGGCTAGTAATTTGTTATCCTTTGTGCTTTCCTTAAAACCTTGTATTGTAAACATATGTTTACCTTTAATCAAAAATAATGATATATAATTTATTTATTAATTTAAACGCCCCAGTGGGATTTTACATGATTAACTTCATAGTACAATGCCAACAGTAGGTTTTTATTTATATTATGCATGAAATTGGTTGAAGAAACAAGTTCACTGGGTTAATTATTATTTTTTCAACTGTGATCCTAAAGTGCGCCTTATTGAAGTATCTAAGCAATCATCACAGCATACGAGCGAAACATATTGCCGTACCCAAGGCGACTGATGCGACAGGCGATTATCTGAAAGATACCAAAAAACATTGTATCGTTACAATTTTGTGGAAGCCACAAAAAAAAAATAATACAGTGTGTGGCAAGCCTACGCACGACGGAAGTGAAACTTTTAGTATTCTTCTCTCCCTCTTTTCATTTCATTCTCTCTTTTTTTCTGTCTATTGACATATTTATAAGTAGCATGTGATAAAAAAATTAAAAGTTATAAAGATATGGGATTCGAACCCGGGTCCTGCATAACGAGTGTCGAACGCTCTGCCTCTAGACCGCGAGGAGAGGTATCTCGCGCGACGAGAACCGCGTATACAACGTGTACTCCTCAATTGACTTGTCCCGCGCAAATTTTCGTTTTCAAACACGGAAAATGAATAATATTACATAACGTCTCGTTAACGCTTTATATAGGGTCGAATTGAAGATATATCGGCAGTGTGAAGTCATATCTAACGTTTTTCAAATTATTTCCGTATATTTGTCCGTTTTGGAAAAGATCTATCGTGTTTTAACAGTCTCATACCAGTATGGAGTCTGAATTTGAAAAACATTTCTAAATTTTGAAAAACTCACTTACGGCTGTGTTTTTTACTAAAAAAACTTGTCACGCACGTCGGCAAGGGTAATTAGTCGCGTTATTAGTAATTAGGCCTTGATTAGTAATTTTAATGATTCAAAATAAAAATATTAATCAAAATACCGAGCGACTCTACCGGCTCGATTTGTAAGCTATATTTCGACCAAAATATCATATAGTCAAAATATCTAAAAGTCGCAGCACGAGAGCATTTTATCACTTTTCCTCGTATTAAAAAAATCACAAAAAGAAAAAAAAAAATTAATTAAAGCGATGATCGAACCTCGGTTCTTCACGACGACAGTCGGGCGCTCTGCCTCTAGACCGCGAAGCTGAGTTTGGAGAGTGACCTAAACTAGGTATATAATATTAGCTAGGCTCCTATAGCGAAATGATCACGGTTTTTCGTGACGGTCATGAGTCGGTTTTACTCCGGTCCTCGAAATTGCATGACGCGCGTAAAGAAGTTTCACTTCAACCAGAAAGACTAATCAGAATCACAACGTTATATGAAATGGTTTCAGCTAACAAATAGGTATTTTTTTTTAAATATGAATCATATCGTTTCACGGTGTCCGGAATGGCGATCAGTCGTTCTCGAACGAACCGTAAAATTATGAGTGAGTCATATTCGTTCGACTCCCGGTAAACTGTACCACGGCTCAAGTGAACGGTTACTCTTATTTAGGAGATATTTTAGAAAAATAACGCCACTAACATTATCCATGTATTAATTGTTATAGGATTCTCAGAGACGTGAAGGCGTCTAACACTCTGACATCTGGACATAAATACTAACTACCTGGTATGGTATTTTTCTCGTACGATCATTTATACACTTACTCTGGGAGCTGGGAGCCATATAGGGGAAGTCGTAGCGGGGGAGCCGTAGTGAGAGAGCCGTTTCGGGGGAGCCATATCTAGGGGGTTCGATTCTTTGAGCCGTGCGAAAATATTGAGCTGGTACCGGGGCTCCCGCTCTAATAAAATGAGTCATGACTTCTCGCTTATCCGGAAACTCATAGTACAAGCTACACTCATAGTACAAGCTACATAGTACAACTGGTGGTTACTC
The DNA here is from genome assembly GCF_061612785.1 of Hesperophylax consimilis. Classification (NCBI taxonomy): domain Eukaryota; kingdom Metazoa; phylum Arthropoda; class Insecta; order Trichoptera; family Limnephilidae; genus Hesperophylax; species Hesperophylax consimilis. The sequence goes on from NC_142836.1 coordinate 3,259,336, forward strand.
AAAATGAAAAAATAAATAAATAACACAATCGACTCCAAATGTGATTCACAAATATCCCGTTTGTGATATGAGTTTCCGGACACCGTGTATAATAAAAAAGCGTGAACTAAAACCAGCTTTAACTCTCACAGAGTTTTAAAACTCATAGAGATTACAAGTATAGAATAGAGATGTAAAATATAAAAAAAAAATAAAAACATTGTTTTCTAAGGTAGTTTTGCGGGGTATGCAATGTGCAAAATACCCTATACACAAAGGTAAAAAACAGTGAATTTGAAGAAGGAACTTATTGATTATCTAGTTATTATGAACTATAAAGTAATAATGAGAGTCTGATATTATACTCAATACTGCATAGCCACGATGCGCTGGAAGAAAACTTCATAATATAATTACGAGTTTTATTAGGTCCCTCGGGAATTTCAGCATCGAACGGAAACACGTCCATGTTGTATTGAATCTGTGGCGTTGGTTGCAACCACGGAGCCAATGAGCCAGGCAGTGGGGAATGAGAATGTTAATTAATTTTCTTGAGATGCACCCTGAGACTCCTACGCTGGTAGAATAATAAATAACAACATTTATTTAATGTTTTCAAATACGCTTGCTCTCAAACGGAGATTCCGAATATAATAAGTTATAATTCCGAAGTTAATGAAATAATTTGGGTGGCGGGTATGGGTACCGCTGCCCCGGGAACCTCTGCCACCACAAGTGGTTCGCTACGTTTGGTGACTTATCAGGGTTACCCGGGTGAAAAATTGCTTGAAAGTCTAGTTGGTTAAAGGAAAAAACAATTAAGCAATCCCCTTTTCCCTGTATTATATTAAATTTACTCCCACGATGTTATTAGTTTTTCTTAACTAAAATTCATCCATTTTTTTTATTTTTTGGTTCGACTGAGGATTTATCCTTCCTACTCTCAGGAGCTGAAGTCGACAACTCTACCAACTTCGCCAAATGTCGATCGGGTGGGACCGATATTTATTTCGTATATTAACTGCTGTAATGTCATCCGATCTGTGTATTGATTACCACAAAAGTTGATAGAATGCATTGTCATCAACAACAAGTCCATACGCTAACCCCCACCACCAACCAGTCTCTGATGTTCTCTCCCTCTACTACATACTTTCTCTTTCCTTTATGTTTACCTTACACCTTGCTCTGTATTATAATTTAGTATTATATTTTATTGTCCTGAAGAAGATTGAGTCCAATCGAAACCGGTCGACGAATATACCTCAAAATAAAGTGGTTTAAAACTAAGTGTTTGTTTCATTTTGTATAATGTTAAGCCACAAAGTGTTTGCTTTCTTCGATAAATAATCAAATAAATGCATTTAAAAATCAAATTTATACTGATTATCTTTCGAAATCGTCTTTAAAGGTTCCAAGTAGAAACAGATAATGTTAATGAAAAAAATTACTAACCTAGCCCAAATTAACAATTTAGCTGTAATAATTTATTTTTATTTTTTATTAGAAATCATACAAATCGTACATTATTTTAGTTCCATTCGGTACCAAGAGATGTGATAATTTCATTTCTATTTATATATTAGCATATTTAAATACTTCTGATTACATTATCCTCTCATTTATTCAAAAATTTCCATTGCATTCAAGCCAAGAGTCAAAGTAATTACATCACACGACTTGACAACAAACAGAGAAGACTGCGGAATAAAACCGCATATTTATATTCACAAAAAGAGCAATAACAAAAAGGTAAGACAGTCACTAAGATCTAGATAAATAACGAAGCTAACGTGAAGTAAAAGCCTGAATAAGCTTAGCAAGAATTAAATATTATAATGTACAAAAAATTATGTCTAATTATTTGCGTAACGAATGACGAAAATCGATTTTTCAACTGAAGTTTTCTGGTAGGTACCAGATTAAGGGTCTAATTTTCCTTAATCAGTAGTGGTATTCCACTAGCTACCACTTCTGACAGACTACTGTCACAGACTACTCTCAGAGCCTGACTCTCACACACTCACTATCCGAGACTCACTTCGATATTCACTATCAGCCGGAGCTGAAGTTAACTAGTAGATACCAGATTAAGGATCTAATTTCCCTTAATCGGTAGTGGTATTCCACTAGCTACCACTTCTGACAGACTACTGTCACAGACTACTCTCAGAGCCTGACTCTCACACACTCACTATCCGAGACTCACTTCGATATTCACTATCAGCCGGAGCTGAAGTTAACTAGTAGATACCAGATTAAGGATCTAATTTCCCTTAATCGGTAGTGGTATTCCACTAGCTACCACTTCTGACAGACTACTGTCACAGACTACTCTCAGAGCCTGACTCTCACACACTCACTATCCGAGACTCACTTCGATATTCACTATCAGCCGGAGCTGAAGTTAACTAGTAGATACCAGATTAAGGATCTAATTTCCCTTAATCGGTAGTGGTATTCCACTAGCTACCACTTCTGACAGACTACTGTCACAGACTACTCTCAGAGCCTGACTCTCACACACTCACTATCCGAGACTCACTTCGATATTCACTATCAGCCGCAGCTGAAGTTAACTAGTAGATACCAGATTAAGGATCTAATTTCCCTTAATCAGTAGTGGTATTCCACTAGCTACCACTTCTGACAGACTACTGTCACAGACTACTCTCAGAGCCTGACTCTCACACACTTACTCCGAGACTCACTCTCGGAGACTTACCGTCCAAGACGGGCTTCTCCGCCAATACTGACACTCGATACTCGGGGTATCTGCTCTTTTAATTTTAAAATACAAAGAAACACATTAAAAAAGTTCACTTTACTTGGGCTATTTTCTCCCACGCCTTTCAAAAAATTCAATGCTCGACTTTCTGAACAAACTCTCTATCCGATATATCTCTATCCGATATATCTATCGGATAGAGAGTATCGAGTGTGGTTGAAGAACCATTAATTCAATTCAACGTTACATATATAACGTAAGACCACCATTGTAAATTGAAATAATAAATGAAATGGCTTTAGCCGTATATAAATATTCAGGTACTCTCCACCTTCCTTTACCCCATCTCCCACCCCTCCCCACTACCTACAGCCTCACAACATATCCCGATGGGGGATGCCATAGTCTCACTGGCTCAGACGGTTGGGACTCTTGTGCAGTATTCACAATAAAACACAAAGCGTTTACCCCCAGAGATATAATTTTTAACGATTCAAATTTAAGGAAAAAATATACGTTGCTCAAAATAAAAGATTTATTAATTGTGAAGAAATGGTAGGTCTTTACATTAGGTATCAATAATAATATCTAAAAAGGGTAAATCAGACTGTGATTGCCCGCAACTAGTGACAGCCCACTCTCACTTTGATCGTTCTTTTCTCCTCGAAAAAAGTAAATATTTCAACGAAATCTTACAAAAGGTCTAATTAGTTCAATGTGAATCGACAAAAAATACGACAGAAAATACATCAGGTTTTGTTTAGCGCGAACTTTTTCCAATTTGCAGGATTTTGAATTTCTTGTACTATCTTAATGTATTTCTATTATAATTGAAAATAAATAAAAAAAGATTAGTATGTATGTACCATCTTTAGGTTATTTTATAATAATTTTGAGTGAATCACTAATATGGGCAATCACCGCCATTATTGTGAGAGTCACTTCTGACGGCCTCTAGTTCTGAGGTTCAAAGGCCGAAGGTTCTTGACTAGCAAGTTGTAGGTCGCGAATTACTCATTAATATAATGTATAATATTTGCGGCACGTTCCAGAGTGGTACATACTCTTAGTATCGCCCTGGTGTAAGAGACCACCATTCAGAATTGAAAAGTTGCTTGAAATTGCTTTTGCCGTGTTTGTTGACCAGATCGGAATAGTCAAATAATTCCCCATCTTCCTTTTCTCATCTCTTTCCCCTCTCTACTACCTCCAGCCTTACAACAAACCCCAATTGGGGATGGTATATATTCATTGGCACTATGCGTTTGGGAGCAGTTGGGAAACACATAATTGAACAATCACTGTACGAGTACATTTAGCTAAATTATTGGTTCAATTAAAAAATCATTTAGTATAGTAACCGATAGCAAGATTTGACACAAAATAAATTGTAATGAACCTATTTATTGTTCTGTAACATGTTGGTACGACCAAACCTACAACCATTTAAAGTCAAAATGTGCATAAGCGACAATCATTATCAATTTTTATAAGCAATAATTATTTATTATCCTTTATGCTATGCATAAAACCTTGTCTTATAAACATTAGTTTATCAATAAAAATAATAATATTTGACAAGTCAAAATATTTCACCAAGAAATGTAGATATAATTTGTGAGAAGTTTAGCACTAACAAAAGTTCAAAAATAAAGTTGGTTGTTTACAGGTGAAAAAAATATAGCAGTAATTGTTGATTGAGGTACTAGTAAATATTGAATTATTTGGCGGGTTAGAAATAAGCCGACATAGCTCAGTGGTTCAGAGCACAGAAGGTACGGGCTCAATTCCCGTTGGCGGCATTTATATTTGCTCGGTAGTTTTTTTTAATTTGTATTGATTTTCCACTCGACTGATTATTTGTTATACTTTGTGCTATTCATAAAACATTGTCTTATAAATATTAGTTTATCAATAAAAATAATAATCAATTTAACCCATACTTGTATTTTAAAAATCATTCTACGACACTTATAAATCAAACTTGGCATCCTTCTAAAATAACAAGGGTTGTCAATTTAACAGTCGCTTGAGAACAAAAGCCTCCTCACAAAGCGAGGTTGGTTCACTTGGCAGGATATTGTCCCCCGTCGGCCTATCACAAGCCATTAGTGCTTTCACAAGAAGTATGAAAAACCCTTTCTAAGGATAAATCGACAACTTCAGACGTCGAAGACTTATGACCCGGTAAAGAAAATTCGTGTTGTGACGTAGGCTGAAACAAAGCCTACGAATATGACGTGTTGTAAATATAGAGCTTGATCAACCAATGTGTGAAAAATGGCATTGAAGAAGACAAATGTAAAATTTTATTTTTATCATTTGTCAGGCCACACACACCACACAAAAATTGTGTATCTACCATCGACCAATTATTAAATCAATGATATCTACCCACCAATAGTTAAATTAAATGCATTTGGTGGAATCTGAAGGCAAGCTGCAACTACTATTAGATATACGTCTGTAAAAAAATATTTAATTTGATTACGATACTAAACTTTTAAATTGTTTTAATTCACTTTAATTTAATTAGGGGCTCCAACCCTCATTACGGTTTGATTGGAAACTGTCCTCTACTAAATTTTCCATTTCTTCGGCTTCAACTAGCGTATCTGGGGCACAGATAATTAAATGGCGGTAAAACTAATCGGCACTCAAAAACGTTATTATCGCTGGGGGGAGTTTGATTTCGAAGAATTTTTAATTAATGATGAAGATGGTTAAATTTTAGTGAATAATTATCACTCAGTTTAGATGATTATAAATATAATGTTTTTCTATGTATCAGTTATGTCTTTTCAAATAACGGTTCGCTATGCGTACTGCTTTGGGATAGAGCAGTGTCCGCTTTTTTTGTACTTCACGACACACTGGTAAATAGGAAATGTTCCGCTGCACTAAAAAAAGTAAATGTACTTTATGATAATTATGAATATAGAAAACCATAGAGTAGGTCACAATTTTTTAGTTGTTAATATTTGTACATAGGTGGTTATAATTTTAGTAGTGAGAAGGATGTAATTAATTTTTAGAAAGAATTCCATAAAAACGTGGATCTAAATTAAATTTAAAAATCTGAACTTCTCATAATACTTCTCATCTAAAATCTGTAACTTCTCTCGTTTTTTGGATTTTATTTCCACCAAAATTCGCAAAGATACGATAATCAAAACGGCAATAGAGATTTAGTTGCTGTTGTGGCCAGTGGCGGCTCGTGACTTTGGAGTGCATATCGATGTTGTTTAGTCCAAAATATTTTTTAAAAAATTCGGTAATTCGATTTTGTTGTTCGAAGATTTTTAAGAAATTTCAGTTTGGACTTCCACCTCATGGATTTCTTGAAAATCTTCAGACAACAACACATTTTTTTTTGTAAAATTAGCACTGGTTGTGGCCAATAAAAGCGATATCCAAAATACAGAAAACTACCAATCTCAGAAAATGAGGCTTTTGCACAGGGTCGTTTTCACGCTTTGGTGTACAAATTACCAGACACCACAACAAAGTCGAAATACCCAACTCTAGTCTCGTATCGGTACAGAGCGGGTGTGCGTGCCTCCCTAACTCACACTCTCTACGCTGAGTAAACTAGCCAAACTATATCCCTGTACTATGTACGAACTCGACAAATATGTATTTGAATATGCAGATGCTGAATTAATTTAAAACTAACTGGCGTGCACCCGGCGTTGCTTGGGGTTATCAATGATAATATGGAATGAAGTTTTGAGGTTGTGATTTCAAATGTCCATGAAAACTGGGTGCATTTTTAGGATGGAAATAATATTATTGTAAATACTTGAAAAACATTACTTTGTTAAAGTATTTGTTTGTTTCTTCTAACACAGCAAACTTATTTTGTGGCACCGTTTTAATTGAAATTAATAAAATCTTCGTTTTACCACTTTTATTTTTTATTACCAATATGTTTCATGAGCAACGCTCACTTCTTCAGGGTTTTTAATAATACTAATTACAAATAATAGACATAGATAATGGTGTCAATAGAGAAATATTAGACATAGACAATGGTGTCATTAAAAAATATGTTGGTAATAAACAATAAAAGTGGTAAAAACGAAGTATTTTATTAATTTCTATTTGTTTGTCTTTATCGTGTCATATCTACATCGGTCGTCCTCGACTTCTTCCACCATTAACATACACGTCATACCTTTTCCTTACACGTCTTTCTTCGTTCATCACGTATGCCTCATTTTACAAAAAATACACATTTCACAAATAATTATTTGATTCATGTCTTTCTCGGAACTGCCCGATAATAATATGTTACCATTAAAAAACAACATCATAACGACATTAATTCAACTCCGTATCTCATCCAGTGCAGAAAAAGTATATTAAGTCTTCTCCGGGCGTCCCCGACTATTTTCACTATTCAATATAAAATACCGTAAAGTTACTGTTAAAAGTGTAGAGATAATGCGTTAAATCTTCCTCCGGTGTCCCCGACCTTATTCTACCATTCACTAATGCATACCATTTTGTGACTATACAAAAATACATTCAATCAACTTATCTCATTCCAGTACAGAGAAAATGCTTTAAATTTTCCTCAGGCATCCCCTACTCTTTATACCATTAAAACCACTCTCTAAACGCTCCAGGTATCAATAAGAACGATCTTTGAAATTTTCAGCGAAATCTGTCTAGTAGTTTTCTAGTGTATAGTGTATAAAAAAAGAAATATTCATTTAGATATTTTATATAAGATTGAAGAAACTTTAAATGAACAGGAATTATTTAAATTGAACAGTTTAGAGGTTTACTCCTTTGCGGCACACCTAAGACTTCTTAGGTTTGGCAAACTCTGGGATTACGAACAGTCATAAATTGGAGTAATTTTACCAAAGAACATAAGCAACTTAGATAGAGAATTGAGGATTACACAGTAGACCAGGGCCTCGATTCTCGACGAAGTCATTCCACTCTAACAACGAGTGGTTCGACCAAATCGTTGTTTAACCCACTTTGAAACCGTTCGCATGTTCCGAGTGGAGTTTAAATCACACCATATGCTGCAAAATTCAGAGGAAAACCATTTGCTTGTTCCACGTGTAAAAACTGGAAATGCGTGCGTGACGTTTGGTCATCATCACTCAGGTGATTCCGACACCCCCGCCCTCCCCCGCCGCTAAAATCTAAGACGGCCCGCGGGTAATACTGCAAACATCCAAACCCCCGACCGCAAAAAGGTTCCCGAGCTCTAAAGAGAAAATCGGACTAAATGTAAATTTAACGGATGAAACTCTAGCTGGATTACTCACTACTTTAAGCTATTTTAGAAAAAAAATGAACGCTTTGTGAAATAATGATAAAAATTTAAAATTGTACTTTGGATATTGTGAGAAGGGGGTATAATGAATAGTATGTTTCAAGCAGATCGTGGTTTAAATAGGGGAGGATTTACGAGGTTTCCAATGTATTGCACCGGCCGAACAGAGCCTCCCTTAACAAATAACGGACCAAGCGGCATTTCCCGAGTGGTTGTTTATTTATCGTTCTCACAGTGCTTTGAGCTGCACTGCTAAAATTAAATGTTAGTTTATTACGTTCTATTATTTACTCCCTTGAGGTGATTTTACACGAAAACGGCACTATGTAAATTAGCCAAATATTATTATTTGCACCTGTTTCTATTGAAAAATCAAAAAATGTATTTGTACTAGGTATATAGAATTTTTTTTTTACCTGTTTTGTTTGCCTTTCCAGTGAATACGAATTTTATAATTATTGAAAGAAATACGTTTTTATTTATTTTGAAACGTGCTTAAAAACTATGTTGGGTACCTTCATCGGGTGAGGTGTGTCCAGGATGCGCTTGCCCACTAACTGCGTGGTGCGCCAGATAGGGAGAGGCTGATTTGGAGAGACCCTTCGACCTCTCCAACTGGTATCTCGACCCATTGCCGTGCACCGCAGTGGGAGGTATATATTCATATGTCCGTCACTCCTGAACACACTTACCCCTATATTTCTACATAACCTTCATACCTTTTACCTTCCCGGAACTTTTTCTTCTTCCTTCCCTAAAAAAAACCCTCCAAACCGCATCCCGAAATATGACAGAGATACCGAGAGAAATTATTTTCCTCAGGGCCTCCTATATTGGGTTTACAATAAAAAAAATCCTGACGTAGAAACCATAGTAATTTTAACTAAAATGATGTACCAAAGTAAATTTGCAAGTATGTATTTAATTTAACTAGTACGAAAACTATCTATATTAACTGAAAACTAAATTTTGACGTGGTAATATTTCCCTTTTGTGATATATTTATATGGAATGAAGAAATTTGTGTTCTGAAGTGGAATAAATATTTTTCAATATAGAACGGAGAGTAAATAAATCACGAAAGAAAGTCCTGCTCCGGCAAAGTGAAGGATTAGCTGTGTATGTGTGTGTGTAATAGGAAGAAGCAGAATACATGACTTATTTACTATAAGAAGGACTCAAACCAAAACCTTTTAGTTGGTCTAGCTTCAGTAGAATATGCAAGTTATAGTGCTAATTAATATTTCAGTGAGAATTTCTTAATGGATTCTCGCAATTTTAAGTTAAATGGATTTTACACACAAAAGAAACATTTTGTGAGGCCCGAGGAATTGGCTGGGCGAGGAGAAAGACAATTTCTAAGTAGTCGACCTTCGAAGGCCTCAGGCCTCCCTCAGTGCCTATGTCATCTTTGAGGATGCTGAGTGGTGGTTTTTTCAGAGAAACAATTCTGAAAAGGAAAAACGTATCAGGGATGGTTGGGAATCTGGAAGTCAATGTGTCCAGGAGTGACGAACGCATGAATCACACGGTGCAAGGCGATGGGTCGCGAGAGTCCGGCTGGAGAAGTCAAAAGGTCACTATAAACCAGTTTCTTCCGATCCAGCCTACCATGCAGTAGGTGGGCAAACGCATCTGCCGCCTAGGGGTTATGCGAAGGACCCAATTCAAACGACTTTTTTTTCTGTCAATGTTTAATATGATAAACATGTGCCTGTTCGCGTAAAAACAATTACTTTATATTGTTACTAGAATAAGCAAAAACATAAGCAAACTTGTTCTGGTCAAATATGTTCAAGTAATAAGACTCAATTTTCGTTTAATTTCGGTCTGTGTGTAATAGAATGAACAATCGATCAGTCTCTGTGAATTAGATTAATACCTGCAATACATCAGCACGCATACATTTGCAGTAAATTCTTATCCCTTCTGTCCTCACAAATGACAAACTAAATCCGCCGATGTTCGGATTCCAATCAATTTACCTTTAACGGTTTACTGTGAGCGCTGAAAGGCAGTGTTAGACAAAACATTCAAAGTCAACCAAAGATATTAGAAGAACGAGATATGCTATGTTGGCCGCCGGACCGTAGGCGGAGTACTATCTAATTAGGGTACTTTGAATACTATCGGGACGTGTACGCACAGGAATCTGTTCTATGTATTAGTGCGGATACCTTAGCGTAAGCGAAGGTGTGCAGTAGTATTGGTGAACAAAACCGGCGACACTGGGCAAAACAATTCCACACAGTATGAACTGCTCATAGCACATCTCGTTCTTCTAATATCTTTGAAGTCAACCGTATTGATATATTCTAATTCTACCTTTGGCTCGAAATGGGCTAAAAGGACATTGGAATGGATAATCAGGATGAAATTGAGCACCGTTAATATGCATTACCGCTCACTCTATGATGATCTCAAACAAAAACCAAAATAATTCAATTATTCACCACCGATACACTTATTATTATATTTAATAAAATTACTGACTTCAATCAAATCACCGTTCATTACTCGACGATTATATTGTCATAAAGCAGCGTTTTTCAACAATTTAAATTTGTATATCCATTGGTCACGTCCACATTAGGTCAGGGATTGAAATCCTTAGAACACAGGTGTCAGGTATGTATGTTCTCTTTATTCTATCGGTATTACAATGGAAGATGCCCCTAGGAACTACTATAATTGATCCCATATGGCATTGTCGGAAATACGACAAAAGCGCGCCCAGCGTAGTACACGCTTTTTAGTCACTTCTACGACTCGTTCTTGAGTTCAACAGCTCGGCTATGGAACGTCTGCAGGCCTCTGTATTTCCTCCCTCCTATAGCATGGGTTTCTTAAAGACTACGCAGCATCCCGAAAGATGACATAGGCTCTGAGGGAAATTATTTACGCAATGGCCTCCACAATATCTAGCACAACGCACCGAGCCGCTCCCGATTGGCAAATAAATACAATTAGCAAATAAATAATAAAACGTATAAAGTATAAATCAATTGTGACTATAATAGTGTATTTAGGCCTTTATCAATCTTCATCCCTTTCTAGGATGCTTGTCGAGGACCGCACTCCCCGAAGTAGTAGTTTCTTCAAAATAGCTATACTCGTTTACAGCAAAAGGTCAAAAGAATGTATGAAATGATTTGTGACCGGTAATATTGTAGTTGCTTTGGTTTTTTATAAATGCGCAAGTAATTGCTTGGCGCGTGGAATAATTTTTAATACTTACGCAGCTCGACATTTCAAAAGGAAATACTAATATAAATATCACTATTGGAAACTGAGTGACACTGTCAAAAAATTGTCATAATAATTTTCATACTTTTGCCCTTCTCATTTATTAGTAATTTATAAAAGTGATATTGTTTGAACCAATATATTTTTTATATCTTACAGTTTACAGTCACATGTAAGACATGTTCCCTTTCATCGTCCTTTCCGTCTCATCCCTTCACTCTTCACTAATCCTTAGTCACGCCTCCACCCCCCCACTTCAACACTTAGGTATCTATTATTTTCGCCCATTGTTTTGTAATGTTAAGTAAGTATATTTTGCCCTGAGGAAGGAACGGTTGTTTAATTATCAGTCGGCGTATATAAAAAAATATAGTTAAATATAGTTCTAACAAAATAACACTTACAGAGCTACGTTCTAGCTAGTAATACTGTTATAGAGCTACGTTCAAAATTGTATAATGCTATTATTTATTTGCAAGTTGGTGGCGGCTTGGTGCGTTGTGTGACCTAGTTTTTTATTTTTATTTTATTTTTTATTCTAGATAAAAGAAAATTACATTTTTCACTTATTTAACTAGAAATAACATATATATTACACATAAATATATTACACACTGATATTATTCACTTTCATTGTTTTGTTGATTGAGCATAAAACTGAGCAATTTTTTTTTAAATGTACCTATACTTTTTTCATTTTTAATTTCGTCTGGGAGGCAATTGTATATGTTGCTTCCCTCGTAACCAATGGATTGCTTGCCATAATGAGTATGTATGGTGTTTAAATGTATTTTATCGTGTTGCCGTGTAAAGTGTGTGTGTACTTGGGACGTTTTAATGAGTTCTGTATTTGTATGTATGAGTTTATTATTTATTTTGTAAATAAGAAGACATGTATTATATTCATATAATTTTCTTAATTTTAATAGTTTTGTTTCCATAGATAATTTTTTTGTTGATGTTCTAGATTTGAAGTGAAATAGTTTTAAAAACGGGACTGCAGGATTTTGACGAATGAATTGACTGGTTTCCTAACAACTATCGGTAAAACACGAGTGTGTTGTGGCGATGTCGGAAAAGGTGTTAAAAAAATTCAACTATTTTTACATCGTGATTATATTTATTAGGATAAACGCAGCTCCATAAACACGTTTTCCGACAGTTTATTAGGAGATGGCCTGCCATCACGTTCTTCACAGATTTTTAATAAATCAGCAATACTAATTTTTCTCCGTTTAAATAAAGCTGCTGCGGAATTTTACACAAATTAGCCTACGACATTTCCATGCTCTTTTTTTGATCGAAGTATGTTAATTAGCCATGAAAAATAACGAATGTATCCGAATTCTCAACAAATCAGTTCAAATTTTTTTAAATGGCAATAAAAATAATTTCTGATAAAAATATCATATTATGCTTATAGCTTTTCTGAATTCTCCGAGCGAACTCTCAATTTTGAAAATGATTCTTAAATTAAAAGCAAAAGTTTTAGATTTCATTGAAGCGCAGTTACAGACAGATCGAAACAGTCAAAACTGAAATTAGTTTCTCATAATTTCAATCCACACTTCAAATAAGTTCAAAATATTATTTCTCGTGTATTTACTCTTGCTTAGTTTAATCTCGTTGAGGCTTAATTTTGATGTGTAATTCTATAAGACGCGGATTATCCTAATACTTGGGTTTTCCGACTTGCTTAAGTTGATCACAAGTCACAGTCACAACCCTCTGAGGGATCATTACAAGTTGCCTCACCGGATGTCACCACAAAGTGTCACCCTAATAATAAGTTCCGGAAGCGTCGTATCTTGGTGCGGAAGCGGTGCTACCTTTGTTTGGGGGAAACACGAACCCTCCGCGTCAATATTGTGCCGAAGTAATATGCTCTGGAGGTCCCGGAAACGTTTTTAATAATACTAACCAGAAGGTTGAGGCCTTAATGACGTAGGTAAGGGATGAACTCGTGTACCGAGAATATTTCCAACTGCCAATAAACGAAAAATATAATACTCCAATGAGCGCAACTGTTTAATTAAAATTAATAAGAAAACAAAATCAGTCTCAATTATAAAGGTGGGGAGGTTAGTGCAATCCCACACATCCCATTATAATATGTAGGTTAGTAAATTTATTCTAATGAATGAAACAGCAAAACAACACGTTTAATCTGTTAAGTAAGTATGTGGAATCACAAATAGATTTGAATAACCTAAGATAGTGAAGAAGCCATTCACAAAAATATGCGATGCGCGGTTTTGGTGTGTTGGACAGACCGGTTGAATTTGACCTAGCCAATCTCTAAAATAAGCTGCGAATCTTAACGAACTAAGTAATGCAGTCGTGTAGAAGCAATATTCGGCGCGCGACCCAGCGTCATGGATGGATATACGGTCGAATTTGTCCTAGCTGGCAAAGACAATTGATCTTTCCGTGGGGTTTATTTGAATTATTTGTGATGAACGTATTACTAGAATCTCAGACGTTTCTAGAGGGATCAATAGGGAAGTTACCAATTCACCGCTTTGAAAAATTACCTACAGTCAGAAAATTATTTTATTTGATAAATATAATTCTGCATTTGAAATGCGCATTTCTTTTGTTTGGATTATTTTACGATTTTTAAGTTTACTAAAGGTGTTCAGTAACGGTGTGAATATGAACTTAAGGGTACACATGCACGACTTACTTTAAATATTTACAAAATTTACCTTTCAAAACTTATAAATTTACAAAAAAATGTCGAATAAAATACGTAAAATATATTTTTTTTAAAAATATTTATTTATTATATAAGTACATTTTTGTTTATTTGTTACAATATATAATCAAATATTTCAAGACTCCTCTTCCATTGAAGCATTAGCTTGTGGCTGGAAGAGGAGTGTACATTGTTTTATTACAATAAGTAAGTAATTAAAAATAAAATTATTTTAAACTTATTTGAAGTGAGTTATTCTTAAGATTAATTCAATTGGAAACATTTTTATTTTTTGTAAGTTTGTCTTTAAAATATTTTTTCACAGTGTTTATTATTTGGATGTTATCATTAATGTTTCTCATTTCTTCAGGTAGTCGATTGAAAAAAATTCTTGCTCGGTAAGTGTAATAATTTTGTGCAAAGGAAGTGTTTAATTTTGGGCATGGAAAAATATATTTAAGTCGAGTACGGTTTTCAGTTAGAAATTGATACTTGTCTTTTTCTTTTATGATTTGAATTAATGCATTTTTAGTATAAAGATCTTTAAATGAAGGCACTTGAAATTCTTCGAATAATCGATCCGTTGGGTAATCGGAAGGTTTTCGTAATATTATTTTAATTATTAACCTTTGTATCACTTCTATTGGAGTAAGGTTAGTTTTGTATGTGGATCCCCAACTAATGATACCATATTGTAGAGTTGATTGGACCAAGGCATAATATATTAAATATAGGTTTTTTAAGGACAAAAAAATTCTGATTCTTAAAAATACATATATCAGTTTTCTGATTTTTTTACAATTTGACATATTTGTTCCTTCCAATTCAAATTTTTATCGATAATTACTCCTAGATATTTGATTGTGTTTGTGTTTTTTAGTATTGTGCAGTTTTGGAGACAGTAATTTTTATTATGTATTTTGGAATTGTCATGAATGATAATGTTAAAATTTTTAGGGATGTCTTTTGTGTGTATTGCAAATGGAATTACATATGTTTTATCGCTATTTAGTGATAGCAAATTAATGTCGAAGAAATTCTTAAGAGTATTTATGTCTTCAGTGGCTTTAAGTATTACGTTTTCCCAAGTTTTTTCGCTTATTATTAGAACTGTTTCGTCGGCATACGAAGTAATTTGGCCATGTAGTGGTTGAAAAAAAATGTCGTTGACATATATGGTGAAAAGAATTGGTCCAAGCACTTTACCTTGCGGGATTCCAAAGTCAGAATGTTCTTTATCGCTATTAACATTATTTATTTTTACGACTTGTGGTCGATTTTTTAGGTAGTTTGAAATCCATTTAATCGCGTTGTCTTTTATGCCTATATTATTCAATTTTTTTAGTAGAATCTTATGCGATATGCTATCAAAAGCTTTCCTAAGATCAATAAATATACCTGCACATTTTTTACCTTTATCTAAAGATTCGTAAATGTATGAAGTTACGTTAGCAATAGCATCTTGTGTGCTGAGAGATTTTATAAATCCAAACTGGTTTTTATGTAGTATTTTATTATTATCTAGGAAATTTACTAATTGTTTTTTTACTATTTTTTCAAAGATTTTTCCTATATTTGAAATTAAACAGATTGGTCGATAATTTATTACTTAATGTGGATCTCCAGATTTGTAAATAGGTGAGATTATTGTATTTTTGTAGTTCGTTGGAAATATTCCTTTTGTTAAACTTAAGTTTATTAAATGAGTGATTGGTTTTATTAAATAAGGTTTCATAGATTTTAACATATGTGCCGTAATAGAATCAAAACCGGGAGACGAACCTCCTTTCATATTATCTATTATTTTTATGATTTCACATTCTGTTGTCGTTTCAAACGTTGAGAGTATATTACGTTCCTGTAAGTTTTCATTATTATGATTTTCCGGGATAAAAGATTTTTGGATATTTTTCGCAAGATTTTTTCCGACATTAGAAAAAAAAGAGTTAAATATGTTTGCACATTGTTTAGGTTGCATATTGGCATCTATAATTTTGTTATCATGCTCAATATATTTTACGTTTTGTGTTTTTTTTGTATTGTCAATAGCCAAATTAACTGTTTTCCACATTTGTTTTTGGTTATTTTCTGAAGATAATATTTTATTTAAAAAAAAATCTTCTTTACTTCTTTTAATATAGGCTGTTAATTTATTTTTATATTTTTTATATAAAATATATGCATTTTCATTTTGGGGATTTTTTAAAGTTGTCTTGTAAAGTTTTTCTTTGTTTCTAATAGATATTATAAGTCCTTGGGTAATCCAAGGCTTTAAACATCTTAATTTAGATTTTATGTGTGTTGTTGTTTCATTTGTTGAATTTTTAATGTGTTGCGACAGGGTATTTTCAAAGTTAGTCGAACATGTTTCAGTGTCATCACTGTTTAAAACATTGTTCCAATCCTCTTTTTTTAGCTTTTCAGTGAGAATGGTCATATTAATGGTGGATGTTTTAGTTATTATTTTATGTTTTTTTTGTTTAATATTGTTATTATATAGAAGTAAGCATGAATGGTGGTCAGTTATGTTAGTTTTCCAAACAATTGATTTTAATTTGTGAAGATCTTTAATATTTACGTTTGTCCAGATATGATCTAAGCAGGATGGAGTATGTTCTTTTATTTCTCTTGTGTTTTTATTTATGCAAGATATGAAGTTTTGTTCAGTCATACAGTTAATGTATTCATTTTTGCAACCATTTTCAATTTTTTCATTAATGTTTAAGTTAAAATCACCTACAATGAAGCAAAGCTTATTTTTAAATTTCGATAATATGCATTTAAGGTCATTAATAAACGTAATTATATTCGAGCCGTGCGTTCTATAGATAGCTATTAGATGGTACATTGATTTGCTGAGTTTGAAATGTATTTCGATGCAGTTTACTAAATGTATTGGGTGTTCAATTATTTTAATAATACTAAATTTATTACTTGCAAATATTACTATTCCACTATTTTTATTGATATCTATTTTGGTAGAAATATAATTGTATTCGGGTAAGCAATAAGAAGGTGACTCAGCATTTGTAAATGTTTCGGATAATACTATGAAGTCCGGTTTTTTTATTAAATTATTTATTTTTAGAATTAGCTCTTCAAAATTTTTTTGAACACTACGAATGTTTAGGTGCATAATAATTATATCATTGTTGTTTTTAGAAATAATTTTGTTACATGAATCACTGGATATGCATTCATATTCTTGAATTTTAATATTTTTTTCTAATTCATTATTTATGAAATCATCAGAAATCATCATGAAGTATTGTGTTACTGATGAATGAGTGTGCAAATAAATATGTTCGGAAGTAGATTTTGTTAGTAATTAAGAACTCAATTTATTTTTTGATTATAAACGTCCTATTGGGCTCTTATAATACGAGAATAAATTCAATCGAAAACAACAGTAAAACGTAAATGAATAAGATTTATCAAGATACCGTTAAAAATGTGACTACATGCCATTCGGAATATTTCTCAACATATCTTCACGCAGGTGGCCTTGTAAATGGTGTTCCTCAGGGTACTGTTATAGATCTAATTTTATTTTTGATGTCGTCAATAAAAGACTTTTGTTAGCTACCGTTTTCTGGTACTTCATTTGTATTTGTTGATGAAACTGTTTTGGGATTTGCTGGTTATACATGGAATGAAACTTATGCTAAGTACGAGGCGGGATTAAGGACAGAAACATTTGGCTTGATCAAAAACTTCTAACCTTAAACATAACTTAAACTAAATATATTGCTTTTAGCATCTCCTATTATGCATCTCTACTTACTCCGAAGAGGAAATAAAGGAGGCGAAAACTATCCTGTTTGAAAAGCTTCCGGATAAACGTACTTTGCGGAAAGGAGATGGCAGAATCAGCCGAGACCTCCAGGACATCCTGAGAGCATTGAAGGAGACCGATCCTGATAAGCTACCAGTGTTCGCTGCTAAACAATTACATAAATTGCCTCCCATCAACTTCGACAGCATAGATGTGTCCAAACTCCTTAAGGAACTCAATGCACTGAAAACGGAAATAACGCATATAAAAACCGAACTAAAAGATTCATCGACCACAAAAAATGAAGACATAAAACAAGAACTGGCACTAATAAGAGAACAAATTGCAAATATTCAGGTACCAAACAAAGAAAGTGACTTAACTGGGAATTCGGAAGTAATTATTAACCACTCAATTGTGGGTAAGTCACGATTTTCAGATAGTAAACAAATACCGACGGGCGGCGCATCCTGCTTATCGACTGGTTCTAGTAATACAGTGTCAACCACACACACAAAGACAATGAACGAACACACTCCAAATAGTCCAGTGCAGCCGGGAATGAACTTCGCACACGCTTTAAAACAAAATAATAAACAGGTATCGCGTGACCGCGGTCCGCGGCCTCGGCCTCCTGCGGAAGATGAGAAAGGATTTACATTAGTAACTAGAAAACCCAAACGCAACTTGAGAGGAAAAGCAACCTCTACGACACTGAAGTCGGCAGATTTAATTACGTCAATTTATATTTCACGGTTTACATTGGAAACTACAGAGAACGACGTAAAGACCTACCTTGCAGATAATGGTCTCGAAAATACTAAGATCGAAAAAATTAAGCCTTACCGTCCCACGCCATTTAACACCTTTAAACTTTCTGTAAAAGCAACTGAAGGGCCGAAATACCTGGTGGAAGAACTATGGCCGGAAGGAATTGTATTCCGTAAATATATAGAATCGCGTACATCAACCAAAAATCAAAATGACAACCGATAAATTAAGAATTATTTCGATTAACTGCAGATCGGTCCGTAGCTCCGAAAAATTTATTCACGATCTCTGCGAATCATATGACATTATACTAGTCCAAGAAACGTGGCTACTCCCAACCGAGATTGAATTTTTATCTAATATTCACCCGCATTTCAATAGCTTGGGCACCTCTGCCGTCAATATAGCTAACGGTCCCCTACTAGGTCGGCCGTACGGCGGAGTGGGAATAATTTACAAGCAAAACTTAAGGGTTACCACAATCCCGATGGACAATTGTCGTATGGCCGGAATCGAGGTGAGTCTAAATACTGAAAATTTAACCATCTTCACAATCTATATGCCGACTTGCTTAACTGACAACTTTGTGGAGTTTACCAACTGCCTGGCCTCCTTACAAACGATCATTGATGACAAAGATTATATCAATTCAATTATTATCGGAGACTTCAACGCTAATCCCGACTCACTCTTTGGAATAGAGCTAAAATCTTTTTGTCGAGAATTCGAATACATTTGTGCCGACACCGAAATTTTACCTGAGAATTCTTACACATACGTCAGTGACGCGCATAGTACTACCAGGTGGTTAGACCACTGTCTAGTTACAAAAAATATTTACAAACAAATTATCGATATGAAAATACATTACGATGTTGATTGGACTGACCACCGACCCCTCGAAATAACTTTAAATACGAATGGAATAGTAACATCGGAAGTATTTTCATCTATATTAAGGGATCCAGCATTATGGAATCCGAAAAATATACGTGATATCGAAATTTACAACTCATGTTCGCAAACTTATCTAGCTAAAATCAACCCAAAAAATACATCTCTTGAGGACGGTGGCAACCCTGAACGTGCCAAAATAAAACACCTCTACGGATGTATAGTACAAGCATTACGAGACAGTGCCACTAGTATATTTAGAAATACTACTACACCAAAATATAAGCAAGTTTGTGGATGGAATGAATTTGTCGCAGACAAATACGAAAAATCAAGACAAGCGATGCTCACCTGGATTGATAATGGGAGACCGCACAATGGTCCCATCGCCGAGGATAGAAGGACAAAGCGTGCCGCCTTCAAAACAGCTCTAAAACAATGCCAAAAGAATTCGACACAACTCCAGATGGATAAAATAGCAGCGGACTTAGATAATCGGGACTTCAAATCATTTTGGAACAAGTCTAATAAAATGTTGAACATGCGTTCCAAAGTTTCGTGCAACATAAACGGAGAAACAAATCCTGAAGTAATTGCCAATATTTTCAAAAAACATTTCGCGACTACTACGCCGACCATCTCCTCAAACGAAACGCATTTGAACGCCTATGATGATATTGACCCCATAGTCACTGCAAACATGGTGAAAACCGCCATTAAAAACATGAAATCCGGAACATCAGCAGGACATGACGGCTTAAGTATCGAACACGTCAAAAATGCAGGGGTAGCGATTCTGAAACTACTGGCAACATTGTTTACCGATATCATAAAGAGTGGTTATCTACCCAAAGACATGACAAAGACAATCATAATACCGATAGTAAAATCTAAACTGACAGACAGAACTTTACAGGAAAATTACAGACCGATATCCATCGCCACAGCGACCGCCAGAATATTTGAACGAGTTCTCTTAGACCAAGTCGGACCCCAATTGAAAACGAAAGACAATCAGATGGGTTTCAAAACAGAATGCTCCACGGACTCAGCCATATTCTGCGTAAAACGGACGCTGGAATACTACAGGAAAAGAAAAACAACAACTTACGCATGCTTTTTGGATCTTAGTAAGGCATTCGACAGAGTTTCCCACCCCCTACTATGGAAAAAACTAAAGGAAAGAGGGATACCATGGAAAGTGGTAAAAATTCTCGAATCATGGCATCGCCAACAGGAAAACCTTGTAAAGTGGAAAGATGGTTTCTCAGAACCCTATTTCTTGAAAAGCGGGGTCAGACAGGGTGGATGTATGTCCCCAGTACTGTTCAACTTATACATGGACGAATTAACCCACAGGTTAAACAATGCTGGAGTGGGCTGCCACATCGGAGGTCTATGTGTTAACAATATGAGCTACGCAGATGATATGGTTCTGATGGCACCGTCAATACGGGGATTAAGAATTCTCCTGAAAATCTGTGAGGAATTTGCTCACGAAACCAACATGATCTATAATGCGAAAAAAACAGCACTGTTGGTCATAAAACACGGGGAAGGCCCAAAAAACATTCCCCCAGTCTTTTTGAATGGTGAGATTCTGAAAACAGTAGAAACCACAAAATATCTAGGACATATCATCAACAACAAGTTAACGGATGATGAAGATATTGACAGGCAGAGGCGTGTACTGAGTATAAAATGTAACATGCTCAGTAGAAGATTCCGGCTCTGTAGTCCACGAGTGAAAAGGACGCTCTTCTTAGCCTTTTGCACCACCCTGTACACATGCGAGCTCTGGGCTAATTTCAAGAAAAGAACAATGGAAAGGCTTCGGGTTCAATATAATAACGCTTACCGATTGATGTTCGGACTCCCCAGGCACTGCAGTGCCTCCTCGATGTTAACAGAAGGGCGAGTTCCAGGATTTACAGCTCTGTTAAGAACCAGGATTGCAGGACTGAGGGAAAGGATAAACCATTCCAGAAACACTATTATCATAGAATCGCGTCTGACTTCAGGATCGAGCATTGAAGACCATTGGAGAAAGATACTTGCTCCCACAATCTTAGATCCGTTGGATTCCCGTGCTTCTCTGCTTTAACTTAATTTCATTTTTAATTTTTTAATCTCTTTTTATTTATTTTATTTATGTTACTCTATGTAAATATTATTTGTACTTATCTCATCTATGGGATGTGTGGGATTGCACTAACCTCCCAACATCCTGGAATAAAGAATTTATTATTTATTTATTATTATTATTTATATAAATCAGCCATATTTGGACCGTTCCTTAAAAATACGTTGTTGTGTGAAGGAGTATAATTGTCAACCTTTGGAAAGAGTAGACAATATCGAATATCTTGGCTTAATAATTGATAGAAATCTAAAATGGAACAATCATATTATTATATTTAAAAACAAAATAAGAAAGTTAGCCTATATTTTCAAGACTCTAAGAAATATTTTGGACAGTTACATAAGACACGGTATATTATGCGCTTCTTCAATCAATGCTTTCATATAATGTTATCTGTTGGGGTTCAGGTCACAAGACTACCTTAAAGCCTTTATAATTTAAAAATATATGAATAAGAAAAGTTTTTTTGTAGTTGTCACAGTTTTTATATAGTGGAAGTAAAATTATGTCAGTAAGGCAGTTGTACATAAAACGGGCTCTCTGTACATTTTTCAACAACACAATATCACAAAAAGTGAGCAACACTAGATTGGGTTCTTCTTTAATGTTTTAGAAGGTGAATACCAGAACATCTTTTGGACAAAGGAGTTTTTCTTATAAAGCTCCGTTGCTTTACAATATGCGTAGTAAAAATATAAAAAAATCGTAGGTTCGTTAAATCTATTAAAGAAATGGTAAAAAATTCTATACTAGCTGAGAGTGGTGATTTTGGACTACCCATATCGCGGCTTTTGTCATAAATTACCGTAGTAACCCATATTCTATATAATCCATATCTATGGATGTATTATGTACTTTTCTTATTTGATTATTATTATTTTTTTTTTTTTTAAATGCTCATCTCGACACAGGATTTCCTTAATGAGATGAGCGGGGGAAGGATTATATTGTAATGTACCATTTTATGAAATAATAAATAAGTAAATAATAATCATCACATTCCTTGTGGCGGGCTTTCATGAAAAATGTCTCTTGCCATGAATTTACTTTTAAAGGCCCACACATTTAAAATGCCTCTACTTTTAATTAAAACGTTAAACTTGTAAGGTATTTTTAACTATCATGACATCATCTACATAAATTCCAGGAATTTAAATGAAATTTGTAAAGTGCTTCAGATTTACAAACAGTACAACGAAAACACGAAAACGCCTACGTAAAATGTTTTCCGCAATCTCAAGTACAGCGCTGTACGTTAGATGTATACACAGTAGGGTAATTAGCGTTCTCCTGATGAAACGGTTGTTGTTTCATCAAGTGTTTTCCTGTATGAATTTATGTTAGAGTAATGTGTGCGTAGTTAGAATTTATAAATTGCCTTTTGAAAAATCAATATTCAAGGGTTCATTGCCTAGTCGATTATGTAAAATAATTAGTGATGTTTTATTAATATAGAATCTAGCAACCAATTTAATGTTATTATAACCATTGAGTTATGCATGAATAGAGTATTCATTCCTTGCAATATCATTGTGAAATATTGTTCCCGTGCGGGAAGTAGGAAAGGGTGTGGTGGCTGTCGATGTCACCCGAATCCTTCCGACCGCGAACGAACTCAACGATCGACCGAAGGTGACTGGCGACCTCGCAAATACTTGAGTACGAGTTTTTAACATTAATGCGTCAATTTATACGACTACTGATTATGGAAAAACCCTACTTAATGGTGAAAGGTTGCTTTCTCCATATTTTCAAGCACGACTTAGGCAATATCTCAGTGGGCATGTAGGCATTTTGAAGTTATCGCCAGAGACCTGCGTCCGGCGAGCGCTTGTAACAATGAATCGATATGCGTTGCCCATACTTCGAACGCCAAAGCAAGCTCTTTCTGTATACCTCAGTGATTATAACTAAGTATAACGAACGAAGATTTTGATTAAAAACATTTGAGCACAGAGTTCTACATAGCAAATTTGAGAATGTAAGTGAGAATAATTAACAGTCCTCAATGGAGTTTCAATACTAATCCCGATGTCCGACAGCGAGGTTTGAAAAGACAAATGTTGACTTCTTTTCGTAGAAATGAGATCCTGGAGACATATGTGTTCAAAACTATGTATTCGAAATAATAAATGAATAGGAATAACGGAGCACAAATGTAGAAAAAAATGTACGTATGAAGACAGAGTTGTGTTGCAATTTATTTCACCTACCAGTGGCGTGCTGTAATAAACGCTGAAAACCCTTGCCTACCCCAAGAAAAACAAACCATTAAAACAATTTGAAAATATTCAATAGTATCAAAAATATGGTTAATTACTGTAAATGATTTTTTCCATAAAGTTGGGAATATTTAAATGTCACATTCGTTCTTCACCAGCAAATGGTATCTGTTTGACCAATCCACACCAATATAATTTATACCCGAACTTGGAGAAAGACTAACTTTGGTCGTTTATTTTTAACACCACGCAGGAGGTCCTGAGAAAAATAATTTCCCTCAGGGCCTATGTCATCTTTTGGGATGCTGTATGGAGGGTTTTCTTCAAGGAAAGGAAGAAAAGGAAGTTTTGGGAAGGTAAAAAGTATGGGGGTTGGGTAGAAATCTAGGGATCAGTGTATCCAGGAGTGACGAACATATCAAAATATCCCTCCCATTTTGGCGTGAGGTGATGGGTCGAGAGATCTGTGGAGAGGTCAAAGGGTTTCCCCAAATAAGCACTACCCAAACCAGCATCTCCCGATCTGGCACGCCACGCTGCTGGTGGGTAGGCGCATCCTGAACACATCTCACCCGATGAACCTGGGCACCCCTGCTAATTCACCAAACGTGGTAAACCACTTGGGGTGACCAAAAGCAAATGTTATCCAATAAATGGTTCCCGGGGCGGCGGTACCCGAACCCGTATCCCATATTTTTTATTTGTATTTTTTTTATTTCTTGCTTGAGCAATCCAAATGATTTACAAAACTCAATGTAGGACGAGAGGAACTTACAATACATAGGTGGAAGTTAATAGGTACAATTTTATATTGGTATTTCGATATCAAAATAAGTTTCACATTCGAAACAGTACAAAAATAGAAGAAGGGAGCAAATAAGAGCAAACAAAAAAGGAAACAACAGCGATATATACACATAAGGTAGGAATTTAGAAGAAGGTACTTACCCAATAATACATTGATAAAAATAGATAATGCTCGATTACAAATACAGGTGATAGAAAAGGAGAGAGAAAGAAACTGCTCACTACCCACAGCCTACTCACGTGGAAAACTGGCTTGATAATTAGTGACTGCGATTGTCAGTTCATACCCGCAATAAGAATCTACATTTGAAAACTAAATCAACAAAATATACTTTTAAAAGAAAAAATTTTATTAAATTTTATTAAATTATTTATTGGAAAATTTGTATAGCGCCGCTTTTGTGAGATATCACCTCAGGGGCGCTTTACAGTTGATGCAGGTATTACAAAAAATATAAATAAATAAAAATATAAAAAATAAATAAATAAAAAATATAAAAAATTAAATAAAATGGAGTACAGGAACAGACACGAAGAAAGAAGATGGAGACTCTGCAGCAAGAATCCTAGGTGGTGAAGAAACTGGACCAGCTGCTGCAGCGAGAGAGTCCATTGCGTCCACCAACAGTGCCAGAACGAGGTTTTTCATCCGTCCAGGTATGTGTCAGCTGCTAATAAAGCGCTGACACAATATCCTCACATAGATAACAGACCTTGGCAGCACCGCTGTGACATTCGGCGAGTCCATCATTCATCTACACGTAATTCTGTTCCTGGTGATTGTTTTAGTTTGTGGTACATTGTGCCCGCAATAAAAAGCGACGGTCGGGATCATAAATTACCCTGGGTTTAGCGAAACACTTGTTAGGGCCTTTAGAGTTTCCGAAAATTCCGTTGAAAACGTCTGGCGTACCAACAGTTACGGATCCTCGTCGAATTTCGAATATTTTTTGGCAGAATTATCGATTATTCACCTTTAACACACTGCACTCTAATCACATTACTATAAAGTTCTGATTACTGGTTGTTAAGTTTATTTAAAATGTTTATTGACTAATTTCAAAAATAATTTCAAAGGAATGTAGCCTCATTTACCTTGAAAATACAAAATAAATCGCACAGCGGTTGGAGGACGCGTTAGAGGACGCGTCCGGCTGCCACGAAGGGTGCTACATTACTGCATAAATGTTTCTTATTTTTAAATTAAAGCATAATGAGCGGATATAATAAAGCAGGAAAAATAATATTTTTACGGAACGGCACACCACCGAACATTTTGTGGGGTAATTAGATATCGACAGTTACGCAACTCATTTTCGCATTTCGGAAGAACAATGGAAGATTTTATATATCAAAATTCACAATTTTACGTGGGTAAAATTACTATACCCTTAATTATTATTATATGCCAAAATATTCTAGTTTATCATCTCAAGACGAAATATCTCTCTTAATTATGATATCATAATAATCAACAAATAGACAAGCTGATTACACTTTGGAATTGGTACTGCCTTGGGACAAAGAAGATCTGAATTTTTATCTGTATAATTACATAAAATAAACACAACGAACTCTCACCCAGTATTAAATAAATTAAAACAATTATAACTACATTAAGTCTAGCAAATCTTGAATCTGAAGGAATTATCAGAAACATAAATATTTGATATTTTTTACAACATCACAGAATAACTGATAATACGTTACCCAATCCTTAAACCTCAGACGTAGCTAAAAACCCTCTGTTAAAAACCGAATTCGACTCAGTACACTCTCTCCCAGCGAGAAGAACTAATAAAATATTTTATTTCTTTGAAAATATTATATTATTCAAATTCATCTACCTTCCCATTTATTCCATTCCTTCGTCTATTTATCCTAAGCCTATTTCCCCCCTCGCCCCTCTCCATATATTGTGGCAAAAAACTCTTATATTTTAACACTCAATAAAAGTGAAAGTTCATAATTGCCTGTGTCGACCACTTTAATGCACGCTAATTTTAAGATTTGCTGACAACTTCCGAGAAAGAAATAAATGAAAAAGCATGACATTCTTTCATATTGATATTGTAATTTTCATGCAATGGAAGCGTGAAAAATATTTATATTCTGTCAGAAAACAATTAAAACATTGAAGTACATTCCTCTTACTACATTTCATATATTTTAAAGGACTGCACCACCCTCTCTTATATCTGAAATAAATATTTCACAAAATTATTAATTGTTTTACCAGATGGATCGTAGAATCAACCATTCAAGAATTTCATTTGCGTTTGAAGATTTTAGCAGCTTCGGTCGGACTGAGCATGTTTTCAACTGCTGAATAGTTTTAAAATAAATGCCTTTTGTCCTATCTGAGGAATCCTTCCACCTGAAAATGCCACCAGCGTTATTCGTGGCATTCGTATTTAATTTTATAACAATCGGAATACGAACATTTTTTCCAATCTCAGTCAACTAGTTTAAAAATAGCTACCTACCGAGGTACTACCAGCATACGAGCATAAACTTTCAACTTACATACAAAATATATTGTAAAATTATACGAATACTATGCATTTTTTTAAATTGTTATTTTTGTGAAATAAGAGTAAGTAATGACCCTAGTGCATTTATTTAAAATACCCAAATAAAATAAGGCTGTTTAATTTTCCGATGAACTTCTGATTTCGGTATTTTCAGGAATGCAAAGTTTGAATAAGTAAGATGGAGACATTCCTTAACATTGTTATGTTCTGTAAATTGTTAAACAAACCATCCAGCAAATTCTATTCTGGAAGTTAGAGACAGTTATTCTGTAGTATAAGAATATTGAGAAAGGTGAGGCGAAGACTCGTGCAGCTGCTCTGAACGAAGCTTACTAATTATATATTCCGTGATCCGTAACTATTATTTAGACGTGAAACAACCAAACAACATATGGCGTGACTAGAAACTTAGTCACCTCTACTGGGAAATGTCTTCGCACTCATTTAAAATTAACTGAATATTTATTTATTTATAATTTCACGCCCGGCTGGGCTTTTACATATATAATCTTTTATTTTTTACAAAAAACATCTAAATAAGCACAACAAAATCAAAGCAAGATCAAAGCAAAATCAAAAAACAAAATCAAAATGAAAATAGAAGACAACATAAAAAAACAACCTCTAAAATAAAAATAAAGTCAAACACTAAATAAAATCGAAACTAAGTACTCCACCATGTAAGATGGAAAAATTTAACACTAAGAAAATTACAATACATGGACACGATAAACAGAGCTACGTAGTTTATATAATTAAATTATATTAATTTTGATGTTCTTCTTTCTGAAATAAATTATTATGTATTTTATCATCGAAGAAGATTATACCAATAAACCTAAACAAAACGTGAACCAAAACACAGGAAATAAAAAAAAATGTTACTGTCGCAACAAGGAATCGAGCCAAGGATTTCTTGTATTACCGGGACAGCGTCATTTATGTACTTATTTATTCACGACTTGAAAGCATTGAAAATACCCATATGTATGAAGAACGAATAAGCACTAGAGCCTTGAGACATTTACATGTAAAATCTTTTAACATCCCAGTTAGTCAAACCTATGGAAAAAAATCTTTAAATACAATGCTATTAAGCTATTCAATTCTCTTCCTATTGACATTAGAAACACAAAAACCAAAATTTTCTTTAAAAATTAAATCATTGATTACCTCCAATAAAAATATACATTAGAAGTATTTCATAACATACTAAAAATTATGCCTACTGTGTATATATATAAAATGCCTTTTGGTCAAACTGAAACCTTATTAATTAATTACTTAAAATTATTATCGCTTCACCTTCATCTTCTACATTATTTTTTTTTTTTTTTTTTTATATTTACTCCACACAGGAGGCCCTGAAGAAAATAATTTCCCTCGGGGCCTATGTCATCTTTGGGGATGCTGTGTGGAGGGTCTTTTTTTGGAGAGGAAGGAGTGAACATGGGTCTTGAAGAGTCCCATGTTGTAGGAGGGAGGAAACACAGAGGCCGGCAGTTCGTTCCACAGCCGAGCTGTTGAACTTAAGAACGAATCGTAGAAGCGACCCGTTCTCATGTGACAAGTGTCAACTGTGTACAAATGTTGGGCGCGCGTTTGGCGTGTATCCCGACTACGCACCGGTGCCGAAGGGATCAATGACGCTAGTTCCTCAGAGCATCTTCCATTGTAATACCGATAGAACAAGGACAGCATACCTACCTGACGCCTGTGCTCTAAAGATTGCAGTCCGTTTGTTAAGATTGGGGAATCTATCAAACGGACCGCCCGTTTCTGCACAGAGTCAAGGGTTTTTTTCAGGTATTTTGGGGCTCCAGACCAGAGATGGCTGCCAAATTCGACAGTAGGGCGCACTCACGATTTGTACAGGGTGAGCAGTTGTGTACTATTAAAGTATCTGCGGGCCCTGTACAGTACGCCCAGCTTCTGAGAGGCCAACTTTACTCTGGCTTCGATGGAGCCCCCGTACCTGAGCTGGTCACTTATAGTTACACCAAGCATATCAATGGAAGGCCTGTTCGGAAGATTGCTTCCGTTGATTGAATTGTATACAAAAAAAATAATGATTTTAGTTTAATCTGACATTTTCACAATATTGTATAAACTAAAACCTAGTTAACAACCACTCTGTAAATTGCCATCTCAACACAGGCGTTCCACACCTAGTGAGATGGGCAATACGTCACTATTGTAACTAAAAATGTAATATTAAAATAAATAAAATAAAAATTGTTAACATTGCTGTAAGAAAGTTGTTCAGGAGTATCATTGTTGTAAGTAAGTGTACCAAAGCAGGGGGTGTCATACAATGTGTTTATTCTAATTATTTGGATTTTCCTGTCTTCATTGTTGTTTCTTGCTTTTCAACTAACATAATATTTGTAGATATAATATTTATTTGTGAAATACCTTATTTGAAATACTTACTTATTTTACTGTTGTCAAGTGGGTATCTATTACTATCTTTATTATAATTACGGTTTCCTAGAAATTTCACTTGGTGAAGTAAAGTTATATTTAAAAGGGCACATATTTCACATAGGTGTAGACATGATATTTTAATATACTCGATATAAAGTTAATATATATCTAGAACATGTGATAAAAGTTACAATGGAAATTGGAGCGGAGATTTGGCAAATATATTCCGCACATATCTTATTGTTTATTTAAGACATAGTTTGGCTTTATTATTTTAACAATTATTTTACAAGAAATAATTATTAGCCTGAAACACTCATCCACATTGAAAAATCCCCTGATAAAAGATACATGACGCCAACGGGAAATCTTGTCTTAAACATTAGTTTACCAAAAAAATAATGATTAATATTTGACAAGTTCTAGTATCTTCACCAAAAAATGTAGACAATTTGTCTCGACGCCATCTAGTGAGAGAGTTAGCACTTACAATGCCTTTCTCATATAAAATAAAGTTGGTTGTTTTCAGGTGAAAAAATGTAACAAGCAGTAATTGTTGAATGAAACACTAGTATATCTGATAATATTAATACTCCAGCGTCTGGACGGTGTAGGCCCTCTGATTGGTCAAATTTAAATTGTCTGTTTCGGCTAAATTCCGCTAACTTGAAAGTTAAGACACGATTTCATACTAAAATAGGATCGCCTCATAATAATACGAGATTTCTTCAAAAGCAACGTTTCTGCTCATATAATTTTTGGATAATATCGAAGAAAATATGTTTTAGAAAGTTCATAATCCATTGGATTAATTACATTACAATGAAAATTATCCACAGTTACGTGATTATGCTTGACGTTTATAAAAAAAATACGCGTCCCTTCAATGGCCGATACGCACGGCTATAGATGGTCGACAGAGAGCGCACCTCTGGCGGTTTAAAAACGAACCAAATGAATGGCGCGAATATTTAAATATGCAGCTCACAATATTTGACTACTTACGATTAACAAGCGTTTACTAAGAAGATTTCTTCTGGAAGCTTATCACTTTGTAATGGCATTTTTCATTATTATTTATATATTTTTTGTTTATTAATTATAACTGATTTTATATTGACATGTTTTCTAATTTCTAAAATTTCAAAATTATTTATTTGCGGTGCTTTATATCCTGAGTGAAGTATTTTAAGACCTGATTTTTTTTATCGAAAGTGTGATCATTATTCAAAAGATGATTTGCAAACTCAGATTCACTATTTCAAAGACCGTTTGAAGAGAATATGTTTAATTTTTTTATTTAGTATTTCAACTATCAATTTATTTGAATAACCGTTATTAAATGCTATTTGTCTTATGAATATATTGTTTTATGGTTATATGCTATTTGTTTTTTTCAGGTCTTAAAATACTTCACTATAAATAATTTTGAAATTTTAGAAATGAGGAAACATGTTAATATAAAAGCAGATATAATTAACAAGAATTTTTTTACAAACTCTCTTTTAAATATTTTCCCACTCAACTGGTCTTTCCCGTCTAACGATATTGTAATTCCTAATTATTATAAACCCAGCCTACTGTTACCCCTCCCCCTCCTTCCACTTCTTCTTTCCCAATTGCAATCTATATTTAATTTTTGATTTCGGTGTATACACAATAAAATGTAAACATTATATTTTTTCATTTATTGGACAATTTGCATAGCGCCGCTTTTGTGAGATATCACCTCAGGGGCGCTATATTGTAATAATCTACCTTTATATATAAATTTTTACTCTCCTGATGATGTTGTATATATAATCTAACTTTAAACTTTATTAGATACAGTAAAAGTTGTAGGTAAAGAATTACCACCAGTTGGAGTAAAATTAACACCTTTTAATTAAACCGACTGCTAATCTCATCGCACAATTCCCCTCCTTTTATTCATAAACACTGGTACAATTAATAAATATGTAATAATCTATTATTTAAGTCAACTTTTTTATAAATATCTTTAATGGTGACAAACTAAACGATATTGATTCAACTTATAGACATTGACGGTTGTAACACATATTTAAGCACTGCAAGTCTCCTATGAGCTAATTATATTAGGTACCTAAGATAACAGTTAATATCAGTTGTAGACATGTAGTCAATAATAGTGTTTCATTTGAAATAATCCATCACAAATACGTAAAATTTCATTTATTCAAACAACTGTCATTCTTATTATGCGTAAATTTAGCAGGTTATTATTAATTAACTCCTTCCTGTTCCGTGTTTTAACAATATATATACTCACCCTCTCTATGTGAATGTCCTAATATCTATCTATTAAATGTAACTGTTGTTAATATCACTTAAAATGGGCGAAGCCTAACGTAGTGCCGCCCGCAGGGCCTAGCAGTTAAAAACCCGCGGAGCGGGTTTTTAACTGCTAGTATTGAATTATTTCGCGGATAAGAGATAAGCCGCCATAGCTCAGTGGTCAGAGCTGTCGACCGGAAATCGAAAGGACACGGGTTCACGTCCCGTTGGCGTCATGTATCTTTTATCAGGAGATTTTTCAATGTGGATGAGTGTTTCAGGCTAATAATTATTGCTTATAAAATAATTGTTACCCTTTGTGCTATGCATAAAAAATCTTGTCTTAAACATTAGTTTACAAAAAAATAATAATTTATTATTTTAGTTATGAGGGTTATTACAGCGATAAAGGGTGTAAATGAAGAAATATTAATGATATGTAATCTAAAGAACCATATGCTCACAGACCTCACCATTTATCTACGTGTTGATTTTACAGTAATATTATTATTTAGTAATAAAATCATAGCATTTTTATTCGTATATTACTAAATATATTCACGAAACTGTCGCACAAAAAGATATATATTTCACCATCTCTTCCCTTCAGGCCTCGGAAGGACATCACTAGCCACAAACATCATGTAGCATTATAGTCTCTGAAGGACATCACTAGCCACAAACTTCATGTACCATTATAGTCTCTGAAAGACATCACTAGCCACAAACATCATGTACCATTATAGTCTCTGAAGGACATCACTAGCCACAAACATCATGTACCATTATAGTCTCTGAAGGACATCACTAGCCACAAACATCATGTACCATTATAGTCTCTGAAGGACATCACTACCCACAAACATGATATTCCATTAGAGACTCTGAAGGACAGAACTGACCGGGGCGTCCATACATTATAAAAGAACTTTTATATTTTTTTTCTATAATGCGTAGATATGTAATTTTTTCGTCATTGGAAATATAAATAATTATTCTGCTCAGTTTGTATAAAACATTTATACAATATTACATGGATAAAATAAAAATTGTCAAAGTGCATGATTACAAATTAGCGGGATTTTTTCAGTGACAGTTGAAAGTTAAAAAAAAACATTTATATTTTTTTATTGTATAAAATGTATAGAAAGTGAAGTAACGATTTTATTTCTATTACCCATACAAAAGAATTGTGTTTTATAAATATCGAATTCTTTCAAATTATGAAGTCAAAATGTCCCGATAAGTTTTTCATTTAGAATTTTCATGATTGATATTAAAAAAATATTTTTTTTAAACATTAATGTTTTTTAAAAATACAAACATTTCGAAGGTAATTTTATTAAATTTCTAAAATAGTATTTATTTTGACGACAAATTAAAAAAATAAGAAATATGTAACACATTTTAAATACCTCGGGATCATTCCAAAATAAATTTCACCATGTCGTTGGGAAATATTTTAAAACCTGAAGGGTTAAAAATTTAATAATTTCCTGAAAAACTGGGAACATAAGTAGATTTATGAGCAAAGAAGGAAGACAAAACTAGATCACAGTATTATTCACGTCCGGACTATTCAACGGAAAAATTCTCGGAATAACATTAATAACGAACGAAAGAAACGGGAACTTGTGTAGGTATGTACTGATAATTTGAGAATCTTTTTTTAGAATGTTTTATAATTATCTACTTGAAATAGGAAAAATAAATAAAAGGAAAAGGGTTAAAAGCAATGTTACTTCAGAAAATACCTGGCATTCATATTTAGTCACTAAATATATTTTGTATCGACTTTTCGCAATCTCGCAAATCTTTGTACATGTTCTAATGCATTTAAATTCCTCTTTTACACAAGTTTCAACCAATGTAGTTTCAGATTGGAAATAAATGAAAATGTATAATACATAAAAAAGTGTTTTTAAAAATGTTTGTACTTTTTATGTTTGTTTGTATATTTTCCAAAAATGCATAATATAAGCTATAGACACCACAAATAATCTTTCCCAATTAATGACGATATCAGAATTTCTTTAATTAAATATAGATACGGGACGGTGTTCGA
The DNA here is from genome assembly GCF_061612785.1 of Hesperophylax consimilis. Taxonomy (NCBI): domain Eukaryota; kingdom Metazoa; phylum Arthropoda; class Insecta; order Trichoptera; family Limnephilidae; genus Hesperophylax; species Hesperophylax consimilis. Next base: position 3,293,219 of record NC_142836.1, read on the forward strand.
CAGTTGTGTCTAAGACGAGACAATACCCTAAAATAACGTTTGAATCTTAACGATGTAAGTGTAGAAGTCGTGTACAAGAATATGCGACGCGCGGCCCTGTGTGTTGAACAGACCTTTGGTTGAATTTGCTTTATCAAATCTCTAAAATCGTCGAGCAAACCTCCCTTATTAGAGTATCACGTTGGCTTAACTGACTAAATTAATAAATTTGCCTATTAAAAACATATGTCTTTCCAATATTCGACATAAATAGAGCAAATATGAAGAAAACAATCAAAAAAATGGTTGCATTACAAAAACGCAACTGCACAAACTTTTTTAAAATACCCGAATTTCAGCGACCAACAATATCAATACTAATATGTTGATGCAAAGAAGAAACCTAAACCGTCTTACTCGTAATAGATAATACGGAGGGATAAGAACAGGTTAGTAGAAAACGTTCTCATAATCACCCGCAATCGTATTGCGTATACCGGCCGTAATCCCGCAGTATTAGTGGCGTATTACCATCGAATTAAAACGGAGATAGCGGAATTAGTTAATAATCCGGTTGATTTAACAAATATCGATTGATTGCGCAAATGTAAAAAACAGTAGCAGCAACCCATAGCAATAACCCATAGCAGGTGTATTAGGGAATCTTTATAAGTAAGACTAATCATGTTTATATTTGTACTCACTGGACTTTAAGAGGAAACCCGGGCGCTGAGAAATTTGAACAATAGGTATTTTAAAAATCACTTGCTATTTCACTCTGCTCAGCGAGCGCGCTATCGATGTGTAGGTACCCACCCAACTAAGAGTGTGTGTGTGTGCATGTTACGCTTGACTCCCGCCTCTCCCGCACCCCGCCTCCTCCGCCTCCCGCATCTCCCGTCTTCCGTCCTTCGTCATATATCTGGTTATCTTTCCAACTTATTTCTCCGTTACTGATTTTGTCTCGGCGTATAATCTCGACGAAATGGATTTTGATAGGATTTTCACTATCATTTAAAGATTTTCTTCCGAAAGGTTTACACACGTAATTTATAAATATGTATTATATTTATAAAAAGTAGAGGAAAGTCATTGTGTAATCAAGTGATTTACAATATATTTTTGGGCGCTTAAATTGCTAACGCTGGCTAAACCTTGTGAGATACATCAAAATAATGTACTACTAATTAATTGTATTGCTCTTACTTACTTGACCGGTCAGTGGCTGAGGGGGCATTGCGTTTGGGTCCCACCCGGGCGTCCCATGTTCGATTCCTCGGCTGGCTAAGTTCTCCATCACAAAACAAGCAATACCTTCCGCTTAGTGTGGTGGTAGTAGGAGTTTTTCAAATGTTAGGTTATTCGAAACAAGGGAATGTTTGTCTTTCTTTTAAAAATTAAAAAAAATCTTACTACCCATATAGGTACACCTACTAAAAGATGTAGGTGCGTACATTTGAACTGGCTCCGTGGTTGAAGGTTAAGGCTCTTGGCTACGAATCTGCAGGTCGCGGCGTGCGCAAGTAAATTTTATCAAATTAATTTGTGTCGTTTTGCTGAATTAATCCATAAAAAATAATATAAAATACTTGTTTGGACAGATAGTTATCTTTTTTGTTTATCAAAACTTAATTAAACCATTCAAGTTGTTTGAGACAGGGAAAAGTATTAAAATAAAATATTTATTTTTTATTTTAGTAAAATTCCTGAAATCAACAGGTTTTAATTCCCTTGCGATGTTTATTTGACCAAAATGACCAATTTTTACCACATAAACATCGCAAGTGACCAATTTTCGATATAATATTGCAATTTTTTGTTCACTATTTTGTTTTACGAATCTTATTATTGTGTTTTTTCAATAGAGCCAACGCCAAAGCCATTCGTTGAAATTTTGAAAATGACATGAAAGCCATAACACCCTTGCCAATCACCACACTGCAAATCGGATGGTGTGGAGGAAACCTCCATTTTTTTCCACTCTACCTCCAGACATGACGGGGTTCTGAAAATCGGATCATGAGTAAAAATGAACTAGTATTTAAATATCCATGTAACTCGAAAATAATAGAAAATGTCATGACTAAACGGAGCAACTTTTCATAATTTGTTTTGTTATAACAGATCACCACGCAAATGGCATCTTTTTAAAAATATAAATTTAAAAAAAAATCTTTATTTATTCTAAGTTGAGGATTTTTTGACTTTCATGCTTGGTACATGTCCGTGTTACGACCAAATTCTATATCGGGTTGCTACAGGGTTTTGTTATAATACTCGTCCAAATAAGTCGCGTCTCAACTTGAGCGCGCACATACAATAGTCAGGTGGCTTCTTGCTGCTAACTCATCTTCAGTCGCGTCGCGACGTGAGCGTGCGTTTAGACTGGTCTCCCGATCCGGCCTGCCACGCAACTGGCGGACCGATGCATATATCGCCAAGACCCGGACAATCCTCACCCTCATGAACCCGGGCACCCCTGCTCAAGTCACCAAACGTAGCGAACTACTTGGGGTGACCTATGACAAAGGTTATCCAATAAATGGTTCCCGGGGCGGCGGTACCCATAACCACCTCCCAAATTGAAAATTATTATAGTACTTGACGTATACAAATTGAATTTGGTCCAATTTTAGTAAGATCGGCAAGTATGGTATGCTCGAAATAAGTCACTAAACCAAAAAAAACTAATAAAATATATCAATAACTCGGGAAAAGACAACACTAGTGCACCGACACAATTCGATATACTACGCTACATCACTTTGCTGTATATTTATTTGTCGAAATAGAAGTTAAATAAATAAAATAACAATATACATTATAGGTTATTGAAGAATTATAATATTATGCTAGTTACCCAAAAGTTATTTAAAAAAAATTATCCATTTGAGTGTTTTGTATCCATATTGGCAATACGGAACGAAATTACCTCGGAGTTGGTCTGGCCGTAACGGATGTTTTTTTTACAGATATTATTTTACGTAAAATTATGAAATTAAAGTAAGAATATCGGAATACTTCACCAAACAAACACAAAAGTGACCAAACGGAAAAAATAATAAAAAAACATCGATTACTCGGGACAACACAACACTAGAATATCGAATATCGATTTATGACTGCGTGACATCACTTCGCACAAATACATACGTATTTATCTAAACCCTGTCCCCCCGACCATTACCTCCCGAATACTGAGCGAAAGGGACACATGCATCTCGGGCTACAAATACCTAAATGAAATCTTCAAAATTGAGGTTTTGTATTTCCCATTTTTCTCCTCCAAAAGTTAACCGATTTTCAATTTTTTTTTACCAACTACATAAAAAGAAACTATTATATGTCGGACCGTTTTGCGTTTTTTCAAAATATATTGTCTTTTTTTTTATTTTTATTAACACACAAATAACATTGTTTACATCACTTTGTTTCGATACAAAATCTCAACATGTTTCATGAACCAAGTTCACTTCATCAGGAGCACAAGTATACTAAAGTTATAATTAAAATTAGGTCTAGAAAGAAGAGGTAGAAGGAGCGGGGAGGGGTAAGAGTGGGGGAGGGTTATTCAAAGTAGGAATTAAAATATCATTAGACGGGAAAGACCGGGTAATTGGGAAAATATTTAAAATGGGGTTTATAAAATTTTTTTGTTTATTAATAATATCTGCTTTCATATTCACGTGTTTTCTTATTTCTAGAATTTCAAAATTATTGATTTGAGATACCTTGTAACCAGAATGTAGAATTTTAAAACCTGAATTAATATCGAAAGTATGGTCGTTATTTAATAAATGATCCGCAAATTCTGATTCACAGTTTCCCTTTAAAGCCCTAAGATGTTCTTTAATTCTGATCTCAAAGTTTCTATTAGTTTTTCCTATATAAAAGGAATTACAATCATTACAGTTGAGTTTATAAACACCTGATTTTTTAGTTTGACTATCAATATATTTATTATTAAGAATATATTTTTTAATTTGTTATTCGTATAAAACGCCGGTTGAATAGTGAAGGGGATGTTTTTATTTATAATTTTGGAAGTATCATTATCTACAAATAGAATTCTACGCCATTGTTTGTTTGTATCTTTATAAATAGGATAAATATAAATTTAAAGAATTTATGTTTAATTTTTTTTATTTATTATTTCATCTATCAATTTATTAGGATAGCCGTTATTAGATGCTATTTGTTTTGTGATATTTAATTCTGAGATATAATTAGGATCCAACAAAGGAATCGAAATTAATCTATTAAGCATAGAATGGAAAGCTGCGACTTTTTGAGAAAAGGGATGATTTGATGAATTATGTATGACAATATCAGTGTACGTATCTTTACGGAAAATATTAAAATCTATTTTATTACCTATTATTGTTAAATTTAAATCTAAGAAATTTAAACTCTTATCTATACCTATTTCTTATGTAAATTGAATATTTTTGTGTATTTTATTTAAAAAGTTTAAGAACATGTTCAATTGTCTTTCTGTTCCTAACCAAATGCAAAAAATGTCGTCCACATATCTCTTCCAACAATATACATTTTTAAGTAACAAAGCACCGCTATTAAAAATCTTATTTTCTAAATTATTAATAAAAATATCTGCAATCAAAGGACTCGTACTGTTCCCCATGGCCAAGCCATCCTTTTGTTTAAAAATTGTATTGTTAAATTGAAAATAATTTTGTTTAAAAATAACTTCGAAAAATAAAATAAGGTCATGGATAAGGTCTTTCTGTAAGTTAGATGAATTTAATTTAATTTAATATATATATTTTTTTAAATATTAATTCAGGTTTTAAAATACTACATTCTGGTTACAAGGTATCTCAAATCAATAATTTTGAAATTCTAGAAATAAGAAAACACGTGAATATGAAAGCAGATATTATTAATAAACAAAAAAAATTTATAAACCCCATTTTAAATATTTTCCTAATTACCCGGTCTTTCCCGTCTAATGACATTTTAATTCCTACTTTGAATAACCCTCCCCCACTCTTACCCCTCCCCGCTCCTTCTACCTCTTCTTTCTAGACCTAATTTTAATTATAACTTTAGTATACTTGTGCTCCTGATGAAGTGAACTTGGTTCATGAAACATGTTGAGATTTTGTATCGAAATAAAGTGATGTAAACAATGTTATTTGTGTTTAAATAAAAAATAAATAATGCCATCACAAAGTGAAAAGCAGTTAGAAGAAGTTTTCTTCGAAAAATTATATATTGTCTAGTTTGTAGACTGAACGTCTTTTGACTGCGTTTAAATCAGGCAATTTTATTGATTTTTGGAAGGTCATAACTTCTATAAGAAGCAATTTATCAAAAAAAACAAAACGTACCAACACGCAAGTCGCCGATATCTATTTTATGTTAAAAAAATATTTGCTCTAGGGTTAAAATCCAGAAAGATAAATGGGGACTACGTTTGTGTGGAAAAATCAACGCCCGGTTACGTCTTAAGCCAACATAATAGATTATTTCCGGTCTGTTACCTATTTCGCCTCAAGATTTTACCTATATTATCTTTGAGAGTTGTAGAATAAATATTCATTAAACTTTCTCCTGTAGGTACAACTATCTATCAATTTCCGCATCAAATATCAATTACGTTGAGAGAACTTTGAATGGATTCCATTGCAGGTACATTTTATCCGGGGCGATAGAATGTCTTTAAGGATACCCCAGGTTTATTTTGCCACCTAGTTTCCCGCAACCCAAACAAAGCTTTATGTAAATTTACATTAGGCTTGACCGGGCATAAGATAAAACAATGAAAGAAGCCTTTGAAAAGCTAAGAAATCAGCTTTAAGCTTTAATCAGTAATATCAACGAAAACTAAAAGCATCCCTCTTGTATTGTCATCTCACTCACAGAACAAAAGAATTATACTAAAAAGTGAGATTTACATTATTTAATTTTCATTGGAACAACTTTTCTTTTGATAACTTTAAGATGTTATTATCATTAATGTGATATATCCTTGTAGGAGAAGGTAATTCTAATAAATTTAAAGGACACACGAAACATAACAGTGTCAACTGGGAACTAAATAAAGAATCTTTGTCTTACCGGGACAACCCCTCTAACCACTCGGCCATTGGCATCTAATTATTATAGGTCATTTTTGTCGATCTCAGATCTTTTGTAGATGATAAAAATATGGGAAATAAAATTGTGGCAAGATAATATTGTTAATTCTGAATTTGAAATTTGAGATCGATAAAATTGACAAAATAACCTGTTATGCAGTGATCTAATTAATATATACACTGCAAAAATGTTTAATTAGAATAGATTTATATTTCGACAGAGGCATATAAAAACACCAGCTAACATTGCATACAAGTTACCAGTGGTGTGTAATCTATTTATGACAAAATTGTAGCCTGAAACCGTAGTATGATTGTTACAATAATACATACTAGGGAACCTTGATATTATTATTAAATTAAGACTTCAGGATTCATAGTCGACGATCTCAACTAACATATATATACGGGGGTCCTCAAGGGATGTTTTAATATTATATAAAAATCTTCGCGGGTGAAAATGGCGATCGTGAGATGGTTATATTATAGCTTTGTACCTAGTGTTTTGGAAGTTGCTCTGTTATTGAAGAGACATACGCAAGAGATAAGAAACACTCCCTAATCACAAAGAAGGGATATCCGGATTTTCTTGGGTACCTATGTATATATTAGGAAGTTCGGATGCTTCTGGATATATCTGGTTATCGCGCTACATTCACACACATTCATGTTCATCGACTGCGAATGAGGTCATGCTCGGCGAACCGATCCGTTGCGCATATTCGTAAACGGTTCGGCTCGTGATGGACAGATGGACTGCGGACCGATGGTCCGTCACAGGGATACACGGTCGGATCTGTCCTTCAAGCAGATCCGCCCGTGTGAATTCTGCGCATATCCCTAGCAGGAACATATCGGTTAGTTATAACTGTATTCCGGAGACTCTTAAATATTATTTTATTATGTTCCTACCATATTCGTCAGTTTGTAAAGCCAGTTAAGTAAAGGAAAAATCACTTCCCCATCATATGATGCAAACATTAAACATTATATCTTTTTGTAATGAAATCCAAAATGTTAATTTCAAACAACTTTACTGAAAGTGAGATTCTATTTTATTCTTAATCACCCTAGTGTTTTTCGCCTGATGTAATAACATTACTTACTTATTACTTCGTTCAATTTTCATCATGTTCATTCGTTGTAAGATGTTATCTTCGTTCAATTTTCACCATGTTCATTTGTTGTAAGATGATGTCATCGTTCAATTTTCATCATGTTTATTTTGTTTAAGATGTTGTCTTTGTTCAATTTTCATAATGTCATATATTGTTCGTAAAAATATTACCAGATATTTAATGTTCCATTTTGTGATGGTTCATACAGTTTTTCTTACCTACAAAGCTTTAAGACCCTGACTCTGACCACCATCGTTCTACGATTAAAAGAAAGCTTCCAGACTACGCGACGTGACAATGGATTCATTTGCTGCCTCGAATTGTATTATGGCAGAGAACAAAATATTGCAAAACAATTAACACTTTAACAAAAAATACGAACCAATTAACTTCACAAACAAAACATTAAAATATAAACTCAACCGCTGGGTTGATCGGGTCTCAGTTATAATATACACAAATAACAGCGATATTAATTTTATTGCGCAATCATTTTCTATAAAACCTAACATTTTTGTTTTCGTAGGTATGTATGTCAAAAGTAATTTTTGACACCTTTTTTGTGAACGCTTTCATAGCTTTTTTTTAAAATTACCATTTAATTGTTTGTGAATTTCTAGAAAATCAGAAATTTATTAAAGAAAGGTTTATTATTTTAATATTATAAAAAATAGCTGCCTGATGATTAATCTTTCAGGAATGATAATAATTTTTTCAGTTTTTCACACACAAAAGTTTAAGCAGGCAAAGTTTATTGTGAGACGCAAGAAAAAAGTCATAGCTTTGTTGTTGATAACCCTTTGTAGCAAAGATAATCACTTAATCTTTGCGAAAATATTTTATAAATTTGTAAAACCTGCTAAACCACTTAAGCGATTGGTGTCATATTTAAACATTTACCATATTATTTAAATAATACCATTCCACATATGATTAATATGGAAAAATACGAAACTAATTACCGAGCCAATAAATCTACCTAGATTTCACCATTTAATCTTATTTTATTAGGTTATTGGCTACCAAGTCCTTGATCACCAATCAAGATAGATCAAACATTTATCATTTAAAAAATACTTTTTATAAGTAGGTTGTGCAAGTAACCTTTAACACCAAGCATAGAATAAAGAAGAGTGCTAAAAGTGCCTTTCGTATAAATTTGAATGGATAGAAAAGTGCCATGAAAAGTACCTTTTGGTTCTAGACTATTGAGCATGCGGTCTGTCTCTCTTACCCTTGAATTTGTATAAAGCTATCCCATTTGCATTTCGTAATCATGGTAAAACATAGTTTTCCATAAAAATATAGACCAAAATTGGGCTTGTATTTGTATTGAGAAACACGCCCAAAAACGGCCGCCGGTAAGCCGGCTGGTATGTAGAACGAGCTACCAGCATCTGTTTTTATTCCTACATTTAATCTGGGTCTCTTCAAGGCCCACATTAATAAATAAAATAAAAATATTGATAGTGGTTAAATGATTCTAACATATTAAACCTTATTGAGGTACTCTGGAAACCCTTATCAGTGTACCTACGTGAATGAACCTAATACCAATAAGATCACTTGACGATTTTGGTCCAGTGATCCGGCTCATCTGCTGTTAATCTTCTGGGTATAGAAGTTGTAGAGCAAGGAAGCACGGTGTAAGACGACTTTCTAAATAGTTTTTTATTGTTTTTATTATCTCCTAGAAAGCAATTAAGCTTTTGGGAACTAAAATAACCCTTTGTGTTTTCTTTCCAGTACGAAAGATTGGCAATCCAACATATCTGAAATTGTTTTTCTCAGCAATTATTCGCAATACTCAACATCGAATTTAGATGATGAGATTTTCATGCTTCTACAAATACAAAGACAGGTTTTTTCGTCTTTGAAATAATGATCACGACCTTATTTTTCTTTGAAGTTTTTCACCAAACAAACAAACTGTATTTGGAATAAATAATAATTTGACAAAAATCAAAAAGCAGCTCCTAAGGGGAATCTATTAAAAAAATCATCCCAAATCCTGAGAAAGAAATAAAACCCTTCAAATTTACACTTTGAAATCTTTTTATATTCATAATTTCGTTCAGAGTTAAGCGTTTAAAAAAATAATTCAAAAAAATTATTTCAAAGCCGAAAAATCGGCGTTCAAAGCAGTCACGTGGGGCAGTTTTATTGCTATCGAATTAAATCTGGCGAACGTTGCCAGAAAAATAAACGAAACAAAACAATTATCGGTGTGAGCTACTGTTATTTACGTTTGCAACTGTTTATTTATTCTACTCCGGTCATTAATTTCGTTTCTCGCCGTATATCGTCTTACAAATATCAAAAAGCTTACCCAGATCAAAGCGAAGCTTGGTTTGTCTGAAACTCAATAAAGTGAAGAGGTCATCTAAAGCATTTTTGAAACTCAATTTTATCAGATTTCATAACTTGTTTTTATGGGAGTGAGAAGGAATATAATAAAGCATTGTTCATGGTTTAATTAACAATAACAATAACCTGATAACTTAATATAACAGGTTTTATTGTGCGGTTTCGGGTCTAATTAAACACGATGTAAGTGAACTACTAACAAAATTCATTGATTTTAACTTAAAATCATTAGTTTTCGGAACAATCTCAGGCGAAATTACTTTATGATATTTTATGGACTATGTAATAATGAAAAATATCCTTAACTGTATTTTATTGAACTGTGTATGTCTTAATAAATAAATAAATATTACAAATGTGTGACGGCCTTTAGAAAAATATCGACTGAAAAGTATTTTGCAAAATTTGTTTTTTACATTTATTTGACAAAAAATAACTCAGCAACAGAAGAAAATAAACACCTAGGTGTACTAAATATGATAAAAATGTTAAAATAAATTAACTTTTTAATTTTGTTTATATATAAATAACGACCATAAATGTTTGAATTTAAAGAAATGAAGTAGTGTAAATAATATCATTAATTTGTTTTCCATATATTCGAATTCGCGGGTAGGTACCTACTACCTACTCATCAATTTATCATGAGCTAAATATTTTGTAATAAATTGTGTTAAATATTAATATTTTTTGCTGGAACGTGAATTTTAGCCATGAGAATATAATCAAGAAGACGTAACGCCATAGCCACGTAAGATTAAGGCTTTTTTTATTATTTTTTTTATAGTGAATACCTCACAAGAGTCCCAACTGCTCCCGTCTGGAGCCAGTGAGACTATGGCATCCCCAATTGGGGGATGTTGTGAGGCTGAAGGTAAGTGGGGAAGGGAAAGAGGAAGGTGGGGAAGTACCTGGCTATTCAGATCTAGTCACTAAACACGGCTAAAGCCATTTGGAGCAACGTTTCAATTCTGAATGGTGGTCTTACACCAGGGCGATACTGGTAGTATCTTCCACTCTGGAAAGTGCCGCAAATATACTATTTATTATTTTAATTAATTAATTGTGAAATAACACAAATTAATCAAATAAAATTTATTTGCGCACGCCGGGTTCGAACCCGCGACCTTCGGAATGGCAGTCCAATGCGTTACCACTGGACTATGCCGGAAATCTATTTTTTTAAGTGACACCTCTCAAGAGCGCCCCTGTCTGCACAGTGGCAGTGTATGTGGCCACCCGGTTGGACAGCGTTGTGAGGCGGGTTTAGGTAGGGGCTGTAGGAAGGCATTTATTAATCAGGGTTTGAAGAGATCTGGATTATATGAAGGAAGAAAAATAGATGCCGGTAGTTCGTTCCACATACCAGCCGGCCTACACAAAAACGTTCTCATGAAGCCAATGTGTACCTCGTTAATGTTAGTTTTAAGTGTTAATTCATCAAATAAATAAATTAAGTTCTGTTGATATTTGAATTTATTCCATTCTAAAATTTAAATCAGAAATTTTTATCATTTTGTTTCGCAAACAAAATGATAAAAAAATGGCTCAAACTAAATAAATTAAAACTAAATGTAAATAAGACAAAATACATGCATATAGGCAGAACAAATACACATGAGGAACCAAAGGTTTCTATAAATGGAGAAATCATAAAAAAAGTGGAAGAAATTAAATATCTAGGTGTTATTATAGACTCAAAATTGAACTTCTCAAAAATTGCAGACTATACAATTAAAAAAATTGCAAAAAAAATATCATTTCTTGGTAGAATCAGAAACAAAGTAAATAAATAAACATGCCAGATAATATAAATACAATTATATCACCACACTTTAATTACTGTTCAAGTATTCTTTTTCTCTGCAATAAAGAGAAAATGAAAAAAATGCAAATACTGCAAAATAAAGCAATGCGAATAATACTTAAGCGCAACATATACACACGGATAAGAGACATGTTAAAGGAGCTGAATATTTTGACGGTGAAGCAAACTGTGTATTTGAATGTACTTATTTTTATACATAAAATTAACTTAGGGATGATGTCTAAGGAACTGAAAAGAAAAATAAATTACAATAACGAGATACACGGACACGGGACGAGAAATTCTAAGCAAATTAGATTGCCAACAAGAAAAAAAACAAGCACCCAAAAATCTCTGATGTACCAGGCCGTTCAACTCTATAACAAAATCCCGAAACAAATTGCTGTGATAGAAAATATTAATAAGTTCAAAAATGAATTAAGAAAATATTTCTATCTCAATTATTAATGTTTCTTTTTTTGTGACTTTATTGAAATATTTAAAGAAAGATTATGTTTGCCAAACAATGTACATGTTTATATGTTTATAAAACTATTAGCACACACGAAGATGTGAGCTAACTTAAGATTAATAAATAAAAAAATAAATAAAAAACATTATTATATCATATAATTTGTTACTTAATTTTTTTATGTAATTATTTAACTTATGATTTACTTTTTCTTTTATGGTGATTTTGGATATTTATTTTTTTAACCTTTTATCTCTCTTCTCTGTATTCACTTTATTGTATTTGTTGTATTGTGTATTACGTTAATTCATTTTGTTCCTACATTCTTTTCCCTATTTTTATTGCTGTACATGTACATTATGATGTTGTAAAAATATTATTATTATGTTAATTTGAATGCACTATTTATGTTATTAATTTACACTTGTTTAGTATAAAAGCTTGACGGGCGTAAATGAATAAATAATTATTATTTCATAATGATTTTCAGCGCTATTAAGGAAAGTGAGATAGCGAACGTAGCAACACGTAAGAAAAACAACTTAAAAGCAGTAGATCGTTTCATACAGTATTTCGTTTTCATCTTATAGAGTAAGCGAGTAGGCGAGTCTTGTTATCTCAGTCACTCAAGCAAAACGCCGTCCGTTATCATCATCTTGAGTTTGTGAGAAAATAGCAAGTCTAAACGTATTGTACCGACAATGAGTTTTTAATAAAAAAATATTAAGGTGCAAAATACTTGAAAATAATTATAGTAATGTAATTATTTCGTTAACTTTATCTGTAAATTCTTCAACTCTTTTTCTTCTGCTTGTATATTTGTCTTCCACGCAACTGTTTTTAGGTCGCAGGGTGTTATACATCCGAAATATTTTTTCCATTGATGTTTCTATTAAGAACAACAGTTAGGTTTTTTAAATTTAATCACTTTGTGTACACTATTCCGTGTTTCTTATTGACAGAAACAAATCATTTTAACTAGTTTCAATAAACATCCCACAGGAATTTCAAATAAAAAAAAAACATTTTCACATACGATAATTCAAAATGGAATATTTTGTGCTTGGTGCTATGTAAAACATGTTATGAAAAAAATCGAAGACAATAATAAAAAAAAACTGATTTCATTAACAGAATAATTGATCGGATCGTGCACCCGTGCAAAAAAACGGTAAATTATAATTCCAATTTTAAAAAAGATAATTTAAATTTTTTTCTAATATAATATTATACAAAACTAAAATTTATAAGAATTAATTAATAAGTTTTCTCATAAACTTTTAGAAAAATACGAATATATTATCACGATGTTAGAACACGTGTTTATGCAAATCCTAATATTTCAAATTTCTTTATTATATTATTATCAAGGAAAATGCAGATGCACGAACACGTGTTTTTAACCGGATGAACTAATAATTCTTAATAATTAAATCTTCTCCGTGTAGGTCGGTACCTACTTTATCGCTCGCCTGATTTTAACTTAACACAAGCAGTTCAATATTTAAAATGAAAATTTTAGTTCATTGAACGTGAATAATTACATGCTAAAATAACGTACATTACAGACAACCGAAATTGATATGTTTAATGATGGAATAAAGAGCATAGCATCCAAAATAACTATATTATATACAAAATATGTTAGTGGATGGTAATATTTCAACGAAATCGATCTTATTTCGTATCAAATATACGAAAAGCTAGTAATATAAAATACTAGTAATTAATAAAATTAGTTAAATTTTGCGTGTTGAAACCTAATACAAGAAGAACAAAGTGTAATTTATAACGTTGAGCTAAATCGATTAATGCGAGATGAAGACATAAAAAATTTGTAAAATAAAACTGCCGAATAAAGAAATACAACAGATTTTTTACACTAGCGAAACCGATGTGGGCCATTTGATGATGTAAGTGATGGCCCACAACGAACAATAATAATACGAATGAAAAATGATATTTCTGTTATATATTAATCTAGTGTACAACAGAGACCAAAAACAGGAAAATGTTATCCAAATAGATGGGAAAACCTTTATTTGTGAGAAATCAATAATAATTTCTCAGTTCTGTCTTTCTTCAAATCTACCGGAATTAAATCAGTTTTGCTTATTTATACTACAGTGAGCTGCGTTGTATCTTGCATTTCAATGCAATTGATTTCTCATGTTTTTGAGAACTAATTTTCCTTCATTTGAAATGGAAAATACTAGAATAACCCTCTACTTTTAACCAATTCGTGTTTGAACGAAGTGTAGCGACTACTAGAATATTCGGTAATGTTTGCCCATGCAAAACGCATTATATCTAGAACCCTCCAGCGAAGCATCGTAGGTACGGCGAATCTACCTACACGCCCGAAGATTCTCGATGCACCAGCGCCTATATAACGGCAGCATCGAGATGCACTTAGTCAGTCATTAATCAGCAGTAACAAATGCCCCGCTTCCTACTCACCGCGCTAATACAGGCCACGGACCTACCCTATTTTCATTTCCAATCCCCAAAGAAGCAATGAGGTAAGTATGATAACTTGGTTTTAAGCTTCATTTAATATTCAAAATTTGACGCTTTAACAAATATTACAGGTCTCAGACATCAGCGAAGTGCAAGGTTAATTCGTTATCTGTCATAATAGCGTTTACACACGTAATTTTTTCTTGTAAGTCGCTTACATAAGTGAGCTCTGATGCGATATGCCAACATTTTTAACATAAGATTTCTTATAAAAACTAGTATTTTTAATTATTTGTACTAAAATCTGATCAGGATAAGTACGTAAATAACTCTTGAAAACAATATAAAAAAACACCAAATAAAACATAAATAAGCCCTACGAAAACGAATATTCATTTGTTTTAAAATGAAATAAATTTTTGAGATTCCATAAACCGAATAGAATCATCTTTTATTGTTCAGGCAGTAATAAATTCAGTAGTATGGTTTCAGGGGTCCCATTCTTTCTAATCTCAATAAATCTATTTCTACATGACGAATTTGAATTGGAAGTCGGTTGCTGTCATCTGTCCGTCATTCGGATAAAATTAAAGAAATTGAAGAATTGGTCCTGGATTCAATTCTGCCGTTAACAGAACAAAAGCGTGTGGAAAATGTAAACTTTTTTGGGGCCTACCGTTTTAAAAAAATTGCGTTAATTTAACAGCAACAAATCTTTGTTAACATGAAGCCATTTAACCAAAAATGAACGAACAGATGTATCGGATGCTGTGAACTATTACATAAGATAAACTTCCATGAGCATTAATTACCATAAGCTCAACGCATATGTAAACGCACTTTCTGAGTAAGTTATCAAACATTTATTTAAGCCGTTATTTTTACTTATGTTATCCAGAAATTGAAAATAAAATTTTTGCCAAATTGTGAGACCTTGGCAGATAACTTGTACGGACATACAGCAACCTGACAAGAAGTATCTGCAATCCCAGTAATGAAAGATTTTCTGTGATTGAAGATATTATCATATTTATATTTTTATTCGTTGTTATCAATCTGTCAGTATGCAATAGCCCTTTATATGTATAATATATACGAGAATATAGATTGATAAAAACGAGGTTATTTTAGGTACCACTAAGACAACCCCATATATTTGAAAACAATGCTTGCCGCATTTAAACTTGGTCTATGAAGCATTTCAACACTTCTATAGTTATCCTAACAAGTTTAACCGCCACTGCATCTCGTCGTAAACCAATGATAATGTTCACTGGAGAATTTAGTTGAATCTAACTAAAGTTATAACAAGACTTCAAAGTTCTGCGCTGGGATAAACAAGCACGAAAGGAAGGAAGACAAAATAACTAATAATTATTATACGCAGGAAGAGTCAAAATTGTGACAAGTATTTTAGTTATTTGGAGAGATTTTCGAAATAATGAAAGCTATATTATGAACTAATCTTATTGTTTAAAATAAAACAATGACAAAAACTAAATAGTTAACACGACGATATTTTTATTTACATCATGCCTATCGGGTTTCTTCAGGGCAGTACAATACTTAACTAAAATCTAAAATAATAAAAGTAACGCGTTTTACTAATATATATATTAATTATATTGAGTTTTGCATCAAATTGGGCTGAACTCCAGTGGAGGAGGTAGTGTAGGCAGAGGATTGTGAAGATAGTGCTATTTGTCAATAGGGAACAACCTAAGTATTGGACTTTGATTTTGTTTGATTTGATTGATGATGACTTTGCTATTAATGTGTTTGGCTTTCCGTAACTCTAGTGCCTCCAAGTTACAAAGTCTGATCCCTATTTCATGTTCGGTGTTCGACAGATGAATCTTGGAATTCTGATTTGTATTAAATCAAATAAATTATTCATATTATTGGGTGGCAGGTTCTCTGTAATTTTGGAAATAAGATTGTTATAACCCTTTAACATTCACGATTTAATAATGAATTCATAAATTATTAATTGATAATAATAAATAATTTATAACATATATAAAGTAATAATGTCATTAAAGTGTGTAGGCATTTTGCGCTGAACTCTCACAGCATAACCACAGTTAGATAATGGATATGAACGCCGAAACATAATAATAAAAACTAAAATTCTTGCAGAACTTAATAATTTGAGTGTTAAAATCAATTTTCTTTTACATTAAATGAAAAAATACTTGCCGTTCTACAAATCGTCGCTCTAGTTCGTTTTTGTCCAACAGACCGAAACCTAAATCGGGAGAAGTAGCTCTTCAAAGTATTTTTTTACGAAAAACGCATATACAATGAAATTAGCTCAATTCTAAGCTTACTTAAATGAGTGATAGAAATTATTAGTTTTAAGTCAAATTCGTTCCAAATGTTTACGCAGAAAACACGTTTTTAATTTGGATGTATGACAAAGTGTTGGATAAACACTAAAAACCCTCGGAATGTTGTTTAATTTTGGTGGACTTAAGACAAACTGCGTCTTGAAAAAACATTAAAATTATTTTTCATTTGTATCGTATAAATAAATGGTTTCGGAGAACAACTGCATACTTAACTCAATCTCGCCAAAAATGGTCTGTTGGACAAAAACGAACTAGAGTGACCAAATTCTTCAAAATTTATTATTATTATTATTATGTAATGAGCAGGCAGCATTCTGCTGATGCGCTCATATCTGATTTCACAAGTTTGTCAGTAATTGAGTTGTTTTAAGTTTGAACTAAGTCCTTTCTTCTCTCCAAATGTGAATCCAAAAGAGCTTTGAATTGATTAATATTTGTTGCATCGATGACATGTTGAGAGAGTTTGTTCCAAGCATCCACTACTCTATATGCAAGGAAGTGTTTTCTAGGATTAGATGCAAAAGGCGTTTTGGTAATTTTTTTTGAGTGTCCACGGAGATTTATATTTTTATTAGTAATTATTTACGCCGTGAGGGCTTTTACGTTAAATAAGTATTAAAAAATTTCATAGCTGCATTAAAATTGACACAATAATAATTAAAAAAAAATACTAATAGTTTACCCAGCTACATGAAGTAAAAATAGAAATAAAAAGTAAGTTTGTCATAATGTTTTTGGAACAAAATGTTCATAAATTCTGGTTAAAATTTTAGTAAGGAATAAATAAAAAAAAAATGGGTGTGTCAAGCCTACGCAAGACAGAAGTGAAACTTCTAGTATTCTTCTCTCTCTCTCTTTTCATTTCATTCTCTCTTTTTTTCTGTCTATTGACATATTTATAAGTAGCATGTGATAAAAAAAATTAAAAGTTATAAAAAAAGAAAAAAAAAATTAGTTAAAGCGGGGATCGAACCTCGGTTCTTCACGACCACAGTCGTGCGCTCTGCCTGTAGACAGCGAAGATGAGTTAGGAGAGTGAGTTAAACTAGGTATATAATATTTACACCTTGCTAATGTTTTCAGTATTATTAGGGCTTTTTTATACTAATTTTCATATATTTATTGGCAGGTAGAGTAGAAATTAATATTGTTTAGCGTTTGCCAACGACCATACCATGTTGAACACACCGGTTCTCGTCCGATCACCGAAGTTAAGCAACATTGGGCGCGGTCAGTACTTGGATGGGTGACCGCTTGGGAACACCGCGTGCCGTTGGCCTATTTTTTATTTTAATTTCATGTTTTTTTTATTTTTTTATCATTACTATAATTAATAATATCATAAAATTCTTTAACTTTTCAAGTATGCTACAGGCCTAAAATATTACTTAGTGGATTGATATTATGGTCAACCATTGAAAAAAAAAATTCCTACAAACTTATTAATGTAATTACGATCTTTTTCAAGCGCGTATGTAATGATTATTTTTATCAACCTCGCACACACCTTGCTAATTTTTTCAATATTATTAGGGCTTTTTTATACTAATTTTCATATATTTATTGGCAGGTAGAATAGAAATTAATATTGTTTAACTTTTGCCAACGACCATACCATTTTGAACACACCGGTTCTCGTCCGATCACCGAAGTTAAGCAACATTGGGCGCGGTCAGTACTTGGATGGGTGACCGCTTGGGAACACCGCGTGCCGTTGGCCCATTTTTTATTTTAATTTTATGTTTTTTTTCATTTTTTTATCGTTAACATCATAAAAAATTTTATATCATTCTTTAACTTTTCAATTATGCTACAGGCCTAAAATATTACTTAGTGGATTGATATTATGGTCAACCATTAAAAAAAAAAAATTCCTTAAAAACAAAAAAATAATATTCCATGGCCGAGAATCGAACTCGGATCAACTGCTTCGAAAGCAACTATGCTGACCATTACACCACCAACGCCAGTTGTCGAGATGAGCTAAGAAGCATTTATATTTTACTTCAAAACTTTTACTACATCAAATGAACTTTAATCGGTCCCGCATTTTCGTTTCGGTCATGAGTTGGTTTTACTCCTCGAAATTGCATGACGCGCGTAAAGAAGTTTCACTTCAAAATATCAACGGAACTGAATTTCTTTCCAAGGCCATGAAGCCTTTGAATGTTAAGTTATTTATTATAAGTCGAGTATTTTTTTTGATTTTCAACTATTAAGAACATAAATTTTTGACCTCCTTCTTCAGCGATCAGATATCAGCAATCGAGCTACAAAATAATGTTCTATTTTATATGAAGTATTCGTGTATCACGTATTATTAAGGTTTGAGTTGAGCTTTTACGAATACTTTTTAGAAAATAATGAGTTTGAACTAGTATTTCAGTACGTGATATACGCCTGGACATTACACTGCACGAATGCAGAATAAATAGCTACCATTATTTTTATTATTTTTATTTTAAATACATAAACGGCTATACTGCCTTTTATAAATAAACATATAATAGAGTACAAAGTAAGAAAAATAATATTATTACATTATAGTAGTTTTAAACTTAAAAATAACATACAATTATTTTGTGTATCACAACCAAAAATAACAAAAAAAGAACAATGAGAAATATCATCATTTCATTTCAACATGTCCATATTGCGTATATAAAATTACATTATGGAAAAATAATTTTTGAGTTCATGTTTATATTGCGCTAATTTTAAGAAATAAATGTCGCCGATGTTGGCATGTTCATTTCCCAAAATGTGTAATCGACTGATTGGTGAGTAATAATGTGATAATGTATGTGTATTATTATGGTACAACGGTAGAGTCAGTCTATTGTTAGCGCGACCAGGGCAATGAAATCGTATTAGTTCCATTAAATCAGGGGTATCCAGGACCGAGTGAATTATTTTATATAATATTAATAGATCACAGATTTTTCTGCGATCTGATAAATTTACGAGATAAGTCCAGTTCAATAACAAATATAGTCCACGGATTCTCTTGGAATACCTAATTTAAAATTAATATACCTAAGGAATCTATGCTGGACTTTTTCAATCGCTTGAATATGGATATTGTAATGTGGAGCCCAAATCGTAGAGTTATATTCCAAAATGCTTCTCACTAGCGTTATGTATAAAATGCGAATAGTATCAATGTTACAAAATTGTTTGGTTATTCTAATAATAAATCCTAAAATCTTCATTGATCTATTAATAATATTAGTTACATGGCTAATAAATGTAAGTTTTGAGTTGAAAATAATACCTAGATCATTTATTGTTTCTACTGAGTTTAATATAATTTTGTCAAGATTGTATTCATAAATTGTCGGTTTCTTTATTTTATAAAATCTTATTATTTGACATTTACTAATGTTAAGTGCCAGTTTATTGCATATACACCAATTAAACAAGTTGTTTAAATTTTTTTGTAAAATTATGCAATCTGAAATATTTAAAATTTTTTTATATAATTTTTTAATCATCAGCAAATAACAGGATATCAACATCGGAAAAAATGTCTACAATGTCATTAATAAATAAAATAAACAGTATTGGTCCTAAATGGGAGCCCTGTGGCACACCACTAGTGGCAGAAAAGACATCCGATATTACGTCATTTAACTTTACAAAAAGTTGCCTATTTGTTAAATAACTCTCTACCCATTTAAGAAAGTTCCCGGTTATACCCATACTCCTTAATTTATTTATCAATATTTTATGACAAACTTTATCGAACGCCTTGCTGAAGTCGGTATATATCGAATCTACTTGACATTTATCTGCAAAGGCATTCGCTATAAAGTTTTCATATATTAGTAGATTTGTCAGAGTTGATCTATTCTTCATGAAACCGTGTTGAAACCTTGTTATAATCCCATTTAATTTAAAACTAATTTTATCCAAAATAATTTTTTCAAATAATTTTGGAATGGTTGACTGTATACACACAGGTCTATAGTTGCGTATATCGCATTTGTCACCTTTTTTAAATATGGGTGTGATGTAACTATTTTTCCATGCAATTGAAAAATATCCCGATGACAATGACATATTAAAAATTAGATAGAGGGGATACGACAAGGCATGTATACAGTGTTTCAATAGAATTGGTGGTATTTTGTCAGGACCCGAACTTTTTTTAATATCTAATTTGTTAATATGGGTTTTAATTTCATTTATATCTATGTGAATGTTAGAAATTTGTAAATTGATGTTAGATGAAAAAAAAGGAATTTCACTATTATCAATTGTGTTGTCATATACATCTTTAAAAAATGAAGCAAATAAATTAACAATAGTTTCTGCATTATTTCCATTTATGCCGTTATAATACATGCTAGCAGGTATATCTATTTCATTTCTTTTTAATGACTTTGAGTACTTCCATAAAGTGTTGATGTCGTTATTTGCAATTGAATTTTCCACATTATTTAAGTATTCTTTGTAACATTTTTTAGAAAGATTGTGACATTGGCGTCGAATTGAATTGAATTGAATATAATCTTTAATTGATTTAGAATTTTTGTACTTTTTATGTATTTTCTTCTTCAATAGAGTCAAGTCAATTAAATCTTTATTGAACCACTGAGGGAAAACATTATTTTACATTTAATGTAAGGCACATTTTTTTCTATGATATTGTGAATTATTTTATAGAATACGTTGATATTTTCGTTAAAATTTTCTTGTTTTAAAAAAGTCCAATCAGTAGCATTTAAGCATTCATTAATATGATTAAAATCAGCTTTATTAAAATTGTGAAGTGATTTTTTGCACTGTAGATTTGGTATTTTATTTAGTGATACGCTAATATTTAATGGAGGATGATAGTTATCTACAGGTAATATTATTTCACTTGATTTTACTACAGTTACTGAAGTATCACTTGAAAATACCAAGTCCAGTATTTTGTTATTACAATTTTCAATTTTATTTAATTGTGTTATATTTATAAAATTTGACATGCTTATAACTTCTTTGTTTAAAGTTGTGATATTTTCCATCTTTTCGCCATTCTTTTATTTGTTTAAAACAATATAAAATTTTCTTCTCTCTTGGCTATGGCCGATATTTAATTTTTTTTCTAAGGCTTTGCATATGTGTTCGCAGGGATGGAAAATTCTTCCCCTACAACACATAAGCCTCCATGAAAATTGGACCCTTTTCTTTGATATCTACAGAAAGCTACTTAAAGCTCTCTTGTACTATATATCTTTATAGACATATGTACTTAACTAATTAATACGTTATTTACGAACTTGAACGCAAATATTTCCGTATTTATATTGTAATTAAATTCCATCAAACGTTGTGTAATTTTTTTGATTTATGATATAGGATTTTAATTACTTTCATTTTGTGGTAACCCTCTTGGTTCTGATCGAGGCGTTGAGTTTCAAAATTGAATTGATCTTTCCATTGCAAACCTAGACTTAAATGAATTCTCTGAATGAGCTAACTTTCCTATTGTAACTATTCTGATTCCCTGCACCCTAACAAAGTCGTAGTTAATCGCAAGTAAAAGATATTATACATGTTTATTTGGACAGGTAATTTAATATAAACTCAAATGGTTAATTGTTAGTAAATTTGATTTTGGTAAACTCTTGTGTCTGTTTGGCGCCACTCCTTTATGATTCTGCTGCTATAAGGTACAAGTACAGATTGATTTAATAGGTTAATGTAATTAGTTAATTGCATATTTGACGAACTCGGAATAGCCCATTTGCTGGCATAACTTGGCTCCTTCCTCCTGCAAGTAAACGAGATGATCGTGGGTCAACCAGAAATTAACACAATCTTTTGACACGGTTCTTTGATTGATACCTAAGTTATCGCGTCCCAAAGAACCTTCCACGTCATCATGCACTGCCTTCAAGTTTCCCCTCGGGTCCCGATACCCCCAAATTCCGACCCCTCCTTGGACTACAATTTACTTAGGGCGAACCGGTTTCGTCCTATATACAATCATATACTCACGGTTGGTGTGGACTTACGGGTCGTGAATCCTCATTCCACGTTTAAGAGAAAATGCGAGAATAGTCCAGAAGATCTAAAATGCAAGCTGTATGCAGGTCCGCATTCTCCAGTAAACATTACATAAGAAGATATATATGTATACATACGTTTTTGGGAAAGGTTTATAACTTGCAATACAAGACTATTTACCTCGCATCCCAAGCTCGGATCTCGTGCCAAGAACTCTGCGAAGTCCTAGGTTTGGTAACCGAATAAATACGTACTAATAGGGTGATACTAATAAATACTAGTAGAATAAGGTCTTATTGATAGTTTGTTTTGGAGATCTATCAAACTCCAGGCTTTTTGTTTGGTTTTGACGTTTTTATTTAAGAGAATCGTCATCTCTATTTGGTTTGGTTAGTGGTCTTGTTGTAGGAGCGACCACTGCCTCCTATCTGATGAACTGTATTTGTTTTAAATATTACCTCCAGGTTTCAACATTAATTTTGTTCATCCTATCCCGTGATTTTCCAATTGTTTCAAGTAGTTGGTTGCCACATTAGAGAGTACTTGACTCTCAAATATCTCAGGCAACTGATGGGGTTCTGTATGAGCACCCAATCAATAATATTCAAATGTTTCGTATAATTATTCGATATAAATCTTACTAACCCGTGATTTTTCAATTGTCGATTGTGAATGATAGGTATTTGGAAGCACGCAGCTTCCAGCTGTTTCACGTAACTAATAAAATCTATGCGACTATCTGATCAATGGTATTCAAATGTTTCATGTAATTATGCGATATAATTCTTGCTAACCCGTGGTTTCCAATTGTCGTTTGTGAATGATAGGTATTTGTGAATGACCCAGATCGCTCCACATTGCACAATGACATCCTGATGATTATCTAATTGCGGCCAAGGTCGTTTCCAAACTATGCAGTTGACCCAGTTCCCCGTATGTTTTTTATTTGTAAACAAATAATGTAAACATCTCCTGACACACTAACCTAAATGTGAGATTTGTTTATTTTTAAAATTCTTTAGAAGTTACTTGTTCCTCTTTACTTTTATTGTGCATTATTAATTAAAATATATTTTTTAATTCCCTTTTGAAGTTAAACTATTTATTTCATTTCCCGAATTTAGTAAATTTACTAGAAGTTAGGTGGAAAATAAATATAAATATATATATATATATAAGTACACATATCTCGATTGTCAAAATACGTTAAATAAGATAACATATATTAATAAATAAATATAAAATATATGATTCTACATAGTCTTGAATATTAATAAATACATATTCTTCTTTTCAATGAAATAGATATGTCCTCAGGTAGGTATCTAAGATCGCTACCATTTCGATATTCTGATTAAATGATAAATATATATATACCAGTAGGCACATACATTACTCATATATATATTCTTTATATACAATATATTACTTTATTTTTTTATATAGATAAATACAAATATTACATCTATTAGTGTGTAATTCCTTTTTGTTGTTTTACTTTAATATTCAATTGATATACTTCCATTTCACAGCCCTTCTGTGTCTCCTGGGACCTGAAAATTATTTATAAAAGGAAAACTTACCCCAATCAAGGTATTTCCGGTTGGGTGGTACACAACAACCTTGATGAAGAAAACTACCTAATTAACTGTATTTTCCGACTAATTTCAAATAAATCCTTTGACTATTTATTCCTATGTAATATTTTATTCTTGCTTGAATCATATAAATTAGCTGATAATTAATTTTTCTTCCGAACGAAATCCTAATCTAGAAAACCCGTTGATTTAATAACACCTTTCTAGTTTAGGTTTTGAGTGATAGCTATCTCAAATTCTTTTTCGAATAGTGGCTTGATGTTTAAAATTTCGATTAGAACGACAAACACTTTTAACACGGTCGCTATGCGCACGATGGGTTTTGATCGATCAATTTATTGATTCTAAATTTCTTTTTATGTAAATTTATAAGAAAATTTTTCCGAATTGCGCAACCTTTTAATTAACTCGATTCTTAATAAATTAAATTTTTTTCGAACTGTTACTTTTAGAACAAAGGTTTGAGCATTTGTTGTTATTTCTTTTTCGAACTGTTTAAATTGTGTTTTAAATTTAAATATTTTTTAGTATTTTAAACTAAGATGTAAATTTTTATTACTATTATTATTATTTTTTTTTTATCCAAATTGATGTTAAATTATAATCTATTTTTAAATATCAATTCACGAGCACATCCACTCTAAATGAACGACAAAACTCTCAATCGAATTTTAAATTTCACTTTGAATGAAATAATTATTTTTAAATTTTGATTTAATTTTTAATTCAGTAATCACTTTTTGCACTTCACTTAACACTTTTAAGCACTCAGTTTAAATTATATTTATTTTCACTGTTTAACCAAATTAAACTGACTCAACAAAACTTCACTGATGGGATTTTCAAAGGAATTTAAACTGAATTTAAAATTTCTAACTTTTCACAAAACTTTCTAAGTCCAGGGAATTGTTCAAAATTTAATACTTAGACTTGTTCAAAATTTAACACTTAGATTATTTCACTAGAATTTTACCAAAAGACGTAGCACTGCGACGTAAACTCCGTTTTCAAAAATCTCGACTGACTCCCGAAAACTGGTCTGCACCGCCATTTTATACCTTTCTCAGATTCCAAAAGACGTATCTGAATTTCCTCTGATGATCGATTCTATCTTTTACCAACTCGCAAATCCGAACATACCTACCCCCAATTTCAATTGTCCCTACATACGATCTTCTGTTTTCCGGCTCTGGGCGGTGGTTAATTTTTATCTCACAACTCTAAATCGATAGGGTCCGAATCGGGTAAGTCTGCGTTAGTCGCCCAAGCTTCCTTTGTCCTCCGTTCATACAAAATGTAGTTAAAATCTCATGATTTTGCGTTCCTTTTTTTTCTCAATTCGCGATAGGTCCATCCTCAATAACATATATATAGATCTCAATTTTATGCATCTCGTGCGAAAATTGTTTAAATCCATGCTGAAATCTTTACTACGCATTTTTGAATTTCGATTTGTCTAAATTCTACTTAATTTTATTGTCACTTATATGAGCTTTTCCATTTCCACCCGTACCTTCTATCTCTATGTCGCAGATTTGAGTTTTTCCTTTATCTTTGAATTTTATTTTTATCCGCGACGTTTTCTTGCACAATTTCTTCTTTATTCTTATGTTATTTCTCATAACTCTATAATTACTCATTTTCCAAGTCGTATTTATTAATTTCACGGATAAATTCGAATTGTATCGCTTTTCTCCACATGGATCATTTCCTATCTCCGTTCTTTACCCTTTTTTTATCTTTTCTTCACTTTTCCCGATGTGTGTGGTCTCCTGGAAAATTTCATACTTCATTTATTATTAATTAATATATAGTTTTCCACACTTCTATGGGAGATATACCTAATTTGACTCTGGAATATCTGTCACTTTTATTGCCTGACCCAATCTCCGCCCCATCCTCTATCTTTGTCATACAAGATTTCACATAAATTATATGTCTGGACACCTGTTTACGTCTCTGATTTTAGGTACTATGGTCGTAAATTTTATTTAATTTCAAACCTATTAATTTTAATCTCTTTTGCCTTATCTAAATATCTCATAAGCCCAACGTTAAAGTAAATCGCTTTTCTAATGGCTTATCACCTTAACGTAAACAAAAATCATGTTCGAATTTCGATTGTTTATCCTCTGAAATACACATGAGACCGTCAACCTTTTATCTTGTTTCGATCCCTCTGTAATCTTGTGTAACTCTAATATCTATCTACCCTGATAATTATGTAAAATGTCTACTTTTCCTGAATCTAATCTATCGCTATATGTTTAGTTTTATTGCCTTCCTCTGATACTCAATTTTCAAGTCCCTAGGACCTTTGTAGCAGCTCAAAATCTCTGTATTATCCTTCCATTTGGTCGCCGCACTTTTCTAAAATGTCTATTTTTTTTTTGCGAGATTTTCATTCAAAATTGATTTACCAATATGTCCGTTTCATCTTAAATTGATAACGATTAATTTCCATTGTTTCCAAAACTCTCACCTCTCTTTAGTACGATTTTTATCAAACTTGACACCCTCCTTCTATCATAAATAATTGTACTACAGTTGAAAATTCTGCCAGTAATTTCCCTAAGTTTTTCCGCCCTCTCTTATACTATCACGTTTATAATTTTTTCATTGCATTTTTGTGTGTGTGCTTTACAACTTGTAAAACTTCCAAAGCCCTCGATTTCAATGGTTCGATACCTCATAAATGTCTCAGTTATTGTAAACATTCCCAGGACTAGTTCCCTTGAACGTCGATGTTTACTCTATAGTGCATTTACCTCTAATTTTTGTGGGAAAGAAGAAGCCATTACTTATCTTTTTTATCTCCGGGTCCAAAGTTCATTTCTTTTGTCTTCCGTAGACACACGCCTTTCTGTTCACTGATTGGTTACTCAAAATTTTATAGCTTTCGTTTAGATCTAATTGGCTGACACCCTTCAATATTTATTTTCAGGCCTAGATAGGGGGTTCCTTTCTCGTCTTAGACGATTTTACGACCTCTCTGCTTTCGTCCCGGAACCTCGATATAATTCCAACTATTACAGGTGTCTACTGCAAGCAAGCTGGATCAATTCTTTCTCCGCCAGATGTCGTTAGCATGTCCGTTTTCATAAATACTTCGTATATTTTTAATCCGCGAGGTGGGAACTATGGTTTATCTGGTTTCACTGTGATTTAAGCCTTTCATCACAAAGTTGACA
Source organism: Hesperophylax consimilis (assembly GCF_061612785.1). Classification (NCBI taxonomy): domain Eukaryota; kingdom Metazoa; phylum Arthropoda; class Insecta; order Trichoptera; family Limnephilidae; genus Hesperophylax; species Hesperophylax consimilis. The sequence goes on from NC_142836.1 coordinate 3,320,663, forward strand.
AGCCAGCGTTTTCTATACCTGTCAATTCCATAAAGTTTTGATTCCAAATGATGTTCGGAAGATTAAAATCGCCAGTTATAATTATTTTTACTTTTGGATATTTTAATTGTAAAATTTCAATATCTTCAAAATGCTTAGTATAAATACTAATATCCGATTTAGGCGGAATGTACACATTACCCAATAAAATTCTGTTTTTACCTGTATTAATCATCTGATGGTATTAATACTCCAGCGTCTGGACGGTGTAGGCCCTCTGATTGGTCAAATTTAAATTGTCTGTTTCGGTTAAATTCCGCTAACTTGAAAATTAACACGATTTGAAAATTAAGACACGATGCTCATATAATTTTTGAATAATATCGAAGAAAATATGTTTTAGAAAGTTCACAATCCATTGGATTAATTACATTACAGTAAAAATTATCCACAATTACGTATTGAAATTTGACGTTTATCATTTTTCACGCGAAAGACACATTGTTCAGTGCTGCCAGCGTATATCGATTTCCAATCAATGCAAAAAGCCTTTATAGCCAGTTAGACTCAAGCAATGTACAATGTCAGTGTAATTTTTTAAAGTTATGTATATATATACAAATATATAATTATAAATATAATATATTATAATAAATCCACCATTAAAAAGCCGGCTGCTAAAATAACCAGTTCCACTCGATACTTAAATACGTAATTAATTATTTTTTGATATTACAACACCGACCCCATGCGCCACCATGCGCTGTCAATGTTTGATATGTGTCATATGTGATAATTATAGAATTATTGACGTGATAACCAAGAAATTTGTTTACAAACTACCTGTGAATCGCTAAAAAGAAATATTTTGTTTTCAGATTATTATTTCAATTTAATTACTATGGCTAAAAGGAATGTGGACAATATTTTACCAGAATTGGTCGAATTTCGGAATGTTCGAATGAGAGGGAAATTTACCAAGCGAAGCGATAGTAGTGTATTCTTGAAGTGTGCTCAATAATCCTAATTATGTGCTTCTAGAACAGAATTATTTCGGCGTCATATCAAAAGAGTGTCATATAAAAAGGTAAACTGTTACATTCTTGCTGTCATACTGGAAAAATAATACCACAAATTTTAGCTTATTATCCAGCACCGAATTATTGACAGGAGATTGTAGTCAATCTAAAAACTTTAGGAATTTTATTTGTCAATACAAGAGTGCTAATAGATTTGCCTCATTTGGAGCGCAAATAGCTAATATCCCAGGTAATGGTCCATATTGTTTAAAAATTTCTGGTTAGGTTTATCATCTCACTTCCAGAAGTATACAAGTTGCAGGTGAAATACCTTCCTATGCTCAGCTTTATCCATACGATCCTGATGAGGCTGTTAGAGTGCGTATGAGTCATCCATCTAATGCCGATTGCTATAAAAATATAATGCAAATAATTGATAGTGAAATACGCCAAATAAGCCCTCATCAGTATAAGAAACTAAAAGAATCTGTCGAGGAAGAAGAAATACGCATTGCGGCTGAGGGTGGGCAGGTGAGAGATATACGTCTATTATTTACACGTTCATCAGAGGTAAAATGCTCCAACCAGTTCTCACGATATTGCCATGGTATACGTAGCAGACAGACGGGAATTTGCCATCGGGTATAGATATCGCTGTTTAACCTAAAAATGTTAAGGACTTCAAAGGATGGCAACTTTATCAAAGCATTTAGATCCTTTGGTTTTCCCACTACTATTTCCATCAGGTGAATGTGGTTGGACCCCCGGCTTTAAGCATCATGCTGATTTCTGTACTGCTCAATGTCATACTGTAACTGCTATGTAGTTTTATGCAAGTAAATTAGCAGTGCGAAGAAAGATATTTAATCCAATCCATTATGCGGGTAAACTTTTTCAACAGTATTTAATTCATGCTTACATTATTTATCTATTATCATTATTTATGAATCTGGTCGCCTAGATTACATTAGGAAAAACCAACGACACCTCAGAGTGGAATGCTATCAAGGTTTGCAAAACCATGTAAGAAATTTAGCCACTGATAGAGGAGTATGTGCAAGTAATACAGTCATTCTTCCATCTTCATTTACTGGTGGACCACGCCATATGAATAAACTTTATCAAGTTTCAATGGCTATGGTACGTAAATTTGGTCGTCCTGTCGTCGTCATAACTTTTACATGCAATCCCAAATGGCCAGAAATACCAACCGAATTGGAACATTATCAATCGGCCGCGGATAGGCCTGATATAGTAGCCAAGGTTTTCCATCTAAAAGTCAAGGAATTTATTCATGATATGACTGAGAAACATGTTTTTGGAAAGGTAATTTGTTGGGTGTATTCAATTGAACAGCAAAAAAGAGGACTATCTCATCTACATGGTGTGTTTACACTTTGCAGCGAAGATAAGTTGTATAAAGCTTCTGATATTGATAATGCCGTATCTGCAAAACTACCCCATCCGAAGAATTCGGCTTTGTACCGTATTATTTAAAAAAATAACATTCATGGACCATGTGGCGTACTTAATCCAAGGTCAGTCTGCATGGTAGACGGTAAGTGCTCTAAAAAATTCCCCAAATCATTTAAAGACGCTACTGATAATAATTCCGCAGGCTACCCAGATTACAGGAGACGTGATAATTTTTCTGAAAATCACGTTATTCGGGATATACGTATCGACAATCGATTTGTTGTTCCATATAATGCATTCCTTAGCAAAAAATATGATGCTCATATTAATGTTAAAATTTGTTCCTCTTTGGATAGTATTTATTTATCTATACATGATCAATCTCACTCAATTTTACTTCTGGCTTTACATTTACCCGACAGCCAATCTGTTTATTTTGTCTCTACAAAATAAACCTGTTCCTCCCTCCCCTCTGGGCGGGAGGAACAGGCTCTCAGGGAAGCATCTACAAGGAACACCTCTTTAACAGCGTGGTTCCAATTGAATCTTCAAGATATTGAGGGATGCTCTATTCTCTATCAAGATGTACCAAATAACTATGTCTTTACAGCTGGTAAAAAGTGGACGAGGCGACAGCGGGGAGGCGGAAACATCATTGGATGAATGCCTTCAATTTCTCCTAGAAATATAGAACTGTATCATTTACGGCTGATTCTTATAAAGGTGGCTGGAGCTATATCCTTTGAATCTTTGCGAACTGTTGATGGCAATTTACTATGTAGCTACTTTTCATGATGCGGCGCGTGAACTGAAGCTCATTGATGACATACGAGAATGGTCGCAGTATGACGGAGGCTTCATTGTATTTGACGCCTAAAATTCTTAGACATCTATTTGTTTTAATTTTAATACAATGTATCCCTTCGATCTTCGGCTGAAGATTTTTTTCATCATGGTGTTGCTGAAGAAACAGCTATTAATCTTTGTCTTTTAAACATACAGGATATTCTCATGAAGGAGAATTCATCTTGCAGAATGCAGGGCTTACCTGAACCTGATGAAAGTTGCAGTTTTGGACAAGTATCTGATTTTAATGTAATTTCTGAAAACACTTTAGGTGAATTGATGGCTGCCAAACTCAATGACGTACAACTTCAAGCATATAATTCTATTTTGAATAAGTTTTTTTCACATGAAAATGATGACAATAAATTTTTCTTTATTGATGGCCCAGGCGAAACAGGGAAAAAATACCTTTACTAAACTTTAATTCACACTCTAAGACGAAAAGGTAAAAGAGTTTTATCAGTCGCTTGGACAGGCATTGCAGCACTCTTGTTTCCAGGTGGGGTAACGTGTCATACTGCTTTTAATTTACCCCTCAATTTACCGGACAATACAACATGTAAGGTCACATCAAAGAATCGGAAAATTATAACGGAAGCAGATATTATAATATGGGATGAAGCACCGATGGCAGGTGTAGCTTTAGAAGTAATTGAGCGTACTATACGTGATATCATGGGAAGTGATTCTGTTTTTGGTAACAAAGTTATTATTTTGGGCGGAGACTTTCGTCAAATCCTTCGAGTGTGTCGACGTGCTTCACGAGGACAATTAATTGCCGCTTGCATAAAAGCAGCACACTTTGGTACCATTTCAAAACTTTTCAATTAAAAACAAATGTCAGAGCTTTAGAAAGTGAAAATATATTTTCTAAATGGCTTTTGGACTTGGAAGATGGCAAACTTCCTTTTGTAGAAGGAACATTAGAGTCATCTGTGCTTATTCCCAATGTAAATATTTGTCAAGACTCACTATATATACGGTGAGACACATACAACTGCTGATGCCTTAGGGTTGAGTCAACGTACCATATTGTGCCCTAAAAATAGTCATGTTTATGCAATCAATGAGGATGTACTTCAACGGAAAGCGCCCCTGAGGTGATATCTCACAAAAGCGGTGCTATAAAAATTTCAGCTGTAACTTAATTCAAGCCAAAATCATTACAGGGAACAGAAAAGGTACAGTACATTTCATTCCTAGAATTTAAAACACTTTTTCGGATGTTACAATATAATTCAACATGTTCAGAAAACAGTTTCCAGTCAAATTAAATTAAATAAATCTCAAGGACAAACTTTTGAACGGGGTGGACTATTACTTCCTGAACCAGTATTTTCTTATGGACAGTTTGAGCGCAGTCATCGTTATTTATACAAATTCTGACTGATTGGTATACGGATAATATTGTTTATAAAGAGATTTTTTCCTAATGAAAGTGTATAATATTATGTTGTAGATTGTAAAAAATAAACGTATAATAAATTGTACTTGCTTAAAAAGTTTTGTTTTTTGTGTCCCTTGAAATGAAAATGACTCAATTTATCCCACCTGTAAGGTTTTCGCGAATTAAGAGAGTTTTGGTGTATTTACTTTGACAATCGTTAGGTAAGAGCGTAATATTATTTCACCCAAATATGTAGATTTTTAGGACTTATCCCAATAAAATAATTCTTAATATATTTAAAAAAAATGTAATTACTTTGACAGTCTTTTGGTAAGAGTATATTATTTTACCAAAGTTATATGTAATATTGTAATATGTTGAAATTTTTTTTATTTTCGAATTACATATGAATATTTTGCAATTTAATTTCGATTTAAAAATTAAATCATTTCGGTGGTATGCAAGAGGAAAATTTTTTCTCATTGACGAGATTTATGTTGGGGTGAGGGGTGTTTAGTGGTGCAGAATGTCTTTCTATTATATATCTACCCAATGATCTAATATCTACCTATTAAATGTAACTGTTAGTATCACATAAACTGGGCGAAGCCCAAGCAAGTGCCGCCCGCAGGGCCTAGTAGCAAAAACCCGCGGAGCGGGTTTTTAACTGCTAGTAACAAATAATTGCTCTATTTCAATGTTTTTTATATTCAACTGTCTGGAGACAATATTTTTCGCTACTGCAATCAGAACTCCACCACCTCTTCTTTTATTGTTTTTAATGTCATCGTTTGTAGATTGATTTTTATCCCGGCGGAAAACGTTGTATCTTGACATTCCTAGTTCTGCAGTGTGAATATCCGGATGTAACCAAGTTTCTGTGAAAATCAACACATCAAATATTGAAGTAGTTATTTCTAGTCTGAGAGTGTCCAGTTTAGTTCGAATTCCTCTGACGTTTTGATAATATAGGTAACAGTGATTTAGTTTATTGTGTAGTTTTTTGGTGTATGCTGTTGAACGATTTTCGGAATAGAATGAACATATTTTATCGTGAGATTTGTTTCACCGCTATTTTTCCGTTGTTCTAATTCTATTATCAGATTCTTCATGTGATTTCGTTGAGTTATTGTCAAGTCCGGTTTTATCTTTATTCCATCGGTAATTTTAAATTTATTCCGAAGAATGTATTTTACTTGGAAAGAATCTTCAAATTCCACTTTAATTGGTCTGATGACTCCAGGTTTTTTAGCACCAAGTCTGTATATTTTTAGATTTTGTGTTGGTATGTCATCAATTTTTTTGATAGTGGATATTATTATTTTTGAGTCATTTGTCAAATTTTCTTCTTGAGACAACTCACTTTCCGGTACGTTTAGAAAGATTGCATTCTTCGATTTTTCCTTCCTTTCTTCCAATTCCATTATGGTTTCACAAAGATCTGGAATTTTTTGAGTCGGTTGATTTTGAGACAAGTTTTTGTAAACGGCGAGTTCACCTTCCAACTTCGCCATTATAGCCGCCATATGAGAAATTGAAGCCATGATGTTGTTGGACTCCGGTATTATTTTTGCAATCTGCTCTTTGTTAAATTTATAATTAGAGTTCATCGTGACAGTTGTTAATTTGTCAACTGCTTCCTTTGCAATTGTGACGAAATTAATGGATTCCATATTCATTTAGATATCTGAAACTTTTCGTTAATATTTTTGAACCGCACAGTGCAACACCCCTGATTTATATTGGAATATGTACTGCAAAGGTAAGGTTTAATATAGGTACCTGCCGCAGAGTTCACACTGTATTATTGGCACATTTATGATTAATTTCGCCTTTTGCTTTAAGCAATATTCAAGAATGTAATTTTAATAATAAAATTGATATTCCACACTGTAATAGGTAGTATGTTTACGTAATTTTAAATAGCACTTTCTTTAACATATACTGGTAACTGTTTTAAGCCACTATTATCAGTATAAACACTATTTAATAATATTATTATGAAGAGGTTAAGGGATACGTGTACTCACTTTGACAGTTGTTATTGAAGTGTGAAGTGAAATTATGGTCTGACATGCAATTTGTACATTATTAAAACTGCACAATGCTTGTAAAAATTACACTGAATGAAATGATCTTATAATTAAACAAAATAAATAAATAATAACCACGTAGAATTTTCCTTCTTGGCCACAATCAAAATGAATATCAATCACCGCCTACTAAGAAATCCCGAAACTTTCCATATTCCTTTCCAAAGAACCAACTAAACTTTCTCTCAAGTCTAGTATGAATGTCTTGTTGGGATACGGGGATGGGTACCGCCACCCCGGGAACACTCTCGACATAGGTCACCAAAGTGGTTCGCTACGTTTAGTGAGTTAGCATGGGTGCCCGGGCTCTTTGGGTGAGGTTTTCTATGTTTTGGCGGCGGATGCGTTTCTCCACCTACTGCGTGGCGGGTCCGATTATGTGAGACTGGTTGACGGAGACCTTTTGACTTCTTTAGCCGGACTCTCTCTCTCGACCCATCGCCTTGCACTGCAGTGGGAGGGTTGGATTCATATGTCCGTCACTCCTGGACACATTGACCCCCATATACCAAACCACACCTCATACCTTTTTTTCCTTCTCAGAACTTCCTCTTTTTTCTATCCCTAAAAAGACCCTCCACACAGCATCCCCAAAGATGATATAAACCCTGAGGGATTTTTTGTAAAAAAGGGACAAAAGTCCGGACATATTTCTCGAATCTATTGTATTGATTTCTCTGTTTCGTTTGAGAATAGCTAATATTGTTTTTAATGTTGACCGGGTTAATCATAAAATGACAATTCAACACACCTACAAAAAGTGGCGTAAAGTAATGAAAAATGATGAAACAAAAACTAGGTTAAATAGGTTACATATGTAACTATTAAACCTAGTTTTTTTTCATCACTTTTAATGACTCTATATTACTTTTTAAAGGTGTGTTGAATTTTCATTTTGATGAAATATTAAGGAGCCGTCTTCAATGATTAACCATTGTTTTAATTTGACTTCACTTCCCAAACTTATTGTCTCTTGAATTTTTATTGTTTCTGTTGTTTAACTTTCTTATTGTTTTATGTCATTTGTACATCTGTATTGAACACTTTTATTGGTCGATTGGTATTTATTCTTTTGTATTTTTTAAGTTAACACTCTGTTTGTTGTGAAAATAAAAGGAACAAGAAAAATTAAAATCTCTGATTTACCAATTAAGAAAATGATTGAAGAAAAAAAAAAGAAATTAGATCAAAGAATTCAAAACCAGCAGAAAAAAACGAAAAATCAGCTTGGACGAATTAAATTGAAAATTGTTTTCAATTAAAGCTCTCTGTCACCACCAGCCACGGTAACCTAACATTTAAATCTTTTACCAATCTTCTCCCCATCTTATCTTATTATCTCATTTGAATGAGCAAAATAAATTAATCATATACCTATATATATCTGGATTAAAAACCAATTATTTGCCTATTTTTTTACAAATCAGTCTGCACATCAAGAACTCAGAGAAAAAATAAAGTTCTTAATAAAATACATTCTTCGCGATTTGACAAAGGGTTGCGATAAATTGACGTGAAGTGTGAATTTCATTCAAGTATATTCTGCTCTTTCACTCTTCTACCTTTAAGTCTGCCTAATCTCTAAATAAAATTTCAATTCAATATTTTACTGTACATATACCTATCACCTAGTAAAGGGAGAACTTGATGAGAATATGATGCTTGTGTGGTATCAATATGCTTATTTTTGGTGGTCGTAAATCGCTCTCATAGCAAACATTAAATGAGCATGCATATCAGTTGCATTTTAAGCTTGGATTGAAAGATAATTACGCCTGTAAAGTTGTTCTTTGGTATTAGCCACGCAAGATAGATAAGCCTAGTGAAACAATGCTTAAAAGATACATAAATACATATCGGCACTATTTTTACTGAGTGTCGTTATTTTTCTTTGTTCCTTTTACATAACACTTATTATTTATCACGAGAAGGTATAAATATTACACAATCAAAGGTTTAATAGTAAATATTAACTATTATCAAATAGTTAGCCAAAATATTACGAAAACTTAAAATATTATTAAACCTTACGAATCTGGGGAGTTTTTCGGCATACCATCACTGACCGTAGATAATTAATAATCAAAAATATGAAAAATGAAATGAAATTAAGAACCTTGGTGGAATACTCGATTCAAAACTCACTTTCACAGCAAATTTTGAATATGTGCTAAAGAAGGTATTAAAAAAAGTCAATTTTCGTAGAAGATTAAGAAATAAACTAAATGGAAACACTACATAGCTCATTTATAAAACTATAGTTGCTCCATATTTAGATTATTTTTCTACTATGTTATATTTGCCAATAAAGGAACAAAGATTTGAACAAACTAGATGTTATACAGAATAGAGCTATGAGATATATACTGGGAAAAGGCAAATACGCAAGCATTAATCAAATGAGAGAGCAGCTAAATTGGATTTCAATAAAAAAAGAGACTGTTATAAAATGTGTTAATTTTTGTGCATAATGGTTAACATTTGTCACATGAGAACGGGTCGCTTCTACGATTCGTTCTTAAGTTCAACAGCTCGGCTGTGGAACGAGCTGCCGGCCTCTGTGTTTCCTCCCTCCTACAACATGGGACTCTTCAAGACCCATGTTCACTCCTTCCTCTCCACAAAAAGACCCTCCACACAGCATATCCAAAGATGACATAGGCCCTGAGGGAAATTATTTTCTTCAGGGCCTCCTGTGTGGAGTTATATAAAAAAAAAATGCACAACCAAATGCCAAAATATTTTAAGGATGAAATTATTTTTAATAGAGATAGATGTTCATAATTACGAAACAAGAAATGCAAATAGAATTAGATTGCCAAATATGAAGAAATCAAAATCACAGAACTGCCTAATATACAAAGGACTAAAGATGTATGATGAAATGCCTGAAAGTCTGAAGAATGAATGAATTTAAAAATTAATGTTATGTTCATTGTAAAAATATTTAAAGTTACAAAATGAAATATTGTCTTGTTTATATTCATATGTTGTATAAACTAACACAAAAAATAATAAATTTAAAAAAAAATATTGGAACTGAACTAAAATGAAAATTGTGATGACAATAAATAAGTCCAAACTAGATTAAAACCCCATTTTTTAAAATACATTGCTCTTCCGGTCTTTTTTTATCAGAAAAATATTAAAACTAACAGCCAACAAAACCGACAGATATACGATATACATACTCGTAAATATTAAAGTGTTGGAGTGGGAGGTCAACAAGGGGGGAGAATGATGGGTACTTGTGAAACCGGTTGAGCAATGTTTTACAGTAAAGTTGTTTAAAATAAATTTATGTTATTTTTTTTGGTAAACTAATGTTTTTAAGACAAGATTTTTTTATGCATAGCACAAAGGGTAACAATTATTTTACAAGCAATAAATATTCGCCTGAAACACTCATCCACATTGAAAAATCTCCTGATAAAAGATACATGACGCCAACGGGACCAACGTCCAACGTCCACACGTCTAAAATATAGCTTTTCGAATAAACAATAATTTAGGAACAAGCCTTAAAAACTCTAAAAGTAAAATCCCTATACTCAATAACAGTGGCATATATGAATTAAAATGTGACCACGCCGATTGTAACGCCACTTACATCGGACAAACGGGGAGGGCATTCTCAACTAGATTCAAAGAACATATACGATGTTATAATAATAAAAACACATCCTCAAAATTCGCAGAACATCTCTTGGTGAATAATCATACCCCACTTAACAACAAGGGTCCTAAACCATTGCATATAGGAAAAAAAGGGCATTAGATTAAATTTACTTGAACAATTAGAAATCAATAAACGAACGAATGACCCAAATTTAACACTAATTAATAAAGTACGGAAAATAATTTACTCACCACTTCTCAGTATTTTCACAAAACCCAAGCAGTATAATGCACCCAAATAATTCATAGCAATAAAGTCATTAGTAAATAATTAAGAACTCATTACCATTTACTGAGGGGAAAACATAGATTGGTTTAACCAACAATAGATCATGTCATCGGTTTAACCAGTAATAAATCAATGTATGCACCTTCAAAATTTACATTTGAAATAGTATAAATACGTCGTCTCAATGTGGACTAACCACAGTTTGAAAATGGCCTTGTAAGCCGAAACAGCTGTCACAATAATAAAAAACTAAAACACTTGCAGAACTTAATAATAATATTATCAAATTTAATCTAAATTAAATTTATAAAAAAAATTAAATGGAGTTCTACGAATTAAACACAAAAACAATAAATACTCTCGTATTTTAAATTGAATTTTTATAAATTAGTTTTAATTTTTTTTTAAATGAAATTGTTCAAATGTTTTACTGTTTTATAACGAAATTAGTGCGCCAATGAGGAATCATTATTGTAAATATGACTAATTACGTCTGCCTTACGTCATCTGATGTACCTGAATAGTATTTGAGTATGTGAAAGCAACAGCAGTAATGAACTGATTGATTCAATTTGGATGTCGGGTATGTGTACCGTCGCCATGGGAACCATTTATTGGATAACCAAAACCTCTCCCATAGGTTGTGACAGAGGTGTTGGTTCCCCAAGTGGACTACGTTTGGTGACTTAGCAGGGGTTCCCGGGTTCACGGGATTGAGGATTGTCTAGGTCTTGGCACTATCTCACTCCTCGATTCACTGACCCCCAGATTCCTACAATCCCTAATACATTTTTCCTCCTCAGATCTTCTTCTCCTTCTTTTCCCTAAAAAACCCCTCACACGGCATCCCCAAAGATGATCTACGCCCTGAGAGAAATTATTTTCCTCAGAGCCTCCTGTGTGGAGCTAATGTAAAAAATAGGTTTGGAAGTGCCTGGCTATTCAGATCTGGTCACACAGTTAATGTCATTTTAAGAAATTTCGATTTCAACAAAACATTTTTCGATTTGGAATTGTGTTTGGGCTTTATGAAATTGAATAATATGAACGCATGTTTCCTTTCCATTTCTTTCTTAATTTTAACAAAATAATAAAACACGTTAATTCAAATTCTACCAAACAGGGCGTAATACGGTAAGATTTAACCATAAATAAGATTGTGATTCTGGAACGTTAATTCCGACGATTCAATGAAAAAAAAATCTTTATACCACAAAGTTGATGAAATCGAATTGAGTTATATTAACGAAAGCGTCTCGGGGATTCCCAGTTTCCATTTCCTTCGCTTATTTTCATACCCATTAATGCGTGCAAAATGGAGATACTGAACAAAAATGATATTTTCCGAGAAACGTAAAAAAACACATTACTTTTACACCTATCTAGGATATTTTTATTCCAACTCCACACTCTCATGTTCCTGCCAGTCAATTGAAAGGGTAGTCGATAAATTATTTAAGGAAATATATTGGCGGCCTTTGGCTCTGACAATATGGAATAATATTAACTGGTAAAATTTGCCTGTATATTATATGTTTATATATGAAATTAAAGTGATGACTTTAAATTTATTGAGTAAAAAAGCCAAGGAGAACTCTCCGCAAGTAAAGAACTATATTCAGCGATAGCGAAAACGAAGTACAGAATGCAATTTCACGTTTAAAATAAAAAGAATCTAACACTATTTTATGGTTTGGTCTCCAATTTACAAAATCCACATAAACAAAATCGAAGCAATACAGAACAAATTCCTAAAATACTTTTCTTATAAGTAATTTGTAAGATTTAATAATTATGCAGAGGCAGCTTCATACTTTAAAATCGATTCACTGAGTGTACAGAGGCATCATAAGGATGTACTATTCCTGTATAAAGTAGTTAACAATCATATTCAATACCCAGAGTTGCTAAATAAGATTCCATTCAATGTACCTGCGCGTTCAACACGCTCTTGTGTCCTATTCAGGGTTGATCAAAGCAAAACGAACTCTAAGCAGAATTCTTGACTGAACAGACCATGCAATAATTACAATAGCGTATTATCCAAGGTGGATATTTTCAGTTGCGAATTTACCAAATACAAGCGGTCCTAAAGAATATTTCTGTTGGTTTTTGAATATAAATATATATTTTACATTCATAAAAAATTAAATGTTTACAGTTTTTTTTCTACAGCCACCATACAAGGCACATGCCCGTATTTTGGTAGGTATAATTTTATGTCTCTATTGTTTATATTTCTATTATGATTTGATTTATACCTACAACCTCTCTCCATGGCAATAAATGTATTGTTTTGTAAATTTTTCGTTTTATATAATCTTTTGTTTTGTATAATTTTTTTAATTCATATTCCATTCTCACAAATTTAATTTACTTATTCCATATTATGCTGTCTCAGTAGAGGTAAAGTCACAAGGAGAAAATCCATAATTGGTTTTATTTTACTATATAATACTTATGTACAAACTATTTAATGAAAACTGTCGATTTCCCAAAAAATTAATAAATAACCTGATCGGTGATGAAAATGAACGAACATTTAATGTGTCCATTATAAAGATAATGAAGTCTGTTTGAATTGGACGTTTATATTTCTTTCACGATACTGTTGGTAGATTTAGAGTCGGAACGTACTGTTGATGACATTGAATTATCGCTAAAATATATCCAATGCAACCCGGCGGAGGAGAAAAACAAGATAAGAGGGAATACGATCAAACTGCGACCGCTCCTTAGTGGTCACTTAAGATGGTACTTCACGGAGGGTACTACCAGATACAACCGAAAATCAGTAATCTTAAATTGAATTCTAAACGTATAAACTATTTTCTACAAAAAACTTAAAATTGATTTCGAAATATAGTTCTTTTATCTAGTAAAGTCACGTTTCATATTATGAAAAAGTATGTAATTTTTTATTATTATAAAAATTTACGCAGATTTTTTTAAATTTCAACCGAAATGTTGTATTATACCACACATAATTCATATCGTACAATAATATATTCTTAAAAATCACTGAATTATCCCGTAAAAGCGCTTTTCAGAATTTCAATTTCAATTCAAATAAAATAATTCTAGCACGCATTTTGTGACGAAAGTCTCTCAATTTGACCATTTATTAACAGTCAATAAAATTATTTTTTAAACACATATTTTCTTCTTCGATGGCGCTACAGCCCATATCGAGCTTTGGCCTCCTGCAACAGTCGCCTCCAACTCCTCCTGTCCTCAGCGGCTGACTTCCAGTTTGTCACCTGGAGAAGCTGTGCTGCATCCCCTCTTACCTCATCTTCCCACCTCAGTCTGGGTCTTCCCACTTTTCTCTTTCCACCTGGGTGACCAGTCAGAATTCTTTTTGGGACGCGTGTATCCGGCATTCTCTGTACATGCCCAGCCCATCTCAGCCTGAGGAGTCTCATGTGTGCAGAGATGCTAGGGGCCTTATATATATCGTACACATATTTTACCCAGACATTATTGAAAAATTAAAAATAATTATGACCAAAAAATAACATATAATTCTAATGAATTTACGAATCGCGTAAAGTGTGAAAGTGGAAAGAGTGTTTTTTATTATTTTGTATTACAGTGACAATTCTTCATTATCTGAAGAAACACGGCAGCGAATGGACGTGTGGTTCGTGGCGCTTGCGGTAATAATATTTTGAAGTAATTCATCGACTAAAAATGAGCTGAAAAAATTGCGAATAAAAGTTTCACTAGAAAATAAATGTTACAACATCTGAAAAATATATTTTGAGAAGATTACTGAAATTTGATTTTCCAAATACATTCTCGTACATTACAAGGTATAGAATTGTCTGAACGAACCAATGTTATTCAGTAAGATGTATATATTTTTAAAACATGTTGTGTTTTTTTTATTTTCTAGGGGAAATAACCAACAAAAAATTATCTTTATTCTAAAGCTAAGTATGTTCCATCGCTACGTGTAATTTGTATTATTATGTAATATTTAAGTGACCGATATAACCGTAAATACCGAGGTAATTTTAAACAGTAATATCATTAACACCCTACGTTGTGCGAGTTACAAGCATTCAACATACACGGTTGTACGATGGACAATTAGTAATATTGTAGGTTTTATACACATTTGTTATACAGGGTGTCCGGGGGTAAAGTGCGCTTACTGCGGGGGGTGATAAGTTAAATAACTTTTTTATAAGATATTTTTGTATGGGAAAATAAACATCAAAATATCTAAAATGTTTTTAATTTTTTTTTACTTCTACCATCATGTAGAATCACCTCCCGAAGTAAGCGCACTTTACTCCCGGACACACTGTATGTATTGGTAAACCATAGCAGTGCACCAATTAATTTTGCTCAAAATTCTGCCTCAATACAGGTTCGTCTAGTGACTGCTACTGGTGCTGGTGAGTAGTCAGGCATGTTAAATCCAACATAAATATACCTAATATTATTGTCTCTTTATTACTGTGCCATTATACATCTATAATATTATTATGCCATCGTCTGGACGGTCTGGGCCCTCTGATTGGTCGAATTCAAATAATATGTTTCGGGTAAATTACGCTAACTTGAAAATTAAGACCCAATTTCATAATAAAATAGGATCACCAGATTTCTTCAAAAGCATCGTTTCTGCTCATATAATTTTCTGGATAATATCGAAGAATATATGTTTTAGATAGTTCACAATCCATTGGATTAATTACAGTACAGCAAAAATTATCCACAATTACGTTTTATATATTTGACGTCTGTCAAGAATCAAACATTCTAAGGTTCCTTAAAAATGTCAATCCCTCCTTTACCGACCGCTGGAGTAGTTTCCCTATTGGCCGACAGAGCGCATAAAATACAAATACGTACAATTTAATTTATTCAAACAACGGTAATTTTTTACGTGAAACTACCGTTTTAATACGCATTTACAAATAAAACAAACATTTAATTCAACTTAATGACAATAAACAACTCTTTGCATGTACGATTTTGAAAAATATTGATATTTAATATTATTTACGTAAATAATAATTTCGCACTATTTTGACAGAACACCGAATATATACCGATATACGCGGAAGTATAGGCACTGCCAACCAAATAAAATAACATGAAAGACAATCGGAAGATAGAAACGCTTCGTTGATTGTCAAATTAGCCAACAAATCTCTAATCTGATATGTATAAATATTTATATTATATATATTAAGGTATTATTCGGAATCGCTGGACAAGGATAATACGAAATATTTTTTAAAAAAAGTTTCGGATTTACCTTAATTAATATAAAAGGAATCTGAATGCATTTGGGAAATTTTTAATTTTAGCATTTTATTTTTTAAGTACGTAAAATTAAAATTCGCTTTCGTTGTTTTGGATGACAGCTGGAATAATTTCTATTGATGACATTTTATTTTTTTGGTATTCCTGATATGAGTAGCTAGAATCTTTATCATTTACTCTATGCAAATATTAGGTAGGTGGTACTATTTTAGCCAAGCTCAAAAAATAAAATAAAGGTATTTATGTTTGTTTTACAAGTAAGGAAATATTAAAAAGGTTATTATAGGTTAGGATAAGTTAGGTTAGGTTATGCTAGGTTAGGTTTGGTAAAGGTTGTGCTAGGTGAGGTTAGGTTAGGTTGGATTAGTATAGTTCAAGTTAGTTTATAGGTGAGGTTATATTAAGTTGGATTATTATAGGTTAGGATAAGTCAGGTTATGTTAGGTTAGGTAACGTTAGTTGGGGTTATTATGGGTTAGGTTAGGTTGTGTTATTATAGGTTCGGTTGGATTATTATAGGTTAGGTTAGGATATAGGTCAGGTTAGGTTGGATTATTATAGGTGAGGTAAGGTTAGGTCAGGTTAGATTATTATAGGTTAGGAAAGGATGTAGATAATTAAAACTAAAGTTAGGACATAGCTTAGGTTAGGTTGGATTATTATAGGTTAGGGTGGATTTTTATAGGTTAGGTTAGGTTGGGTGATTATAGGTTAGGTTATTATAGGTGAGGATAAATAAAATAATAATGATAATAATAGCCAGATAAATCATTTGTGCTTTTTAAGTAGGCACTATTTTGCCGGAATATTGTATTACATTATATTTTTTTAATTTACGTTTTTCAATTGTCTCTAGCCGCTAATTTCAGGAATACCCACTAAAGAAAATGTTATCAACAGAAATTATTCAGGCTGTCATCCCATACAGCGAAAGCGAGTTTTATTTTACGTAATTAAAAATTAAAAAGCTAAAATTACAAATAACCAAATACCGTTCGATTTTTTTTATAGTAATTAAGGTAAATCAGAAGGCATTATTTATAAATATTTCGTATTTTCCGTGTCCAGCAATTCCGAATATTAACCTATATTAATTTACCTTTACCCATTAAGGCAATTATTCGGGAAAGGTAAAGTTTTACCCGAACAACTGTCATTCTTATTATGCTTAAACTCCTTCCTGTTCCGTGTTTCAACAATATATACTCACCCTCTCTCTGTGAATGACCTAATATCTACCTATTAAATGTAACTGTTGTTAGTATCACTTAAACTGGGCGAAGCCCAACCAAGTGCCGCCCTAGCAGAAAAAAACCCGCGGAGCGGGTTTTTAACTGCTAGTTTTCTAATATTGTTCTAAAACATCTAATGTTACCTTGAATAAAATGTTTGTTTATAATCCTGTTATGTTTTCGATGATAGAATACATTAATAAAATATATATTTATAAAAATGTTAAATATTTGTATATATTTTCATTTTTATGTTTACTCACTTCGTTGTTCAACAACTTATTCGGTCAAATTCTGGAACCGAGAACTCATCATAATTAATTTCTTCTGAACCATGCTGTGGACAGGGCCTGTTGCGGCCAGCTGCGCAGGGTAAGCGACTTATAACGGAATAAATACGGTGTATCTATCTCGCTCTAAAATTACCCTTACGTCTTTTGGCGAAATTTGAATTTCCGTCCGCTGGTTATTTGAATTTAATACCGAAGATGCTTTGGAAATGGTGCACGATTGAGCTTTACAGTCACCGGGTTTTCACTGCCTCGTAAACTCTAGCCGAAAAGATGTTCTCTCAGCCGTTGTGCCCATGTGATGATGTGTGAACACTTTAAATGCGGTACGGTATTATATCTTTCCTATTTTTTATTGAAATTTATTTTGTTTACCTTTTCACTTTTTCACTTTTTCATCTTTATGTTCAGAACTGTGTTTTATAGAAGAGCAAACATAAAAGCTATATTTTGTACAATGTCATATTATGATATTAATAATAAGTGAAAAGATTGACCTAGCTTTTAATATCAGTAATAAAATATAAGATAATTTAAAACCAAACTAAATACTTGAGAATAAAAATTTTAAACATGCAGACTCATATTTATTTTACGTATGGCAAGTAAATCTATCCAAACTAGACAGCTTTAATTGCTTTTTTTGTATGGCTTGAAAACTTGAAAGTTTTAAATAATTACTTCATCAATAATTGTTTCAAATTCAAAATTCAATGTAATTATTATATACCTAGGTAAATATATTGTAAATATATATAACAAGAAACTTTAAATACTAATAATGGTGATACTGTTAATTTTTTTTATAAATCTCATTTCGCTACAACCGTGAGAGGGCAAACCACCGTTGGAAATGTGAGATTACTTACGGTTTGGTACACAAACAAATAAATTGGCATGACATATTTAAACAAGAATCATCCGTTAATGTGGTACTATCTGATCTGTTTTAATCAGGATTAGGTAAATATCTCAAATGGTAAGATCGTGTGTTATTGTTTAGAAACCACATTTAGATTTCCGAGTGATTTGCATAAATCTATTTATTATTTTATTGAAATAGGTACATTTATATTTAGCCAATTGCTTTGAGTTTATATAAGTTTTTATGGATGTTTTGTAAGTTTGGGGTCGGGATTTGTTCCACTATTTTTCCGGTACTAAAAAAATAATTTTCGGTTACGTATGTGATTTTGTCATCAGAACATTTGTCTACATATAAGATTAGTGTGATATTTTTATCGGCATTACTCTGGTTTGGTTGAAAGAAATTTCCACGAGGTAATAAGTCCACCTTCATCATCAAACATATTAATACCGTCTAGCAGCCTATCAACTAGTCTGCTACCGCAGGCTTTTTGATGGTCTTCGCCCGATTTATTAAAGTTCTCTGAGAGTAGAGTTTTTCCCCCCTTTGCATGTGAAAAAAATCCAGGAAACCCATGGGTCGGGAAATTGTTTAAAGTTGTTGGAACTAAAAAGTTCAAAGTTTTGTTAATTTTCTTTTTTAAATTTCTCATCGGGATGGTATTTGAAAACTTCGAAGATTCTTTTTATTTAATTTAATTTTTATTTCTATTGTGAAAAACAGTTTAAATATATAAAAAAATTACATTACACAATTTGTAGTTAATAGCATGGTCATGGTCCTGGTTGAGTCCCTTTTTGAAAATAACAGAGGGCGCCACTTCCGTCTCCAACAATTCAAACTGTTTAGATACTTTGACTGTTGCAAACTGATAGTTTAGAGAGCGATATAGTAGTACCTACCTGTTATCTTCAACCAGATTTTTTTTCTTGACTAATAATTCCATTTGAAATGTGCTTAATTTTTTTTTTTAATTATTGACAAGTTTCATGGTTTTTCAAGTTTACTAACGGTGTTCATTCAACGGAAAATTTCTAATAGTCTTATTTTTTTGTTATTGAACTGCAATGATTACGAGCCAAATATCTTTAAAAAATTTCAGCCTCTAGTACATCCATGAATATAATTTGATAATGTGAATAAATGCGATAACATCGCATATTTCATAAATTACCGGTATTTTCCTAAATCCCTCAGAGGGGCATATTTGAAGTTCTGATCGGTGACCTTTAAAAAACTAGAATGAAATAGACTGAACAATGTAGTTATATACTTAAATGTGATATATTTTACACTTAACTTATCTTTGAACACTATCTGGCACTTGGCTGTTGTGAAGAGATTACTCTCGCAGTTTCAGCATCTTATCCCGTCTTTTCATCCCCGTAACTCTGCATTACGAACCGACAGATAAACTTACTGCACTAAATATATAAATTGCTCATTTAGAATCCAGTTTATTCCACCTAAAAACACTTCAATAGAATTTTATCATGAATCGCTAAATCCCATTCGCCAATGGCTCCTTCTCTAATCGTTCATACTTTAGTGGAATCTTTCATTACTCTTCTCTCCATCAATATTTTATTCTCTCACGCTTCAGTAGAAAATTTTCCATAAACTTAATTTTTCATAAGACAGAGGATTGCTTTGGAATAAAATACAAAGGTTTTTCCTCTATTTCTGTCACCTAATTGGAACCCTTTGGAAAATGGAAAACTTTGGAAGATATTTTTGTTTACGCTTTTCTTACATAGTGTTGAAATCCTTCCTTACTTCTCATTTGTGCACAAAAAGAATACATCTTTAAAGATATATTTATAAAATTAGTAAATATTCTCTCATAACATGTTTGTGGCAATAAATAGGAGTTAACGCTGACCGATATAAAGTATTTCGTTCTAAATCTGTAGGCATCGTTATCTGGGTTATGTTTATGTAACGCAACAATTAAATTAAAAATATAAATACAAGTGTAAGAAACATGCGGAAGCAAATAGTATTGAATAAGTTGAAACCATGAGTATTACTAGTAGTTATGTAAACAATCAACTTCACGTAATGTGGTTGTTTGCGATTTGTCAGCTCGTGCGCCAGAGCATATATAAAATGCATATATAGAGAGAATATAGCATTATAATTATAAAATATATTCAGTGTATTAAACTATTTTCCGAAAAAAAAATCCGTAATGGTTTTCATCGAATGGGATAAAAGAAATCGAGTGTAAGGTAATTTTCAGTTCCTTATTCAGGTGTTCAAAGTGAGCATCCGGAACGCTTTTTCGCAAATTAGCAGTGGACATGATTTCGAAGGCATATACCCAATATTTATTTCAAAACTAGCTTACCAAATGTCTAAGTTTTGGTCTTAGATTTTGTAGAGGAGCAACGTAGAATATCTTCATTAGAGATTGGGTTTTAACCATGGGTGTTTCTGTTATTTTTTTGGTTTAACTTTGAGGAACAAATGGTTAGCGGTACCTCTTATTATTAAATATATTCTCAATCGGTTCGAATTCGAAATCAATAGAATTATTTCATTTATAACTCGTCATTGACAGCTTATGCATTCTTAATTATCACAGATAAATAAAAAAATGTATTTATTGAAAACTGTAGATCAAATATAACTTTACTTTAATTCGAATATCGAAAAATTGCTGTGTAGCCTGAAATTAACACCAAGCGGGCTTAGTATGCGTAAGTTTAGTTTCATCACGATGTTGACGACGTTGTGGATGATGTTTTGAAGAGTCGGTGATGAAGGGGGGTAGATAGTAAATATATTTAAACCTTCCATAAAATTATTCCAAGTTTTCAGAAGGCAAACGATAATATTTGCAAGATTAAGCTGGTAGGCATCGAAAAACAACCCCGAAGCTGAGCTAAGAACTACCAATAAACTAGCTTTACGACAAAAGGGCATATTTATATTTCGATATTTACCATATTGATGCATTAAATATCAACATCTCTGCAAACAGTTCATACATTTTGCGTACGAAGCGACGCAGGGGAGTGTGACATTGTGATACAGCACAGAGGTGGCACTTATAAACAACATGAAGGGATGAAGTGCTGTATTTCAGGGGTAAAAAGCTTTTGTTAAACTAATATTAAAACTTTTTTTTAATTATCGCAGTTGCCTCTAGCGAGAAATGAAAATAAGCTAGCCCCAAAGTTATCACTTCGTCAGACGATGTTTTCATTTTTTTCAATTGGCGTCGTATGTTATCACGACTTTGACATTCGTTAAGTAAACAGAAACAAAAAACAGGTTGATAAACAACTCAAATCACGGTTTTCAATAGTTTTGCATCTTGCTTACAGGAAATCGTCTCAAGTGTGTCCCAGGGGTTGCATCTCGGACCACTCTTATTAAATATTTATATGAATGAAATTTACGTATGCTTTAAAAATAATTTCTTCGTTTTATACGCGGATGACATGAAATTTATAAAGCTATACAGTGTTTACCCGATTGTATGGAATTGCAAAGCGATCTTGATAAATTGTGCGCATACCGTGAATCAAATGTATTGTCCTTAAACATATCTAAGTGTCACTCGATTACGTTTACTAGAAATAAAAACAAAATCATCTATCCATACACATAACTTGAACAACAAACCTTTACAACCTATAAAGTAATACATTACGACTAGCAAATGTCTCCAGAACTTCTGCCGTCGGTTGTAAGGCGAGCTGCTTTTCTTGAAGTCCTTCGTGTCTTTGCACAGGTATACGCACAGATAGATAGATGGATGGATGTTGCGAGATGGTTGTTATTAAAACACTTATGTTTTGAAAGATTGACTTATTGCGTTTTAATTCAGATGAATATGCAATGATTCTAGTTGTTAGCTCAGAGCCTTTAAAAGGTGTCGAATGTTAACTCAAAGGCTTTTAGATCTCAAATGAAAGCGAATTTTGTAAAAAGTAAAGATACAAGAAATATCACGATGATTTGCACATTTTAACCCAAACCCGTTGTTTTGACATAAAAAACACATAGACAAAACTGAGCATAGATAGACAATTCATTGAAAAGATGACAGGAAAGGTGACACACATACGCGAATTTGATGTAAAGGATTCTATACATCGAGATAAGAAAAATTAAGTTAATTTTAAATGATAAATACGAAAACTTGAAATGAAATATTTAATCAGACAACACAACACTGAACAGTTGCAAGATGATATTTTTAAATCAAAATTTTAAATATGATACTGAAAAAAAGAGTTTCAGATAGACGCTTGTCCCGGTAAAATATTAGTTCCTGGGTTCAATTCTTAGTCGTGACCCTTATTTTTTTTTCTGTGTCTTTTGTTCTGTTTCATGTTTCATTTAGATTTCTTAATATTATCTTCTTCTTCAATCATAAATTTTTTATTTGAAAAATAGACAAGTAAATTTGCAAAATTTTCAAGGGTCTGAATTCTTTGGCTAACATTCAATAATTATCAATTCTACAATTCTTAGTTAGCCATAATAATCGTATTCAGCGGTATTTGAAAAGCTCTTTCAAAAAACAACACTCGATTTCAACTTAAATATTGAATGAAGACAACTATTCAAGTCGGGGACTTGAATAGTTGTCTTCACTTATACTTGTCGGGAAACATGCACAACATAAGTTTTTAGGGTTTAGTTCGGGTTATTTTAATAATTTGTGCGTATTTTCTAACCATCAAACATAACGTGATTAAAAGAAAACGGAACTTTAATGCATCTTTTACCACCTTCCACCATATAAATAGGTTTCTTGTAGTAATTAAGTTGAAACCGAGTGCTGTTTATATATTTTTGCGTATTAAACATGCAGTGTAATTCAACAAGATTAATCTTGTGTATAAAATTTCTCGTAGTTTTTCAAGGGTATGTGCTATTCTGTAAGGTCTAATATCACTCTGAACATTGTCAAGGTTCTTTTAAAGTAATACTAAATATGCGCAATTGGATTTGTTAATAATTTTTTAGGTGGAAAAACAATATTTCAATTATCACAGATTTGTAGTGACCAAAACTGATATAAAAACCACTAGGTAGGTACATCCATTTCCCATTGTAAAATTTAAATTGCAATACAACAGCTATTACAACATCGGGGAAACTGCTGTTCAAAGAAATCAACGAACCGTGAAGGAAAACGGCTTCTATATACATAAAGAAATCCAATAAGATGCTGGATGTGGAGTAGGAAGCGCCAGTTATTTTCCTCTGTTACTTAATGGAGTTCTTGGAAAGAACGATGCATTTCCGCTTCCGATACTAGAACCTTTTACCTCCACTCACGGTCAGGGAAGAGGGGCGGAGGAGGGGTGGAGGAGCAAAGGTAGGTGGGTTTAGGTGGGTAATGTTACTAAAAGGCTTCACACTTTCAGTGCCAAACCACAGAATTTAATGCAAACTGTAAACTCGAAATGAAACGGGGACATCACGAATATTCTACGAAGTTTTTGAAATTAATTTAAATAAGACAATATTTTGTTCAAAACCTATTCAATAACAAATATACTTTATCAGGACTGTATGAATAATAATAATAATTGGACAATTGTGAAAAATTACCTCAAGGACGCTGTACAAATATGAAGTCATAGACAATATCTAGTTGTTACAAACTGAAACGGAAAATATACTTACCTGTAATAACTACATACTAGGGTAACAGACGAAAAACTGGGCAGGGCTTCAATAACTAATATGTCATCAATAAAAACCGTGAAATAGACCCCCACAACAAAACTGTCTTCATTCGTAAAATAGGCCTATTGTGGCCATGAGCTATAAAGTGTTCATTTTATTATTTATTCTATTTTGTTACTTCTCTACCTTCAGAAATGTATTGTATTTTATTAGAAATTTATTTATCATCTTAGTTACCATGACAATATAAAAAAAAAGTATTTGACTTTAGCAACATATATTTAAATATCTTGCGATCATACATTAAGATAGCAGCCAATTAAAAATGTGCGTTGAGAAAATGAATATATTGTTGGTAGTTTTTATTCGATGTATGATACAGTTAAATAAGAGTGAAAGAGGTCACATTAGCTCAGTTGGTAGAGCGGTGCCCCGGCAAGGCAAGGGTCCTGGGTTCAAGACCTAAATGTAACCGTATCTTTTTCTGATTTTTCTGTTTAAGATTTTCGTTTAAGGAACGCTAATATTTTGTCTTTAATACTTTAAATATATATTTAAATAGGTCGCAAGAAAAAAAGACTGATAAAATATGATTTATCGATCATGAGAATGCTTTTATAGCTAATAAGTCTAATATGACCGAGATAATCCGATACCGCGGTGTGTCTTTGTGGCAGAAAAGTCTAAAAATTAAATTTTATTCAATCAAAAGAGAAATTGAGCAAACATTTTCAAGAGTCAAAATTCGTTTAGGAACTGATAATCAATTTTATTGGCTTGTCTGCCGACAAGGATTTTAAATTCTTTATGTAAATTAGCTGCGTCAATATTCTTTGAAATCGGAATAGATCGTATTTCTAACGCCATTCGTCTTTCTATGGCTTATATAAAACCGTTGGTTTAACAGAGACTTTACGTTTTATCGTCGCACTTCTTTGCAGGTTTTGAAATTACAGAATCGGAAATAAATTTTAGAGCGAGATAAAGTTTTATTCTTTTTGAGTTATAAATCTTGCATGTGCAGGCCTTACTATGTGATAGAATATTGATTCTCCATATATCTGACTTTGAACATAGGAGGAAAGTGGAACATGAATAGAACACTAGGTTCACAAATAATGAAGGCATGCTTGTTCCAAAACATAGCAATAAATACGGACAGCGAACCCTAGAATATAACGTGCCCAAAATTTTCAACATGTTACCAAGTAATATCAAAAATTGCAAATACCCACATAGATTCAGATATATGATGTAAACATGGCTCATAAGCAGAGATACTTTATACTAGTCATCGCTATTAATCAATAGTTGATATTTATTATCATGTAGATTTAGTGTTATTTTAGATTATGCATGCCAATAATAATGATATGCATATTTTATAATGAGTAAAAATATCATTTATACTTATAATTAGAAATAATATTATGTATTTATTTATTAACAGTGTAATTGAACATTCTCACCCTGCGAATTGTCAACAAGATAATTGTTGGACAATTTAAAATAAAGTTAAATTGGATAACTCATTTAGATTTCCCAGAAAATTCAGAATGATTTACTTCCATTTCTTGATAAATTGGAGATATGCCATAAGCTACGCAATCTTCAGGTTGAGTAGTGCATATCAAATAAAGAAGCCAAACCAACCTAGTAAATAATGTAATGGAGCCAAAATTTTCCTGGCACAAAATATTTCCTGAAATTACAATTTGCACCGAGGTCAATAAACTTTGTGGTTGTTTAAAGTAACGTAAAATTCTATTATCATGAATTTCTTGTCCAATTTATCGTGCTTAGGGCAAAATTAATATTGCACGGAGTACAACGATAGTGCTAAAATATTCAATCGATTATTAAAACACCGCACTAGGAAGTAACTCAACGATAAAAAAACACAAGACAAGTTGCTTGAACTGGCATTAGCCGTGTTTGATGACCAGAAAATTCTTTTTACAATTTTCAAAGTACCTACAGTAGACAAAATGTATCAAAAATATTCAATACTTCAAATTTACAAAGAAATACAGTCAAATACTCATACTTGCAATTCAATACATCAGCAAGATACCAGAAAACTATTAAAATCCCAAAATTTAACACTAAGCTCATTCAAAATACCTATCTTTATCTAGGCATAATATATTTTAATAACCTTCCATTAAATTTAAAAAATATCGAAAACATTCAGGAATTTCACCTTAAATTAAAAAAATTACCTTAAAATATTGTATCAGACGTAATCGTGTGACACACAAGACTGTAAATGGGCCGGTGATCCCAATCTGTGGAGGCGTGAGATGTCTTCCTTCAGTGGCGTGGAGGGGTAGAACGGGGCCGTCTCTGTAGCCGCTGTAGAGCTGGTCCATCGCTTGTCGCTTGTTCTTGAGCTTATTCCGAGTCTGGTCCAAAGGGGTAAGCAAGTCCGTGGTCCAGGGTGAGGCGGGGGTCAGAGTGAAAGAAGGCGAGCAGAGTCAGAAGTCGGAGCGAGGTAGAGGGCAGAGCAGAGAGAGAGGTGTAGAGCTGGTGGTGGTTGCTGGATATCTGACGTTTTGAGGGCCTGTTGCCCGTTTTATAGCCGCCAGCGGGCGCACGACGCGCAAACGGGCCCACTTTCTCTTTGATTCCTGGAATCCGTGAGCCGTGTTTGCGACGCTATCGCGGCGCCCCGCCGGGCCGTCTACCGCCACTCGGCCGGTAGTTTCGGGCCGTGGTCGAACGTGACCACGGCCTTCCTTTGTTTGGGCACGATCCTCAGAACCGTGCCCGTGGGACGTAATGACGGCGTACCACCGGTCATTTTTGACGCTATGACGGCGCATGGCACACGGCACGGCTTCCCACTACGTTTTGGCATGGTTCTAACAATCGTGCCCGAATTAAAATATGATTATGATTTTACCAGCTCTCACAATACTTCTCTGCCCTTATACCTCTAGCCAAGCTCCGACGTTCATTTATTATAAGATCACAAAAACATTTTACATAATTTTACAACAGAGGGTTATAACAATTTATCTTTTCACACATCAGCATTTTACATTTAACAACAGGGCAAATATCAAATTTTAATATGGGGCGACCGCGGCCGAGCCCGGAGCAGTACGTCCGTTACAACTATTATAAGTCCAACATATGTTCACTACTTACAACTAAAAGTAATATTGTTTAAATCTTGTGTTGTTTCTAAATAATTTATTTACTTTAATACTAACATGTACATAATTGAACTAGAATTCCCTCACCAAACACAAGAGCATTGTCTCTTTATGGTGAGGAAAGGCTATAATTTCTATTGTTTTATATCTCGTTAATATCCTGTATTTATCTCTGTAAAAAAAATATTTTTTCTAATATTAAATTAAAATTAAAAAAAAAAAAAGATATGAATAACCAGGAAGTTTCCAAGTCTTCATCTTACTCCTGTTCTTCAATTTATTCCACTCCCTTCAACTTTACATTATACCCCCATCAGGGTTGCCATATAAATAATCATATGTATAGACCCACGATTAAAAAAAAATTGCAAAAGTTATTATGCACAACCTCCGTAGTCGAGGGGAAGGGCTCTCGACTAGCAAGCTGGATGTCGCAAGTTCAAAACCGTGTAGCGTAATTAAATTTAGGGATCTATGAACATTAGACGTTGGATGCCAATGTGACCTTTTTATTTAATTCTATTTAAAGTGTAAAGAAAAAGGATGTAAATATTAAATAAAAGATCCATAAAAAATGAAAATGTAATTTATTATATAACGTCATCATAGCAGCATGAGACTCAAAATTAATAAATATAAATAAACCCAAAGGGTGAATAACCTCTAAAAAAAATTCATGGGATGGTATTATTTTTATATTAAAAAGGAACCAGTCATGGTGAATTAAAGTAATAATTTTTTTGGATAATCAACCAATGATCATATAATAATCATTAACATTACATATCATTACGAGATTATTCATTTGGGCGCCAGTTCCATATAATAAGGATAAAAAAATGAATAAATTATCGTAAACCAATTTCAAAATAAATCTGAAGGAATGAATGCATGATGGAAGAATCTCACAGGGCGCGGCGTGGTCCCCGGCGTCCGGCCCCTCTGGCGAGTGTGTCTCGGTGGCGAGTTCGGTGGGGCAGCGTCGGGACAGGTCCCCGGTGGCATGGTCCCCGGCGGCATGGTCCCCGGTGGCATGGTCCCCGGTGGCATGGTCCCCGGTGGCATGGTCCCCGGTGGCATGGTCCCCGGTGGCATGGTCCCCGGTGGCATGGTCCCGGGCGTTGGCAGCGAGGCCGGTGGGGCGGCGTTCGGACAAGCCATCCTCAGCGTTGTCCTGGCGTCGGCGTCGCGCCGGGTGCCCTCATGCGTAATCCAACCGAGGGCTGTCCGGGACGTCATTTGGCCGCTCACTTCCTTCCGCACCTCCCGCGACACGATAAGCGGCGCGTTGTCTTGGCCGATCAGCAGCCTCGGCTTTACTGATCGACGGCCGGCCACTGTTTGCCGCGGGAGGTCTAGGTCTGTTACAGTGTGGGCCGTCACCGTGAACGCGTCTCCGTCTCAGTCTCACCCGCCGGGACGTAGCATCGGACGAGCACATCCCATTAGCGCCCCGAATTCGCAGGCCGCGTACCGTACCCGCGGCTCCAACGATGTCTGCAACATCTGCCTCGACTAGGGTTATTGCAGAGCCCTCGTCAAGCAGCGCGTGCACGGTCGCATGGCCCCCGGGGCCGCACAATGTCACGGGAATCACTTTCAGTTGCACGTTTCCCCTACTTTCCCACGTGTTCGTGACTGTGTGCGCCTCGGGGCCACGAGTGTATGCGTCATCATGCAGCAAGCGATGATGCGGGGCCCGGCATGTGCCCACTCCGCAGTTGGTCCGGTACTCGCACCTTTTCGTCTGGTGCACACCTTCCAGACACTTAAAACACAACCGTGCACTTTTCACAAGCTCCCAACGCGCACTGATTGTTTCTTCGGCGAATCGGGGACACTTGTAGAGCTTGTGTGAATCGTCTTTGCACAGTGTGCACCAAACTTCACTGCGGGGTTCCGGCCGCTCGTCGGTCATATACACATTTTCACGATACGGGCGGGCGGCCCGCTGATGTTCGACCGAGCTGCTCGGCCGCGCTGCTCGGCCATTGTCGGTAAGGCCCGACCGCGGTACCGCGTTGGTCAGCCGCTTCAGGAACGCGGCAAGCTGCACCACGGTGGCCGCGTGCGTCTGGTCGGCCACCTTACCCAACCACAAGAGGCGTAGGGCTAACGGCATCTTCGAGGCGATTTCGCTGAGGAGGGCCGGGTTGGAGAGGTAATCACCCCGCAGGTTCCCCAGCGAAGCCACGATGTTCTGCACCGTGCCCGAGAACTCCACCAGAGCCTCGGTCGATGCGTCCTCTTGCAGTCGGGTTAGCCGCTTTATCCGGTCAAACATGACCGCCGCGACAGAGTGCGCGCCCCCAAAGCGGTGCTCCAGGACATCCATGATTTCCGGCACCTGCGCCGGGTCCAGGAGGAGAGGGCTGACGGCTTCTCGTGCCTTTCCCTTCAGGGCACGCTGCAGCCGCATCAAGTTCTCGGCCGCCGTCATCCCGCAGGTGGCCGTCGACCGGAGGAATTGCGCCTTCCAGGCTTGCCACTCTATGGCGTCGCCAGCGTAGGGCGGCAAGTCCTTTGCGCTGGACTGCCGGGCGATGAGGGATGCCATCCGCTCATCTTCGGGATGGTAGCGAGGTGTGCCACCGGCCTGGGACTGCCGGAGGGCGTCGGCGAACATGGCCGTCACCTGGGCGAGAGGGACACTCCCTTGATGCACCCAGTCTCGTGTCTGCCTCGCTGCCTCATCCGCTCGGTTGCAGGCCCCATATCCGTCAGCGGGGGGCTGCGATGGCGAGTTTCCGCTCGGGGCAAATGCTGGGAACTAATCAACCAATGATCATATAATAATCATAAACATTACATATCATTACGAGATTATTCATTTGGGCGCCAGTTCCATATAATAAGGATAAAAAAATGAATAAATTACTGTAAACCAATTTCAAAATAAATCTGAAGGAATGAATGCATGATGGAAGAATCTCACGTATCCGTGACGAACGTCAACCCGCGAAGTTCCTTCTTCCGTACGTCTGACTGCAAACACCGCCACCAGAATACTGTTTCGTAGACCCGTGTAATCCAGTCTCATTCTGTCAGCAATCTTGGGACAGTTGTTCATCAGTGTCGCCAGAAATAAGGGGTCCACACCACATCTTAATAAATAAAATATGTATATATATATATATATATATAGTATGTTTGTGGCATGTTTCAGAGTGGAAGATACTACCAGAATCGTCCGGTTGTAAGACCACCATTCAGAATTGAAATGTTGCTTGAAATGGCTTTGACCATGTTTGGCGACCAGATCTGAATAGTCAGGTACTTCCCTACTTTCCTTTTTCCCATCTCCGTCCCCTCCCTACTACCTTCAGCATCACAACACACCCCAATTGTGAATGACATAGTCTCACTGGCTCCAGACGTTTGGGACTATTTATATAAACTATTTTAATATTAATAGATTGGTAATGATTAAAAAATAATTCATTTTCTTATTTTATTAATTGAAGTTTTTGATACAGCCATCAAAATTTCCGCCGGATAAGATAAACAAATTTTCGAAAGCTTTTAAAAGTTTCCCCAGTGATACAGGTAATACACATCCGCTCACCTGTTTCAGTTCCGCTTACTCCATTGACCTTAAACTCTACGACACTCGTTTGCTTTTATGAGTGCAGTAACTACGGCATTCGACTCAATTCGCCTAATTTCATGGCAAGCAATGTGGAATTATATTGAAACGGGCAGAAAGTAGTTGCAAAATGTTCCAAACACATTACCATTGAAGTTTAATGGTGCGAAAGGTCAAAATCACTAGACGATCGTTCCCAGAAGAGCAATCTACACCATTACCGGTATAAGGAAAACGGATGTCACCGAATTTCATGTGGAATTAAGAGGTACCAACGTCATTCATCCCTTCGATACGCCAAACGCTCGCACACGATTGACATTTTGTTACATGATAACGGGTCATTTCTACGACACAGCTTGACCATGGAACGATTTATTGATCCCCCCACCTACTTTAAGCATGATTTTCAAAAGCAACCTTTTTTGTGACATGCATTTTGAGAATGCTCCTGTCAGTACCTACTCAGTACGATGTAAAGATAGAGTAGGGTATCTGTGTTTCATCTCTCTCTCTTTCGGTCTCTTCAAGACCCATGTGCAGTCTTTCGTCTCCTCAAAAATACCCTCCACACAGCAGCCCCAAAGATGATTTGGGCCCTATTGGAGAAAAGGTCAATGAAATTTATTTTCTGTATGACGGTTAACCACATTAGCAATAAAATATAAATTATAATTTCCGTTCATTTCCACTTTGAAATAATTACTAATCCATATTCGCCCAGTACCTTATAATCACTTTGTTGCCTTGAATGAAATCTAATGTCACCATGACATAGAAACTTTTGACTATTAGACAAGGAAAGTCAATCACTTAACACCAATATTTTCAATGATAAACGTATGTTTAAAAAACAAGGATTTTTATGCACAGCACAAAGTGTAACACAATATTACAAGCAATAATTATTAGCCTGAAACATCCTAACAGCCTGAAAAAAATTTCCAAAAAAAATACACGCCGCCGACGGAAATTAAACCCACAGCCTTCCGATTGCCGGTCAGCTGCTCTACCATTACGCTACGTTGGCTTATTTAAAACCCGCCTTATAATTCCATATGTACTTGTTTTTTTAATTCAACAAATATTGCTTATTATTCACCTGAAAACAACCAGCTTTATTTTTATAGGAAAAGCATTGTTCATGCTAAATTTCCTACTAGATGGCGTAAATTATATATTATATCTTCACTTAATGATGAAATGTTTGACTTGTTATATATTATTATTTTAAATGATAAAGTAATGTTTAGAAGACATGTTTTTTTTATACAGAGTAATAAGAATAATAAATTATTATAATTATTAGCCTAAAAAACCCATTAAAAAAGAAAAAAAAAACATGCCGCCGACGAAAATTGAACCCGCGGCCTTCTAACTGCCGGTCAGCTTCTCTACCATTATGCTACGTCCAATTATTCCAAGCCCGCAAAATAATTCAACACTAGCAGTTAAAAATCCGCCCCACGGGTTTTTTGCTGCTAGGCCCTGCGGGCGGCACTTGGTTGGGCTTCGCCCAGTTTAAATGATACTAACAACAGTTAAATTTAATAGTTACATATTAGGTCATTCACAGAGAGAGGGTGAGTATATATTGTAAATAGATTATTAGAACATAGCGCCCCTGAGGTGATATCTCACAAAAGTGGCGCTATACAAATTGTCCAATAAATAAATAAATATAATGTTTATATTTTATTGCGTACATATGCATTGACATACAACGGAAATAGATAAAATAATGTAATCTTATTAAACTTTATTTCAAACACAAATAACTTTGTTTACATCACTTTATTATGTACAACCACTTCATGTTTCATGAACGAAGTTCACCTCATCAGGAGTAATTAGTATACTCCGAAGTTAAAAATTAAATATAGATTACAATTGGAAAGAAGAAGTGGAAGGAGGGGGGAGGGGTTAGAGTGGGCGGGGTTATCAGAATTAGGAATTACAATATCGTTATACGGGAAAGACCAGTTGAGTGGGAAAATATTTAAAAGAGGGTTTAGTAAAAAAATTCTTGTTAATTATATCTGCTTTTATATTAACATGTTTTCTTATTTCTAAAAATATAAATTATTGATCTGACTGTGTAAAGTATTTTAAGACCTGAAAACAAAAATATCATATAACCATAAAACAATGGTAAAAAAATTTGGTATATTTTAATGGTTATTTTAATTTTTTACTTTAGAATACCGCACATGAATCCCAACTGCTCCTAACCGCATGGAGCCAGTGATAATATGGTATGTTGTGAGGTTGAAGGTAGCGAAGAGAGGAAGAAGATGTGGAAGATGGAGTATCTGGCTATTCAGATTCACACTGGAATGGTGGTCTTACGCCAGGGCGATACTGAGAGTATCTTTCACTCTGGAACGTGCCGCAAATATACTACATTTTATTCTCATTTAATCATTTTAGTTTTGTTTTAATTTTAAAATAACCGGTAAAATTTGAAGATTGATGCTTAATAAAGAATACGCAAAAATAAAAATAAAATATTTCAGGAACTATCAAAACACATGAAATTTTTAAGCCTTCATTAACACAACATAGAATTTTAATGCATCTTTTACTATCTCCCCCGACGTACATAGTTGTCTTTTAGAGTAAGTTGGAAAGGAGTGTTATTTAAAAAAATATATTCGTATGAAGCGTGTCCAGCTGAACTCTGACATGCAAGGGAAAAAATTGACTGTTTAAAAGCATAGAATCGTTGAGGTTGGGTAGAGTAGTTGGGAAAGAATTTCGAGCGTTGAAAGTTTTGGGAGCAAGCCGAGATGGGAGGTATTCTGGAAGTGTTTGAGAAAGCATCCGGCTAAATCGACTGGAGTGCTTGAATAAATATTCCAAAAGCATTTTGCTTACATTTCCTATCGAAGTTTTGCCCAATTTGGTGTCTGGAGTAAGATAAAAGGGTGAAGATTTATTCTATTTGCGTCCTGTAAATTCTTTATCGAATTTAATATTTATTTTAGAGCTTCTTATAGGAAAATGAACTAAATATAAGTTACATGCGAAAGCAAATATTATAATATTACTGAACGATATCAAAATTAATCTTCTTTGTAATGAGTTGCCCATATCCTCAATTAATCAAGTACGACTAAAAATCATATAGGATACACCATCACATCGATCACGCAGCAATATGGTGAGAAGTAAGCCTTAATTACGTGCAATTATCATAACTAGCAGTTAAAAACCCGCTCCGCGGGTTTTTGCTGCTAGGCCCTGCGGGCGGCACTTGGTTGGGCTGCGCCCAGTTTAAGTGATATTAACAACAGTTACATTTAATAGATAGATATTAGGTCATTCACAGAGAGAGGGTGAGTATATATTGTTAAAACACGGAACAGGAAGGAGTTAATGAATAATAACATGCTCAATTTAGGCATAATAAGAATGACAGTTGTTTGAATAAATGAAATTTTACGTATTTGTGATGGATTATTTCAAATGAAACACTATTATTGACTACATGTCTACAACTGATATTAACTGTTATGGTACCTAATATAATTTGCTCATAGGAGACTTGCAGTGCTTAAATATGTGTTACAACCGTCAATGTCTATAAGTTGAATCAATATCGTATAGTTTGTCACAACAATTAAAGATAGTTACAACAAAGTTGACTGAAATAATACATTATTACATATTGATTAATTGTACCCGTGTTTATGGATAAAAGGAGGGTAATGGTGCAATGTGATTAGCAGTCGGTTTAATTAAAAGGTGTGAATTTTACTCCAACTGGTGGTAATTCTTTTCCTAAAACTGTTACTGTATCTAATAAAGTTTAAAGTTACATTATATATACACCTTCATCAGGAGAGTAAAAATCTATATATAAAGGTAGATTATTACAATATAGCGCCCCTGAGGTAATATCTCACAAAAGCGGCGCCATGCAAATTGTCCAATTAATAAATAAATATAATGTTTACATTTTATTATGTACGTATGCATTGATATACAATGGAAATAGATAAAATAATGTTATCCGATTAAACTTTATTTTATTAAAAAACAAATAACTTTTTTAACTTCACTTTATTATATACAACCAATACATGTTTCATGAACGAAGTATACACCGAAGTCAAAAATTAAATATAGATTACAATTGGAAAAAAGAAGTGGAAGGAGGGGGGAGGGGTAAGAGTAGGCTGGGTTTATAAGAATTATGAATTACAATATGAAAGACCAGTTAAGTGGGAAAATATTTAAAAGAGAGTTTATAAAAAAAAATTCTTGTTTATTACATCTACTTTTATAAACATGTTCTCTTATTTCTAAAATTTCGAAATTATTTATTTGTGATGCTTTATATCCTGTGTGAAGTATTTTAAGACCTGAAATTTTTTTTTGCATATAACCATAAAACAATATATTCATAAGACAAATAACATTTAATAACGGTTATTCTAATAAATTGATAGTTGAAATACTAAATAAAATAATTAAACATATTATCTTCAAACGGTATTTTTACCCTAGTTCTTAAGATATAAATAAACAATGGCGTAGAATTCTGTTTGTGGATAACGACACTTCTAAAATGATATATATAAACATTCCTGGTACTATTCAACCGGCGTTTTACACTAATAACAGAATGAATAAATATATTCTTAATAATATAGATTGCGAAAATCAAACAAAAAAATCAGGAGTTTATAAACTCAATTGGGCTGGATTTGTAATTTATTTTACAAAGGTAGAACCAATAGAAACTTTGAAGTCAGAACTAAAAAATATCTCAGGGTTCTAAATGGAAATAGTGAATATGAGTTTGCAAATCATCTTTTGAATCACACTTTCGATAAAAATTCAGGTCTTAAAATACTTCACTCAGGATTAAAGCATCGCAAATAAATAATTTAGAAATTTTAGAAATTAGAAAACATGTCAATATAAAATCAGATGTAATTAATAAGCAAAAAAAAAATTATAAATAATAATGAAAAATGCCATTGCAAAGTAGAACTAAACTTCCAGAAGAAATCTTATTATTAAATGCTTGATGTTCAAGTAATTTTGCATATTTAAATATACGCGCCAGTCATTTGATTCGTTTCTTCACCGCCAGAGGGGCGCTCTGTCGGCCACCTAGCCGCGATGCGTATCGGGAATCGGCCATATTGAATTAACGCCTGCTTTTTTCGTCAAACGTCAAACGTAATCACGTAATTGTGGATAATTTTCACTGTAATGTAATTAATCCAATGGATTATGAACTTTCTAAGACATATTTTCTTCGATATTATCCAAAAATTGTATGAGCAGAAACGATATTTTTTAAGAAATATCGTATTACATGTGGCGATTCTATTTCAGTATGAAATGGTGTCTTAATCTTTAAAGTCTTATTTAAACACAATTTGAATTTGACCAATCACAGGGCCTACACCGTCCAGACGCTGGAGTAATAATATTATCAGATATGTTGATCGGCGGTAGAGCAGCAAGCGCTAACGCAAAAATCATGTCCATAAAAGAAATGATTACCACAGAAGAGGGGGAGAGACGAAACAGGAGGGGTAACGGGAACAGCGAGACGGGCACTGGCACGTGGACTTCAGATGGGAGATCAGGCGACCCGCCGTCCGCTGTGTGGATGGTTATTACCCACAAGGCCGAATGCAGATTTACTCTGGAGGATTGAACGACGCGATGATGACACGAGAGAAGCAACACAAACGTCCCACATCAGTGCACGGCAGAAAGACCTTTCGAAATATATGGAACCTCTAACACAAGTAATGAAACAGAGCCAGTAACTTCCAGCGTGCAATTGTTCCATTCAATAGTTTAAGCTAGTTTGGTAAAATTATGCATAACCTTGTTGTCAAATAAATGCTATATCAGTATAACTGTATAAAGTGTTTTCATTTTGATGGTTCCTTGAGAGTTGGCCAGCACCCGCAATCCTCAAGACATTAATAAATCAGGTTAAAGTATTATATTTTGTACTGTAAATTATAATTTTTTTACCATTTATGTACATTTATTTTTTTATATTTTATATTAAAGGAACATACAGTAGATTGTTTACAGTCACACAGTGATGAAACAATTTACAGATAGGTATTTCATGATTTGTACCAATATATGTTTAGGTATATGTTTTCTTAAAATGTCTGATATTTCATGGTTTGTACCTATAATATGTTTTCTTGAAATGTCTTGTAATATACGTGGTTTATTTAGTAATTACTGGCTAAAGAGCGTATTGCATAGGTGAGTGTGTGTACAAGTATGCGCGTTGAAAATTTTATATCATTGATGTGATGCTCTTTTTAAATATGGACAGTGAATCCGAAAAATGTTAATGATAGAGTTTTTGAAAGTACATAAATTGGCGAATTAGATGCTCAATTCCTTTGGTAACTAAGCGTTTGGAATTGCGTTGTATGTCGTGTACTTCTCAAAGTTACGTTAAAATTAATTAGGGGCAGAAGTTTTGGTACAGTCGATGATATTCTTTAATATTTCAAGCGTAAATGTTAAATCAGCTGCTGCTGGCCTCTGTTGCAAAGATTGAAATGTATAAATTATTTTTGAATTTGGAGGTAGGATATTTCATACTTATAAAGTATGACCCGTTGTAACCGCGTGGACACCTTGAGTTCAATCCTCTGCTGGATAAGTCCTTCATCATTGCACAAACAAAACATATTGCTTATAATTATGGAAATAGTAGAAATTCATATTGTCAGTTTATTCGTAAGGAAACGTTTTTCTTTCTAAAAAAACATCTACCAACATAACATACTATCACACTTTTTTGCGCAAGTGTAGGCAGAGAGGTTGGACCACAATATAATTCTGTCTTGGCACATACTCCAAACACCCAATAAGAAGTGAAACAGAACAAGATGTTGCCTCCGTGGTCGAGGAGTAAAGCTCTTGACTAAAAAGGCGAAGGTCGCGGATTCAAATCTCGGCATGCACAAGTAAATTTTATTTGATTAATTTATGTTATTTCACTATTTTTCAATTAAAATATAGTATATAGTATATACGGTATACTTACGACACGTTCCAGAGTACAACATACTCTCAGTATCGCCCTGGTGTAAGGGTAAAAATGTTGTTAAAAGCACCCACAAGTCCGATCTCCACCAACGCGGTGTCTAGCCACCAACTTCATCGCCACGACCACACCACAATCGTCTCCGCTTCATCTGGTGTTGATCATCGACCTGGAGGATTCGCCGTCGACTATATCCAACGAAGCGGTGCCGATCTTTGGCCTTGGGTATTCGCCACCGATAACGTCCACCAAATGCGTTGACTATCGGTCCGAAGTCATCGCTACATCTATGCTGACCTCAATAAACACTGCAATACTACTCCACTTCTTTCACTCGTCTCCTTACCACCCCCAAAGGCTTATTGACTCTACCAAAGCGATGTCTGTTTTTGGGATTAAAAACAAGAAATATTTCAAAACAAAAAAGCAAACAATATATTATTATTTTCGAAATGAGACTTAAACAAATAAAATAAACCATGTACAACAAAGGTTTAGGATTAATATTTCAGGATTGATTCTCTTAGTATTACCCTGGCGTTAGACCACCATTCCGAATTGAAATGGTGCTTGAAATGGCTTTAGCCGTGTTTGGACTAGATCTAATCAGCTAGATGTTCCCCACCACCCTCTTCCTAATTTCCTTCCCCTCCCAATAACCTTCAGCCTCACAAAATACCCCAATTTGGGATGGCATAGTCTCACTGGTTCCAGACGGTTGGAAGCAGTTGAAAGTCTTGTGCAGTATTCATATAAAAAAAGACACAAAATAAGGTAAAGAGAATTGAATAAGGATCTTTGTTCCGATTTTCCAATGCTCACAATATTGTCAAATGATGATATCCACAAATATCCTAAAATGTCTACAAATATCCACAAATATTTACAAATATCCAAAATTTATCCACAAATGCTCACGAATGTCCTGTAAACATATTTTCTAATAAAAAAAAAATAACATAAAAATATAACTTTTTCAAATAATTTCAAAATTACTTTCTGGCATTTAAAATTAAATTGAAATAACCAAATTTGTTTATAAATGTTTTAAGTCGACCTCCAAAAAGAGATTTTTTTCTAAAATATTAATCCCCTTTTAACGCTTTTTAAAGTTTATGCAGTACATATTCAATAATGTTACCGACAGACGACCTTCGTGGCAGATAACTGAGGTCCTTTTCCTCCCTAGAGATCGCGGGTTTAAAGCACGTGGTAAGAAACTTAAAATATAGTTCAAATGAAATTTAAATACAAAAATCAAATTTATTTTGAATAAGATTTGAAAATTTCAATCTTAAAAGAATTATTATAATTTTTTTTTGGGTATGAGGTATCACATTTGCCCTGATGGACAATCTAAACAAGGAGGAAGCGTAACGCGACTCGCGAAATATTACTCCAAAAATATCACGATGAAATTATTTTGATTGTGTCGCGATACCGTGCACGTGTTTAGCTTAAGTGCACCGGTAGAATGGAGATTAAAGCTGTTGGCTTCTTAGAGCGAGCTCCATCGAAACACTTGTAGAACAGACTCAGCATGCTCATATTGCGTCTGTGTATAAGAGATGCAATCCATCTGTTAAAAAAGGATTGTCGCCTTCCTTTGCATAGAATCAAATATTAGGTTTATCCAAGTGTTTTTGCGCTCCAGCCAATCAAACTAGTGTGGTTTTAAAAAATGTTTATTTTGAAATGATTTTAGAATTTATTCTCTAATTTGGTTAGCCAGTATTTTTTAACGGTAAATATTTGTGTTTTCAATTTATTTACATGAAAATTTATTACTAGCTTAACCGCGAAATTTTTTGTGCAAGACCAGAATAGTCCTAGCCTTGAACCATATTATATAAACTAGAACTTAAACATTTTTAATACGTGTAAACCAATATAATACTTTTTAGCAATACCAGAGCGGTTGATACTCTCAGTATAGCTGAAGATCTCCATTAAGAATAAAAGTGTTGTTTTTTTAACCTTAAGGCACAAGAAGCCCTGAAGAAAATATTTTTTTCTCAGGGTCTATATTATCTTTGGGGATGCAGTGTAGAGGGTCATTTTAAGGAATGAGAACGGAGAAAGTTCTGGGAAGGAACAAGGTAAGAGGGGTGGGTGGGAATTTGAGGGTCAATGTGTCCAGGAGTGAAACACTTATTAATCATCGTTCTCACTGTGGGGCAAGGCGATTGGGAGGCCAAAGGGTCTCCCTAGTGGTCTATACAGTGCGCATGCACATGAGGTATAAATTAGTGTTCTATACAGTGCGCATGCACATGAGGTATAATTTTGTGTTCTCTACAATGCGCATGCTCATGAGGTATAAATTAGTGTTCTCTACAGTGCGCATGCACATGAGGTATAAATTAGTGTTCTATACAGTGCGCATGCACATGAGGTATAATTTTGTGTTCTCTACAATGCGCATGCTCATGAGGTATAAATTAGTGTTCTCTACAGTGCGCATGCACATGAGGTATAAATTAGTGTTCTCTACAATGCGCATGCACTTGAGGTATAATTTAGTGTTCTATACAGTGCTCATGCACATGAGGTATAAATTAGTGTTCTATACAGGGCGCATGCACATGAGGTATAAATTAGTGTTCTATACAGTGCGCATGCAAATGATGTATATTTTAGTGTTCTATACAGTACGCATGCACTTGAGGTATAAATAAGAGTTCTATACAGGGTGTATCGGCACGTACCCGACAAACTTTAAGCAGCTTTTCCTTAGCACATTTGGAGTAAAAAATGTTATGGGCACTTTGCTGTACGGTAACCTTTTTTTTCAATTAAAAACAAAAAAATATTAAAAAAATCCACACTCCGTCACTGTCATTGGCATTGTTTCTCGTGTTCAACAGCTGTTATTAGCAAGTGTGTCAAAAAGCGTCTTCGCTCTTTCATAAACACTAAATAATAATAGTTAAAAATGAGACGAATGGTGCCATGCCATTTCGTTGTGATCGTAAAAGCGCGCCAATGTAGGTACGTACGTATATTATTCAACGAAACTCGAATAAAATATTGCCAGATGGGTTTTCAAACTGTGACAAAGGATAAAACAGTTTTATTAAAAAAAATGTTACCGGACAGCAAAGTGCCCATAACATTTTTTACTCCAAATGTGCTAAGGAATAGCTGGTTAAAGTTTGTCGGGTACGTGCCGATACACCCTGTACAGTTCGCATGCACATGAGGTACAATTTAGTATTCTTTACAGTGCGCATGCACATGAGGTATATTTTTGCAAATTCTAATTTAACAAGTTTTTTAAGACTCAATTTTCAGAAAGATAATAATGCTTGATAAATTTCCGACTGATTTTTTTTGTGTTCACGATGTAAATTTTCTAAGGGTCTTAAAACTCAGTCGTGGAGATAAGAGAACCTGGGTATGAATAGCCATCTCTCTTATCTGGATTACCGTCTCGTGTTTTTTTGTAAAAATATATCTCACGCAGCGTTTGCTCTATGTTGAGTTCTTGAAAAATGTTCATCATTATTAAATTACGTATCTACGCATCAGATTCGGATCTTTAAAACAAAGAGATTTATGTTTTCTTTTGTCACAAATACTGTTAAAAAGAGAGTGAGTTTTGATTTCAGTTTGCAACGTTTATAATGTTGAATATACGAGTACATACATAATATTTCTATTCAATTTTTATATTTTTATATAATATTTATAATATTTTTTTTTTTTATTTATTTTTTTTTTTATTTAAAAAAAATATATATTTAAATTTACGTAGAAAGAACATATTTCAAACAAAAATTAACATACTTTCCTTTACAAGAGTCAAAAACTCGTGTGTAAAGGGAAAAAAATAAAAATTTACCTACATAAGAATAGAATAATAAAAGAAGAAAAAAAATCATAAAAATATATCAAGTGAAGAGATTTTTGTTTTTCAAATAATAATATATAAAGTAAAATAGTGAGATGTCATCGTCATTCTAATTCGCAAAATTATTTAAGGTAGTGAAGTTTATTTTATTTTTGAATTTATTATAGTCCGGTTCTAACCTTATTTCTGTCGTTAGTTGATTAAACCACACCACTCCAGTGTACGTGTAATAGTGTTGTGCAAAACTGGTGTGCATTAATGGTGTGCATAAGCGACCCATTGTATTTTGCCTACTGCTCTCGACACGAACCATGGCATGGTGTGACTTCTTATACAGATCTTTGTGGGTTTGAAGCAGCGTATTTTTTGTATATGTATTTTTAGTGGTGGGACTTGAAAGTCTTTTTTTAGTGGTGGGACTTGAAAGAGTTTTTGTATTAAAATTATTATTAGCAGCCTTTGAGTGATTTCCAGCGGTAAAAGTGATGATTTGTAAGCTTCCCCCCATATAACGATACCATACAGTATTATTGAATGGGCTAGAGAAGAGAATTTTTAAGTTAAGGCGATGCACAACGTCGTGTAATATTTTAAATTGAGCCGCTATCAATAACAACCCCTTTACGTAGATGGCGATAAGGTTTAAATTTCCGCTTAACACCATCCGCCTGTTTTGATTTATGCAAGAAAAAAAACATGGCCAAAAAGTGCCTTTTATTTTATTTTGTGGATGTTCAGGCATAAATATTTAATTTTTTTTCGATAATTTTATAAATAACTTAATTTGCCACATTATGCAATAAAATCATAACCGAAAATGGGTTCGTAAGTAGGAGATTTTGATCTTTAAAGCAGTTTTCATAGGCCTTATACATTATTTTTTTCTGGGTTTATAAAAAGACTTATCTAAAAAAGACTCAATTATTTCAAAGAACAAGATGTATTCTACTCGCAGTATTTAATAAAAGCATCTGAAATATTTCTAGGCGACCAAATTTTCAAACCAAAAACACATGATTTTGCATTACTACGTATGGCATCGCCTTAAGTATATTTCTTAGACTAATAAATATGTAAATTACTTTTCTTAATCTATTTATGATATTTTTTATGTGGGTTTTCCACTTAAGGTTATTACACCTAAATATTTTAATTCATTTTAATTTGTTATGCAAAAACAGTCATTATTTTGGCAAGTAAATTTTTTTAATGTTCATTTTTTTAAATGTATTTTAATATTTAAGGAAATAAAAGGGTTTTTTTTTGTTTATACTAAAAATTATATAATATTTTTTTTCAATATTTAATCTTAATAAGTTTTATCAAACCATTCTTTTAACGTATTGATATCTTTGTTAGCAATTATTTCAAGTTAATTCAATGAATTTGCTTGAAATATAATTGCAGTATCATCTGCATATGAAATGAGTTTTCCTGTTAATGGTACTTTAATGATATTATTAACATAGAATATGAATAGAAGAGGGCCCAAAATGGTGCCTTGTGGTATTCCAAAGTCACTTGTGTTCGGTTCACTGAGAGTGTTATTTATTTTTACATATTGATTTCTAGAGTTCAGGAAACTTTCTATCCACATTTTAGCATTATCTATAATTCCTATTTTGTTAAGCTTGTACAGTAATTTTTTGTGACTGTCGAAGGCTTTTTTGAGGTCTATGAATATAGCAAGAGATTTTTTGCTTTTGTCTAGTGCTTGATGTAT
Source organism: Hesperophylax consimilis (assembly GCF_061612785.1). Taxonomy (NCBI): domain Eukaryota; kingdom Metazoa; phylum Arthropoda; class Insecta; order Trichoptera; family Limnephilidae; genus Hesperophylax; species Hesperophylax consimilis. The sequence continues at coordinate 3,364,012 of NC_142836.1, forward strand.
TTTTGTTGTTAAATCTATGATTGCGTCCTGTGTGCTTATTTTTGCGCGAAATCCAAATTGTTGGTCACTATATATTATTAGTTTCAATAAATTTTAGTAGTTGCTTTTTTGCTACCTTTTCAAAAATTTTAGAGATATTTGATAATATTGAAATAGGTCTGTAGTTATTAATTTCTTTAGCATCACCTGATTTAAAAATCGGTTAAATAATAGTTTTTTTTATATATAGATGGAAAGATTCCCTTTTTAAGACTATTATTTATGGTTTTTTCAAAAAGTAAAGATTTTTTTTCAGAATTTCAACGGTGATCCCATCAAAACCTGGTGCGGACTCAGTTTTTAGGTTTTGTATTATAACAACAGTTTCTTGTTCAGTTATCATTACGAATGTTTTTACCGTTTTATTTGATGAAGCTACTGGAATTCCTAATGTGGTGGTATTATCTATGTTGTTAGTTATTTCTTTTGCAAGATTTTTTCCGACATTTGAAAAAAAAATATTGAAAGCATTCGCACATAGTTTTGGGTTATCAGAAACTTGCATCATATCATTGTTAATGTGTAGCTTTAAAATGTCACTTGTCTTTCTTTTTTATCAATTATTTCATTTATTGTTTTCCAAATTTTTTTACCACTGTTACCAGAATTTAATAACTTTTGTTTATAGAATTCTTCTTTGGTCATTTTAATTAGTGCCGTTAGTTTATTTCTGTATTTTTTAAAGTGTAAAGTAATTGAATTATTTAGTGGGAATTTTTTCGTTAGTTTAAATAATTTTTTTTCTCTAATGGAAACCACTAGACCATGGGTAATCAATCCATGGTTTAAGTTTTTGGAATTTTTTTAAATATATTTTTTGTATATTTCACAGCTTGAATCCAGTTTTGCTTTTGTAAGCTGTCATGAAATTTTAAAGCACTTATATTTACATCTTCTGTGCAGAGTATAGATTCCCATGTCTCGTGAGACAGTTTTTCATGAAGTGTTTGTTGGTTTATCAATATTTTAGGAATGTTTTCAAGAAATTTCAGTTTAGCAGTGCGCCACACCGTATATATACATATATGTTTTTCATAATATATTTTCAAAACGTTCTCAGCGAATATTCAATGTATCTTAAATATCTTTTCAATTTATCCGTTTTTTTTAAAATATTTTTAAATATGCAATATATTTTCAACACAAATTCAACATGTTTTTATAAAATTTTCAATATATTTCAATGTATTTTCAAAATTTTTTCAATACGCATCTCGTGAATAATATCTATTGTATGTTGCTATGTAGGTATATTTGAATTGCCTCGTCCAATTTGGTAGATTTTTGATATTACCACTCGAATCAGTGAGGGCTCGTGACTTTTGGATTTACTAGAGTGCTAATATTAAAAATATGGCATTATTGATGTTGTTGTAAAATTTAGTTAATTTCTATGAATCGGGAAATCGGTGTGGCGCACTGCTAAACGGAAATTTCGTGTTAAAAATTCATAAAAAAAAACGAATTTTCAAAAAAAATAGTTTTGTACTAAACACTATAATGTAAAATTTTTCAAACAATCACTCTAATCACACTCAAAAGTCACTAGCCGCCACTGGATCAAAATTGAATTATTTGTATAAAACTGGTGTTGCCAAATTTATATAAGACCTTTCAACTCCAATGCCCCAGACAGGTTAAATTAGATACGATATTCTAAAAAACAAAAAATATTAATAAATTTCACCCAAAATTAGCAAAAGATTATCTCACATCGCCCAGAACACATCTCTTGCGGTCCATGACTACAGTTTTTCTTACTATTATATAACAGGATCGAAAAAAATAATATTCTATTTAGAACTAGTGCGTACAAACTGGTAACAAAGAAAATTAAGAACGTAAAACAAAACAAGTCCTTGACTGAGTCCTGAGGGTTTGGTCGTTAAAATATGAGCCCTTTAGAAGTGGTGACGTTTTATGTCTATTATCTTATAACATTATTATCACCGTACCCTTTTAAAGGTTGGTTGCACAATTACATTTGCTCGACTTCCCGCGGCGTGTTTTAATGATGTGTACTTTTTTCAATATCCCTGATTTAAAGGAATATGAAAAATCTTATAGGTTTATTTTTATGTAAATTCGATGAAATTACACGTTTATTATCCACGCAACACAGATAAATAGTCATGTACTATTTCTAAATAGTATATACAATAAAGTCGCTTTTCGTTTCTGTCTGTTTGTGCGCTTGGTTCTCCTAAACTATTAATAGATAAACAGATATTAATACAATTTTCACTATTGGTGAGAGATTTTTTCCCGAAGGTTTATATTTCATAATACATGCATATTACATTTATAGAAAGTATAGAAAAGTCGTCGTTTTGTACTCAAGTCAAAAAAATATATTTTCGGACTAACATTTCTAACGCTGGCTAAATCTTAGTATATACCTACAACAAAATAATGTAGTACGGAATTATTTATATATTTAAAAGGCCTACAACAAAGTCTAATCTGTCATATATTTAAACCCTAAGGATAAACCCACAGTAATCATTTTTATCTTTTACATGTATTATTTGTTATTTTGACCGATAAAATTATATGGTTAAAATATGTATATAACAATATGTTAGTTTTGTTGGGCATTTAATGTATATTAAAATTGCCATCAACAACATATAATTTAAATCAATATCTTAGAAGACATCGCAAAAAATCACTTGCAACAAAACTATTTGCCGCACGCAAAAAATCCGCCGCCGCGAGTACCTACTCGTATCTTTGTCGCGACAACAAGAATAGCGGAGCTCTCCGTGTTGGGTTGTTTATTAAAATTATTATTTGGTCACAACTTTTTTCTTATTTTGTTGTTGTTATTTTGTGAGTATTGCGAATATTATTAGTTCTTATGTTATTTGTCGTTTACTTTCCTGATCACAGTTTTGTATTTAAATTATGTCTCGGAATCGTGATGGTTTTAAATATAGGTCATTTTTTTATTTTTTTATTATTTATACCCGCTAAACGGAATGAAAAAAATGCGTTTGATGACGGCAGATAAAGTACTTCTTCGCGAAGACATAGATAATCGTCTGTTGAACGTTAGGTTTGCCTTAGTCTTGATCAGGATAGGCATAGATCCCAGAGGGCCAAAGAATCTTCTGTACAAAGAAACAATCGATTACTCACCGATAGAAATAGACGAAATAATCACCAGTCCATGAGGGTTACTAATTTGTGTTAAAATAAAGTTAATGCTGCTGTGAATTACAATTCTTCATTTTTTTTTTAAATAAAGACAAACATTCCCGGGTTACGAATAACCTGACATTATTTGAAAATCTCCTACTACCAACGCAGTAAGCTGAAAATGTTGCTTGTGTTGTGATGGAGGACTTAACCAGCCGAGGAATTGAAAACACTACGCCTGGGTGGGACCCAAACGCGATGTCAACTCGGCCACCGACCGATCGAATATTGAATGATCCTGTGGTTTCAGTAGGTACAATGTCCGTTGTCTTTGAACATTGCTCTACTCTGAAATGGAAGGATGAATCTGAAGGTATATTATATAAGGTATATTTGCTTACAGGGAAAAGTTAAATTAGAGGAAATTCTTCCTCCACCCGAACCACTACACTCTCTTTTGAGGGGTGGTCATCCTAAAACAATTCATATGCAATATACGCCGATAAAACAACGCGTTTAAAATGTCCTCTTTTTATAGTATCAAAGATAATATAATAGATAATATAATCTCAAAAATAATAGAAAGACTGGCTAAGTCAAGATTAGTATCATTCTTAGAAAAATACAAAATACTCACCGACAGCCAATTTGGTTTCAGAGAGAACAGAAGTACGAGTGATGCTGTATTAAAGGTGTTGACCAAAGTTATAAACGCACTGGACTATGGCAACAGAGCTATAGCGGTATTTTTAGACTTATCAAAGGCCTTCGATACGGTTTCCCACGAGTTGCTTCTTAAGAAATTATTATCTTTAGGCATTAATAATACAGCTTTGGGTTGGTTCAGATCTTACCTTAGTGATAGAACACAGCAAGTTGAAATAAATAAAATTTTAAGCAATAGTAAATCTATCTCATTTGGAGTACCACAAGGTAGTGTACTCTATTATATATACTAATATTATTTCTCATGTATATAAACGATGTATGAAGTCTAAAAATTCCAGGTAACATAATTAGTTTGGAGATGACACTGCCTTAATATTTGAGGGTAAAAATTGGAGTGAAACTTTTTAAAAATGTGATACAGGTTTAGGAGTAGTTAATAATTATCTGAGTAATAATATTTTAACTTTAAATACACAAAAAAACCAAATACATCACTTTTAGCATGACTAATAAAAGTCAGCCATCTACCGCTCATAATTTGATTATTCACAATTGTGTGCAAACGTGTAACTGCAACCCCTTGGAAAGTGTAGACAGCCTCAAATACCTGGGGGTAAAAATTGATAAATTTTTGAGGTGGAATGATCATGTCAAAATGTTAGTAAATAAAATTAGGAGACTTAAAAATTAAAAACAGTGTATTTTGCTATAATTCAGTGTCTACTTTCGTATAATATAGTGTGCTGAGGTTCCTGCCTAAAGACTGTAATAGAACCACCAAATATTGCCCAAAAACTGATTCTCAAAGTTATGTACAAGAAAAAATTTACATATCCTACACAGTTACTTTATAAGGAATGTAATATCATGAATTTAAAACAACTATTTATCATACAAACGCTATGCTGATTTTTTAACAATATTAGTTCTGCGAAAAGAACGCAACATATTCGTACCACAAGAATTGGCTCTGGTCTGAACTTTATGGCAATTCACCCTAAATCCTCATTTGGGCAGAGACATTATTTGTACCAGGCTCCACTTCTATTTAATAGCCTTCCAGATCCTTCCAGAAATTCCTTGTGTACATTTAAAAAGAATGTTAAATTATTTCTGCTATCCGAGGATTTCCAACATATTCTTTTATCTTTTTCCTTTTAAATTGTGGGATAATATTTAATATTTTATTTTCTATTATATTTTCATCTTTTTCTTTTTATAATGTAATTTTTTTTTCTCTCTTTCTTTCTTCTCCATTTAAAAAAATAATGGTTTATTACATTTTTCTTGCAATTAAATATCATGGTCACCCTGCATGTTTACAACATTATACTGTAATGAATAGGCTGATAGGTACCACGAAGGTATCCAATTCGTAGAAACGTCAATGTAACAATATTGTTGTATTAATATATAATCTTTAAGCTATTTTTTTAAAATATTTGTAAAAATTATTAACCTCAACACAGGCTTGTCCTAGTGAGGTAAAAAATTCTAACTAAAAAAAAGATACAATACAAAAATAAATAAATAAAATGGTTCCATGATAACTCAACACAGTGACATTTCAACTCACAATTAAAAAGTGATATAAAGTCATTACAAACCATGAAAAAAAAATTAAACCTAACCCAACCTAACCTACATAACCCAGGTAATATTTTTTTTTGTTTCATCACTTTCCATGACTTTATATAACTTTTTAAAAATGTGATGAATTATCATTTTGATGATTTATCCGGTCCCCCTTTGTTGCCATGTGGGGAGAAGACGGATACGCCATTAATGTTTCTCAAGTTCATCCGATTAGTGGAACATCTCTACGTAAAACGGTTTCATGCATGAACTTCTAATGCCATCGTATGACAAGACAATAATTTTAAACCCTTACTTAAATATGGGATGTTAACCAACTAATACTTGGTTGATCAATATGTAAAAATTGAATCAGAGCAATTAACTTACATCCGTAACTATCAAAATAAATCGAGAGCAGGAAATTACGTTCATCTTAAGCATGCTTTACGGTCGAATGAACACAAAAGCGACATTGGACAATTGGTTATACTACCTTCATCGTTCACGAGTGGGCCTCGATGTTTGTATGAAAAATCACAGGACGCAATGATTTATGCCAGACTTCACGATAAATCTCTTTATAACTGCACCATGTAACCCGAACTGGATAGTGATTTGAAAATATCAACATCAATTTAACTCCACAAAATAGATACGAAATATTGAATAGAGTATTCCATATAAAAGTACAAAAACTCCTATACCTCATGAATAAGGCTCACATAAGTAAATAAATTGGAACTTAAAACCAAAGTAAGGGACTCAAAATTAGAAATGTGCAGCTACCACAATACAATGAGAGAATTAATCTCGACAGTGAGAACCTTTGCGTTTTCGTTAATGACCTTCAAGAATTGGTCGACAATGTTTGTGAGTAAGTTATGAGACTATACATTGGTTCAAATAATTCTGTCACATACTAATGAAGAAGTAGAGAAGGTAAATAACTTGATTATCTTGATGATTGATGCACCGATGCAAGCATTCTACTCAGTAGACACTGTGCTCGATATTGAAGGAGCTGTTCATTTTCTCATAGAATTTTTCAATTCCTTGTAGCCCTCTGGACTCCACATAAATTGGTGTTGAAAGTAAGGTGTCCTATTATTTTATTACGGAACCGTAATTCAACCAAATTGTGCAATGGTTGTAATGATCTGCCCTTTCTACTTCTTTCTACGATAATTTTTCATTAAAGTCCCATAGGTAGCTTTTCCATAAGGCTTTGAATATGTGTTCGCAGGGATGGAAAATTCCTCCCTTCCGTCTTTCAAGCCTTTGCTCCTCTATTTATTACACACCCCTTCAAGTGTGTACATCCTAGATTGTCTACGTGACGTACGACCTTGAACGTACTCATTTCACGTGACGGGTAAGTATAAAAAGGCTTCACCGAACGTTGTGTTGGTTTTTTGTTTCTCGGTTTAGAATCCTAGTTATGTATGTATGTGTGGTACCCCTCGGTTCTTTTGAGATAGAGTGAGTTGAATCCATTACCGCTGTGTTTTAAAACCATTTTATAAACCCTATCTTCTAAGTCGCCTGCTCCCCCAACTAGCTACGTGATTCTACCTGTCATAGGGTTATGTGAGTATAATAAAGTGTTAGATTTTATATATGTGATATACATACGATAAATTTATGGTGTTAGTTGTCGGCGCCATCCATGTATATATTTTGGAAGGGGAAGGAGAGGAAAGGAAATGAAATTTTTTCAAGCTAAGATTGACTCCTCCTCTTACCAAACAAAACTGATGGATGATAATTTGAGCAAGGCGATCGATATCTGCGTGTCTGGATATCACAACCGGCCGGGTCTCCCCTTGTTCCAAATCGGCAACCTTCACGCCAGAATAAAGAAAACCAGGTCTCATCACCAATTTCAGAATTGCCCCAATCTCAAACACCTCCAGGAAAATCTACTTTACTGAGTGTAGAAGGGGAAAACCATGACATCCCTTGTCACGAATCTAGTCGCGAAAATGTGACACGCAAGGTCCTAAGTTACGTGCCACCTCCAGAAAACGTTGTAACTCCCACGCCGTCGGGGATTTACATCCCTTTCTAGGTCAATACATAGGTAACACACGACGATCTTGTCGACATTTAGCCAGCTTTTTAACGATAGGTTGTGTGCCTACCCATTCAGCCAATTATCATGTGAGATATATGTAAGGTCTACTCGAAATGCCAAATTTAGGATGAGGACTGTCTGTATTTTAATATTCGGTTCTAGTAATTATTTTATGAGGTTACTAGCATCCTCGTGTATTAGGTATGGGTAACTCCTACTGAATACCTATCCTCTCAGGTAGGTATAAACGGATAATTGGTTTGATTTTTGCATTTAATTTAAAGAGGCTGCCTACCTCTCGAAAGGTACCTGTTGAGAAAAGTTGTTCGGTTGGTAGTTTTATTTCGGAGATTACCATCTCCCTCTTTCGACTTTAGATTTGTTTTTGTGCATCCCAATTCGTAACTTAGAAAGTCAAACAATAGATGAAAAGTATTAAATTAGAAAGTCAAATAACAGAAGAAAAGTTTTCATTTTGTTCCGTCTGGTTGCATCCGATCGCTTTCAATTTGGGACGGCATACGCTAGCAAAACTTCCCCTTTGACTGACTGTACACCGCGCCTTGTCCTATATATGAAAAGGTCGTTGACTCGTCTCTCGCTCACAGCTGATTGACGGTTCGCCTAGCACATCCCTGTTAATGATAACATTATTTGGGCGGCAGGTGTCGTAAACTTAGTTCCTGTACCTCGGTTGTATCCGTCTTTTAAAAAGGTCCTCTGAAATTTAATAAATAATATAAAAAACTCACCCAGTTAGGCACCTCTCATTCTCAGCGTGAAGCTTACCTGGTTACACTATATAGCTAAATCACTTTAATTTTCGACCTCCTCCCTACGCTTATAAAAGGGTAATTAAATATTCCTGTAAATAAAATTGTACCTCCCTAATCTGTTAGGATTCGAACCCACAGTTAATAATCTATTTGATTCTCTGGTTTTCGGTCTCCGTGGATAGAATGCCATCTCGCCAAATCAATAACCTAGCCCGATTAAAACTTGCTGCCTTTATATACGGCCACTCTGTTTTTAAAACGAAATCATTATTATTATTATTTTCATGTTTTTAAGACAAGTAATTTAGTTTGAACTACACATTTAAATCAACACAACTTTATAACACAATCGCGATTGCACAACACCTGGCGCCCCTGAGGTGGGTTTTTACAAAACGGCGCTCTACAAATTATCCAATTATTATTATTGTCATTATTACTAATTGTTTCTCACTGAGTCGAACCACTTTCACTTCACACAAACACCGGATCAATAATCTTTCACTTTAATTCAATATTCCGCAATATTCTCTAATACCATTTGAATTCAATAATTAACTGTAATTTCAAACAACACTTCTGATTTGTATCCATTCCTCGGGGCTGTCAATGCACCCAAGTTCAAAACTCGACTGTCCGTCCCTGCGCCCTGTCTGTCAATAAATCTTCCGTCGTTGTCTAAACAAAAAATTTTTTTGAGCACGTTCGTTTATTATTTATCGTTTATTTTTGTGGATATTCAAAACATCACATGGTACACGTTTGGAGGTAAAATCTTTAAAACATTTATAATAGAGTGTGCAACTGACTGGATGTGGAATCAAAAAATTGTTATAATTCCTCGGATTCCTTTAATACCGATGGATTTACCGTTTCAATTTGAACGACTGTAATTTCCAGTGAAACTGTCTTTTTCTATGACCATTAACAAGCCACAGGATCAAACATTCAATGTTGCAGGTTTAGATTTGAGCGTTGAGTGTTTTTCACATGGATAATTTATGTGTAGCCCTTTCGCGTGTAACTTCTAAGCTAAGTTTGTGCTATCTAGTGAACGAACAGCTGTAAACATTGTTGATAAAGACATTATATAGTTACTGGCAGTATAGTCTGATTCAAGATAAAAATTGATATTTACAGCTAATATTATCTAAAAAAGCTGTGCAAAAAATCTATGTTTCCAATAAAAATGTTAATCGAAAATTTATAGCACATTACGAAAAGTAAAAATATTGTTAAACACACTTTTTGACTGTTAATGTCAAAGCGCCAAAAACGGGTCGGATTGTACATGTGTCGCTCGAAATATTATGATGCCACATTAGTGCATTGCACCGAACGGGTCGCTAGTAATTAATATTACTGACTCAATATTTTATGAAAATTTTCAAATAAGGGTTTAAACAATTTGTCCAAAGAAATCTGATGTTCAACCTCAATATCCATTCTTTTTTCAAACTTTATTCAGGCCGACTTTATGTCGGTACCATAATATGGAAAAATGCAAATAAGCAAGTCAAAATAAACACGAAGATTTCACATTTGAAAAAAGAATCTTTAATGAACCATTCAAATGGCCATAATCTTGAAAAGAAAACATACAAACAAATTTAAAGACGGACGAAATGCAAAACGGTCTTGTTAAAAAAGGTCTACGAACTACGCTCAGTCAATTATTTACGAATTAAAATGTGAATGAAGCAAGAATAGTATCATTAAACAATAGGGCCTCAACAACAATTGGAAACCGACATTCTGATTGTAATCAATTGATTGTAAGCAAAATGTATTTGTCATGGGATTGCAAACGTATTTAATCGTAAATGATCGTAAAATACCAGTTTCTTAGAAATATTTTCATACGATCATTTGAGAGTTACGATAATTTATTTATGATAATTTAACCTATAACCCAAATAAACGTGTTTTAATTTTACACATTTAATAAGCAACCATTAATGTAGGGAAAATGGCTGTTCATCGGATGTGTAAAATTTTAAACGAATTTATTAGTAAGGGGGCAACTGGGTTGCTCGTCGTTTATTTCCATCAGATTGGGCCGCGTGGGGGAACACACTTTATCATTGTGGTAAGGTAAGTTCATATTTTGTCAAATTTTAACTTTACGACTACCGTGAAAATGCTTTGGCGCTGTTTTTAATTTAGCGTGTGCCGTATCAACTTTAAACGTATGCGGTAGAACGTATTTAGGGATTTTATTTTAAACTTTACGACAACTCTGCCGCAACATTAGATTTAACTGAATTTTGTCATGCGATGTTGGTATCTACTATATTCAGGGTTCTGTTAGATCATATTTTGAATACAATGGAATATTCATAAGTTTACAGAAATCGTCACGATACTCCGGGGAATTTTGATTTGCAATAAATAGTATTATAACCCTGGCAAGTTACGTAACGCTAAATGTTGACATTAATAATTATTTAATTTAATCAAAACCCCTTTTGGCTTTTACATGATATAACTTGTAGTATAATACATAAACTATAGCAACACTTGAGTTTATAATAAATAAACTATGGCAACACGTGAGAATCAAGATTTGCGTTGTTAACAAAATCCATCATGAGCGTGTAAAACAGTAAATTATGGTAAATTGAACTTAGGAATATAAAAAGTAAATAACGAAGCAAAATGAGATCCTGTTGTAAGTAATATAACATCGGAATGCCAAAAAATATGTATATAGATATTTGTAAAAAAATATACGCAACTAACTTAAGACAAAGATGAGGTATTCTTATACAGTAAATGCTTATGGGTAGGTAAATAATACGTAAAGTGTATTTTATATTGAAAAGATATGTAAATTAGAATTGTGTAACTCATAAACAGCCCTTATAAGCATTCAAAACAGCAAATAATAGAAAACAGAGCTTAAGAACATGTGTAAATAACAAAGTAATCCTGTAGTATATCATGTTATTAATACAATATTGCTAACATCTAGCGATAAATAGTTTAGCTATTGGTCCATAGAATGAGGATTAAAATCTTAGTGGGGGGTGGAAAAATAAATAGATTTTTTCATAACAATTTTTTTTCAAATTATTATAGAAATAGTTAAAAATAATAGTTTTATTTTTTTCAATTGAAATATCAGGTCGTTAAAGCTGAAGGAAAATAATTAGGTCTCAGTAGCTCAATTTGTTCGAGTTTTGTTCCAATAGGTAATACAGGGATCCATAGAAGCCCGAGTAAATCAGGCCTCCAAAAAGTTGGGCGTCTTGTACAGGGCTAGGAGATTCTTCAACAGTGACCAGCTGCTGACCCTGTACAAGTCTCAAGTCCGCCCAACTATTGAATTCGGGAGCCACCTTTGGGCTGGTGCCCCAAAATAAACCTGCTTGAATCTGTGAAAAAGAGAGCGATCCGTCTGATTGACAATTAACAGACCGATTGCCTTCTCTAATGTATAGACGCAATGTAGGCATGCTGTGTCTGTTCTACAGGTATTTTAATGGAGCCTGCTCCAAGGAGCTAGCAGCATTGATTCCTGATGCACCGGTGCACTTGCGCGAAACTCGACGGACACGAACTGAACACCCGTTCACGGTTGACGTTGGCTTCATGAGAACGGGCCGTTTTTACGACTCGTTTTTATGTAAGTCGGCTCGTATGTGGAACGAGCTACCGGCATCTGTTTTTCCTCCCTCCTATAATCCGAGCCTCTTCAAGGCCCGCATAAACAAATCCCTTCCTACAGCCCCTACCTTATTCCGCCTCACAACGCCGCCCAACCGGGTGGTGACATAGTTCCCCTGTCTGTACACTGCACAGGCAGGGACACTCTTGTGAGGTGTCAAATAGAAATAAAAAAAAAATTAAAAAAAAAACAAAGGATCCGGGTTCAGTACCCAGTTGCGAATGTTACATTTTTTTATTTTATCGGTCATTTTTCTGTTTCGTTAGGGTTTATTAAAATTATCTCCTTTGGTGGGTGTAACTATAATTTTTTATTATTATTTTTGTTTAAATATTTAAATTTTTAATCTTACTAGGACTAGCCTGTGCTGATAATTTAACAAAAGAAATGAGAAAGAAAATCACGTTACAAATAATTAAATATCTTCTTCTAAACTTCAAGTAGTTTATTATTTTGTAAACCATTCAGGTACAGTTCATTATTCTATTCCTTTACTCAATATCCTTCCGATATCCATCAACTTTACTCAATCTCCTTCCCATATCCTTCAACTTTACTCAATCTCCTTCCCATATCCTTCAACTTTTTGGAATTCTTAGACCCCCCGACTTCCGGATATTTTAACATGCATTGAATGGTTTTGTAAATTTACTTTACTCTTAAGTAAATAATATAATAGTCAATAATAGCCGTAGAATCACAAATAAATTCTACTGGATATGAAAACGTTAACAGATATATAATTTTTAAATTCTCGCCAAAATGAAGTGATTTCTAAATATTTCAACTTTATATAAGTATATATTTATACTGTCAATAAAATTAAATAAATCCATTGAGTTTTTTATCCGATGTAATAACGACCTTTTTCTTTGTGCGTTACTTCAAGATTCAATCCAGCGGAGTGGAATTTCTTTCAATTCAGCCGTTCGGAGATATATAACACTCAGGTAAGGTTTATTTCTGGGACGTGTTGGGAAGTTTTCTTTGTTATCTACTTTTAAAAATGTCTGAATATAATACTTGCACGTACCTTGATTCCAATAGAGCAGTGCTACTCCTCTTCTCATGTTTCATTTCTTTTAATTCCTATATCCACCTACATTCTCTATCCTCTCCAGGTTGTACATTCCCTCGGTAAGTTGTATCTTGAATCTGATAAAAAATAGTTTTTTAGATAAATAATTAAATAAAGACCTATTTCCTATTTCTTCTTGAAAATAATAATATAAAATAACTTATCGTATATTTAACTATTTCTTTTTAGAATTAACGGCACAAAACCAATAACATACTTGACAGTTATTGACGGTCAATGTAAAATATAAAAACAAGAGGAAAAAAAGATTAATAAGTAAACAAGATTAAAAAATTATATATAATGAAAGAAATGAAGAATAAACAAAAACATAAAACCTGTTTTGTATTGACCTCGTTAAAATGTGAAATTATTACTACTTTATATTTAAAAAGAGGAATATAAAAAAAAACATCAGCTAACAAAACTTAAGAGTTTCCAATGGCGTGTAATCTATTTGTAACAGATTTGTAGCCTGGAACCGTATTATTATTATCATTGTCACAATAATACATACTTGGGAACCTTGGTTTAATGGTAAAAATATGAAAGTGAATGAACGTTAATATATTAGGGCTATCCGATTGATAATTTACAATTTAATATAAAATATGATTATTATAAGGTATCCTGATTGTACCTAGTTATATTCTAGAATGCGTCTAACGAAAGATGTGAACAGAATTTTTAACGTGTGAATATTTTTTCAATCGCTGGAAAACTCTAAATAGAGGTATAAAATAATGTCGATATCCGTGTCTGTCTGTGTGTGCGCTTATTTCTTCTTAACTACGCAACGGATTTCGATAGAATTTTTGCTATCGTTTAGAGAATTTATTTCGGAAGGTTATAAACCTTCTTAATTTCTTCTTATTGAATTTATAAATAAATTAAAAAATGTTTGAAAATATTTTCGGGTGCTTACATTTCTAAAGCTACTCATCATAATACCATACTTCTATCGCTAACAAGGCTATGAAAATATTTTCGGGTGCTTACATTGCTAAAGCTACTCATCATATTACCATACTTCTATCGCTAACAATGCTATGAAAATATTTTCGGGTGCTTACATTTCTAAAGCTACTCATCATAATACCATACTTCTATCGCTAACAAGGCTATGAAAATATTTTCGGGTGCTTACATTGCTAAAGCTACTGATCATAATACCATCCTTCTATCGCTAACAAGGCTATAAAAATGTTTTCGGGTGCTTACATTTCTAAAGCTACTCATCATAATACCATACTTCTATCGCTAACAAGGCTATGAAAATATTTTCGGGTGCTTACATTGCTAAAGCTACTGATCATAATACCATCCTTCTATCGCTAACAAGGCTATAAAAATGTTTTCGGGTGCTTACATTTCTAAAGCTACTCATCATAATACCATACTTCTATCGCTAACAAGGCTATGAAAATGTTTTCGGGTGCTTACATTTCTAAAGCTACTCATCATAATACCATACTTCTATCGCTAACAAGGCTATGAAAATATTTTCGGGTGCTTACTTTGCTAAAGCTACTCATCATATTACCATACTTCTATCGCTAACAATGCTATGAAAATATTTTCGGGTGCTTACATTTCTAAAGCTACTCATCATAATACCATACTTCTATCGCTAACAAGGCTATGAAAATATTTTCGGGTGCTTACTTTGCTAAAGCTACTCATCATAATACCATACTTCTATCGCTAACAAGGCTATGAAAATATTTTCAGGTCCTTACATTGCTAAAGCTACTCATCATAATACCATACTTCTATCGCTAACAGGGCTATCAAAATGGTTTTATTGTAAGACTAGCTGACGTGTACCCGGCGTTACTGGGGATTATGCTTATGTGAGAGACATATACTGTCGCGAACTTTTCTGTAGGCCTTGATATATAATTCCGTAGTACATCATTTTAATGTATCTCATAAGGTTTAGCCTTTATTTTTTATTTTATAGTATTTAGAGATTTATGGCATTCTCCAACTTCATTAATTGAGAACTGAACGTAGTTGGCGCTTACAAATATATGTCCAAAGAAGCGAAGCTAGCAGTCCACAATGGAGTGCTGGTACCTACCCTGATGTACGGAAGTGAGTATGGAACTGGCAGAGAACGGATGTAAGTAGACTGAATGCTGTAAAAATGAGATCCCTGAGGCGTATGTGTGGTAAAACCATTTATGATCGTGTGATATTAACTCCACACAGGAGGCCCTGAAGAAAATAATTTCCCTCAGGGCCTATGTCATCTGTGATGTGGAGATCCGCAAAGAGTGCAAGGCGTAAGCGTAATGAGTAAGATCAAGAAAGGGACGCTTAGATGGTTTGGGCATGTAGAGCGAATGAGCTTTAAATACATGAAGAAAGGAGTGTAAGTAGAATATACGATAAAAGTGGAATGGTAGCAGAAGTCGGGGACGCCCGAGGAAAATATGGCACGACCAAGTGAACCAGATACTTGAGTCGGGCCATGTCAAGAGTCAAAATAATTGAAGAGTATGTATGAATGTGAATGAGGCAAGGAGTGTGTGCCAAGACCGAGTTGTTTGGCGTTCCGTCCTCTCTGCCCACCCCTGTGAGGAAACGGCGTGATGGTTAGTTAGTTAGTTAATCAGATTGCATTCACCGTTTAGTCAATCACTAATACAAAACTACATTTGCAATGCATTTGATTAATGAACATAATGCTTAAATATACATATATTAATTTTATTTTGTACAGGCAGATAATATACACTACCATACTTACCTGATAGGTCACTTGAGATTAACATGTTTATTGTTTATAAGATAAATTTTGATAGGGTTTTTAGATACATAATAGATATATATCACATTGTCCGTATTCATTTTGAACTGGCCAGTCAAAAAGATGAAAAAGAGTAGTTGAAAAAAATCGACGAAAATAAATCCACCTTAGAGGTAATCTCATTCACTCGCTTATAAAAATAGTCGAGTAGGTTCCTATCTAAATAATAATGGATTTTAATGTTGGATTATGCTTATTTTTCATTCGAGTAACGATAGAATTTTTTTAGTTTCTCAAGTAATTCATTTCCAGGAGTCATTGGGACCGTGGCATTACAACACCGCACAAGACCGCACAAGAGCCCCAACTGCTCGCAACCATCTGGAACTATACTATAGCATTTCCAATTGGGGTATATTGTAAGGCTGAAGGCAGTGGGGAGGGGAAGGAGATCGGAAGAGGATGGTGGAAAATTACCTGGCTATTGGAATCTGGTCACAAAACATGGCTAAAGCCATTTCTCTCTTGAACGTTTTTTACCTTATATTATTTTTAAATGATAATAAATAAAATTTTATTGCGCACCCCGGGATTTGAACCTAAAAACGGCCGTCAAAAGGTGGCCGTCGGAATGCTGCAAAGAGGAAGAAAATAGAAAAATTTTAATTTTTCAATAAAAATTTTGTTAGAAACCTTACCCTAATTATTCATCTTCGAAAAACGTTCAATAATTGAACACGAAAATAAATTTATAAACAAAAATTATTTATTAGGTCACTACAAAAATAATGTTTTAAATGACTCGTTTATTCAATAATTTAAAATAATCACAAAAGTGTTGATCCGTCACTTGCTTAGTTAATGATTAATGCGTCAAAGTCTCCAAGATTAACTGTGCGATACAGAAACAGAGAAGGTTCTATTGACACTAATTAACAGGGGTGAAGGTAAACACCGAATAGCACCCCCAGAGCTATCAGCTACACCACTGCTAACTCCTGTAATATTATCATTAACCACCCCAAAATTTTACTTACCAAAGAATTTTTAATTATATCTCTATCTGTGAGACGTCCACTTTTTATACTCTTTTCAGTTATGTTTCAAATTAAAAAGGAAATTAGAAGGCTAGAGCGGAATGGAGGGTGGGAAATGTCGCGACTTATTTTGGATGAAAGTTGCTGGAAAATTTTTATCCAATTATTTTAATTGCTGTGTTTAGTATTTGATTTGTCTTCGTGTCAAGATAATTACACTTGGCTTTGCGCTTTTTCAATTTCTGCAAAAAAAATGTTTGCACGAAATGACTGTTGTGGACTGCAATAATATCTACTTAGACTTACTTACACACCATATTCCTAAATAAAGTTAATTAAAACTAAATTAAATTAACAATTAAAATTACGAGAAAGTTAAATGAAATTTATATAAGAGTATTTTTAACAATGAGAATGGTTTTCTTGTGATGTTTCCTTTATGTGACTTACTGTCAGTGAGTCATATATGTTTAAAATAATAATCGAATGGAAAATACCCAATCATATCTCTGTGCTCCTTATATTGTGTTATTGTTGGTAGGTATACATTGTGAAATAAGCGTCACTGCGGAAATTAACAGAAATTACTGTTGACATTTCTTTGCTCCTGTTATTTTCCTTCGTTGTTCCATTTTGTTCGTTCAACAGCTTCACGTTTTAAATACCTAGCGCAGAACCGCAGACCTCTAAAAAATCACAGGGAGTCTGAATTTTTGAAAAATCAGTTCCAATTTTTAAAACGGAAAATTAAAAAAAAGTACTCAGATCTACCTAGGTACTTTATCGCTTGTCTGAATTCTCCAAACGAATATTTAATTTTTTTGAAATTGAAACTAAATTTAAAATATGTTCGGGTGAAAAAAATATACTATGAACTTTGTTTGTGATAGATAATAATGTGCTCTGATGAATTATTTAGCAGACGGTAAGAATTATTCTGGGCCCTGACCTTGAGGTTGGAATAGTATTTATTATAGCCTCAATTCCTGCATTATTGACAGCTATATGTCATATACGGGTAACCTCATAAACTACTCTCTAGTGCGATCTATTAGTAACCCTTTAAACTACTCTCTTGGATATCACAAAATCAAAAGGTCATTATTTTTTTAACGCATTGAAAAACATCGAGAAAAAGAACCAGATACTTCCCCACCTTCCTCTCCCCCATCTCCTTCGCCTCCCCACTACCGTCAGCCCCACAATATACCCCGATTGAGGTTGTCATAGTCTCACTGGCTCCAACCGGTTGGGAGCAGTTGGAAGTCTTGTGCGATTTAATAATAATTATAATATTTGGATGATTTGTATAGCGCCGTTTTTGTGCAAAATCACCTCAAGGGCGTTGTACAAATATATAATACATTTATACAATAATCCTATAAAATATAAAATTAAATCCTTAAAATAAGTTCATTCTGCTACCAATCAAGGTGCTAGCTTTAGGTTTTTTTGGTTCGTAGCTGATTTAATCCATTGATGTATTTTATTTAGATGAGACATAAAGCGAAAAAAATAGATTCCGCTTTTTTATCTCCTGACTTCCAACTCTCCCAAAGCTCTAACTAAAATTACCGAATACGGTCTACGCAAACCGCTTTCTAATAGTGGAACAAGTTTCTACGAGATATTAGTACGCAGTAGCACCCCTAATTGTATCTCTCCGGCTAATGGCTCCGAAATACCTATCAAAAATGAAATGTATTGGTTTTAAGCCTAGCGTTTAACACTTTTAATTCAAATAAATGCTATTATTTAAAATTATCCGAGATATATTTTATATTAACTTTATGTTTATTTTTTTTTTATTTATATATGATTATGATATTTATTTATAAATTACAAACAATACAAAACAAAATGAACCTTTGTCTGTCCAACTGGGAAGGATTCCCGTTTCAGGACAACCGAATTGTGTATTTATTATTTTACAAGCAATAATTATTCGCCTGAAACACTATAACTAAGCCGCCATAGCTCAGTGGTCAGAGCTGTCGACCGGAAATCGAAGGGACACGGGTTCGAGTCCCGTTGGCGTCATGTATCTTTTATCAGGAGATTTTTCAATGTGGATGAGTGTTTCAGGCGAATAATTATTGCTTGTAAAATAATTGTTACCCTTTGTGCTATGCATAAAAAACCTTGTCTTAAAACATTAGTTTACCAAAAAAATAATAATGTGTATTTATTACATAATATTCTAACAATGGAATGGCGATGCTGTCAAAACAAATTTTGAGAACATTGTTGATTGCATTCGAAGTGACAGGATGGTTTCTTTATCCTTGAAAGAATCGCAAAGATCTAATTTATTACTAGGGTCAATTTGGTCAATTTACAAAATAGTTTTATTTTATGGTCAAATGTAAAAGCCATAACATTTAACGTTGAGCTTTTCTGTCTCAACAATTAATTGACTAACAAAAGAGCCCTAGGCATAACTTCGTTATAATGTTCACTTTGTTCTATCAATGAAAGGAACAAAAGACAAGAGATCCTCTGAGAAAATAGTAAACAAGGGAAATCATATCAGATGAAAGTATTTTTGGGTTGGGAAATAAATCTGCTCCTTAATAAGTATAAATAAAACGATAGCATGCTCGTTATCGGAACATTATGGCTAGAGATGTTTTTAACAAATAAACAAAAGGTCATAATAGAATGTTTTTTATAAGGTGCCTTACATAGTAAAACAACAAATAATTAGTAACCGATATTATTCAGCATTTCGTAGGCGAGTAGATAAATGCGTCAGGTTCCCATCCAGGTTTCACTGGTTCAATCACATGTTAGCTAATTCCTTCACCATTGGATACACACCATGGAAGTACGAGATATTAAAAAAATTGTCTGGTTATTCGCCAAAAAAAAAACTCTTTACCGCACTTGAGATTTTTTATTCATTTTATTAACGGACTACTGTCCAAGTATATAATACGTAATCATTGATGTTACATAATACACCAAATGATACAAATAAATGTTACAGAAAAGGACCAGTAAATACATATTAAGACATATACTATGCATGTAATAATTACATATTATGGAAAATATTCATGTCGAAACCGGAACAAGGTTTTGATAAAGACTAGACTGGCGTCAAACATTCCAAGGTCCTGACTTGAGTTTACAAGTCTCGACATTCCGTATAATCTAAAATGTTACCCAAAATTAGGATAGTGTTGATTGAGAATCCTCCTTAGACTTTAGGTAAATACTTACCCTTTGTTTATTTAATTAAAATCAAATTTAGTAGTATAATTATTAAGTTCTGCAAGATTTTTTTGGTTTTTGTTAGTATTACAGTTTGAAAATGGCATTGAAAGCCGAAACAGCTTTAATAATAACAAAAACCAAAAAATCTTGCAGAACAACGAATTAAACACAAAAAACAATAAATACTCATCCAGTAAAAATAAATTTTCTTAATTTTTTTACAAAGTATTTCATATACCAATTTAGAAGAATAACCATTATCAATTGCTAATTCTTTTACGAGAATTATTTCAGAAGTTCATATAATTAATAACATACAAAGAAAAAATAAATAATAGTGTAAAGCCGTGAGTTTTTAAGAAAAATGATCATTAGATTAATTATGTATGACAAAATCGGTATGTGTATCTTTTAAATCTAAGAAATTTACACAGGAAGCCCTGAGGAAAATATTTTCTCACAGAGTCTAAAGCAATCTCTCCCGATCTGGCAAGCCACACAGCTGCTGGGCAGGCTCATCCTGAACACATTCATCCGATGAACTTGGCCACCCCTGCTAAATCACAAATCGTAACGAACCACTTGGGGTGAATTATGGCAGAGGTGTTGGTTATCCAATAAATGGTTCCCGGGGGGCTTAGTGCCCAAACCCGCCTACCGAAATACTAGTATAATGTAAATTATTATTTAGAAAGTTTAAGAACATGTTGAATTATTGTCTTTCTGTACCTAACCAAATGCAGAATATGTCTTCGATATCTTTTATTTTTTTCTTATACAAATATATATTATGTACATATGTTTAAGTAAAATCGCAACGTTATTAAGAAAATGTGATATGTTATTTAATGAGACATCAAATAAGGATAATTCATGAATGTAATTAGAACAACCATTTGATGAAATTCTTCTAATAACCGAGGAAAGATATTTATCATGGAGTATTCTATTTTTAAATTGTTTATAATTTACAAACAAAAACGAAGAAAATATATCTAGTGGGCGAACAATTTCTTAATTAAAGCCCAGCCTCTTCATCTCTCATGAGATAACCTCTCATTTTGAGAGATTAAAATCCCCTTTGAAAGAAAAGATAACAAGGCTACATTTTGTGCTCTTGTAAATGGTTTCGTCAAAATTAATTATTTTAGGAAAATTACAAAAATTTATCCAAGGAATGTTTAAAAATAATAGAAGTTCAAAAAACATATTATTTCAAATGTGTGTTTTTGGTAAAGAATACAAAATTCAGAGCTGCAGAATGCACACGTTGTTAAAATAATGAATATTGACTTTTGAATCTCATTTTCAGGAGGAAAAAATATTTGCTAAAAAAAGAGCATTGTTTTACGTTGTGTAAACGCGTAAACGAATGCTTTTATACGTTAAAATGGGATACGTTATGTAGATAATTAAAATAACACTTTTAACGGCACATTTCAATTGAACAAAACTGTTTTTCTACATATTTTTATAAAATATTTTTTTATTGTGAAGTTTGATAACGGCCTTAAACTTCGAAACAGATTTCACAAAAAATACTTTTAGCAGTAATTCAACACAAGAAATATTTTTAGTTAGATTTGCTTTAAATTTAAAATAATCTTCATGGGCAGGTACTTTCCTGAAAATCTAGAACCTACTATAATTAGATTTTCTCGGTGCATATTATTTAAACACATAGCAAAGACGCTAAAATAAATCTAGACTTGCTGTTGCCTCAAATACTCAACATAAAATGTGGCAAGAAAGAGACACTCTTAGGTTTCCTGTAGATCCTTAGTTCAAAAGTTGTTAATGCATGACAAAGACAGACATTCAAAGAATATATGTGCGTATGAACCAAATAAACGATAACGGGCGGCGTTTTTGTATTTACGTTTAATACTGCTTTCTACATCACGGGTGTGACTGAGATAACAAGATACGCTTACTCGCTTTCACTATAAGATGAGCACGGAATACCGTATGAGAGAGAGAAGGAACTCTAAGGAGACGACCCACTGCTATCAGGTTGTCCTTCTTATACTTATTTGTTGCTATGTTCCCTATCTATCGACAAAAATATCGTAAAATGATTAAGTCACAATGGCCGAGTGGTCAGAGGCGTTGTACCGGTAAGACAAAGATTCTTGGTCCCTTTCGTAGTTGAGGCCGTTACCTATTTGTGCCTTGTTCTGTTTCATGTTTCGCTTAGAATTATGAGTATTAACTTCTTCGTCAGTGATATAAGTAAAAAAAAAATATTTGTCTTATCAAAATGTTTCCTATCACTTCAATGGAACTAATGGCAATATTATTTTTAATCCAGAACGATTTATAATTGGAACGTGGACTGCTGCAACCAGGTAGAACAGAAAAATGAGGGTAGACAGAAACGTCACCGTGTAATTGAAGCAGCTTACCTGAAGGCGTCTCGCCAGTGTGCTGTCCTTTTTCAAAGAGTATTCCTTTCTTCTCGAAGCATTCACCGCATTTTTACCGTGCACAGTTAAATAACCAGCGAGAAGCTACAAATCAATGAGGTAAATAATACGCTGAAGAACACTTTTTACCCACTGCATATTGTAATAACATTTTCCACTTTTAAAACTTTATTTTATGCGATCAAAACCACAAATCATTGAAAATTTCTTATAGCTGTACACCGCCACGCGTTGTTGTATCTCAGTCTGTTTGTGCAAAAAGAGAAACAATAGTGCGTGTTGCTTTTACATCCCACAGATGGCGCTGTTTTAAAAAACATGTTTTTACCTGTCACAGGTGACATTTATATAATTTAAATAAGAATTCAACGTTGTGTAAAAATTCAAAAAAATCGGCGAAGAACTTTCGGAGACATAGATTATGTATGTTAATATAACCTAATATATATTATAAAAAGAAACCCGCGTTTCCCCACCCACCTAATTTTCTTCACAACCAGTGACTGCCACCCACCGGTGGTTATGGTGTTAGATAGCTCTCGGTGTCACATCGAAAGTAAAGAGTTTGGTGGGTGGGAGTGGGTGAAGAAAATGTGCTTTGTTATGGGAAGGGCGCGAATGCTTCAGATTATTTCAGAATGGGCCCTGACTGTGCCGGTAAGTCAGGAGGGTTCCAGAAAGTTCATGAAGGTTCTTGAATGCTCTAGAAGGTTCTGAAAGGAGAAAGTTAAAGAAGGTTCTAAATCAAGGGTGGCCAACCCGGAGAATGCTCAGATTGCTCAGTGTGTTTCGTTTGTTCACTTCTTCCTCTCCTCAAAGTCACCCACCACACAGCATCCCCAAATATATCAGGGTATATAATTTTTTTTTTCAGCATCTTGTATGTGGAGTAAATGTAGTTTTTTTGAGTAATTTCAAAAGTAGAGCATCGAAACACGTAGGGATGGATGAAAATAATTCAATAGAAATAATCATATTGGTATAAAGTTTATGAAAAAGTACAACACGAATAAGTTGTAACAAAATTTTCGCGAAGTCGCCATAATGTACAAAAACTAGTCCATAAATAAAGTAGGTACACATTTTTATATGCAGTAGCGTATTTTGCAAAAGAGATTTCTATTTTTTCTTCGGTTAAAGAGGCACTTCTTGAGTTATTCCCAACAATTCCTTAAGTAAATAGTTGTGTAATTCTATATTGTTTGTTCTCGGCCTTCCTCTCCGCGCCTCTAACAGACCATCGGTAACGCGTAAAGCCGGCATTTCCTGGTCAAAGTGAGTCCACATAAAAAGTGTTTACGGGTGCTAAACAGATTTCTATTCGGCTCTTGGCTATTTATTCAGAGAAAAGGAAAATAATCAGATTCATTCGGAAAATAAAATCACTGCGTGAACCCAGAAACGGAACAGTTTGTCTTCGAATGACATTGAAATAAAACAAACTAAATTAGCTCTAACTATTCAAATTTCACCACCTCATTGGAAATAGCAAAATAACGAAATAACGTTGATAGAATAATTTAAACATTTTAGAAAAATTTAACGAATTGGGTGATTTTTCGAATGATTTCACTTTACTGGATAAGAAAAACAATTAATCACGTCAATTTGAATAGCTAAAATACTTTTTATAAATAATCATTTAGTAAGGCAATCTTAATCCAGTAGTTTGGCTTCTTTAAATTGGTTGATGGCTCAGTCGTAACCTTTCCGTTGGAAAGAGCGTAGTTGTGCGTTTGAACAGTGTTGAGCCAAAATTTCGGCTCAACTATTGATCAGTAGGATTGGGAATAGCGGCCGTTACTCTCCTATTATTACAAGTTCTCCAATCATTTTTTTAGGAAACGAATTGATTATATCCATCGCATTGTATACAGAAACCTCTTTATAGAGCTTGCAGGTCTAAAAGGAAGTATTGGAAGAATTTAATCTTGGATTGAACCGGTCGAATCTGAGTACTTTATCATAAATAATGTCAGTCGATTAATTAAAAATCATAAATCATTAAATTGAAAATCACAGTATTTTTTTACCAAAATAGTCTAGATACTCTAGATCAGGGGTGCTCAAACGGTCGATCGCGATCGACCGGTCGATCGCGAGTGCTTTTTGAGTCGATCTCGAGAAAAATTTCCCATTTTTCATGACTTCTTGTTTATTATTTATTTGTAGCTTGTAGCAGACTGAGTTACTGAACGGAGTGTTCTGGAACAGCTGGCAAATTTCGTATTCGCAATGTTTGGGTCAACTTACTTGTGCGAGTCTGCATTTTCTGAAATGAAGATAATTAAGTCAAAATATCGCAATCGACTAACTGACGAACATATTTCATCGTGCTTGCGACTAGCACTCGGTAATTACGTACCATCGTATGAAAAGTATGCTGAGGACATGCAGTGCCACGCTTCAACATCCAAAGTCATTATTTAGTTGAGTTTAGAAACTAGAACTCGTTTGTTTTTTGCAAGAACCAATAAACTTGCAATTTTGAATAAATATAAGTTTTTTCATTGACTTTTTAGTGCAGACCTCCACCTACCTTGACTAAAAAAAATGCGTATTGCGAACTAATTTCTGTCGTTCCTCCAAATTCTATATGGATTCGTGGCCATGCAATTATGCAACGTCCCTATATATACACTTATACCTGCGCCACGATACACCCTACCTACAAAGACGACAATCCTGCATCACACATACTTGCAGCCCTCTCAGAGTCGATCGATCGGAATCTAATAATATTGAGGTAGCTCGTCAGCAGTTCAAGTTTGACAACCCCTGCTCTAGATCATAGAATAAAGCAGACTCAAATTAATGCTTTGTGCGTGTTTCTTTATCCAAAAGTGTGACGATTATTTCATTAAATTTCCTAACATGCACATACTGTGTATCATCGTAAGTATGAATTTTTTTTTTCGATTAAACGGGATAGCAATATTCGCTCTTAGGCAAATATAAGAGAGCGCGTGCCAAATGGGCTAGAAACAAAAGGTAATAAAGTCAGTGGCGACATTGATTTCCATTAAAATCTACATGGAAAGCATTGGTAGTATGTATTGTATTCAATGGATACGATTTATTAGAATAAACTTGTATTTAAATTTATTTATTCGACAATATCCATAGCTAATGTTAACGCATATTTATTAAACACTGCCTTGAAAGACAAAAAGCCATGATGTTTGGTAAAACGTTTTTTAACTATGTTTCCGAAAGCTGAATCCAAATTATAAGTAATTTTAAAATTGTTCAATAAGACGAAAACTTTCTCATATTTTAAGATCGTCTTTTCAGATTAGGTAGGCGGAATTGAGCTCAGAAGATTTTTAAAAACAAATTTCACGTCTTTGTGGAAAATTCTCCTGATTTCATATCTCGGGAAAAGGGGTGCTTTAAAATAAAGTTTTTAAGCCGAGTTGTGAAATAAATGGATTAAAAAGCAGGCTAAACTGTATTCTTATATATTTATCTAGCGAAGATTAGTATATAGGCACTCTTAAATACAAAACGCTAACCGCGGTTTAGAAACTTTATATATTTTATATACTTTATACTTGCATATCCTTTGCTATGTACATGTATAACATATGTTTCTAGGCTATCATAAATGGTGAGCATAATACTGAGATTTTCGTCAGCTCAAAATTTTCTTTTCCCAGAAGTTAGTTGAGCAAGCAATTGTGGTCAATCAGAAAATAATATCAACCTAACCTAATCTAGCGTCACCTGAATAAGTATTTTGGTATTTTTTACTGCCAGCAAAAACTTATGTATGACCAAATGATTTGATAGATATATTTTCTTGCTAAATCAAAATTTAAATGGCTAACCATTTAATTTCTTCTAATTTTACTTTTTTTTGACGCACGCAATTTTTCTAATTGGCGACTGTGAATATTTTACTCCAAACGCGTATTTTGCGTATTCAGTCAACCCTTCTTCTTTCATTCGCAAACAGAATTATTCCTGAAATCAATACAGCCAGCCAATAATTTAGAGATTTCTGATCCAACATTTGCCATCGCCAATCAACGCAAATTATCGTTGAGCGACAATCTCTATAAAAATACTATTCAGCGCGTTATTTGCTGAGAGATATACATTATACATATATATACAAGCTGTAGTGGCAAGCTACATTGAATGTTTGCGACTTCGTACGGACAATGCGTATTACACCTGGAAGCTTCTAGACGCGACGAAAGCGCTCAGATCTACCTGCGAAATCTAGAGTTATCTTACGCTACGTTATATATTACGTAATTAAAAACAGAATCGGTACATAGATTCCATAAAATTTTATACACTCGACTCCCATTGACTGAATTACTAAAAAGTGGTTGAACTCATAGATGATGATTTGTTGAATCACTCAAGTTTAGTGTTCCCTCTGTTTGAAATATTTCTTTAACTCTAGATATATAAATATTTATTTTACTTTATTATTTTTCTTTTCTTTCTTTCTTCTCTCTTTTTTAAAATAAAAGTTTTTTAATTTTTTTCTTGCAATCGATGTATATCATAGTTACCTAACACGTTGACTATATTATTCTGAAATGAATTGGCTGGAATTAGATTAATAGGTACCATGTAGGTACCCATTTCGTAGAAACGTTAGTGTAGCAATATTATTCTCTATAAAATTTTTCAACATTTTTTTTTTTTAATAAAATTATTAACCTCATTACAGGCTTGTCCTAGTGAGGTTAAAAATTCTTAAAACAATAAATAATGAAACAATAAATAAATATGATAGTCTGGTCTCTTTAATTATAATCATTTAAATAAATAAAAAACTCAAATATATAAAGTCAATATTGAACGTATATAATTAGTTTTAATTTTGTGGAGCAACCTTGTGAATTTAAGCATTTTTTATATTCTTATTTATATAACTTACAAAAATAAACTTACTTCGAGGTGTTCTAAAGTCGTAAAATCATTCGACGGAAGCTCCCGATTGGTAAAATGATTTCTCTTTGATTAGCACGAGAAAAAACAATTTTGGAGTAATTTAACTCGTTTTACTTTGTAAATGTATTTTTAACATTCGAATGAATGTTTATAAAGTTGTAAAGAATTTTATCCTTTGGGTGTTTAATTCCATGAATTTTTACTTTGAAGATTTTCATTGGTTTTGTAAAATAATTTTGCAAAAATTTTGAGAACTCCATAAAATTTGAAATAAAACTGAAAATAACCGTAAAAAGTATAAAAAAACTAGTGCAGAAACCGTAAAAAATCATGGGATATTATCATTTAAATATAGAAAAATCACTAGCTAATTTAACCCTTTCCCATGGAATAATTGGTTGTTGTGGAGCCTACCTTAACCTACCATTAAACCCCTGCATTTATTCAAACTCCCCTTTCTAAGGACATGTTCTAAAAATAATAAAACGCACATCTTCAAAATTTGCAGAACATCTCTTAGTGAAAAATCATGTTCCACTTGAGAAAAACTAGCCTAAATCCTTACATATATAAAGAAAGGGTCTTGGATTTAATTTATTTTAACAATTAAAAATCAATTAAAGAAATAATTATTCAAATATTACATTAATAAATAAAGCAAGAAAAAATATTTATGCCCCATTTATCAGTATGTTCACAAGATATAAACAATATGAAACATTTAAATAATACATCATAAGAATTCAAATTGAAATAGAATCATATAAATAATTAAGTTTGAAAATGACCTTGAACACCATTAAAAATGAACTTGAACACCAATAAAAATGACATTGAACACCTCCACACAGCATCCTCAAAGATGACATAGGCCCTGAGGGAAATTATTTTCTTCAGGGCCTCCTGTGTGGAGTTAATATAAAAAAATAAAACATAAAATAACCTTGAACACCAATAAAAATGACCTTGGACACCAATAAAAATGACCTTTGACACCAATAAAAAACTAAAAATTCAGAAATTAATAATAACACTATCATTTTTTTATAATAATTAAATGGAGTTCCGCGAATTGATCAGAAAAACAATTAATACTATAATAACCACGCACTGGCTTTGACTTTGTGGGATTTTGCTACCTACTTCAGTGCATTTTTATTTGTGTAACTATTCCAATGTTGTATCAATGGAGAGATTTTGCAATGTGAATAATAAAATAATTAATAAACATTAAACATACATGTTACATATATGTTACATGCTGTATTATATTTTAAATCGGAATAATTAAAACGATTCATGTATTATTGAACTTGATAGTATTTGTTCCACAATTACGAAATGTAAACGTTAGTTGAAAAATAAATTATAAAATGTTTATGGGTTAGTGAAAATAATAAATAGCTGTGCTTTCTAAAAATGTTCGTTGACGCAAAAAATGTGTCTCTTGTGAATTAATTTTGTAGCTTTTAGATATGAGGAATGTAAAGATATATACAAATTTTCAAAAAAACCTTATAAAATTCGGAATTTCCCCTGCGATGTTCCAACAAAATTAACTGCTTTATACTTCCTATTTTGTCTTACTTAAATCGTAAAACCTCGTAAAAGTAGTGAAAAATCAAAAGTTAAAATGAATATTGTGGGGTTTAGAGAAGAAGTTTAGAACAGCTTAAGAGAGCCTGTAAAAAAAACAAGAAGGTTGAAAAGTGAAAAAGGTTTTAATACCCATAAAATGAGCGTTTTATCTTTCCTCTTCAGACCTAACATAAAAAATGTTAAAACATGTTAAATTAATGAAGAAGTGATATTTAAAATGCCCTTAATTTTGACATTTTTGTTCAAAATTTGTTGTTCTACTTATTTACGGTAACTCGACTTCTTTAATTAATATTAAATTGAAAACACTTTGCTTTATGAGCGTTTCTGCAAGTTGTTTTGCTTTTTGTTTCACTGTTCAACAATTGTACAATTGTAACCGGACAACTCAACACAGTGACAGTTCAACACACCTTCAAAAAATGCTGTAAAGCCTTGAAAGTTATGGAACAAAAACTAGGTTTTACATAATGTAGGTTGGGTTAGTTTTTTTCATCGCTTTTAATAATTTCATCACTTTTTAAAGCTGTATTGAATTGTCAATGCGTTGAGTTACCACGCAACCGTTCAACCGTTTACAATGTAGGTACTAATTGAATTTGTCACGTGCATATTTCTGTAAACTGAGTACTATTTTGATTATTATTACCTAGTAGGTGAATGTAATACCTACACAAACATAATTTAGGGTGCCCAATGAACCTGTACAATGCACAATGTACGATTATAATAAATTTTCGATCATGCTGTTATCTTACCGATCACCGATGCAAATCAATTCAACTTTCCCCTTCATCTCATATTGGAGGGAAGATTTAGGTCCAGTTGTTTCGCGGAAATTCCCATGTGACAAAGTTATCAAATGGCCATTCAGCGCCATTTTTTTTTTTTTTTTTTTACAGTTAAAAGGTTCCCATTAAAAATAACCTGTAATAATTATATTATCGAGAGTTCTTGTATCAGAAAGTTATTAAATATTGTCTTAAAAAACCTGCCTTCGAAATTCTCGACTTTAAAACAGCTAACGCAATTAAATTAACATTTACCCATAGTAATTGTACTTATTTGCTATTAGCTATCTATAGATCACCTTCCTAAAATGAATCTCTATTCAATAATGAACTTAATTCACTTATAAAAATGACTAACAGAAATAACTTTGACTTTGCAATATTAACTGGTGATATTAATATAAACATAAATGAAAACAACAAAAGAACAAAATGTATAAATGAATACTTAGATTTTTGTTGTTTGTTTTTGGAGTGTTATGCCGTGTTGCGCTAACTCCTTCTTTAGCCGACGTTTTGGACAGCGTTGCAGTGTCCATCATCAGGGCAGATCCGGTAGATCCGAAGATGTGTAAATTTTGGTTGTCGAGTTTGTGCTTATTTGTTTGTGGCCTGGGCCCGTACAAGTGCGAAATGCCAACGGAAGTGGCGACATCTTGTGGCGAATTCTGAAAGCACAGTATTTATGTTAGCCTGAGGCCCGTCCAAGTGCGAAATGCTAACGGAAATGGCGACATCTTGTGGCGAATTTTAGAATTAGAAAACCGATTGACAGCGGTTAAAGTAGATGTACCCAGTATCAAGGTATAAATACAATGGTTTTATATAGTATTATTTTATGGTATTGGAGTATACTTAGACATGTTATTTGCGTTTAGCTTTGGTGTAGCCGTCAATTACCGGATACCAAGAGCTGTTGAGCTTAGCTCCGTCGTCTCTATTGATATTAAATGGATTTTTGTAGATTTCAATTGCCTCCATAATCAGGCGTGATCTATAAGTTTTGGGTCTTCCCAGGACCTCAGGAGCAAATCCAAAGTAATGGCCGGTTTCAATTAAGTGTTCGGCGATTGCCGATTTATCAGGGTGGCCAAGTTTACAAGCACGAAAATGTTCTGCTATCCTTTTGGAAATCGTCCGCTCTGTCTGGCCTAAATAAACCTTGTCACAACCAGAGCAGCAAGATTGACTTAAAGACAAGGGAACTAGTCAAAGCATCTAGCATCAGAAAAGAGGATTGGTCTAAGCTTTTTGTAAAGGCCTCTAGAACTCCTGCCCTGTACGGTCTCCCAAAAATACACAAAAAGGGAATCCCAATGAGACCGATTGTCAGCGCTATTGGTGCACCTACATACAAACTGTCCCAACACCTCTCGAGATTACTGCAGATTCAAACTGGAAAAACCGAATCGTTGATTAAGGATTCAACAGATCTGATCAGTAAGCTTAAGCAGGTTAAGACTGAGGAAGGAGATATTTTGGTCAGCTTTGACGTCGTGTCTTTTTTCACAAATGTGCCTCTAGAAGACTCAATGACAATGCTCAGTGAGATATATGAGGAAGACATCTGCAAACTTTTTGAACACTGCCTCAAAACGGGATATTTTGCGTTTCAGGGTGAACTTTTTGAGCAAGTGGAGGGAGTTGCAATGGGCAGTCCGTTATCGCCAGTGATAGCCAACTTCTTTATGGAGAAGTTTGAGAAAGTGGCACTCGATACAGCTTCAGCTGTCCCTAAAGTATGGTGGCGCTACGTCGACGATGTCTTCGCCATTTGGCCTCAAGGAACGGAGAAACTTAACGAATTCCTGGACCATCTTAATTCTCTCCACAGCAAAATTAAGTTCACAATGGAGCTGGAAAACCAAGATAAAATCCTGCCTTTTCTAGATGTGGAGGTGATGCGAGGTGATGCGACCGTATATAGGAAACCAACTCATACGAATCGATACTTACACGCTTATTCGCACCACCACCCAGCGCAGAAAAGAGGACTTATCCATACGTTGGTGACCCGAGCGACCAGAATATGTGAAGAAACAAAACTTGGAGCAGAACTTATAAAACTGACCGATGCACTGGAGCGCAACGGTTACTCGGCAAGTCAGACAAGGCAAATTTTAAGAGCCAAATCTACAACAAACGAAGACAGAGTTGAACAAGACTCAAAAGGCTGTGCTTTCCTGCCTTTCATTCACAATGTGACAGACAGAATTGCCAGGCTGTTGAGAAAAGAAAACATCAAAACTGTCTTCGGAACCACCATCAAAATCCAAGACCTACTGAGGTCTGCAAAGACTAAGTTTCCTCTGGAAGCAGATGGAGTGTACAAACTCAGCTGCTCTGGTTGTGACAAGGTTTATATAGGCCAGACAGAGCAAACGATTTCCAAAAGGATAGCAAAAAATTTTCGTGCTTGTAAACTTGGCCACCCTGATAAATCGGCAATCGCCGAACACTTAATTGAAACCGGCCATTACTTTGGATTTGCTCCTGAGGTCCTGGGAAGACCCAAAACTTATAGATCACACCTGATTATGGAGGCAATTGAAATCTACAAAAATCCATTTAATATCAATAGAGACGACGGAGCTAAGCTCAACAGCTCTTGGTATCCGGTAATTGACGGCTACACCAAAGCTAAACGCAAATAACATGTCTAAGTATACTCCAATACCATATAAAAATACAATATAAAACCATTGTATTTATACCTTGATATTGGGTACATCTACTTTAACCGCTGTCAATCGGTTTTCTAATTCTAGAATTCGCCACAAGATGTCACCACTTCCGTTGGCATTTCACACTTGGACGGGCCCAGGCCACAAACAAATAAGCACAAACTCGACAGCCAAAATTTACACATCTTCGGATCTACCGGATCTGCCCTGATGATGGACACTGCAACGCTGTCCGAAACGTCGGCTAAAGAAGGAGTTAGCGCAACACGGCATAACACCCGAAAAACAAACAACAAAAATGCTTTTGGCCGTGAGAATCTAAAAACTTACCCGAATACTTAGATTGTTTGTCACATGCAGGATATCAATCATACATAAATTCACCAACAAGAGAAAATATAAATAATTCCACGACTCTAGATCACATATTTATCAAAACACACAAACACGTTATAACTAAATCTTCAACTCTAAAAACAAACATTACTGACCACTACCCAACATTCTACGGACACAACATCTTAACCACAAATTCAAAAGTATACTCTAACACTGTTGAAATAAATGAAATTAATTACATCACATTAAACAATTTACTTCATTCAGAAAAATGGGACAACATACTATCAATAGCTAACCCAAATTCAGCATTAGAATTATTTTATAAAACTCTAGAAGCTTATATTTCGAAGATTACAAATAAAATTGTCATCGCTAAGAGAAATTGTAAAAAAATTAAGCCTTGGATAACTGTAGGACTAATAGTCTCTATTAAACAAAGAGATAAATTATACAAAGAGATGTTAAATTATCAAAAAGCCTGTCAAAAAAATAACACAAGAATTATGCCTTTCATGAAAACGAAATATTTAATGTATAGAAATTTACTAAATAGGTTAATAAGAAATTGCAAAAAGAAGTATTATTGTGAACAAATTGATAGAGCAAAAAATGATACCAAAAAAACGTGGAATATTCTTAACGAAATCACGAACAAAAAAAAAGTATCAACCAATGTCAATGAGATTATAATAAATGAAAATATTATAACTGACAAATCGGCCATTGCAGAAAACTTTAACAACTTTTTTACAAATGAAGTAGATCAAGTACTTGAATCTTCTAGTAAAATTGATAATACAACACCCGTAGACTCATCTTTACACTTAGACTCAACTAACGATTCAATAACTCCTTAGAATATTTTTTACCCATCACAACAGATGAAATTGATAAACACATTGACGGTCTAAAATCAACAAATTCTACAAGAATTGATGATTTATCAGGTAACACACTAAAAAAAATAAAAATAAAAAAATAATAAAAAACATTACATTTTAACTCCATTGCTACATATTTTTAATATATCCTTAAAGGAGGGACATTTTCCCGAACAATTAAAAACCTCTATCATAATACCAATCCACCAATCGGGAGAAACGCACATATTAGACAACTATAGACCCATTTCCTTGGTCTCAAACCTCTCAAAAATATTTGAAAAATGTATCAAAAATAGAATAATGAATTACCTAGAACAAAACAAAATTCTTTCCCAAAATCAATATGGCTTCAGAACAAAACTAAGCACTGAAGATGCAATATTTGATCTGACTAAAAAATTATACACATCTGTTGATCAAAATAAAAAGAGTTTAGCTATATTTCTAGACTTAAGAAAAGCTTTTGATACGGTAAATCACAATCTACTTATAAAAAAAACGAATCAAATAGGTTTAAAAAATGATACACTTAAAATTCTTACTAGCTATCTCAAAGATAGAAAACAAAAAACAAAAATAGGGGATATTTATAGTACCGAAACAGGAATAAAAAATGGAGTACCACAGGGAATTGTGCTTGGCCCAATTCTCTTTCTAATATACATAAACGATTTACATGATGTTATAATCCCTGGTAAAATTGTATCTTACGCTGATGATAGAGTAATAATAGTGAATGGAAAATCCTGGCCTGAAACTTTTTTGAAGGCAACAAAAAGCATTAAATATGTCTCATCATGGCTAAAAAGTAATAGACTCTTCTTAAACTATAGTAAAACATTTTACCTAACCTTTTGTAAAAATATTAAAAATAAACCCAGCAATAACCTTAAAATTCGAATACATAACGTTAACTGTAATCAAGAAATATGCTCATCTTGCTTTGAACTCGGAAAAGTTGAAAAGATTAAATATTTAGGTATTGTTATTGATACAAAATTAAATTGGCAGTCACAAATTAATAATACCGTCTGTAAATTAAGATATCTTACATACACATTTTACAGACTAAAAGAAGTGCTCAATGTGACACCGTGTGTACAAGGTACTGTTGCATACGTGTTGCTCGCGCAACGCCGGGTAGTAAATTATGGTTTATGATTATTGCAGTAATTACAGTTGAATCGGTCACCGTAATATACCATGCATTTCCCGACACCATGTATACAAGGGTATGGTTTTGTGCGTGTAACTCGCGTAATGCCGAGAATTATTGATATTTTATAATTACCGCGATATTCACGGTTTCAGTCACCGTAGTTTCACCACGAGTTTCCCGACACCGTGTACACGTGGTAATGTTGCATGCGCGTAAATCGCTCAACACCGGGTAGTAAATGCTTGTTTATAATTACCGCGGTAATTAGAGTTGAATCGGTCACAGTAATATACTACGCGTTTCCCGACACCATGTATACAAGGGTATGGTTTTGTGCGTGTAACTAGCGTAACGCCGGGAATAATTGCTAGTTTATAAATACCCCGATATTGACGGTTTCGGTCACCATAATATCCATGATTCACAATATATTCTTATTACCTATTTACATAATAAAATAATAATAATATTAATGTAAATTACACATACCGACGGAATTTTAGAGACAATATTTGCTTCAGAATCTCAATCATTCGTCGGTAGGTGATTATTTTCCCTGAAAATTAAGCAACACAAAATTATCGCTAAATGTTATAAAAAATATATGCGTATTCTGACTGATTCGTTTGAACGACCCTGTAGCATATAGAGTACGTACAATGTACAAGGATAATTAAATATGACTAACCCTTTTTTTCTGCAAATATTTCTCCCATGTACGTTTTTGATGACGAAATTTTTGTTTTCTTATAAAACTTTTGTCCGATAGTATTTTTCTCCCCATTTTTAAACGAGGAATTTCGTTAAAATGTTATCAAGTAGACTGGCGTGGAATAGACGTCCGCTCGCCGCCCTGTCGCAGCGGGGAATGATAAAATTTCGGCTTGCGCCGTGGTAATCAGAAACAACGAACAAACAATAAACGCGAATCGAAATTAATTACTATTATATACTTTAAGAATATATTTCTTGGTCATAAATTATTTTTAATGTTTCAATAATATCATAGTAAATTATTTTTGTAAAAAAATCTCAACTATACCAATTTGTAAGGTCATAAATAAATAGTCAAATTGAGGTATTTTCGTCACAAAACGCGTCCTCGGATTTATTTATTAATAATTTTATTTGAAATAAAAGCAAAATTCTTATACATACATATGATAGATAATGTATTGATTGTTTATACTGTATTATTATATGATTTGAAATATTTGTTGTATAATACAACTTCGCCTTTGAAAGTGCAACAAATCTGCGCATCGTCCAACGGTAACACTTTATTATGGTATGAAAATAATATTATTTTTCAAAATTTAACATCTTACTTTAATAGATAAAATAACGATCTTTCGAAATCAATTTGTGTTTTTCTCTAGAAAAGTGTCCATACGTCTAAAACTGGCCTCAAAAATGCCAAATTTCTGGTCAAGTCTACCTATTTCGCCTTAACAGAAGAATATTATTGTTGCCAACTTACTTACTAATGCTTCTTTTGTTGACATTTTTGTTTTTATTCTTTCATACATTTGTTACTAAAATTTTGTTTATTTTTGTCTACCGGTCTCGAAACGACCGTGTCATAAACTTTTCTTGTTTTTGGTTTAAATTTAATGTTGTTATTATTTTAAGTTTACATATATGTATTTTTTTTTAATTTTTTTTTTTTTTTTTATATTTACTCCACACAGGAGGCCCTGAAGAAAATAATTTCCCTCGGGGCCTATTATTATTTTATTTTATTTTATTATTGTAAAACTGCACATCTTGATACAGGAATGCCCTAGTGAGATGTGCAGAGTATGTTTTTTATGTAAAAACTGTTTTTTTAATAAATAAATAAATGTTGAAAAACTGAAAATTATTTATTTTTCTTTGGTGCAATCTTCACTCATATACGGAATAATAGGATGGGGCGGTGCGCTTCATGCACATATCAAACCTTTACAAATAATTCAAAATTATATCATCAAAGTTATGTATAGTCGGAAAAGAACATTTTCAACAGATGAGTTATACAAAGAATCTAAACTATTCTGTCTCCGTAAACTATTTATTTTGCAAACTATGAAATACATCTTCAAAAACAAAAATAAATTCGAAATAAATGAAAACAGAACCAACATTAGAAATAATAATGTATTTCATACCCCCAAAACGAACACAAAACAAATGCAAACACACTGCAGTTTCATTGGACCTCGTACTTTCAATCTTTTACCGAAAAATATTCAAGTGATTACTAAACTTCCTCAATATTTAAAAGAATTAAAATTATGGTTTTTCGATACAGCAGTTGAAACTTTTTTTATTTAATTTGTATCAATTTATGTTTCTCATAAATTATTCACCATATATTACACTAAACACTTATAACTTCACTATACACTATTATAAAAACTTTTTATACAAACCGCTTAGACAAAATGTAATCTTGTTTTTATTTTATATGCCCACAATTTGTTTATTTCTAGGTACAATAAAATAATAACTTAAATATATTACCCACGCACAGGCTGCGCTTTAGTGGGTTCCCATTATTCGTATCGATTTATACAATATTGTATGTAATTAATGTAAAAATTGGGAAAAATAAAGGAATTAAAAAAAAAAAAATCCGTTTGGAATATTAGCGACTGTGAGTCCAAAAACTGCAAACTACTCTAATGCTGCTAAATAAAATAACAACGTTTTTTAAACTAAGAAATTGATAATCCTGATTTTCATAATTGGTTACACGACTACATTTCAAATTAAACGCACTTAGATACGGAAAAAAAATTATTTACTAGTAATTCTGTGAATAACTCTCAAATTGTATAAAAAAATGTATATTTTTCATATTTAATACCAAAATTTTCTCTGAAATCGCAAGATTTGTAAGTAAGTAAAGGTGCTTAAATAACTACCGACTTCTTATAAAAAATAATTACTTGCCTGAAATATCCACACAAAATGAAAATATCTCCCGAGTAAAAATCAATGCCACCAACGGAAATATATTTTAAAATTTTATGGATAATTAATGCTTTTTTTGAATTTGTTATCCTTTGTGCTATGCATAATAACCTTGTCTTATAAACATGTTTATGATTAAAAAATAACTACCGACTTAATTATGAATTATTTATCGACGAATTTGTTTTATTTCAAATAAGTAATTATACAATTCATCCAAAAAAACGTCACATCTCATTGAAAATTAATGTTTCACACTTTACCCGGACAGGTAAAATAAGAAATTATACAATTTGTCAAATCAAACGTCACAATCTCAACAAAAAATCCCTTTTCAGTCTCTCTCCGGGTAGGTAGGTACTATAAAAATGCTAATAAGAATGTCCCAATAAACAAACGTTTTCAATTATGAAAAAATAATCTTTGCTGTCTTTATTATTCTTTATTTATTTATTTTATTTTTTCACATATACGGCACAATATGTGCCATTAACATACTAAATTACAGATAATAGTACAGCAACATAAGGAATGCAACAATATAAAGTAAGAAATTATATTCAATAATATACAATAAAGTAGTGTAGGCAAGAATGAAGTGCTTATAAAATGTCTGAAAGGCATTAAGAGTTTGTAAAAAATAAAATAAAAATTTTTAGAAAGGTATATACTATTAGAAAATGAAAAGAATAAAATATATACTATTATTATATGAAAAGGAAACAAAATAATTAAATGGGAGAATCGCGTGTATAATAATAATGTGCGACACTGCTTGACAGTCCGATAAAGTTTTACATAGTACCTATGATGACTATGATATATAATGCACTGATATCAGCTTCTACCTATCGAGTACTAGTAGTTTTTAATCTGAAGTACATAAACATTATGATGGTATGGTATTACTCGACAATTTTGGTTTTATGCATCTTTTATATGATAATAGACAATTAGCGTGATCGATGTTGGAATATTTAGGCATTCAGTTAAAGTAAGGCTTGCTTGAATAATAAAGAGGATGCTGCACAATTTCGGAAACAGAAACGTAACAAACAAACAAATTTACAAATGCCAAACATACAAACACTTTTATTTTGTATAGTAGGTATGTTATGCAATTATTATAATAAAAAATAAGCATTTTTTTTTTAAATAGCAAGGTATGTAACAGAATTTGACATCAATTTATTGAAATAAATTTATAATGGCAAAAAAAATATGTTTTTGGGCAGAAAAATCGCACCATTGTTGTAACTGTAGTTTTTAGAATCCTAAACTCGTAATATAAACGAAAAACTTGTGAATCTACATAGCAAAGAGAACCAACTGGTGAATCTACATCACACAGAGAACCAATCGCTGAATCTACATCACACAGATATCAAATGGTGAATCTACATCACACAGATACTAAATGGTGAATCTACATCACACAGAAACCAACTGGTGAATCTACATCACACAGATACTAAATGGTGAATCTACATCACACAGATACCAACTGGTGAATCTACATCACACAGATACCAAATGGTGAATCTACATTACACAGATACTAAATGGTGAATCTACATCACACGGATACCAACTGGCGAATCTACATCACACAAAGAACCAACCGTTGATCAAATCATAAAAAGTTCCACAACAAATCGACTCAAAATGTGACACCATACATTCACCAGTTTCCCCCTTTTACCAGAAGTTTCCGGATTCCGTGGATAATTCTTTAATTATTGCTGTTTTCTGTTTCTTCTGAATGTCATTTTAAAACAAGAATCTTTGTTTTGACCAACTAAAAGTAATATCACGCTGGTAATAATAAAAAATTCCTAATTTTAATCAATATAATTTGTTTATGTGTGAAACCGCACTAGAGTCTCAACTGCTCACAAACGTCTGTAGCCAGTGAGACAATAGCATACTAAATTGGATTATGTTGCGAAGTTAAAGGTAGTGGGGAAGGAGATAGGGAAGAAGAAGTTTGAAAAATACCTGGCTTTTCAGATCAGGTCACCAAACAAAGTGCTGCAAATATATAATATATTATATTATATGAGTAAATTATGAAATAATACATATTAATCAAATAAAATTTACTTGGGCACGCGGGGATTTAAACCCGCGACCTTCAGCTCGCAAGTCGAGAACCTTGCCCCTCGACCACGGATGCCGTCAGATATTGCTATTGCCTATTGAATATTATTTATAATCCGACTCGAATAAACGCCCACGTATATATTTCAGATTAGGTTGTTAACAATAATAATAATAATGCGTGAATGCACTAATAAGAGGTAACTAGGTAGGTACCATAATTTAATCACTTTTCGATTTGCCAGCATTCGGGAACATTTTACATAAAACATCAAACTCATTATTACGGGAGGGTCTTTCAATTTTGTTTTACTACTTCGTATTTAATTATTTATTTAAAAAAAGAATAGAAATAAAATCTTCACTTTTGTTGATATTTTTTCTAAAGCATATCCATCAAATTAATTAAAAATACTCAATCAAGTATACGTTCAAAAACACGAGGGAAAAGAGTATAATCTTAACCGGCATTTTGAAAACAGGGAGAGAAATCAACTATCCAAGTAAAATAGCTCTAACCACTGTGCTGTGCTGCAACCTGTATATCCTCCGATCTCTTTATTGAATTATTTTCACTGCCACAAATTTTGCTAAAACAGTAGTATAAGTTTGTTTATATATGTGTTGATTTTAAAATATAATGTGCATTAATATAGCTCAAAGTCAAATACATCTCCACTCAAAGTAAAATACGCAAAATATAACGTTATGAATGGAGGTCTTTGGTTTGAAATTTTTTTGGAAATTAAAACGATTTTTGATTATCCAAGTATCTTCTGACTTCTAGGCAATTATCCGATAGATACTGACTCTTAATATAATTTCATATTTCTTTATAAGTTTAACCTTTATATTTTTATAATGCTGTATTATTTTCATACAGTCATCACAGCAAACAATCATAGCTACTGAAAACAAGAGTAGATTTGGTATAGCTACACACAAAGGAAAAATAGAATTAAACTGTTTTAAAATAAACTATTAGAATACCTCTTCAATAATATGGAGCAAGGTAGCAACCTGATCGTTCTGCCACGGCTCTGGCGCAGTAAAACGGTGGGTGCGAGGGGTATTCCACTAGCGCGATGTCGCCCAATTTTCGACTGAAAACACATGGCTGTACGCCTGCTTGGGGAATTTACAAATGCGTTCAAATTACATTCACTTACGTATTATAATACACGGTGCGCCGAAACTGTGCACACGTTATTTAGTAAAATGTCATCAACAGCCAAAGAAATTTTTCTCCTGGGTTGGAAGAGCGGAAAGAACTTCATACAATTCAATTACACATATTTAATTTATTTTATTATAATATGTCCCAACATCGTAAGTACATCAAGTAAGTAATATATTTATTTATTTAATCTTACCTGTTTCTCCCATTTAATATTAAAACCTTATCTACAAACGGAGGTCATCGTAGATCTCCTCAAAGTTCTCTCTACAGTTTACCGATCAGTGGCTCGCCCTTCCACTACCTACCGAAGGATGTACCGCTAGTAGCCTATAAAAGCAAGTGCATGGCCTTGAAC
Organism: Hesperophylax consimilis; assembly: GCF_061612785.1. Lineage (NCBI taxonomy): Eukaryota > Metazoa > Arthropoda > Insecta > Trichoptera > Limnephilidae > Hesperophylax > Hesperophylax consimilis. The sequence continues at coordinate 3,405,440 of NC_142836.1, forward strand.
TAAGAAAAGATCCCGTCACCATGTAGGCTCAAGACCCGAAACTGGTAGCGTGATGTGTCGTCCCTTCCAGCAAGGTTCTAATGAAGTTCTAAGCGCAATACCTGATAACTGATTGTGGGATGTATCGTCCTTTTTAGGAAGGTTGAAGAGTGCATACAGAAATTCTTTTTAGATTTCAAATATAGTCAGAGATAATTCGCCCTATCATCTCTCCCGCAATAGTAGTTCATTGTTCATGTATAACTGTTAATTGATTATTTTTCTTTTGTAACATCTGAAAAAAATTCTTTGTTATCGAATCTGCGTATAAATTAACCATAAATAACTAATCATATTTATAGATTTCTCCTTTGTAATTATAAATAATATTACATATAATTTCACTCGTGACCTTTCAATCAAGTAGATATTAAAGATTCCTAAAATCATAACTTTTCTAATCTATTTGTATAAACTTTATAACTACCTCACAGATATTTTTAAAAGGTAAGATATATTGAAAATTACAGAAACATGATATTTTAAAAGTAATATTATGTAAGCATTCGGTGAAACTGATTCAACATAAATTAAATGTTTGTTAGGTATTGTGAAAGCATTCACGCATTATGAGACTTGTAGGATTATTATTTTGTAGGCAAATATTAGGTGTCGTTAAGCTAGAGAATATTTAGATAATAATTGCGAGTAGTATATTGTGAATTTCAGATTGTATCAGCAGATTTATTATAAGAATAAATAACTCTAATTCGTTAAATGTCAATAAATCTCACATATTTTAGAATCCCTTGATTTATTTCTTTTAACACTCACTTGTCAATTGAAATATGAAAGATGGAACCTACCCGAAATTTTATAGCAGTTTATTAAACGATTGACATATTTCAAATAATATCTCACAGCATTACCAGACGGTGAAACAATGCCATCAAAGTATTCCAAGCACGTCCAGTAAAAGTACCCTTTCATAAATTCCAGTTTAGAGAATTCCATGGAATGTACTTGGCTGTCAGTGTAATATAATATCCAGCCCCCATAAAGATATGCGATACCTACATAGTAGGCCCGTTGTAAGGTTCGTACAAAATGTATTTAACAAGGTTTGCTCATACAGGCACTTTTCTGGATAAAGCGCATTGTATCTCTAATGTTCGTGCCAAGTAATTTTTATTAAATTTATCACACGGCAGTCATCGTATTTTGAAAAGTTTTTTTCTGCAAACCGCAAATCAATGCGCAGTCATTGCTTGCAGCTATCAATATTGACAGGTTTTGGCAGTCAGTACATTCCCTGCCAAAGAATGTTACTTTCATGTTCGATTTAAACACTCGTGTCGTACAAGTGAGCGCTATAATTCCTTGTCAAAACATTTCATATTAAAAGATGCTCAGACAGGCTCAACCAATAAATTCAGTCCTTGACTTAAGATGAACAAACGAAAGCTTTGTTACATTTTATTGTGTCCTTTATTTGAAAGTTTTGTCTTTAAAACAAGCTGCCCTCTGACATACAGGAACCCTACTCAGACGCAACTTTCAAGGCAAAATTAAAGAGGGACTTTAGGTTCCACTTACTTCTCCCTCAGATAAATTTTGTTTTCTCCCTCACCTGACCGCCAGCAGATTCTGTTTTGAGATTTAGAGTAATTACTGCTTTTGTTCTAACTGTCGGCTAACAATTTTTTTCTTAATTTCCATAAACACTTCACTACTATTATAATTATGGGATTAATAATTGCGTATTGGCTGAAAATTGCAGGCCCATGAAAAATCATAAAATCTGACTTAACTTGTGAAGATAAAAAATAAGAAATTTAAACAAAAGAAATACGTATTTCATTCATTTATTTACGAAAATTTACTGGTAAAAAATGTTATATTTTAAGTAGGTAGTTTACCGCTCGTCGGAATCCTTGCAACATCAGTACCAATTTTGAAAATAACAATTAATTCTTACTCTAAGGCTTGTCGGAAATTTTCATACAATCAGTTCCAATTTTTAATTCAAAACTGCACTTTCCTGGCTGCTCATTTAAGTGTTACTAGCTAACGTGTAGCTAATGTCTAGCTGACACGGAAAGCGACTGAATTTTAGTATTATAGAGATTTATTTAGTTATTTATTATGATAAAGTACCACTGATGGCCCTCTGGAGACGAAAGATGGTCAAATATATCTCATAGACAATTATTTGCTTATATATTTGTTTTCAATTCTTTTCTGTTTTTATTTTATGCAGGTACTGGCTGACGTGTACCGGGAGCTGCTGGGGCATATCCTTAGGAGATAGGCATACACCATCGTTGACTGTTATGTAGGCCTTTTAATTTGTTCACGCCTTAAAGGCTTTTACAATATTTTAAGTGTTTGCATTATTATAGGAAAGTTGTTCAGGAGTACAATAATAAGGGTGTACATACCATAAAAATCAGAGTTTTAACAATATAAGCATGTAAAATCCAAGTTTATATAGAGAGTTATATTGTACAAAGAAGTTCAATAATTATTTTATACAATAATAATAGTATAAAATAAGTACTTTATGTACTATCAAAGTGGTTACAGAACAATTGTAGTAAGTTTGTTGATATATTTTTTATTTTTTTATATATTCAATAATATTGTTATTGGGTTTATAAAAACAGTTTATTTTTGAACAAGTTCTGCTGTGTAATTATTATTACGCGTGACAGCTGTTTCACCCTCTGAAGGCATTATCAAACTGTTTATTCTGCTCTCTTGGGTCCAAGTTAGTCTTGGAGACTACGAGAAGCTTCTATTTTGCGATAGGATATTGTGGGATGCGGTGGTTGTGCTAAATCTATTATCAATCAAGTTATTACAGTGCAAGAAATTAATTTTATAATTATGCTTAAATGTCAAACCAGCCACCCCTTAAACTAACTATTTGCTAAAATTAGTCTATCATATATTCGCCAGTTATTTACTAAGACAAACTTCATACGGAAAAAATAACCTGCTCGTGTCTCCACAACATCAAGCACCTGCTTTTCATCAAACCTGAGATGCGTGGTCCTTAAAACTAGAACCAAATTTGCTCAGCGACAATTCTGGTTCATCACTCCTAAAATATACAATGAATTGAACACCGACATAAAGTCAAATAATTCTTTATCCTTTTTCGTTTCCAACATTGGCTATCTGAAACTTTAACTGAAAAGTTTATTTTGATTTTTGTTTTACTATAACACGTCTTTTTCTCTTATGTTTTGTTATTTGTTCTACAAAATATTATTTTCTTATTCTTACAAAATTCATGTACTTCTACCATAATACGGGAATGAGCGTAGTATGGTAGTTGAATATAATAAAAAAATGTTACCCTGCTGACGGATAAAAATTTCTACAAAACTGCCTGATATTTTATTCGAACTTAGAAGATCTTTCCATGATTAATAAAATTATACGACAATTTCATTACTTTTCGGAATTCTAACAGGAATTTATATTTTCTAGCAAAAAAATGTTAAATTATTAGTTACTAAAGTATGCAGCCTTCCTGTACTACCATAGTTTAAAAAAATGCAGCCTTGCGGTTAAAGTTATGTGGTATTTAGCGTTTTAATCTGCAATGGGTGGGAGCGAGTTCGATTAATAATTTTGAGAAGGATTTTTAACAAATTTTACATGTAAAGTTAGACGTCAATTCTTTACAGATTTAGAAAAGATAAAATACCAACCACTTTTTCCCACTAAACGTATTTTTTCAACAGAACGAACTTAAAGAAATTATTTTACTGCTACCTTTTTATAAATTTTAATAAGTAAGAAACACATTTTTTCAGTGACCGAATTTAGGGCGACTTCACAGCTTTGATAAGAAAATTATTTAACACAGTGCCGCAGAGCTCACCTGTCATCTAGGTTTTCTGGGATCCGATTGTTGGTTTCTTATCAGTGTTTGAATACAAAGGAGATACTAAACTCTTGACTGTGGCAGACCTCGACGGAAGCAGTGACCCACATAAACACCTCGTTTAGCTTTTAGGGGTGAAACATGTTTGTGCTCATTAACCCTCCTGCGTGACCCTTGAGGCCGCAATTTGGGCTCAATGGAGGCCGTGAGAGGGTTTCAAGTGGTATCTCCACACATTCACAACCTCGTACACCACACGGCGCACACCCTTGACCTATGAAATACTCGCGACTTGACGTAATTTGATTTATGTTAAAAAAAACACCACGTAAATAAAACCCGAGTGTTACTCTTGAAGCGACAGTCTCCTAAATCAGAAAAGGTTTTAGAACGAAATAAAACCAGCAGACTATCTATTTTATAAATCAATAGATGCTAGAATTTTTCTACTCCGTATTACCAACTTCCTGTAAAAACAAAACACTGCATTGCTGTATTGTTTCACATCTTTTATCTCACATTTTATAGGGTCAGCATTATAACCATCTCATAAATCATTGAAAATATAGTGAAAAAGCCTACACATCGTATGGTGAAAATACCCGGGACTTTATATCGATAAAAACTTGTCATTTAAATAGCACATACACAAAAAAGTAAACATAAGCTGTATTTGGTAGAATAGTTCGTCTTTTACCAGCACAAGTGAAGACGAGATAATACTTTTTTTTTATTTTTTTTTATTTTTTTTTTTTTTATATATGCAATAATATTATTATTGGGTTTATAAAAACAGTTTATATTTAAACAAGTTCTGCTGTGTAATTATTATTACGCGTGACAGCTGTTTCGCCCTCTAAAGGCATTATCAAACTGTCAGAACTTGTTTAAATATAAACTGTTTTTTATAAACCCAATAATGATATTATTGTATATATAAAAAAATAAAATGGAGTTCTACAAATTAAACTTAATAACAATAAATATACGAGATAATACAATTTTTTTTATTTTTTATATTAACACCACACAGGAGGCCCTGAAGAAAATAATTTCCCTCAGGGCCTATGTCATCTTTGGGGATGTTGTGTGGAGGGTCTTTTTGTGGAGAGGAAGGAGTGAACATGGGTCTTGAAGAGTCCTATATTGTAGGAGGGAGGAAACACAGAGGCCGGCAGTTCGTTCCACAGCCGAGCTGTTGAACTTAAGAACGAATCGTAGAAGCGACCCGTTCTCATGTGACAAATGTCAACTGTGTACAAATGTTGGGCGCGCGTTTGGCGTGTATCCCGACTACGCACCGGTGCCGAAGGGATCAATGACGCTAGTTCCTCAGAGCATCTTCCATTGTAATACCGATAGAACAAGGACAGCATACCTACCTGACGCCTGTGCTCTAAAGATTGCAGTCCGTTTGTTAAGATTGGGGAATCTATCAAACGGACCGCCCGTTTTTGCACAGAGTCGAGGGTTTTTTTCAGGTATTTAGGGGCTCCGGACCAGAGATGGCTGCCAAATTCAATACACACACCAAGTATTTATAAGACCTACAAATACCCCCAGGAAAGCAAACATAGAAAAGATCTTAACCAAAATCAGAAAACTGTACGAATTCTACATAATATGACTATTAATCAACAAAATAGAAAATCGATTTATAGACACGAACACAACTTTTTGTCAAAATATCACAAATACATTAAAACTAAACCAGACAACACAATAAATTATACAAAAATTCAGAAAACACTGAAATTTGTAAAAGAAACATAGCACATACTACAGAGACTATTTAGAATATGACATACATTGCTGGTCACACACGAGAGATTTAACCTCATCATTCAGGGTGTTCAGAAGTAAGCTGCACGTACTTCGGGAGTTGATTCTACAAGATTAACTTTTTAAGGTAGTTTTCAGGTACAAAAGTTGAATTGTTCGTATGGACAAAGTAATATTCTCCTTTGTAAAAAAACAAGGTATTTTAAAAAAAGTTATAAATCTTTTTAACTTCTACCATCATGTAGAATCACCTTCCGAATATTGTGCACTTTACCCCCGGACACCCTTAAAGGTTAACGTTTTAAAGAAATTTTATCTTAATCCAGAGTGGAAGGTAAATAAAACGTGGTTATATCTGTCGTGTATTACTAGTTTAAGTCGTTAACAAATAGGCATTAAAGTGTGTGTGTGACTAACTAAATACGTTAATAAGTTAATTGAGAAATATCCAGAAAGAAAAAATTATCGCGTTCACATTATTCAATATATTTATTTCGATGATGAGCTATTCATAATTTTATAAATGTGATAACTTTCCGATAACTACGAATAGTTTTAAGGTTATTTGTAGAAATAGCTGAGTAAATTTTTTTTAAAGTAAAGTTTTTTTCGAAGGATGGGGATACCTTTTGAAAAAAAGGTGCTTTTTAACTCTGGTCGAGCATTATTTGTTGCAAATTTCAATGGTTGCTTAACAAACTAATTCAACGAAACGTTTTATTTTTTTATTTTGTAAATCAAATTTAATAATGTTTCGACGGCCGGCATAGTCCAGTGGTAACGCATTGGACTGCCATTCCGAAGGTCGCGGGTTCGAACCCGGCGTGCGCAAATAAATTTTATTTGATTAATTTGTGTTATTTCAAAATTAATTTTTTTTTTTTTTTTTCAAAAAGAAAGACATACATTCCCGGGTTACGAATAACCCAACAATGTTTGAAAATCTCCTACTACCATCACAGAAAGCCGAAAATGTTGCTTGTGTTGTGATGGAGGACTTAGCCAGCCGTGGAATCGAACACGCGACGCTCGGGTGAGACCCAAGCGCTATGCCCACTCAACCACGGACCGAATTAAAATAATATAAAGTATATTTGCGGCACGTTCCAGAGTGGAAGATACTACCAGTATCGCCCTGGTGTAAGACCACCATTCAGATTTGAAACGTTGCTCCAAATGGCTTTAGCCGTGTTTAGTGACTAGATCTGAATAGCCAGGTACTTCCCCACCTTCCTTTTTCCCTTCCCCACTTACCTTCAGCCTCACAACATCCCCCAATTGGGGATGCCATAGTCTCACTGGCTCCAGACGGGAGCAGTTGGGACTCTTGTGAGGTATTCACTATAAAAATAAAAATTAAGTTCTGCGAAAAAAATTTTAATATTATTTTTGACCAGTGTTTCGTTCAACTCCATTTTCAAACACTTTGATTTAAGTTCAGTGAAAATGCTATCCATGTTTTGTTTTATTTCAGTTCTGTGAACAACTAACGCCTTATAATTTTTTTCTTTATTAAATAATATAATCAATCAATTTACAGAGTAAAATAATATATATTAATTGAGATAATCCATAAAACTAGTTTTCACTGCTTTTGTTGTTTTCTTAATGTTTCTCTTCTATAGAAGCTGGCGCTTGTGTTTAAAAGAGTGTTGAGCATCAGGATGAAGAATATTTAATGTTTATAATTATGATTCAAGGATATTTGAATATTAAATAATATATGTAAATGAACAAAAATTAAAATTTATAATTAATTAAGAAGATAGTTTCGTCATTGTGGTATTTTTACACTGAACTTCTCTTTAATTGCTTTTAGAAGGTATTTATCATTTTCGATTGATCTGATGTTTTCAGGTAGACTATTGAAGTATTTTTTTTCTAGATTGTGGTTTACAGTGTTACAATTTGGTGTTACAAATATATGTTTTTGACGAGTACGGTTGTTAGTTTAAAGTTGTTATTTTGTTCTTCTTTTATTATTCGAATTATTATGTTTTATCGGACACGACCATTAACGTAATTACGATGTACAATTTTAACAGGGAGTAGATTTGTTTTGTATGCTGACTACAGCATATTGGAGGTTTGATTGAACTAAAGCCTGGTAGACCGATGTTAGATTTTTCAATGAGAGAATATTTCAAATTTTCAAAAATAAATAAATTAATTTTCTTATTTTGTTGACGGTTAGGTTGATTTGATCCTTCCAGTTCAGGTTTTTATCTATTATTATTCCTAAGTACCTACCTATTCAATTTTATTTGAAATGTTCAATGTGGAACAGTTGATTGTACAGTTATTTTTAATGTTTTTTTTTAAATTATCATGTATAATTATGTCAACATTTTGTGAAATGTCATTTGATTTTATTGCATTTGCATGTTACTTGGATTTTTGTTGATTTTTTCAAGTTTAGTAAATAAATCTGTCCTTGGTAATAAAATAAAAATAAAAGAATATTTAAAAAAATATATTTAAATAACTACGTTGGAGGGTCCCGATGGATCTGGTGGAAAAAAATCAAATGTCAGCAATTCCTAACATGAGAGGCAATATTATTTAATTTAACGAGTTAGAAAAAAAAAACTTTAACACGTTGAATCTCAAGAGCATTGGAACAAAAACTATAAAACGTCGCAGGCTTGACTTTTTTACCACTTCATGCTTAGCCAGCAGAATTGTGGGGCCATTTTAGTGTCATTTTCTTAACACTGAGAGCGAACTACTTGTATAACATAATGATCAGGGCGTATCCACTTGTTATACTTGCTGACTATTAATAATTGAGGCTCACATAGACGCCTGGGACCAGATTATCAAGTGATAAATTGGTAAAACGAAAACAGAGACTATGAAAACAGTGTGCAATAAAGTTGTGAATGATAAACATTTGGAGGAGGTGGATGAGTTTGTATATTTGGGAAATATATTTACGAGAGATCAAATGAGAGATGACTGAACGCGGTTGACATTAGCAAAACACCTCCAAAGAGGCGACGCTAGCAGACCACAATGGAGTGCTGGTACCTAACCAGATGTATAACAGTATGGTATGGAACTGGTAGAAGAAGAATTAAAGTATGCCGTGTGCTGTAGGATGTGAGAAATGTGGAGATTCAAAAAGACAACAAGGCTGATGGAAGCGTAATGAGTGAGATTAAGAAAGAGGCGTTTAGATGGTTTGGAAATGTGGAGTACGTCAACGAAGAAAGGAGGGTAAGAAAAATATATTAAGCGAATGTGAATTTTAGAAGAAGTCGGGGACGCCTGATAAAGACATGACGCCCGATGACGAAACACATCAAGTTAACTAATATTTTTGACCATGTCAAGAGTCAGAATTGAAGATGGGTATGCATGAGACGATGTATAAATACGAATGAAGCAAGAGGTGTGTGCCTACCCCTGCTGAAAGGGGCATGATGGTGTTGGTCCGTAAGTTAGTTAGTTAGCAAAGCGAGTGTAAACCACTTAAATTAGTATAGTTTTCTATTTTTACCATAATACGGACATGTGTCTAGTGAGGTAGTCGAAAAGCATGTAAAAACCTGTCTCTAAATATATTTTTATGAATAAAGAAAAAAAAGCTCTTATTCTTATTTTAATTAGTTCTAGGTAGGTATCTTAAAAATTAATTACCATTCATCGGTAATTCGTTTAAAATCCTGTTGTAACTCAAACCAACTCTACTTGCCTTTCAAGTAATTAGTATATAATAGAATATAATATGTAATAAATGACTAAATTTTTTAATTTTGTTCTGTTGATTTATTTACACCAGATGGATTATATACTGAATCTATATCCTTAGATCGAAAACTAACAAACCATTACGCCGTTTGTAAGGGATAAGCATAGTGGAGGGACCGCTAAACTTACTAACTTAATAAATTACTTTCAAAGTCATATCCATCAAAACATTTTGGATATTAAAAATATAATTTCGCTCACGAAGTTATAACGTCTATTTACATCTAAGGCAGTGAAGATAAAATAAACAGTTTCCATGGGATTTTATGAAAGATTTATCTGGTCCAACTGCGCGGAGTCAGTCCCACTTTGAAAAATGTATTATAAGAAATATACATAACTCCACCATACTCATCCGCCGCCAAGGCCAGGAAGAACATCAATCCATCAACCCGAGCACTCCTGCTAAATCACCAAACGTAGCGAACCACTTTGGTTCGAGGCGATGGTACCCTTACCCGCCTCCCAAATTGAAACCTGGCTTCTGAGAACTAGTAACTTAATCAGGCCACGGTCAAGTCAATCAACGTATTCGATTGTAGATTGTGTCTTTCACATATTTTCAGCGCTGAAAAAATCTATATTGGACGTGATCGACATAGTTGCTCATCTCACATTTTTACGAATGATTTTCTTACATAAAATGTTTATCATATCACGTTTCCTCAAGCTGAGACCAATGCATTAATTTTAATGAAATTTCTTAACAGGCATTTAAAAATAATGTCGTTTGTTCAACTCTACTATCTCATGCATCCCGTAAAGATTTAATGATGATCTCCATTATATAACATAATTGCCCCCATTAAACACATTTAGGAAGTAGAGGTGAGGCGTATTTATTGTACCCAGTAAAAGTACCGGGTATTTCCATGCGATACTTTGTACTTGTGACAGATCTCTAAAATAACTGGTTCCAAAATACTCATGAGTATTTTATACCGGGACTAAATATTTTTAATAGGTACTTTTACCAGGTATTTGTGGTAGGTATTTTTGACAAGTATTTTTAATAGGTATTTTTGATGGTTATTTTTAGTAGGTATTTTTGATGGGTATTTTCAGTAAGTATTTTTGATAGGTATTTTCGATGGGTATTTTTGATGGGTATTTTGGATGGGTATTTTTGATGAGTATTTTTGTTGGCTATTTTTATTAGGTATTTATGATAGGTATTTTCTTGACGGTATTTGTGACTGGTATTTGATCTGCGATCTGATATTTAGCGACGGGAAAAATTCTCTAACAACCCCCCCTCCCCATGGATTTCAAATATTTCGTGGGGAGAGTTCATTTTGAATTTTTTTTGTGGGGAATAACGTTTTTCAGAAATTCTGTAACAACCCCCCCCCCCACACATCTCGAATAATAAAACGGGGAATCAAGCTCCCGTAGATATTTGTGGGCAGAAATTATTAAATTTATTAGAATTACTTATTCTGAATCAATCCTCAGGTCGGCATTAAATACTTTTGAGTATTTTGTCACCGGTATTTTTTTGTACCTGTACTCATTGTACCCAGTAACGAAAAGTACTCATAGGACCCACCTCTAGTAGGAAGTGTACAATTTTACCCAATACATAGAGAAGTGACTGGTACAAGCAGGCATTCTTCATCGCAATATACAATTCAATCTATATAATCGACCTTAACTTACAAAGGACCTTGTTTGTCATTTCGCCTTTTAATCCATTTTGAGTCCAGATCTGTTATTAGAGAAAAACCTTCTTGGAGAATTGAATTGGGAATTGAATTCAACAAGATTCACAAAATAAAGTAAATAAGACAAGCACTAAAATGAAAATCTCTGAATCGTAATTGCTCCGAGATTATTGTTTATATTTCAATTTCCCGCCGGTCGTCTATCTTCATTTTATATCGCTTTACTAAATGGCACTCAGATTTATGGCAACACTCAAAGAAAAACTTGTTTTCATGGATTAAAATTCGAATAAACATTGCTATTTGGTATTGCACTTGCTGACACTATCCAACAGATAGAACTTCTATCAATTCACAAGCCCTTTTTTTACTTTGCTCAAAAATTATCTTTTACAAAATTGTACACAAAAAGTGGACTTGTCTCTAAGTATATAAAGGAGATATTTACAAACAAAGAAGTTAATTTGATAATGGTGCAAGTGGAACTATTTTGACTATTGTATATACAAACAAAACTTTCTAATTCGGCTAGATAACACGTTATACTTTTTTTTATCTCAAAGAAAATTTACATTGGATAATATATTTTGAACGTATGATGTAGGGTTGCCCCTATGTTATGGTGAGTGAAGTTTACAGATTGGCTACGGCTTGTAAACAGTTAATATGTTTCCGAATTAATATTTGGTGGCATGATTTTTGTAATTAGCTCGGTCGAATCGAAAGCCAAACACCTCGAAACCTCTTTCGCTCAATGCGTTAGCCATATATTGATAATGCTTTTGTAAAAAGAAACGGCTTTCTTTCACAATAATGAAATAACAAAAGAATATCAATGAATACGATTTTTTAAAAAATCGACATGTGTATGTTTAAGTTATAACCATACACATTTATAAATGAATAAATAATTAGGCTTTCTACTAAAAATGTATAGATATTTCATTGCTTTGGCCCTTTCCCGCAAACGAGTGCAGTTGCTTTGGGGAAGTGAATATACTTTGTCTTCTGCACGCTCGCCTCAACACCGAAGGCCTGGATCGGTCCGAAGAAGCAAGTTTTTGTTTCATTAATAGCCATGCGTTTGCAATCGAAGGAATGTATGAGATGAATCGTAAGCGAATAGTTTTGCCTTTTTTATAAATGCGCAAGTTACTACTTGGCGGGGGGAATTTATTTTGTTTGTGACGCAGCTCGATTGAATGGACGCAAAGTTTATAACTATTTCCAATATTATTATCACAATATCATTATTGGGAACCGGGTGATGCGATCATCATCAATACAATACACAATTCATTTCGTGTAGGTATGTGATTTCCCCTTTTGATTGAATAATTTAATTATTTATTTGCAAGTTGGGAGCTATTTCTTTTACAAGGTACCGAAGAAGATGAGCAAAAATTTCAGCATTTTTATAAAAAAAATAGTCTCTTGACTAAAAATTGAAACAGTCTTTAATGTGAATAAAAACAGAATGTGAATTTTTTTACTTTGATACATAAACTCGCTCCGCAAATAATAGTCTAATTTAAAATTAGATTACCCAGTAATTCAAATTTGAAAACTGGATGTCTCACTCAGTAAATGGATCGTTAAATAGTATGCTTTATGTGAAAACTAATTTTCATTTCTTGCTCAGTAAACATGTTGGCAATTAGAAAAGTAAGATATAATAGAATTGACAGCAAGCAGTTTTCTTCAAGATCGTTTGAAGACAACGGGTCCAATAAACAACTAAAAGATATAAAAAGAAAATTGCTCTCTTAGAAATGTAATAAAAATGGTTTATGTTTGACTTTTGAGAAGAACGATGTTTAAACAAAATGTTCACTTTGATTTTCTTCGTCTTTCATTACACGATACAATACGCCAATAAATCTTCGTAAAATACCTCCAATTTCAAAGAATTTCATATTTTGTTTTTTTTTTCAAAAGTGCTCCCACATCACTATGTCATTAAACGTTTATACATTAATTAAACGTAAAGTTGACTGAAACCATAAAAAGAAAAATGAGAAAACATATTTTTAGGTCGTGTACTTAGTGTTAACTTAACCAGATAAAAATAATGATTTTCCCGAAAGACTAAAAGAAAAAATATCAACCTCAAATAGGAATCTCGTTACCAGTGATGTAAAACCCATCACGTTTTTCCACATAGTTAAATAAGATGATTGGTGATCCGAAAATCCAATAATCTTTGGTACTCGCTGCGTTTGTTTGTTTAAATTAAATAAAGTTAAGGTTTCCGCAAGCAATTAATAACGTCTATTTATGGTATTTTTCATTATTTTATTTATTTATTACACTTAAAAGAGATCCACCTCACTATAATGCGTCCAAGTTGTTATTTTTGTTTTTACTTTCTCTGATATATTTTCGTGGCTTGGCCTATTTCAGCATATCACTCGCCATACATTCCTATGCTGAAATGAAGCCATGATGCGTATTTCAGCATATCACTCGCCATACATTCCTATGCTGAAATGAAGCCATGATGCGTATTTCAGCATATCACTCGCCATACATTCCTATGCTGAAATGAAGCCATGATGCGTATTTCAGCATATCACTCGCCATACATTCCTATGCTGAAATGAAGCCATGATGCGTATAGCGTAATATGTCGCCTACCATACGATCAGACAAAATATGTCATATTATGATGTAGACAGTTTTAGAAAGATAAAACAGCAAGTTTTAACATTTTTTTTAATTATTTACGATATATTTATTTTCACTTTAAAACTACACTCGGTTTCCTAGAATTCACAAGCTCAAACATTTATTTAAAATCATTCATAACCCGGAGCTACACCGGGTTCAATTCATGTTGTCTATTTATAACAAATTATTATAACCAATAATTAGTCGCCTGAAATATCCGTACAAATTGAAAATATCTCCCGAGTAAAAATAAATGCCGCCGATGGGAATTGAACCCGCACCTTCTCATGTCCGGTTAGGAGCTCTAAACCACCGAGCTACGTCGGCTTATTTCCAGCACGCCAAATAATTCAATATATACTAGTACTTTCCGCGCCCTTGAAGTGATTTTGCACAAAAACGGCGCTAAACAAATCATCCAAATATTATTATTATTATATACTTCGATCTACAATTACTTTTAACAACTTTTATATTTTTTTACCTGTAAACAACCAACTTTATTTTTGTAGAAAAGGCTTTGTTAGTGCTAAATTTTAAACTAGATGGCGTCGAGACATATTATATCTACATTTGTTGGTGAAATATTCTGACTTGTCAAATATTATTATTTTTTTACAATGATAAACTAATGTTTATAAGACAAGGTTTTTTATGCATAGCACAAAGGATAATCAATTATTATAGGCAATAATTAGTAATTACTATTATTTACTTATTATTTACTATTTATTTACAGTTACTAATTATTGCTTATAATAATTTGTTATCCTTTGTGCCATGCATAAAAAACCTTGTCTTATAAATATTAGTTTATCATTGTAAAAAATAATAATATTGTCTATTTATTAAAAAAAAAACATATATGTCTGTGGCGGGCAGACGTATGGCAACAACGGGCAGACGGCGTTTGTTTGATTTTTATGCAAATCTACAAATTTATTCCGAAATTGATGAAATTTTGCACACTTGACCTTCAAGAGAAGGGGAAAGTCACTGTTTAAGTTAGATTTCGAAAAACTCTGTTGAAAGCCCGGGCAATGCCGGGGACTTAAGATATTTTAATTAATAATAAATGTTCTTGAGGTGAACTTTTTTATTTTATGATGATATCTGACAAGAGCGCCCATGTCTGTACAGCGTAAAGGTAGGGGACTATGTCACCACCCGATTGGACAACGTTCTGAGGCGAGTAAGGTAAGAGCCCCAGGATATATATATATTTTTTTTTTGTAATTATTTTTTATTTTTAATAATATGCTTACATGGTACATAATTCATTTTACATCTTGGGTCTTTTTACTACTCTTCCATTGAAAGCATTTGCTTGTGTATGGAAGGGGAGTGTACATAAATGTACTTGTTAGTTAGTATTTAAATAATTCATTGTACATAAATGTATGTTTGCTGTAGTATTTTTTTGATAGTAGTGAAGGATAATATATTAATATAATAAATTTTTTTAAAAGAGAGGAAGTTATGGAAAACTAAGGATATTTGTGAGATTAATTAAGTGACAGTAGTTTTTTTTTTTTAGAATATTTTTAAAGTGTCTCTTGACAGAGAGTAGTATTCGGGTTTTATCATTAATGCTTCTGATTTCTTCTGGTAGACGATTGAAAAAAGTTCTTCTTTGGTAAGTATAATGATGTTGTGCAAAAGACGTATTTTGTTTTGGGAATAGAAATACATGTCTAAGTCGCGTTCTGTTTTCATTTAAAAATTGATATTTATCTTTTTCTTTTATAATTTGGATTAGTGAGTTTTTAATATATAGGTCTTTAAATGTAGGTACTTGAAATTCTTCAAACAGGCGTTCTGTTGGGTAGTCAAAGGATTTTTTTAATATAATTTTAATAATTGTTCTTTGTATAATTTCAATTGGAAGAAGGTTACATTTATACGCGGATCCCCAACTAATAATAGCGTATTGTAAAGTGGATTGAACTAAGGCATATTAAATTAAATATAATTTTTTTATCGACAGAAAATTTCTAATTCTTAAAAATATATATATTAATTTTCTAATTTTGTTTACTACTTGACATATTTGTTCCTTCCATTTCAGATTTTTATCAATAATTACTCCTAGATATTTAATTTTATTTGTTGTTTTTAGTACTGTACAATTTGATTTGCAATAGTTTTGGCTGTGAATTTTAGTATTATTATGTATGAAAATGTTAAAATTTTTAGGAGTATCATTTGTATGGATTGCAAATGGAATTACAAATGTCTTTTCATTATTTAGTGACAGTAAATTAGTGTCGAAAAAATTCTTGAGCGTGTTGATGTCTTCTGTGGCCTTTAGTTCTACTTTTTCCCAAGTCTTATCACTTATTATTAATACTTTATCATCAGCGTATGACGTAATTTGACCATGTAAAGGTTGAAAAAAAATATCGTTTACATATATAGTAAATAGAATTGGTCCAAGAACTGTACCTTGGGGGATTCCAAAGCTTGTAATCTCTTGATCACTATTAACACGATTGATTTTTACTACTTGAGGACGGTTTTTTAAGTAGTCGGTGATCCATTTAATCGCGTTGCCTTTTATGCCGATATTATTCAATTTTTTTAATAGCATCTCATGGGATATGCTATCGAATGCCTTTCTAAGGTCAATAAATATACCCGCACATTTTTTACCTTTATCTAATGATTCATAAATGTATGAAGTTACGTTAGCAATAGCATCTTGTGTGCTGAGAGATTTTATAGAGCCAAACTGGTTTTTGTGTAATATTTTATTATTATCTAGAAAATTTACCAATTGTTTTTTAACTATTTTTTCAAAGATCTTTCCTATATTAGAAATTAGACATATTGGGCGATAATTCGTTGCTTGATGTGGATCTCCAGATTTGTAAATAGGTGAGATTATTATGAAATTCGTTCATTGGAAAAATTCCATTTGTTAAACTTAAGTTTATTAAATGAGTGATAGGTTTTATTAAGTGAGGTTTCATAGTTTTTAACATGTGTGTTGTAATAGAATCAAAACCGGGAGACGAACCTCCTTTCATATTTTCTATTATTTTCGAAATTTCACATTCTGTTGTTGTTTCAAACATTGAAAGTATATTACGTTTCTGTATATTTTTATTTTTATGGTTTTCTTGGTTTGAAGGCTTATGAATATTTTTCGCAAATTTTTCCCAACATTTGCAAAGAAGGAATTAAATATGTTTGCGCATTGTTTAGGCTGTATATTGGCATCTATATTTTTTTTATCATGTTCAATGTACTTAATGTTTTGTGTTTTTTTTGTATTTTCTATGGCGAAATTAACAGTTTTCCACATTTGTTTATGGTTATTTTCTGAAGATAATATTTTATTTTTAAAATACTCTTCTTTACTTTTTTTAATATAAGATGTTAATTTATTTTTATATTTTTTATAGAAAATATATGCTTTTTCATCTTGGGGTTTTTTAAAGTTATTTTGTAAAGTTTTTCTTTATTTCTGATATATATAATCCTTTGGTAATCCAGGGCTTTAAACATCTTAATTTTGATTTTATGTGTGTTGTTATCTCAGTTTTCGAATTTATAATATGTTGTGACATAATATTTTCGAAGTTAGTCGAACAAATTTCAGTATCATCACTGTTTAAAACATTATTTCAATCCTCTTTTTTTAATTTTTCAGAGAGAATAGTCATATCTATTGTTGATTTTTTGGTTATTAAATTATGTTTTTTATGTTTAATATTATTATTATACAGAAGTAAGCATGAGTGATGATCAGTTATGTTAGTTTTCCAAACAATTGATTTTATTTTGTGAAGATCTTTAATGTTTACATTTGTCCAAATGTGGTCTAAACAAGATGGAGTATGTTCTTTTATTTCCCTAGTATTTTTATTTATGCAAGATATAAAATTTTGTTCAGTCATACAATTGATGTATTCATTTTTGTTATTATTTTCTATTTTTTCATTAATATTAACGTTAAAATCTCCTACGACGAAGCAAAGTTTATTTTTTAATTTTAATAATATGTATTTGAGGTCATTTATAAACGTAATAATACTCGAGCCATGCGTTCTATAGATAGCTATTAGATAGTATATTGATTTGCCGAGTTTGAAATGTACTTCGATGCAGTTTACTAAGTGTATTGGATGTTCTATTATGTTAACAATACTAAATTTATTGCTTGCAAATATTATTATTCCCGAATTTTTATTGATGTCCACTTTGGTAGAAATATAGTTGTACTCAGGTAAGTGATAAGACGGTGATTCAGCGTTCTTAAATGTTTCGGATAACACTATGAAGTCCGGTTATATTATATTATTTTATATATATGAATACTTCATATATATTGTTATATATATGAAGAAAAAACAGAAGCCGATTGCTCATTCCACATACGAGCCGAGAAACAAAAACGAGTCAAAGAAACAGCCCGTTCTCATGAAGCAATCATCAACTTTGAACCTGTGTTTGATTTATTAAAAAAAATAATACCGAACCACAAAATAATTACTTCTTATGAAAAAGACTAGTTTTATTTGGTATTGCAAATATCTTTAAAGAAAAATTAACTGTTTTAAAATACGGAGAGAAATAATGTTTTTCGATAAACTTTTTATTATTGGTTTCAACATATAACTATTTATAGGTGAATAAAGTTTTATACAAAAACCATCTTGATTGCCTGTTTGATATCGACGCACGTCACAAAAAAAATATGTATATATATTTATTTTATAAGTTTTGAAATAAAATTTTACTTTGACGTTTTTCAGGAATTTAATCATAACATTACAGCACAAAAGTTAGCTTTTCCCAACAACTTTATATTATTTACATAATCTGTTATCATGCCTCTTCGTAAAATTCAGATATTCGAAGTTTTTTACACTCCTTTTTCACATGTCTTATTTTAACTATTAGTTTTTAATCCAGCAATAATGGGAGGATAGTGCGATATCAGTCTGCCATATTATATGAGATTTAAACAAAAATTACATTTAAAAAAAAATTACAATTATAAAACGAGAAAACATAATAGTGGGTACTCGTACCTAGTGATAACATGAAATAAAAATATAATTTTTTTTTTATTTAGTTAAAAAAAAGGTTTTTGTTATTGTTACAGCTGTTTCGGCTTGAAGTTAAAAATGAAATGAAATTAAATTAAAATTACAGGGTCGTCTATCAGGGAGGTCGCATCATCTGCATTCATCACTCATTTAGTGGAGAGCTGAGCCACTCAATGTCACACAATGATGTTGGTTGAATTCCGTATCCTGCCCCAGAAGTTAGCTAGTCGGTGGCTAAGTAGGGTGGGGAATGAGTTCACCATTCCTTATATGAACATCGTGGAGGCACTGGAGAACCTTGGTACTTGATAAAGTTGTCTGAATGCTTGTAGCACGTTCTCACCCTATAACATTGCAATGCTGGGTATTGTGTCCACAACTCAGAGTAATTTTCTCACATCGCTTCAGTGGTAGCAAAGAGCATTCAGCCCCATATATTCACATTATTTTGTATGTATGTATTTATTATACACTGTATCTGTATCTATCTGTGAACATTAATAATTGGTCTGTTTTTTTGTTATCCTCTTATGTTTATTTTATTACTAAGACTGTTGATGTTCCTCAAATAAATAAATAAATAAATACACGAGTTTTTAATATTTTTTTGAACCGACCGGTTTCGCTTTACTCAAGCATCTTCAGGGTACAAATTATTACTAGACAAGAAGTACAAAGTGTGAGCTTATATATAATTATTTTTTTGAGGGAGACAACATGATATAAATATAACAAACACAGAGAAATAATAATAAGTAACATAGTAGTAATAATAATTATATATATATTATATCTGGATGTTCTATATTAGCACCGTCCGAGTATACATTTAGGCACAATCAAGTCTTAAAAATAATTCACCAAAATTTGGTGATTAAACATAACTTGATTGACTGCCGTAATATAGTACCATACTATGAATACGAACCAAATTCATTTTTAGAAAACGAATTTTATAAAATATATTATGATAAAACTATACTAACAGACCGAGCGATTAGTCATAATAGACCCGATATAGTTTTACATGACAAAATTAAAAAAATAACTTATATCATTGATGTCGCTATTCCAAATTCCTGTAACATTCAAAAATCTGTTAATGAAAAAATTAGAAAATACACAGATTTAGGAAACGAAATAAAAAGAATTTGGCATTCTCAGACTATAAAAATATTACCATTCGTTATTTCGGCTACTGGCATTATACCTAGCTCTCTCATTAAAAATTTAGGCGTATTAGATCTATCAAAAAATTTATATATAAAGATGCAAAAGTCGGTCATTTTGAATACATGTAGGATAACGAAAGATTTTTTTAATATTTATGTTGAGGGATCAGTAGGATTTATAGGCCCTGTTAGAAGTACTACCGAGCCGAACCCTCTGATATGAAAATATCTGGAGACGGTGAATTTTTTTTCCCATTTGATCTCTGATGAGTTGACGTGTTGTTGTTCTTGTATTGTTTTGTATTTATTTTGCTTATATAATGCACTTACATAATGTTGATTGACTAGATGATCATTTGTGGAAAAGTGAGTGGAAGGGTTAAGTTTTTCCTTTGGGGAAGATTTAACCCGGACAACTAAATCGGAAGTTTTTTTAAAAAAAAAAAAAAAGTAATAATAGTAGTAATAACCAACTAATAAGTTCCAAGAAAATGTGAAACAAACACTTCAAACCTGTAAAAGTAAAATATTCCAAGATGATTCGTATCACAAAGTTAAATTTTTGACTAAAAATCCCAAAACCCCCAAATTATATGGGTTCCTTAAAATACACAAGGTTAATAGCCCCATCACACCTGTGGTTTCGTGTTGTAATTCCCCTAATTTTAAAATATCGTCTGCTATTACTAATGTGTTGCAAAATACCAATGTTTTTTCACCTAAGCATACTATTAAAAACTCTTTTTCGTTAGTGGAAGAATTGAAAGACATGATTCTCCCTAGTAATTCTAAACTAATTTCTTTTGACGTGGTAAATTTATTTCCTTACGTTCCCATAGAAGAGAGTAAATGTTTAATTTCCGATTTGTTAAATAGTGCGGATCTCTCTCAAGACTTCATAAAAGATTTGATTTCCTTATTTAATATATGCTTGAATCAAAATTATTTTAAATTTAATAATATTATATATCAACAACGGGATGGCCTAGCTATGGGTAGTCCTACCAGCCCCTTGATTACTGATATATTCATGGATAGCTCTTGTTAAAAATGTCTTATTTTGGAAAAGATATGTTGATGATGTTTTTTGTATATGGACAATTGGACAGGGACAGAGCGTCAACTGAATTCCTTCCTCAATCTTATTAACTCTTATCATAATCAGATTAAATTCACATTAGAGATAGGCAATAATTCAACCTTAGATTTTTTAGACCTTACCTTATCGATCGTTTATAACAAAATTGATTTTAACATATTTCGTAAAGCCTCCTATACTGATATTGTAATCCACAATACATCGAATCATCCATTTGCAGATAAGCACTCCGGATTCCATTCAATGGTCCATCGTTTGGTCACAATTCCAATGTCAGATATTAATTTTGCTAATGAACTAAAAATAATTAAAAAATTGCGGTAAATAATGGCTACGAATCATCTTTTATAGATATAATCTTAAATAAAAAACTAAAGCAAATCGCCAGTAATCGCTTCTTATTCGCTAGTCCTTGTACAAAAATCAATGATAATATTACTTATCAATGGCGTCGTATTTTATTTATTAATAACTTTTCTAACTTAAGTGTAAAAAACCTTCCTTCTGAAGTCAGACCGGCTTTTTATACCAATAATAATCTAGGTAAATTTCTAATCAATTCAGAAGATAAAGACGACAAACTAAGCCATTCAGGTATTTATAAATTAAATTGTAATAATTGTGCGGCATTTTATATCGGTAAGACAACACGTAATGTTAACATTAGGATTAAAGAGCATCTTCGTTGTCTCAATAATAACGGTTTCTCTGAATTTGCCAATCATCTGATTAGCAAAGATCATTCTTTCTGTCATAACACAGGCGCTAATATTTTGCATACAAACGGGCATGGTAACAGACTCAATAATCTAGAAGCACTGGAAATAAAAAAAGCTGTAAAAACCAAAAGTCCTATTCTTAATAATCAATTAGATATATCAAGTAGTCCAATATTAAGTTTGTTCCCAATAAACCATTAAAAATGTCCAAGTTCTCCTTATCACCCCATGTTAGTTGATGCTTTGTTTCTCCATATACATTATTATAATCCATTAGTCTACATAATTATCGTTCGGTTTTTCCCATGTCTTTTGTACTTGTGTAAATGTATTGTATGATTTCTCTGTATTTGTTATATTTATATCATGTTGTCTCCCTCAAAATTTTTTTATATATAAGCGCACACTTTGTACTTCTTGTTTAGTAATAATTTGTACCCTGAAGATGCTTGAGTAAAGCGAAACCGGTCGGTTCAAAAAATTATTAAAAACTCGTGGTTTTAAAACAAAAATTATTTTATTTCATTTTAAATATGTCAAACCACAAAGTGATTGCTTTCTACAATAATATAAAATAAATACACGCCCATAATATTTATTACATAATTAATGATGATAAGAGTACGTAAAATAACAATGAAACAGGAATAAACATGGAGTAAACGAATAGCTCGCAAAAACAGAACCAATGGTAGTATTTTTTTTACAACGAATACCACAAGACTTCTAGTTCTTGGTTCAAATTAATAATAAATAATAATAATAATTGGATGACTTGTATAGCGCCGTTTTTGTGCAAAATCACCTCAAGGGCGCTGTACAAACTTATAATACATTTCTACAGTGATCTATGTTATTACTTAACTATTTATGGAGATAATATACAGTACAATACTTACCTGGTAGGTCACTTGAGATTAACACTTAATTAACATTATCTAATTGTTTATTAGCGAAATTTAGATACAGGATTTAGGACTTAATTGGAAAATTGAATATAACTGGACTTTCTCTAAGGAATGGTATATTTAATTTAAGAGTACAACAGCTTAAAAGGTAAGTTTTTAGTTTAGACCTAAATTCTGTTGGACTTGTTATGGATCTTAGTTCCGAAAGGAGTTTATTCCAAGCCTTCGGTACAGATACTCCGAAAGCGCGATCACCAAACTTAGTATTTGGCTTGCGCATAGGTTCTATCAGTCTGCCTACAGCTGATGATGTTGCTGATCTAAAAGTTGACTGCCTCAGACCAGTGTTTTCCGAGACGCATAGTTCAGAGATGTAGGGTGGGGCCATTTCATTGAGGATTTAAACACCATCCAGCACATTTTGTACTAGATTCTTTCAGGGCACGTGAGCCAGTGAAGGTAGATAGGAATAAGCGAGTTTATAAATCAATCAATCCTGATATTATTGTTACAATGAATTTTGCTTTGAGTAGTCCCTTACCGTTTGTTTTTTCATTTAATTTTGAATGTTCTTCATAGCGTTAATCACGATATCCACCAAGAAGCTACGCTATTATTAACATAGTCGAGTCTTTTTCATGCATTCGTTTCCACCACTAGCGAACATAAAAGTATGAAAAAGATTCCTTACGATGCAAGCTAAGCTGAACTTAGTTGTGCTAGCTTAGCTTCCTTTCCGGTGGATATCGCACTTTTGAAAAACTTAATTATTACAACAATAATTGAAATAGCTTCCGTTGTTGAATGGTAAGGCTCCCGACTAGCAAGCCAGAGGTTGCGGGCTCAAATCTCGGCAAGCGCAAGTAAATTTTATTGATTTACTTGTGTTATTTCACAATTTACTCACTAAAAAATAAAATAGTACATTTGCGGCAAGTTCCAGAGTGGAAGATACTCTCAGTATGACCACCATTCAGAATTTGAACGCTGCTTGAAATAGATTTGGCCCTGTTTGGTGATCATATCTGAATAGTCAGGTACTTTCCCACCATCACCACACCATCTATTTCCCCTCCCCACTACCTTTAGCCTCACAACATACGCCAATTGAGGATGTCATTGTCTCACTGGCACCAGACGATTGGGAGCAGTTGGGACTCTTGCGCGGTTTTACATTAAACAAAATATTTTTTTAGGTATTTAATAAGGGTAAAAATTAATATTTGTTAAATTAAAACTCGCGGTTTTAAAGAAAATAAGTGTTTTATTTATATAGAAGTATTGTTATTGAAGTGAAACTTCTTTACGCGCGTCATGCATTTTCGAGGACCGGAGTAAAAGCGACTCATGACCGTCACGAAAAACAGTGATCATTTGGTGGTGGGGGTACGGGCCCCCCACCACCGCTCACCGTTCACTGTCGCTCTCTCACCGTAGTCGCTTTCTGAGGTGAGGGAGCTACTGCGTTCTCTCTCTCTTCTCTCTTTTCCTCTCTCTCTAGCCAATGACGCCACACCAGGCATCAGCTGCTTGCTGCGTGTACTGCGCGGTGAGTGTAATACGAGTGAAATACGTAATTGATTGTGGTTTATTCGATTTGGAACAGAGTTTTAGTGTCAAAAATGAGTAGTGACGAGATAGAAGTGAGAAAAACATTCGTGGCACAAGAATAATGAAATGAAAAGAGAGAGAGAAGAATACTTAAAGTTTCACTTCCGTCATGCGTAGGCTTGCCACACACTATATTTTTTATTATTAAAATTTAAATGAAGAAATAAAGAGAGAAAAATTATTATTAAATTATTCGAGTGGAAACTGAATTAAGGAGGAAAAGAATTAAGAATAAGTTGAAGCCAAATAAAGACTGAACTTAAACTAAAGAGACAATAGCGAGCAGTAGTGTAGCGCCTTTCGTGGCAGCTGGAAGCGTCTTAACGCGTCCTAAGCGTCAACCGCTTTGTGTTTTTTTAGTATTTTCAAGGGAAATGAAGCAACATCCCTTTGAAATTATATTAAAATCAATCAATCAACATTTTAAATAAACTTATCAACTATTTATTAGAACTTTATAATATGTGATTTGAGTGCAGTGTGTTAAAAGTGAATATTCGGATATTTTACTCAAAAATTCGACATTTGAAACGAACGTCGATCGTAAAATTCGAATTCTCGGAAACTCTGAACAGCCTAGCAAGTGTTAGTAAGCAAAGCCCAGGGTAATTTATTATCCCGACCGTCGCCTTTTATTGCGGGCAGAATGCACTGCTTCAATAATCACCAGGATGGACTTGCTACTTGGACTCGCCGAACGTGTATGAGAGGTGTCAGCTCTTTATTAGAAGCATAAAAATACCTCAACGGATGACGAACCTCGTGCTGGCACTGTTGGTGGACGCGGTGGACCCTCTCGCTGCAGCAGCTGGTCCAGTTTCTTCACCAACTAGGATTCATGCTGCAGAGTCTCCATCTTCTATCTTCGTCGAACGTCACAGCGGTGCTGCCAAGGTCTGGTATCTGTGAGAGGATATTCTGTCAGCGCTTTATTAGCAGCAGACATATACCTGGACGGATAACGAACCTCGTGCTGGCACTGTTGGAGTACGCGGTGCCCTCTTTCGCTGTAGCAGCTGGTCCAGTTTCCTCACCACTTAGGATTCTTGCTGCAGAGTCTCCATCTTCTATCTTCGTGTCACGTGTTCCTGTACTTCATTTTACTTAACTTAACTTCAATTTATTTTTGTAATATTTATATATTTTTTTAATTCCTGCATCAACTATAAAGCGTCCCTGAGGTGATATCTCACAAAAGCGGCGCTATACAAATTGTCCAATAAATAAATAAATAAAATAAAATAAAATATATCCTATTACGTAGGAACCGCAGGTACCGTACACTTGAAATGAAAACGGTTCTGCCACTTGTGATAAATGACCCCATACATAGAATTGTTTATTGGCTTACGAGTATAGTATTAATTTTGTGAACAGATTTAAGTTTTGAACTTATAAACCACGTGCAATCAAAGTTGACAGTAAAACAAAGGTTGACGACACAGCTTTCGCTATTCAATTCCGGTGGCAATTAAAAAAATATTTTTGTGAATGTGCTAAATCTTGCTTTTGAAACAATATAAATTTAAAATTTGATAAAAAAAAATATTTTTTAAGCATTTTTAAAAATCCCTTCACGGATGCTGTTGATGTTTTCAATTTTGGAGGCGGGTATGGGTACTTCCACCCCGGGAACCATTCGTTGAATAATCAACACCTCTGCCATACGTTATCCCAAGTGACTCGTTACATTTGGTGACTCAGCAGGGGTGTCCGGGTTCACGAGGAGAGGTCAGTCCAGTCAGGTCAGTCAGGTCAGTCAGAGGTCAGTCAGGTAGCAGATGCGTCAGCCCATCTACTACATGGTGGACCGGATCGGGAGAGGCTGGTTGAGGGAGTACTCTTGGCTTCTCCAGCTGTAATCTCGACGAATCGCGTTACATCGGAATCGAAGGGATGGATTTATACATCCGTCACTCCCGGACACACTGACCGCCAGAATCCTTACCGTTCCGTATACCTTTTTCATTCCTTCGTTCGTTTACTTTCTTTCTACGAAAGACCTTCAACACAGAATCTTCCAAGATGACTTGTGAAAAAAAACTTTCTGAAATATTTTGCTTTAATGACCATGAATAACCGCATAATAGAATTTAAATCGAACCATTATTGGGAAAAAGTAAAGGCCCTTAATAACCAGACCCTTCCACCGTTTTCAAGCGTATTGAAAACCCTACTCGAAATCCAATATGTGGTGACAATTGCGACAGAAATTGCGCCGTAGATGATTTAATTCAAATTCCTTTTATAAAACGAATAGTTCTAAAATTACCCCAAGTGAGATTTTTCTGCATAAATTTGAAACTCATTTTTCTTCATAAGTTAGGTACTTCTGCTCCTAAGATTACCAGTTGATCGTCCTGGCTAGAGTTATTTAGGTTACGCAGGTTTATTGATCAAATTTGAATAGCAAGGTAGGTACCATAATATGGAGCGATTTTTGAATCGGGGGGCAACTTGAGTCATGTGCAATGTGGATACAATGACGCTTTGAAAATAAGTATCTAATTAGTTTTTTTGTTATTTGTTTTTCGGATTTTATGCCGTGTTGCGCTAACTCCTTCTTTAGCCAACGTTTCGAACAGCATTGCAGTGTCCATCATCAGGGCAGATGTGTTATTCATATAAATTTATTTATCTAAATATCCGTGAAAATCTTAAATCATATCTAATTAGTTGGTTTGTAGTTATATTCAAACTTATTGGTGGTTGAATTTTATTGTGAAGCTGTTTTATTTAGATATTTTGGGAAAGAGAACAACCAAAACGCATTTTATAAATTGCTCAACGACTGTAATAATTTTGGGTCATTTTAATTTTAAAGTAAGTGTCCATCGATATAGTATTGTGTATTTTTTTTACAATTTTTGGGTATTGGCGTAGATATCGTTGCAAAGCTACCCTTACACTCGTAAGTAAAATTTACGACTTACGTAAGTTTTGGATAAGTTTCTTACAGGAGAGGTTACATAAGCATTCAACTAATGATAATTAATGCTCACGGAAGTTGTTCGGAAATATCACTTACGCAAGGATGGCGGAAGGACGGTAAGATGGCTTCTTGTCAACAACGATTTGCCTCAGTCGAATTTACGGGATTTCGAAGTTGGCTTGGGAGAAACTGACTAAAATTGACCACTACAACACGGGCATGTGCCTAGTGTGGTGGCCAAAAATTTACCCGTTTACTGTAATGTATAAACTTTACTGAATAAAGAACATAAAAAAAAAAAAAAAAAAAACAATTCTAAACGCGCTTTTCTTCCATTAACCGCGTAATTGAACGGAGTTCTTTAATTTTATCCTTATGATAGCAATCGACTTCGAGTTTAAATTCGTCATGTTATAAACAGAAAAATTGATTTTTTTTAATGATTAACTAATGCTTATAAGACAAGGTTTTTATGCATAGCACAAAAGATAATAAATTATTATAAGCAATATCAATACAAATTGAAAGTATCTACCGAGTAAAAATAAATGCCACCGACGGGAATTGAACCCGCGCCTTCTGATATCCGGTCAGACGCTCTAGACCACTGAGCCATGTCGGCTTATTTCCAACATGCCATATAATTCAATATGTACCCGCATTAGTTGGTTGTTTGCAGGTGAGAAAAAATATAATAAGCAGTAATTGTTGATTGAAGTACTAGTACACATTTAATTATTTTGCGTGTTGGAAATGGAAAAAAAGGCACCACTAT
Organism: Hesperophylax consimilis; assembly: GCF_061612785.1. NCBI lineage: Eukaryota > Metazoa > Arthropoda > Insecta > Trichoptera > Limnephilidae > Hesperophylax > Hesperophylax consimilis. The sequence goes on from NC_142836.1 coordinate 3,433,459, forward strand.
AGTAGCGATTAGATTGTAAACATCACAACGTGACATCGGAATGTAGCAACAGACCGTACCTCATTGCATTTCTCTTGCACAAGCATTCCAGGCTTCGAGGCTCCTACCTTCGTTTATCATATTCAATAACCATGATTTAATAAAAAGGTTATTGAGTTTCAAAGTTGAAAGTTTATATTGTCAGTATTGTCACCCCATTTTACGGTACATATTTTTTCGCACTTCCTTCAGTCTTATAACATTTCCCAAAAGTGACCACGTCACTTTTGTACTGGCTCTCGGCAGTTGAAATAATCTTAACTGATTTTTCAAAAAGTTCACTCATTGCCGAGAAGAAATAAATATCCTCAACAAAATTAATAATCAAATCTCTCATTGAAACGAACTAATTTCCCATGTGTTAACTTCAAAGTGAAATGAATGTATGTTTTTATAAAGAGTTCATTGCATTGGTCTCCTTTGTACATGTATCAAAACCAGTGGCGGTTTTCTCTTAAGTGATTTTGTGCAGGGAACTTCCCATTAAAAATATGAGATTAAGAGTCAAGCTTACTTGATAATAATATTAGCACATTATAAACGGCGCGCCATTCAAATTCTGACTTTCAAATTGACGCGACCAAAAAATACGATCAAAGAGGAACTCAATCTTCCCGTGCAGTGTGTTATGGAATCAACTCAAAATATTTCATACAACACAATCCCTCTGACAGTTAAATCTAACGCCTAAACAAAACGATCTTTGTGCACCGCGATAAAGAATGTTTGTTACAACTTGACCTGGAACTTTGACGAGTGTCACCAAGATAGGCCGAGCCATTACATAAATGCCATGTACTACATATTTAGTAAATTAATTAGTAACTTAAAATTAACAGATTATGTCTTAAATGTCTTAAGTCGCTAGTAACTCAATATCAACGAAACTACATTTATTTCCAGACTTTGGACTGCAGAATGGATGACATTAATTTTCGACAAATAAACAAAAAAGAACTCTGGAAACCTTGTGTTACGAGAAATGATATAACGAATCCTTTCTTTAGTTTGGTTTCAGCTTTTAACTAGAAAGCTGTTGCATTTATTGATTTTTTGCAGTTATTCTTATTAGATATCTAATGAAGAAATATAGTATTGTTCACATAAAAAAAATGTGCGAATTGGCGTGGAGAGGGACTTGTAATCCATAAAAATTTGATAAAATAGGTATAAAAATATAATATAATCTTCTCTTGAAATTCTGAACTCCAGGGGAAAAGACCACGAACCGCCACTCATCAAAACGTCTTCATAAGAGAAGCATGAACACTTATAATAATATAACATGTTTATTCGGAGTAAAGAGCATTTGAAGTTAAGTCAGCAAGAGCTATTTTTATAATTTTTAACTGGAAGGAAAAGCACCCACTCCCCAATTTATGTGAATGGCAAGAAGTCTGAACTGTACGTTATATTATTTTATACCGCCTCAAAACGAAATTCTATTTGCTAGTCGCACTTTATACCAAGAACTGCAGTCTAAAGTTTTATAGCTGAAAATGTTCCGTTATTTGAAAAATTCATTTCATTGTTATGAAAAAAATAATATTTAGTTTCGTTGCCAGCAACCACATGTTTATTTTTTAAGGGAAGCTTATATGGTTTGGGCATATGCAGAATGTATGACGCGAATGTGAATGATAGAAATTTCGGACGCCGGATGCCCAAGGAAGACACGAGGAGGAACCAAATGAGTCAGGCAATGTCAAGAGTCAGAATAATAGAAAAGCAGGTATTTATGAGACAATGTATGAATATGAATGAATCAAGGAGTATCTGCAAAGACCGACTTGTTTGGCGGTCTATCCTCTTTACTTACACCTGCGGGGAAACGGCGTAAAAGTTAGTTGTTTTAATGCCCTAAAAGACACGAAACTTCTTTGGAATAAAAATCGTATAAAGTAAAGCGATTGTTGTCTTTCGATTTTTGTACAATATTTATTTATCTTATCCAATATTGCTCATCCCACATATTACTCGTCATTCGTCATCAGTATTACCGTTCTCTTTATGTCTTCTTGGTTCAAATCTTTCTCGGTACATTCACTTCACACTCTAAATATTCTTGAGCATGTTGCTTTTTCATATTGCAAGCTGTGAAACATGTTTTATTACGTGATATTTCATGATTACAACTCTAAGAATAATTTTTTTTATTTCATTTTCAATGGTGTGCAATATAAACACATAAGATTTTATAAATTTTGTTTCTCTTTTTAAATAAAACGAGGATCATGTACTTAGGAACAGATTACATTTTTTGATAGTTTAATTTACTTTACAATTTTTGCGAACACATTCTGAAATAAAAAAATTAACACTATACAAAATTGTTTACCACGTAAGATTCTTTGATATCAATGTCCACGTCCAAATTAAGCCGCACAACTTACTGAGCCGTTCTCAAATAGCAAATTAATAATACTAAACTTAAGCTGGGACAAAACCCTAAAATAACGTAAGTGAAGAGGCCTTAATTATATACGATGAGGCACAAATACATGCGCGGCCCTGGTATATTGGACAGATCTAAAGTTGAATTCGACCTAGCAAATCTCTAAAAAAAAGCGTAAATCTTAACAATTGTGATGAAGTCGTGTAAAAACAATATTCGGCGCGCGACTCGGTGTAATGGACCGACCTACAGTTGAATTTGCCCTAGCAGGCCTAGAAAATTGATCTTTCCGTGGGGTTTATTTAAATTATTTCTGATGAACGTATTATTAAAATCTCAGATATATCAAAAGGAATCACTCGAGAAGTTACTAATTCATCGTCTAGAAAAGTAAAATCTGGTTTTACCGATAATGTCGCAGTTGAAAAACGTTCCGAACCGTTTTACATACATCATATAATAATATTTTATTGATGAGGTAGACTTTTTATTATTCTTAAATATAAATCAATTACATCCGTATTCATGTGTCACCTTAAGTAATCAAAAGCTCCCTCTTAATCTTAAGCTCCCAACCGTCTGGAACCAGTGAGGCATAGTATATTTATATATAATGGGGATATGTTGTGAGGCTAAAGGAAGTGGAAGGAGAAAGAGATGGGGAAGAGAAAGATCGGGAAATACCTGGCTATTCATATCTGGTCACTACACACGGCTAAAGCCATTTCAAGCAACGTTTCAATTAAGAATGGTGGTCTTACACCAGGGCGAGACTGAGAGTAACTTCCACTCTAGAACGTTGAGCAACTATACCATATATAATTAAATGAATAAATTATGAAAATTACAAAAAATACATCAAATAAAATTAACTTGGGCACGCTGGGAATTGAAGCCGCGAAGGCCGTTGGGGTTTTTTTTATATATTGTGAAACTGAGTGATACAGTCAAAAGGGCTAATACTTTGATGAGAATAAACTGTTATTCACAATAATTGATTTAATACTATTTATTTATTCCTTCAGAAAATAGATATAATCAATGCATTTGACTGTTTAATTGTTTAATGGTGTAATTCGTGGTGGAATTCCATTGAATTAAATTTGAAATGTAAACAACTTTTGCCCATTGTTCTACTTATTTCTTTTCACCAGGACCGGTTTCATCCTACTACGGATATTTTCAGACTGTCCTAGTCATTTTCAGCCTGGTTTAATTATTTATTTTCCAGTTGGAAGCGTTGTGCGCTTTAGTCTGTACATAGCCAATGAAAAGTTTATAAGAATCAAATTCTGCTAAAAAGAGCGAGATTATATTATAGTAGTATAAAAACCCATGTATTAGTTTGATCTCCCTCTCACATTGCAGATCGCAACGAAAAAAGCATCGTTAACAATAAATTAAGTGTTCAATCTCGGAGTATCATTAGGTATATGAATACCCCCATACCCCCCCCCATACACACAAGCCCTGCTTATTTATAGGGGCACATCATATTCCTATATTATGTAATTAATAACTGTATTATATTGTGTAATGTAATTCGTGTATCTTTTTGTTATTAATAAAAAATACAGTGTGTGGCAAGCCTACACACGACGGAAGTGAAACTTTTAGTATTCTTCTCTCTCTCTTTTCATTTCATTCTCTCTACACGCTTCGGTTGTAGGCACGACATCCCTACATCATATTTCACTGTTAGTATAATCTCGCCAATATGTTAAACAATCCTATCATGCTATTACAACAACAATACTATTTTGTTAGATATTTATCTACTCTTCTTGGTTATGTTTACCTTACGTTAATGTCATCACTGTGTGAATCAGACTCTCTTCTTCTTTGGTGATTTTAAGGGGATATTTCCTCTTGTGCCACGAATGTTTTTCTCACTTCTATATCGTCACGTCTTTGGCTAGAGAGAGAGGAAAAGAGAGAAGAGAGAGAGAAAACGTTCGTCAGTGGCTCCCTCACCTCAGTAAGCGACTACGGTGAGAGAGCGACAGTGAACGGTGAGCGGTGGTGGGGGTCCCGTACCCCCACCACCAAATGATCACAGTTTTTCGTGACGGTCGAGTCGGTTTTACTCCGGTCCTCGAAAATGCATGACGCGCGTAAAGAAGTTTTACTTCAAAAAAAATATATATATTTAAGATTAAAAAAAAAAACTGTACCTTAATATTAAAAAAAAATAATAATAATAATCCCAGAATCTTAACTAATAGTCATATAGAAAATAAAGCCATAATATAACATGCTTTCAAAAACTAACAGTAAGAACAGGATTTCAATACATAGAATTATTTTTCACAGTAGAAATGGACTTGTTTATTTTATGTTCGAAATATTTCATTTCAAAACTGAAAGATTGCACATCAAATAAATTCGTTTTGAAAAGGGTAAAATATTCCGATATTGTAATACAATAGTGTTCCCTTTTCAAATTGCTTAGTATGAAAGTATTTTGCGCAAAACTGGGTTTGCTTTGAAAAAATTTTAGATTACTTTATTTTAAATTCAGATAAAAAAGGTTTTCACACTTCTGTTAGTCTCTTTGCCTAAAAATACAATTTGATCACACTCAAAATGACGGGCAGTCATATATTTAATAAAATATCTTCGTTATACTGCGAAAACACAGTGAAATTTACTGAAAAAATATCGTACTACTGCGAGAAAAGTAGTAAAGTAAAATCTGGTTTTACCGATAATGTCGCAGTTGAAAAACGTTCCGAACCGTTTTACATACATCATATAATAATATTTTATTGATGAGGTAGACTTTTTATTATTCTTAAATATAAATCAATTACATCCGTATTCATGTGTCACCTTAAGTAATCAAAAGCTCCCTCTTAATCTTAAGCTCCCAACCGTCTGGAACCAGTGAGGCATAGTATATTTATATATAATGGGGATATGTTGTGAGGCTAAAGGAAGTGGAAGGAGAAAGAGATGGGGAAGAGAAAGATCGGGAAATACCTGGCTATTCATATCTGGTCACTACACACGGCTAAAGCCATTTCAAGCAACGTTTCAATTAAGAATGGTGGTCTTACACCAGGGCGAGACTGAGAGTAACTTCCACTCTAGAACGTTGAGCAACTATACCATATATAATTAAATGAATAAATTATGAAAATTACAAAAAATACATCAAATAAAATTAACTTGGGCACGCTGGGAATTGAAGCCGCGAAGGCCGTTGGGGTTTTTTTTATATATTGTGAAACTGAGTGATACAGTCAAAAGGGCTAATACTTTGATGAGAATAAACTGTTATTCACAATAATTGATTTAATACTATTTATTTATTCCTTCAGAAAATAGATATAATCAATGCATTTGACTGTTTAATTGTTTAATGGTGTAATTCGTGGTGGAATTCCATTGAATTAAATTTGAAATGTAAACAACTTTTGCCCATTGTTCTACTTATTTCTTTTCACCAGGACCGGTTTCATCCTACTACGGATATTTTCAGACTGTCCTAGTCATTTTCAGCCTGGTTTAATTATTTATTTTCCAGTTGGAAGCGTTGTGCGCTTTAGTCTGTACATAGCCAATGAAAAGTTTATAAGAATCAAATTCTGCTAAAAAGAGCGAGATTATATTATAGTAGTATAAAAACCCATGTATTAGTTTGATCTCCCTCTCACATTGCAGATCGCAACGAAAAAAGCATCGTTAACAATAAATTAAGTGTTCAATCTCGGAGTATCATTAGGTATATGAATACCCCCATACCCCCCCCCATACACACAAGCCCTGCTTATTTATAGGGGCACATCATATTCCTATATTATGTAATTAATAACTGTATTATATTGTGTAATGTAATTCGTGTATCTTTTTGTTATTAATAAAAAATACAGTGTGTGGCAAGCCTACACACGACGGAAGTGAAACTTTTAGTATTCTTCTCTCTCTCTTTTCATTTCATTCTCTCTACACGCTTCGGTTGTAGGCACGACATCCCTACATCATATTTCACTGTTAGTATAATCTCGCCAATATGTTAAACAATCCTATCATGCTATTACAACAACAATACTATTTTGTTAGATATTTATCTACTCTTCTTGGTTATGTTTACCTTACGTTAATGTCATCACTGTGTGAATCAGACTCTCTTCTTCTTTGGTGATTTTAAGGGGATATTTCCTCTTGTGCCACGAATGTTTTTCTCACTTCTATATCGTCACGTCTTTGGCTAGAGAGAGAGGAAAAGAGAGAAGAGAGAGAGAAAACGTTCGTCAGTGGCTCCCTCACCTCAGTAAGCGACTACGGTGAGAGAGCGACAGTGAACGGTGAGCGGTGGTGGGGGTCCCGTACCCCCACCACCAAATGATCACAGTTTTTCGTGACGGTCGAGTCGGTTTTACTCCGGTCCTCGAAAATGCATGACGCGCGTAAAGAAGTTTTACTTCAAAAAAAATATATATATTTAAGATTAAAAAAAAAAACTGTACCTTAATATTAAAAAAAAATAATAATAATAATCCCAGAATCTTAACTAATAGTCATATAGAAAATAAAGCCATAATATAACATGCTTTCAAAAACTAACAGTAAGAACAGGATTTCAATACATAGAATTATTTTTCACAGTAGAAATGGACTTGTTTATTTTATGTTCGAAATATTTCATTTCAAAACTGAAAGATTGCACATCAAATAAATTCGTTTTGAAAAGGGTAAAATATTCCGATATTGTAATACAATAGTGTTCCCTTTTCAAATTGCTTAGTATGAAAGTATTTTGCGCAAAACTGGGTTTGCTTTGAAAAAATTTTAGATTACTTTATTTTAAATTCAGATAAAAAAGGTTTTCACACTTCTGTTAGTCTCTTTGCCTAAAAATACAATTTGATCACACTCAAAATGACGGGCAGTCATATATTTAATAAAATATCTTCGTTATACTGCGAAAACACAGTGAAATTTACTGAAAAAATATCGTACTACTGCGAGAAAAGTAGTAAAATAATACAAACAATACGTATCTACCCAAATAATTGTAATGGTGTTTAATTCGAAATATAATCACAACATATTTAAAATTGTTTGGTATAAGTAACATTAGTAACAAAACTAAAAAAAAAATGTTTAAAGTTAAGGTTACACATGCTCATCGTATAATCATGCTCGGAAGAATACTTGAAACTATCACGCACTCAACTGTACACATTTGCTTGTGTCAGGCATATTTGTTTTAAGAATACTTTGGAATAAGCGTTGAAGGCAAACAATTGAACACACGTGCTATTTAACAGTAAGCTCACGGCCAAAATGGAAGCTTTGCAAGAAAATAAAGTAATCAAAACAACGTCAGTTCCCTATAATAATCGATACCAGAGCACACCCATTCCACCCGTACCTCAGGTAGCATGCTCACAAAACAACCGGCTGATGATTTTTGAGCATGCTCTAGTGAGCATGCTTTAAGGTACAGTCACACATGCTCATAAATGAGAATACTTGTTAGCATGTTCTTAAACTGTACACATTTTCTTGCGCATGGCCTGCTTTTAAGTACAGTAGTGAATGAGCGTGCTCAAAGAAAACAATTGAACACACGTGCTTTTTAGAACTAAGCCCTCGGCCAAAATGGAAACTTTGCAAGAAAATACACGTAATCAAAACAGTTTAAGTTACAAATAGAGTTAGTACCATTCGCTCAGAAGTAAACAAAATAATCTGCTTGCAACGCTTCACACTTCAAAACCACGCTCACCAAACATAGTATTTGGATTGCGATTTGAATCCTTCAACTTTCCGATAACTGATGACTTCGCTGATCTAAAAGTTGACGGTCGAGAATTGTAAATTTCGTGAATAAGGTGGAGGTATTTCGTTGGTGACTTACACACCATCCAGTAAAACTTTAACTTGATTTTGATCTAGAAGATTTGAGCCAGTGAAGTTTTTTGAAATGTTTTGATATTTGAGAATATTAAGATTATTTTGGTATGCATTATTATTCGTGAATACCATATTATGCCAAAACTGCTCGAAGCCAGTGGGTCGATGAAACTCCCAATGTTGGGAATGTTGTGAGGCTGAATAAAGCGATAGTATAACGTTTCGACACCTACCACCCACCACCTTACGCAGGTATAAAGTACTTCAAGCACCGATAAAAAATATTTTCATCATTTATTTGACACTAAGAAACAATTTCTTAAAAAAAACAGTAGCTTGCAAACATCTCTTTGTGTTTTGTGACTGGATTTTGTCTTTTGTGCCTTAACAATAGCTTTCTTCTACCTTTTTACAAGTGAGCACTCAATCACTTAATGATAGAACGTCCAAACCCTTGTCCTGCCGGAAGGAGCTTCCGGAAGGACAATTCGACGAGTGTGCGTCCTGCCAGCAGTACGCAATTTTTTGCGGTTTTTGTATGAATATAAGAGGCTGTCCTTCTAGCAGTACTCGACTTTTATGCATGTTAAAAATAGGCAGAGGTGACAAACTTTCTGTATTTTATTTAATAAAATTAGATATGGGCGCTTATTAACATAACAGGGTAGAAAATAAACAAGAAAATGAAAAAAAAAACGAAAGTGAAAATTGTATTTATTTTGAGAAAATTAAAAAAAGGTATAATAAAATAAGACATGGGCGCTTATTAATATAACAGGGTAGAAAATAAACAAGAAAATGAAGAAAAAAAAACGTAAGTGAAAATTGTATTTACTTTGAGAAAATTAAAAAAAGGATTATGCTGGAATTCCATTCGCGATATGGTAGGTGAAGCAGTTTCTTCCTGTCTGTGGAGAGCATAAAACACATCGCGGACCACATGTCTTGCAAAAAAAGCTCGCCTTCTGCTGTTTTTTGTTGACTCTGGAGCAAACTATACATTTGCGTTGAACTCTCTTTCTGTCATCTGATTTTGACAGGGCCTCAAGAATGTGTTCTCCGCTGTGAGCGATGTTCTCGTGTGGTGGCGGCTCATTCTCTTGTAGGTTATCATCGTCATTAATAGTTAGAGCTAATACCAGGTTGGTAGTAAACCACCTGTGAGACACCTGATCATGTTCGGAGCGAAAGAAATTATTAAAAACCAAATACGCATTCGTTTCTATAATGCCCAGAACTGAGGCATATATTCTATGTTCCCATTTTTGTGTGCCCCAAGCTTTCTCCAATGCCAATCCATCCTGCCTAATGTGATTGTGAATATCGATAGCCGCAGCCCCGTCAAAATATTGCTGGACTAATTTAGGCCGATCGACTTCTCGGTAAAATAAATTTCCTTCATCGTCCCACCTTCTTTTGCGTGATGGCAGGCCAGGCAGTGTCGTTTCGCAAGTGGCTACAAATGTATGAATCTTTTTGTCTCTCCAGGCACAGGCAGTGAGCTGCACAGAGTCTTTTTCTGCTGTACTCACAACAGATGCCCCCTTATGCGTAGGACACTGAGCTGCCATCTCAGACACAGGATAGAAACTATGTGCTGTCTTTACCAGTCCAATAAAATACAATCCAACTTTGAATAACTCCACAGCTGTTTTGACTGAAGCAAACCAAGAGTCACCAACTATAACTCTGCCAGAACCATACCATGGCTCTGTCAATCTCAAAGTAGTTGCAGTTCCTGCGCCAAATTCTCTTTGCCATTTCTTCGTACTCATTGCTTCTTTGCCCTCATTAATTTCCATTCTGATCATAATGTTTGTGTCACTATCACACGCTGTTTTTACTTCACAACCGACTCCTTTTGGTTTTCTTTTAATCTTCATAACTGCTGGCATTCCGTTTTTGAAGTACGCACCCCTTCCATACCAGGCGAACATGGATTCATCTACAGTTATTTTTGACCCAGGATGGATGGTATCTTTTAGTTTATCATTCACCATCGTTACTAATGTTCTAGTGTTACGCCATTTATCAGAAAAATCAAGGTCTGAGGATTGTGTGAAGCGCAATGCCATGAGAATGATCTCAAATCTTTGGCGGCTCATACCAAATCTTTGTCCAAAATTTGCAGGGGGATATATTCCATCAGAGGTGGTATTCCAATAGGATCGTCGATCTGGAAGTTCTTGAAGAGTCATAGCATATAATATGCCAAAAACAGTTAATAATTCCTTCTCGTTCAACAGTTTTTGTCTTGCTGGAAACGAATAGTTGGTGCAATGGACTATGTAACTAAGCTTCTCTCTCGGAAATATCATGAAAAATGCATCCTTGATACTTCGTGCGGGCCCCAATGGTACTAGCAAGGTAGCTTTGAAATAGCCTTGTTGTCGTTGATCGACACGTATTGCTTCATGAAAAGTCCAGGTAACACCCTTTGCAACTGTTGTATTTCGAGCAGAATTTACGTTGCTTGTACTTGAATTCGGATGTACTGAAATACTTGTCTCGTCATCTTCGCTCGAAGAAGAAGAACCCGATTCAGACGATGCTGAAAAAAAATCCATTATTAGTGATCAACAGACGCAAAGGGGTGTAGGTACTCAATATATTTAAACTTAAAATTATTTTCCAAATAAATATAAGCAATAATTATTAGCCAGAAACACCCATACAAATTGAAAAAATCTTCCGAGAAGAAATAATAACCGCCGACGCGTCGCGACGGTACTCACACCCTCCTGATTTCCGGTCAGGTGATCGATCCATTGAGCTACGCCGGCCTATCTCCTGTCCCGTCAAATTATTCAATATGTATTAGAAATATTTCGTTCAACAACTATTGCTTATTTTATTATTTCACCTAAGAACAACATACTTTATTATAGTAGGGAAGGCAATTTTACTTGCTAAATTCCCCACTAGATAGCGTCGCGACAAATTATGTCTACATTTTATTGGTGAATACTTAGAATTGTCAAATATTATTATTTTTCGTCGTCGGCAGTTATTATATCTTCTCGGAAGATTTTTTCAATTTGTATGGGTGTTTCTGGCTAATAATTATTGCTTATAATAATTTGTAATCCTTTGTGATATGCATAAAAACCTTGTCTTATAAACATTAATAAAGTTTATCAGTTAAAAAATAATAAAAATATTTTTAATACACACACACCCAGGCACAGACACACAGGCAAGCACGCGCCCACACACACAGACACGCAAATACATACGCATACATACCCATACAAGTCAAACTTAGCAAAGTTAATTTATGTTGTGCCTGTCAAAAAAAAATTGTCAATCACGTAAATAATGGAAACGAACAAGCAACCTCCAAGTACTATTTTTTCTATGGGAATATACTAGGCTTACTATAAACGTAAGCCTATGAATAAAATAAGAAAGTTTGTACTTACAATGTTCTTCATTTGTATTTGCTTCCACTAAATTGTCATTTTCGGTTTCAGCAATTAGAACTCCAACGGGCACGGTTGATATTTTTTTGTCAATTTCCCAATATACCCTTGCATAATTGTTTTCTAACTTTTTTACAGTGCCCCAACAATAACTAATGTCGTAATTATCACCAAAATGTTTGCGACTCCATGTGTTTAGGCCATCATTTTCGTCGAAATACGTGGCTTTGACGCGAACGCGGACCCCACGTCTTATACTCGCCGCCATTTTGGCCAGACTGATCGCAGAAATACGATTCAAAAACTCGCTGAATCAGAAAGAGACGCACTATGCAATGCAGTTAACGGCATCCTGCTAGCAGGCCTACAAAGCCGCATATAAACAAAAAACTTACGTCCTACCGGTAGTACGTAAAGTCCTGCTGGCAGGACGCTGGACGTTCTATCATTAACTCTTCTGTATGTAACATCGAAAAAACTGTCCGGACTTTTCATTCAGACCGTAGGCCTTTTTTCAATAGAATCCTTTATTTTACAAGAAAACTTGTAAAATAAAGGATTACACGATAGCTTTTAAATGAATTTAGAAATCAACTTATTGTGAAATTCTCGATTTCTTCAGAAGTGGTAGGTTCAAACGTCGGCGAGGTAAAGATATTGTATAATTATATGTTTCTTTATCACAAATAATTTTTAATTTGTGTCCAAGTTCGTTTCTTTGATTATTTACGTTATAATAGTTCTAGTACCGAACGAGTCATATTTTTCTTTAAAAAAGTTGAATTTAAAATTAAATAAATTACATTATGATTAATACACAATCAAAATCGAAACGTCACCTAAAATTTTTAATTACTCAGTACAACAACAAAATCTCCATCGTCGAGAGGTAAAGCTCTCGACTAGCAATCCGAAGGTCGCGTATTCAAATTCTGGCGTAGGCAAGTAAATTTTGTTTGATGAATTTGTGTCGTTTCACAAGCAATTAATTTAAAATAATAATGTTTTAAGATACTCTCATTATCACCCGGTGTGAGATCACCATCCATAATTAAAACGTTGGGTGAAATAGCTTCAGCCGTATTTGATGTCCAGATCTGAATAGCCAGATACTCCCCCACCTTCCTCTTCCTTATCTCCCCCCTGCACACTATCATCAGCCTCACAACATACCCCAATTGGGGATGCCATAGTCTTACTGGCTCTTGACGTTTGGGAGCAGTTGGGACCCTTCTGCGGTATTCACATAGAAAGTCACCTCTTTCTTCCCTGTGTTCATTCCCTTTTCAATAGTCATTTCCAATTCCATTACTATAATTGTTCCCATTCCAGGCAGAGAGACAAAATAAAACAAAAAGAATACAAATAGACTTCTAGTTGCAATGCACGATAATTAAAATGTACTCACTATATAGAGCTACCTACCAAATATACGCGTGATGAACATAATAAACGTAAATGTGCTATTTAGTATGAAAAGTAAATTGTAAAGCGAAAAGCGAATTAAATGCCTCGTGAATATGAAAACACTCAACAGTTGTCTCTCATTTTCAATTTACTCGACCGGAAAAAAAATTTACTTTTAGGAATAACTTTATTGAGTAAAACCTCAAATTGTAATATTTAATTATTGAAGACAATATTAGCGATTATTAAACGAAAATCTGAAACAGAAAAATCAGAAAAGGACACGGTCACATCTGGGACTCGAACCCAGGACCCTTGCCTTGCCGGTGCCCCGGAATAAAAATTATTGCATCTGAGCTATCCTCACGATTCGTTCAGGATACCACACGGCTCAGATGTTCTAGCACAGCGTAGCATGAAAAGAGGAATGGTGCCATTACATGAAATTTCTAAAACACTGGATATATTTAATTAATCTTAAAATAACAATTAATTTTTTTTTGCATATTAACCTATCTTCCTCAAATATAATATTGAAATAATAAATTATACATAATAGAGTTGCAGATACTGATCTCATAAATGGCTTTAGCCGTGTTAAGTGATCATAACTGAATAGCCAGGTACTTTCCCTCCTTCTTTCTTCCCATCTTTCCCCTCCCCATTACCTTAAGCATCACAATAAACACCGATTGGGTTCTCACTGACTCCAAACGATTGAGAGCGGTTGGGACTCGTGTGCGGTATTTACAAAAAAAAACAATAAAAAGATCTTTGAGCAGGTAACATTGCGTTTCCTTAATTTTATTTTACATTTTAACATTTTGGAAGAACACAATCGCATATTTCTTAATGTATTTGAATAAATACACGGTAACCTATCGTAAGCAAAAATATCGTATATAAGATTAAAAGATCGTAAATTTTAATTGATCGTTATTTTAAAAATGTACTAAATAAAAAAATATATTTGTTAAATACTCGATCTTGTAATGATCGTAATTATAATATGATTGTAATTTTACTTAAATGATCTAGAATTGTGATGACGATCATTTTCTAATTCATCATAAAAATTATCATGAATTAGAAAATGATCGTCATCACTCAAATCAAACAGTTATGTTCAAGAACAGAGTAAAATAGTGTTTAGGTACTGTACGTGCATTATTTTATTTACGTATATTACCTAGATATATTGATTGTTAACTTTTATTTAGATATGCGTAATATGAACTATGTAAACCCAGCATTTAATATGATAACAACAAGTATTAATATTTATTGTTTAGTATGCACTGCAGTATACGGTACATTATCTCATAAAATAAACGATTATACGTAAATTATATCAAATATTTTTACTAAAACATGACACATAGACGTAATTATTTGGTTACAATGATTTGCTTATTATTTGCCAAATATTAATTGGCTTTATCTATAACCAATCAAACGAGGAAACAAAAGTAAATACAAAGGTTTTTTTTAATATCTGAAAAAATGATAATTTTTCAATAGAAAAAGTTTTTAAACTAATATTCATATGTCGCAACTCACGTGTTTTATCAATCGTCTTGAGTATTATTAAGCGCTGGAATACGTTTCTGCAGATTTTATGCCAATTTTACATTCCAAGTTGTTGAATTTTCAAAAGTGGGTACTTCAACATCTGACAAAAAATTTACATTTTCTCAATAATTCCTGAGGGTGGCTGATAATATTTAGTCGATTCGTGGAAAAAGGGTCCTCCTAAGCACTCGAATTAATTCTATTGACGAACAATCATGACAAGGAGAGCCTTTCGCTAATTTATTTGACAATGCCTTATTGCGCCTAACATTTTGACAAATTATCGAAACACACAACGAACTAAATAATCTACTAATATATTAATTCTGCCATCATAAAGAAAAACACCTATCTTTTTTTTCGGCGGAACAAGAAGCAGTGAAGATCGGTCATTGGGAACCGGATCTTTTTAATGATTCGTATGAAGATCTGGATCACTGAGCCAAGTCGTTCGAACGACTGATCGACTATCGACGAATCGTTGAACGACTCACTTTTAGTCTCTATGCCTTTGATGACTATCTTATTTTCTTTATGAACCTCAATTTATGGAAAAGAATCGAAGCAACCGCAAATGGCGCGAAACGCCGCTTGCAGTTTATTCGTTCCTTTCCCGTAATTTGTATACGTACCCTTAGCATCATCACTTATTATTATTACTCTCTGTCCGGCCAATCTGCCTATGGTTGTACCAGTGGGGAGGAGATTATTGCTCCTGAACCAAATCTCTTACCACATATATTTTGGGTCAGTGAGGACAGAGTCAAAAGGAAAAAAAGAGATTATTATAAAGAATCACTCTTCATTGACGCAATCTGCACCACTACCTGAAAATTTAACATATCTCAAAATATTATTAAAAATTAAGTTTCATTTTCAAAATTCGAACTGATTTGTCGATAATTTAGATTATCCTATTTAGATGAGACGCGAAGCGAGAATATTGGTTCAACTTTTTTACCTCCGATTAGTCGAATTTTTACCCACCACGTTCTAACGCCAAATGACCAGAAACTACTGAATTTATTCTATATGATAGTAGTGGAACACGTTGAGTGATATAAGTATGCAATAGCGCATCTACTCGGGGATTTTTCAAGAGTCTGCGCCAATATTTTTGTTTTTGAATAACACATAAATTCCAGCATAAAACCTTTTTCTAAAACCTACGTAATTAACATAGACGCAATATTTTAAATAGAATTTGCTAACCGGCACGTACGCACAAAAGTTAAGATATCCCTCAATTGAAAACTCAAATTTCAAAAATAGACTTTTTATTTCATCAAAAAATCAAATGACATCGACTAGGGGTGGGTAAATATTTTCCCTTTTAAAACACTAAATAAGTCAAATGCATTAATTTATAATTAGGAACGGTCGGACGTTTGATTTGGGCTTATAATGCGATATGTTCCACAGTGGCGTGCTTTGATCTTTGGATAAAGGTAAAGCTGTACATTTTCAGAGACTGATTTGGTAGCAATAATTTGGTGACCATGAAAAATTAACTTTTATAATAATATTTCGTTAACATTACATCCAGTAGGTAAGTCAAGAAAAATATCCCACAATCCGAAAATAGAAGAAGTGAAATAATCTGTAATCCTATAATTGTCACTCACCTGACTTATCATAAATATTTACCTGTATAAATTAACCTTAAATATAGGTACCTAATGTTAAAATAAAACATTTTCAAACTAGCCTGTCATATCCTAAGCGTAATAAGAAATGTTAAAAAAAGTGTGTAAATGTATCGAATAGAAAGCATAATTAGGCCTACTAGTATAAATGGGTAGGTTTTCGATGTTTCATGTCTTTTACCATTAGCTTCCTTCTTTGGGGATCAGGTGAGAGGCACGAAATAAAAGTCGTGTCGTGAAGGTCACAGTTCTTATTATTATTTATTTATTATTTATTAATCTTAAGTTAGCTCACATCTTCGTGTGTGCTAATAGTTTTATAAACATATAAACATGTACATTGTTTGGCAAACATAATCTTTCTTTAAATATTTCAATAAAGTCACAAAAAAGAAACAATAATAATTGAGATAGACATATTTTCTTAATTCATTTTTGAACTTATTAATATTTTCTATCACAGCAATTTCCTTCGGGATTTTGTTATAGAGTTGAACGGCCTGGTACATCAGAGATTTTTGGGTGCTTGTTTTTTTTTCTTGTTGGCAATCTAATTTGCTTAGAATTTCTCGTCCCGTGTCCGTGTATCTCGTTATTGAAATTTATTTTTCTTTTCAGTTCCTTAGACATCATCCCTATGTTAATTTTATGTATAAAAATAAGTACATTCAAATACACAGTTGAGCAGTCATTGAGTCAGTTACCGTGATGAAGAGATGACGTAGGACAGATGTGGTATTCTCCGGACGCTGCAGTGATGTGCTGGTCAAGCGCGGGTCAGTGAGTCGACGCCGGGCGCTGGTGACCGGGACTCGATGACTGTCAGGCACTGGCGATTTTGGGAATCAGTACTCCATTGCTGACGGGAAGGCCGAAGGTGCGGTGGACCTTGTAGGCGGTTGAGCGGGAGCTGCGCAGACCAGTGAGGATGCTGCGTGTCCTCGTGGTGGTCATGATGCGTGGATGAAGCGCTGGTCAGAGACGCTGGAACCAGGGCGCTGTAATCCGTATAGCGCTGGCCAGGGACGTGTCCAAGGCGCTAAGATAATGTCCCGATGGAGTCCGCGATTGTACGGGCGAAGCCGGGTGTATTGTCCTTCGCGGGGGGCGTTTTGTCACTCGCGAGATTTGTCCACTGACGGCAGATTGATGACTGACTGACTGACTGACTGCTCGCTGCGTCGGGTTTATTTATACTGTTTAGCTGACGGCAACAGTAAGTAGATGAATTGCAACTAAATCGGAGCCACTCGCTCAGTCTGGGCCTTTCGGGAAGTTTTAGTCGCACTGTGTTAACGTATAGGCAATAGGTTCAAACCTTCTGGCGAGTTGTCGTAATGTGCCAGACCGACTGCGACGTATTGTCGTAGGTAGGCGAGTAGATACTTGAAACAGGTAGGTTGCTTTATTTTGTTTACGATTTCGGCTGCAAGTACGTACCTGCAAGTGCGTACCTAAGTAGATCGAGCTGCCTATTATTAATGAGTTAATCTGGATTCTTCTTGACGCTACACTTCTAAGTAACATGAACCAGTTGTGCGACAATAAAGTGTAAAAAGTGTACCCACACTCGAGTATTATCATAAACCCAGAAGAATACTAGGTTTATACAAAGATCCCGTCCTCCAAAGCAGATCACTACATCAGATCGTGCAGAAGATCACTACAGATTGGCACAGCACTACCAAAAATATGTGTAAACCCTTCTTTAGATATGCAATAAAAAATAGATATTCTGCAACAGGAACTTACCTACTTTCATAATATATAAATTCCTCAACAGGCGTTGAATATTATGCCCCTGAAAATTCAAAGAAACCGAAAACATATAAATATGCGTTTTTTTAATGATATTCGATAGACGGTGAAATTAAATACATTTACTATGACTTGAATTTTTTTTCAATATGTGAATATGATGTTTGTTTTAACTTCAAATAATAAAAAAATAGAATAACAAAACTGAACACCTAAAAACAAGTATGAAGTATGTCGGAAGCCATCTCATAAAACCGTGAAACGACAAGCTAGATGTAATGATATAATACTATAAATAAATATTTACATGAATTCAGTGGTTCATACTTCTACCGTCGATGATTCACGTTTGATGAAATCAGATATACAGTAAACGAAAATTGTTAAACAGTAAAAGATTTGGAATATCATGTGGGTGGTAAGTAGGTACTTTACAGGTATCAAAGAACACCACTGTGTGGGCGACATGTAGACTTGTAAAAAAGTTGAACCTCTTAAATAACAAGTTCTGAGTTAATTTGAGTTCTCTCCATTGACATAAATACAAACTGATACTCATCTAATAAAAAATATAGCACCTTCCAGTTTCTAGATTAAAAGCGAATAACGAAACGCGTAAGAAGAGAAACATAGACCTAAAAAAGCTCATTTCATCCCCTTGGCTGATTTTTAATGGCAGTAAAGTGAAATACCTGCTTAAAAGCAAGGTCTATGACTCCGTACCGGAGCTGTAATAATTTTGATTAAACATTTAATGTACCTACAGAATTGTTAAGACCGATTGATTCCCTGAAACGGAGCGTTCCTCGGGCGTGCCTTGCTTAAATCTGGTAGAGACGCATTAAGTTGTAGGAACATAGAGAAACATTACAAATATCCAAGCAATATAACTTCGACAAAGGATTTTAGAGTTTCAGGGGCAGGCTACTTTCGTAACACCGAAGGAATTCTTAAGATCGATGGAGCAGAGGTTCCCAAACTTTTTGCCCAGTAGACCACTTGCCTGCCGAATATTGAATGTTCCTAAAACTATTAACGTCCCATGTGATAATCGTTTATTTTTTTAGTCAACATATTCCCTTCCCTTGCCTGCCCAATAACAACAACATTGTGCAGACAGGGGCACCCTTGTGAGGTATTACACCAAATTAAAATGAAGCAGGATAAACAACGGAAATTTCTTTCTGTAGCTGGCCCTACAGAACTGCCCCTTAAGTTCCTTATAAGTGCTTATTCCGGTCAGTTCTTCTTGTCACATGATGTCCGATTCTTCAACGTTGCATTTCCATAGTAAAAATGTCCTCAAACTTAGTTTTGAAGTCTGTATGAAGTGCATTTAAATGTTGAACGTCATTATTACCCTGGACGTTTTTCAAAAACAAGTTGGGGAACTAGGAGAATTCGCGGCTTCCAATGTGCAATGTTTTGCTTGAATATATTAATTCTGACGAGAAAAGGAACGTAGAATTTATTTATATACCTCAATTAACAACTTTACGAAATATAAAAATACAAATGTCAAATAAGTAATTTCTCAGTCTATTATATTTGTGTTATGTCTTTTGTGTCATTTACGGAACTTATAAATGTTGACTTGAGGTAAATGGGGGTCCGCTCATATATACCACCATTTGAATCTCGTGGCATAGACCCCCAGCATGCCGATATCGACCCCTGGGGGTCCATATAGACCTCTTTGGGAACCTCTGCGCTAGAGCATTGAAAGTTCTAAGGTCTATTTACTTCTGTAACAACAGAAAGGTTTATTTACAAACCCTTATAAGAATTTTAAAAATATTGCAGGTGCAAAATTATCATTATTGCCTACTTACTATCCAGGAGGTAATTGATTTTTGACTGCGGTGACAATTCAAAGCTTGGTATCTGTTCAATTTTTACATGGATAATTTTGCTTTACATGGACTATGTCCAGGCAACGATGGCAGTGATGATGGTATTCTTCGATGAGTGTAGTGTGCGCTACAAGCTTCTCATGCGGTGGCGGAGAAATACTCTCGTAATAGTGAACTCGTCCCTCCAGGAACATTTTCGTAGCACAGCAATATCTCGGTAGGCGAAATAGTTGGCAATAAGCATTGTGTATAAAAGTGTTAATCTAATGTTAAGTGCAACTGTAATCAGTGATTCCTAACATTATTTACCTCCCTTATCTCCTTCCCTTCCCCACTACCCTTAGCCTCATAAAATACCCCAAATTGAGGATGACATAGTCTCACTGGCTCCAGATAGTTGGGAGCAGTTGGGACTTTTGTGTGGTTTCTCAGTGAAAAAAAATCGAAAAACTCTTTAGGGATTTTAATCCTGAAATCAAAATCTACGTAATATACCATGAATTTTAGACACGATGCAAGAGGTGTTATTAGTAGTTAATGTACGTATTTTTATAGATCTGTATTTTATGTTGAGTTACTTATTAGCTGATGTTAGTTAATCTAAGTTTTATGTTATTAGTTTTAGGGAAACCATGTTATTATAATTTGATGGAATTGAATGGTAATATTCTATAAGTAATTAGTAATAAACACGCAATTTTAAGGACTAAATGTTACAAGATATTTATCGGGAATGAAATTCTCAACCAATCAATCAACGAAATTTACAACTTAAAAGCTATAATTTGGAAGGTTTTAGTCATTAGTCGTAACGCCCTTGTTTTCTGTTCTTATTTACAAGGTTGCAGGATTGAATATTGGGAACATCGCATTTCGTTCTTCAGGGGTCTTGTATAAATCATTGTGTCTATCTCACTTACTGCCATGCTAATAAATATGATCTAAACAGTGTTAAGAGACAAAAACAAGCTTTATACTCAAATTAAGAAGACAAATTTAAATTTACAGCTCTGTAAACCAAAGGTTCCAACCGCAATTTGAGAAAAAATTCTGAAACTTTGTAAAATTTTAATAAGTACTTTTATATGAATGAAATGAAAAAAAATGAGGTGACAATAATGTTAATATAACATTTGTCTAATAAAATGTTTGCATTCAAAATTTTAACTTTTCAAAAATTAAATGTTTATTGATAATAATTAAATTTAAAGGATTCTTTCATTACCTTTCAAAAACAGTTTTTAGTTTTCCGATACTAATAGATACGTTCAGAATTTTTCAAGCGGAAATACTCCGAACTTTAATACTCAAACTCCGAAATATGTATCAGATTTTTGAAGATGATTGGCCTGTTTGAATGCTATTATTCAAAAAAAGAAAATCTAAAAAAAGAGTTTTAATAAATCGTCGGGATAGCCGTGTAGCGACATATAATATTAGCATTTATAAATATAAACGTATAAATGATTAAATTTTAATATCATGAAAAATTTAGATTACCAACGTATCTTATTATTTGATAGTAAACAGCCTCCACTGCAGTTGATTATTAATATCCCCTTGAAAGTTCGCAAGCAGCGAGTGAAAAGTAGGTAACGACCTTTCATTGAAGACTGAATGCAATCTTCCTTTTCCGGTCCCACACGCTTGCGCACCGCGGCACCGGTCCACGGTAGCGAGCGCCGAGCGTCGGGCCCCGCTGGTGCTGCGATCCCAACTCCGTCGACGCTCGCTTAGTACTGCCAACGTAGCGTCGCGGCGTAGTGCCCAACACAACGACGCCACTGTGCGTTTCGCGCGCCAATCCAAAACTTTATAGCTTTTCGCAAGTGCTTTTAACTCCATTCTTTCAATAGAATATAATATTTATTGTGTAGATGTCTCCAATAAATCATATTTAATCCAATAATAATTAATTAAATAAAGTTTTTGATTTCAAATATAAGTGATGTAAGTAAGTAAGCATGTAAAGTGCATTGTTTAATATAGTATTAAAAGTGAAAACTACAGTAAAGTGAAAAGGCCGAAGATCGTTGCAAAGATTCAAAAGGTAGGATGTTCAAAAGATTTTCATGTGATTCTTCTTGTTATTTTTAATTCCATGTATTCTTTCAGAACATTATAGTAAGTATATGAAGTCACAAGTAAAATTATGTTTGCACATTTGTGCAGATAACTGAATAAGTTTCATGAACATCTATTCCATATTTTCAATAATACACATTACAATGACGTTATATTTTTGATTGTGTTTTTTTTAATTTTTATATCTACTCCATCAATTCCTCGTTCTTGTCTCGAATAATTTGAGAAAGCAGTCAAATTATCCATTTACGAATAATATATAATTAAAAAATGTGTATTAAACTGTTATGTTTTGCTTTTGTTCGAAGTTAACTTGAGAAAAGTTCCCTCGTCTGGAACCCACATTACAATATTCATGTGCAAGCTAATGAAAGAAAACCAAATAAATTCTTACGTTTTCTAAGTCTTAAAATGGGAATTCCAGCAATTTTTTGAACTACACACTAAAATGAATATGTATTATTTTTCGAATAGGTATTTTTTTTACTTAGTTTTTCTGTATAAAATTCTAAAAGAAATTCCATTGATATTCCATAACTGTATGCATTGGTAACCTTTCGGATTCGACCACATAATACTAGAAGTCGGGGTTCACTTCAGTGCAAAAATTCTGGGATTAAATACCAAAGTATTTCTCAGTGCACAGAATTCTTATAGAGGGAAATAATTATACCGAGTCAGTGGACATCTTTAAATTTATCACTTAATAAATACAAAAGGTTGTTACCGAGGCAGTTTATTTATGTATAATAAATTTGAAATGTATAATTTTTACTACTCATGTGTAAAAGCCCCTTAACAGAGTGTTAATAAATTAGTAAATAAAAAATAAATACCGACTTTGGCAAAAGAAATTTCATATTTATGGGAAAAAAGAAACAAGAAATATGTATAAATATTGCAATTCAATACATCAGCAAGATACCAGAAAACTATTAAAATCCCAAAATTTAACACTAGGCTCATTCAAAATACCTATCTTTATCTAGGCATAATTTATTTTAATAAACTTCCATTAAATTGAAAAATATCAAAAACATTCAGGAATTTCACCTTAAATTAAAAAATTACCTTAAACTATTATAAGTCCAAAATACGTTCACTACTTACATCTAGAAGTAATATTGTTTAAATCTTGTGTTTTTTCTCAATAATTTATTTACCATAACTAACATGTACATAATTGAACTAGAATTCCCTCACCAAACACAAAAGCATTGTCTCTTTATGGTGAAGAAAGGCTATTTTAATTTCTATTGTTTTATATCTTGTTAATATCCTGTATTTATTTATGTAAAAAAAAATTTTTTTTCAAATATTAAATATTTCAGCAATATTTTTAAACTAATTCAAATCAATATTAAATTGAATCTAAAACTAGTAACGTTGCGTGCTAAAAAGTAATACAGTAGACAGTGTAATTGCTTAAGACATATTTAGTTAAAAAATGAGTTATTAGTTTAGTCAAACTTATACAGCACTTTCAAATTAACGACTGTCCAGCGCTCATGAAGAAACTTTCGATGTTGGCGTGTGTATACCGAAGCTATATTAATTCATGTTGTTAAATTACCGCAAATTCAACAAGAACATAAAAAAGTGGAATGCCTACACCTAAGCTTAAAACGATTTTCGTGATTAATTTACATCGATTTTGATTTTGCTAAAAGAAAATGTAGGAACAAATATGTGGTCAAATCCATATCATCTTATGTACGGGAAAACTATGGGATTAGTGATGTAGCATTTTTTTGTTATTGGAATTGTGAATCGTAGACGACAGTAAAAATAATCAGGTGACTGAATTCTAATTTGGACTAAAATTAGTTGGTGTGACCACTTTTTGAAAGTTAATAAAACTATTTTAGGGGGTAAGGAATTTACCACTTTAGAAAAAAACTATTATTAATGCTTTCGGTCGAGATTATATTTTCTTCATAAAACATTTAAAAAATAATTGTCTCGCAATACCTCAATTGATAGAATATTTTCCCGTTAAGACAAAGAATAAGTAAAAAATAATTAATTAATTGATAAGTAATTCAAATTTAACAACTTATTTCAGATCTGCTTGTTGGTAGTTAACTTTTATTATTTCTCGTCTTTTTTAATTCTTGTCTATTAATAGTCTATCCCGTACGTACGAGTACATCACATTCAATTTTATCAGTTTAATTTGTTTTCAACATACATATTTTGATTGCATACATTTACGGATATACTTCCCTTACATATTATAGTTTGATTTATTTACTATTTCAGGACCTATTATTTAAATTTAATATTCATATGTTTATCATTTTCCGACTTTAAATCTTCCCCACAGGAAAAAATTAGCCCTTCCACACACTTTTCCACAAATTATCATCTAGTCAATCCATATTATGCAAGTGCATTATATAATAAATACAAAATAATACAAAAACAACACGTTAAATCACCAAAGATCAAATCAAACATCAAATTCATTTTAGTATTATTATTTTAATTCTGTTTACTTTTATATTTTACTTAGTCTTAAAAGATAAAAGTATTTTAATAATTGTGAAATATTAAATGAATATAAGTATAATATATAGAGCAAGTATATTCGTACCAGCATATAATCATAATATATGTGTTAAAATATATTATAATTGTATGCATGTACGAATATACTTGCTTTACATATTAAATTAAATAAAATATTCATATTTGTTTTTCTATTGGCTCAACATATATAATTCTTTCGTCTTTTAATTTATTAACTAATCAAACATTATTTTATTAATTCTTCTCTCTCATAATATTATTCCATACCTTATGATTAATTTTTTTTTAAACTTTTATATTTTACTAAATTATTAAATTCCTTTTATATTATACTAAAAGTTCCATGAAAACTCAACACAGTGACTATTCAACACATCTATAAAAAGTGATATAAAGTCATTAAAAACGATGAAATTTTTTTTTAACCTAACCTAACCTAACCTATCCTACTTAACCCAGTTAGTAAAGTTTTTGTTTCATCACTTTCCATGACTTTATATAACTTTTTAAAGATGTGATGAATTATCATTTTGATGATTTATCCGGTCACCATGTTTTTAAAAAGAAGTGTTTATTTCTATTTGGTGTTGGCTGTGCTATCTCTAATTTTCTTGTGTATATTAAAAAAAAAATACCTGAAAGCATCGCATCAATAAACAATTATTACTGGGAGCTTGTACATATTTTTATGAAAGGCTGCCAAATAGAGGATTAATTATTTGAAAATAATTAATAAAAATAGGAGGTGGACGGTGTTGTATGGAGTAAATACGAATCTAATACATGCGATTGTATCTTTGTACGAGGGGAGCATTGTATGTGTTTAGGTAAACGGTGGTTTGACATCATAAAAAGTGTTAAACAAGACTGTAATTTCGCCGTGGTTATTCAATATATACTTGGATAATTGTACGTAAGAATTGAAAGAAAAGAGATTGGGCGCGAAATTGAGTAATCTGAAAGTATGTTGACTGTTATAGTTTGATGATGCGGTGTTGAATTCTAACAGAATGAAAGATCTATGGTCTTTCATGTCTAGGATGAACGAAGTATGTATGAAGAATGAGTTAATGATTGTTGTAAGTAAGTCTAAAGGTGTTTGAAAGAGAGAGTACGAAAATTATGTGCAATATAGGTGTGAATGATAAAAACTTGGAGCAGGTGGATGAGTGTGTGTATTTGGGGTAAGGGCTGATAGAGATGTTGAAAGAACAATACATGCAGGAAACCCCATTAATGGAGGACTGAATGCGGTTGGAGCTAACAAACATTGTCAAAAGAAGCGTAGCTAGCTGTCCACAATGGAGTACTAGTGCCGACCCTGATTTATGGCAGTTGTGACACACAGTTGTCACAGTTGGCAGTTGTGACACACTGACCCCGAATTCTTATCCACCCCTGATACTTTTTTTCTTCTTCCTAGAAATTCCTTTCTTAAAACGATCTTCTATACAACATCTCCAAAGATGACATAGACCCCAAGAGGAATTATTTATCTCCTGTGTGGAGCTAATATTAATCTTAAAAGGATTGTTTGATGCTTCTATGTATTTAAAGGAACAATAAAATGTTTAGTGCTTGCTCAAACGTACATTGCAGTATCCTTTTGGACAAAGAAATTCAAAATTGAAAATCATGATCTGCATGTACATATTTATGAATGTCAAAAACCTGCGATTCATTTGGTTTTCTTCGGGTCTAATCTAAAAAATCTTCATAACTGTGAAAGGTGCCCATTGCTCTGATGGATTAATCTGAAAACAATTTAGATGCTTAAGAGCCTTAATATTTGCAGGAAGGCATTACTTTTAAGTTTAAGCAATTTTCTTATTACAATACTTGAGTACAATCTTTAATAAATTACTTTTATTTTTTCGATGCACTCCTTGTTTGGGGCTATTTACATGCCCAAGCTAAAATAATACAAATTATGCGCAAGATTTGAAAGAGGTGGGCTTGGGTGCGAAAATGAGAAATGTAGATGCAGGTTTCCTATAATTGAATGCTGATGATGCGGTGCTAGTTTCTCTTCATTTGCGTCCCTTAAAAGCTGTGTTCAAAAGGCATATTGCGTAGAACCTGCGTTGGGTTTCATAATTGAGCTCGTAAAGAATATAATATGTTTGATGCGTTGAGCTGAAACTTTAGCGAACTTTGAATTAATTTAACTTTCGTATTTATTTTACCTTTAAATAGTTCAAGCAGCGCTGGAAATCAACGTATTATCTAAATAATTGGTCGTATTTACGTGTACCATTAGCGAAGAGTAAATACTTCGAAATTTGTTATTGGTTGGTTATAGTTTAAAACTTTGAAACATTATGAAAGTGCCTTCAAAACGTTGATAATAATTCTCACAATAGCTCCATTAAGTAGTGTTTTAACTACTGAAGAAACAGTGTTTATTGTGAGATGAAATCGTTTAGCGAAATTTAAAAAAATAATATTCCGTACATTACGTTCATCGCATTCACGACATCTGTTTTTATATTTTGCCTTGAAAAACCAGAATACTCCTCAGTTTGTTTTTTTTTTACATTAACGATGTGAAATAAAACTTTTCAGTGAAATACACTATTAAAATATAAGTTTTTTTTAAACTGTGTAGATACTTATCGGGAGTAGGTTTATTTGTGAGAGATACTAAACCTTTTTAGAAAAAAACATATTTTTTACAACGATAAATAAAGGGTTTCTGGAATAAAAATAATACATGGAGAACGATTAAAGTTTAGTAAAAGCATAATAGCTTAGGTTATTAATTCATTTATATTATACGCCCTCACGAAATGTTACAAATACGTGATATATAGTGGAAAATTATGTAGTAAAATTTGTTAAAGAAATTATAAAATAGAACACATGCAAAAGCTAACATCAATATTTTTTTTTGATTTACGTTATTATAGTCTTCTTGTAACTAAATTCCGTGCAGTTGAACACATCTACTATTTCTGAGAAAGTATTGCCAACCGCATGCAATCTAGGTATATAAATGATTCCCGATATTGATACATTTAAAAATATTTTTTATCGAGTTTTCCTAGTTTGTAAATGGAAGGTAATTTGGCTAAGTAAATCAGAGATGTCTAGGAGTATAATCCCATTCACAAACTCAAGTCCGAAACAAGTCTTCTATTTAATAGTTTTTTTTTAAATTCTATCATCAAAAGGTTGTGATTTATGGTTTCCATAGGCAAACCGAGTTGATGTTTCTTAGAAATTTATGAGATTTCTTTTTTATAAAATCAGAGTGGATTTTAAAGTGAGAGGACCAGATAAAAGAATTATATTCGTCTTTACTTTAAATTAAAGAAGAGTATGACATTTTTAATGTTCAAATATATAGTATAATTTATTTATTGTTTTCAAGTTTAATTTGTACAACTCCATTATATATTTCTTTTATATACTCTATAATATTATTATTCAATTTATAAAAACAGTTTATTTATAAACAAGTTCTGTCAAGCTGTCACATGTAATAATTATAAAATATAATCTTTGCTATCACGGTGAAATGAAGCAAAACAATTAAATACATAATTAGAAATGAGAAAAATTTAATCGAGCCAATAATATAATCGATAAGTTACATACAGTTTGATCGAATTACTCTGCATTGGCATCCATTCATTATCGGAACGGTGCTTGAATTTGACTTTAGTCATGTTTAGTGATCAGATCTGATTAACCCGGTACCTACAAAGTTGCCTTGGTCTAATCTCCTTCTCCTCCTCAATCCCTTCAGCCATTCAACGTACATCACTGGCTCCAGGCAGTCGGAACTGTTTATAGTAAGTTAGATCTTGGGAAGCAGGGCCAGGAAAAAATGATAAAATGAGAAAATCGTTAGTATTAAAAAATATATAATGAACAGAGATGTACTTTATTTAAAATAAATCCATTTCAAATGGAAATGCAAAATGCAAAATGGGTATTTTCCATTTTGCATTTTAAATGCTTTTCTAAAAACCATTTTGCATTTTAAATGCTTTTCTCAATGCATTTCCATTTTAAATGCTTTTTTGCAACATTCTTCCTACTATCTCCACTCATCTTTTTTTCATAAGCCCCAAATATCAGTCGGTCCTCAACCTCGTTATGAGAGATAATTTACATTTATCACGTTGCTCCCTGGTAGGAGCCCTTTCAATTGAGTGATACCATTACAAAAAATAATGATTCAAATACTGAACATGGGGCCATGACGCTGTAATATTAAATGTTAGATAGCAGTTTCTATGTTTTTACGTTGGCAACATTTGTCCCGCGCAAATTTTTTGTGGTTCATAATCCGTAGTCGTGGCATTTTTTGATTTACCATCATGTAATATGTTTGTTCTACATTGATGTCCATTATTAAATGACAAAACTGTTTAAAAATTCTCTAATTATTTTGATTGTTTGACCTGAGAAACCATTTTGCATTTTCAATGCATTTTGAAAATAGGTATTTTGCATTTTGCATTTGAAATGCTTTTCTAAAAACCATTTTGCATTTTGCATTTTCAAATGGAAAAGTTTTGACCCATTTCCATTTTGCATTTCAAATGGTTTTGGGTACCCATTTTGCACATCTCTGATAATGAATATGCCGCGTTTGGTCCACTAATGAAGAGATTTTTTAGTCAATTAACTAAATAATGGTTGAAGCGTTACGTGCAGAAGTGGGTGCAGTTTTTGGAGTGTGCCTTCGCGTGTTTTACAGAGATTTGTTACGTGTATCACACTAGTGTTGTCTAGCTGGTTGGTGCTTCCGTAAGCGAGGAAGTGGTGACTACACGACACTCCACAGATTTTGCTTGACTTGTTACCATCATGCGGATGACGTTCAGTATTATAATATATGTGTTGTTAGAACTATATTGATTTGAAGAGATTTTCAGTATGGTTTAGTGGAAAACTACCAGAGTCAAAAGCATGTTTAAAATAGCTCGAGCCGTTAAGTAACGGAGTGGTGGGTAATATCAGTATCGCCCTGGAGTAAGACCATTATTAAGATTAGAAACATGGTGATGAGATCTGAATAGCCAGATGCTTCTCCACCCCCTTCCCCTCTCCACTTTCCCCCCCACACCGATCAGCCTCATAACATTCCCTGGTGAAAGACCACCATTCTGAACTGAAATGTTGCTGAAATGACTTTAGTCGTGTTCGGGACGAGATCTGAATAGCCAGGTACATCCCAAACAATTTTCCACTACCTTCAGCCTCACAACGTATCCCAATTGGGGATATTATAGTCTTACTGGTTTTAGACGATTGGGATCAGTTGCGATTCTTGCGCGTAACTGGTATTAAAAAAAAATCACCAGTTGTTGATGTCTCACTCGTTTCAGGCAGTTACGGTATTTCCAAAGAGATCGTACTAAAATTATCGACGAAAAATCTTTCTTTCGAAACTTTTTAGTCCCTGCTTTCCCCCCCCCCTCTCTTTTCGAATTCGACTCCTTAATTTATTGGTCTTTAAATTAAACTAAGCTGGGTTCTGGGTCGATTCATTTAATTGAATGAGTGGCATAAAATTTGAAGGGCAGAGAATCGAGATACCTACTGACCGCAGGATTGCTAATTCTGGGACACCTAATTCCGATTCTCCTTTAAATAAACTCAGCCACGCATTAATTCTACCATTCTATGAAGGTGGAAATGTCAATTTACCAATTTCATGTATTTCAATTTCCTAATACACCTGGATTAACATTTAGGTCGAAAGATATATTTATTTTATTGTCAATATCAGGGTTGGTTTCCACTCGTATTTCATTTTAAAATATCGGTATAAATAGTTCCCAATAGATGTATTAACCCAAATTCATGGTAATGTCAGGTCTATAAAAATATCTATGGTGGTTATGCGAGAAAGTAACAGATTGCACCCTATGTTTATGGGGTCAGTGTTCTGAGATTGCAAAATTCCTATCCTTTCTGAAAGCCAGGTAGAAAATTCCTACACACTGAAATTTTATCCTTCATACGTGGTAATGAATATTTTATCTCAAATAAAAGGTGCAAAAATAACCCTTTCCCAGCTTTACAATATTTAACATTCAATATTCCCATAACAATCTTTTCTTATTTAAAGTAGATTTATTAGGGTTACTTTTCACAATGCAAGATCTAATTATCTGAAGCTTAGCATGACCAATAGATAAAACGTAGCTATAAACACCACTTTTACTATCTTATTCTTGGCATGACCAATAGATAAAACGTAGTTATATATACAACTTGAATTATCTGACGCTTGGCACGACCAATAGATAAAACTTAGTTATATACACAACTTTTGATAACATTTCTAAAATAATTTTTGTCCGAATTCTAATGAGGTATAACGAACTCTCTTGTTTTTTTACAAATGTATCAGAGTAGTTCGAGCATGCTAAGGATGGTTATAGCTAAAATTATCGTAAACAAAACGATCGTAATCAAATGATCGTAACTCTTAAATGATCGCAAGCAAAATGATCGAATACATAATAATAATAAAATGCAATTAAAAGTGTTTGGATATATTTTACGTGAAATCATTTATTTTGTGAGATAATGTACAGTTTACGATCAAATAATTATTTACAATCAAGTAAAAATTACGATATTTTTACATAGATCATTTGGTTTCGATCAAAACGTCAGTTATCACTGAGGACCAACCTTTAGAACTTTTGAATAATACCGGATTTTACCCGAGCGATTTTTATTCGAGCGATTTTTGGCATATTGTTTTAAGCAATCGCTTGTCACAATAAATTTATAGAACCTAAAAATATGGGATAAGCGTTGAAATCTAGACAAGTTCATTGGCTTTAAGCCGCAGTAAGTAGTTTCATATGTTTCTATAGTAATATTTTGAAGAACGTATGATTTAATTACTATCAAATTGCCATATGACTTAATTAATATAATTCTTCAAAATATTATTTGAATTATGATTTATTGGTAAATATATATATATATATATATATATATATATATATATATATATATATATATTCACACCACTCACTCGAGTCAATATATTAATTGTACTGATTCATGGCTTAGGTGACGTCAAGATACACCATTGCAAACTTTTCAAAAAAGTTCACTTTGAAAGCTTATAAATTCGACATTTTTGGAGATTTTGAAAAACTAATTTTACGTTAAAAACAAATTCACAAGCCTCCTACATAAAATATTTGATATCCAGTCGTTATTACATCAAATTCTTGTTTTTAGATGATTTGCTCGATCTAAAATAGCTATGTTACTGATATAATCGGATCAGCGCCATATCTGAATTTGGGGATTATTCAAATTAACAAAATAATGGCACTGTTAAAAATTTGTGACGACTGGCGTTTACATTAAAAGTACTATTATAAAGCAACGATTTCATAATTTTCTAAAAGGCTTTTCACGTAGGGGGTATCTTAAAAAATATTTAATTTTCTACTGAACAAACAAACCTCCTCACAAAGCTTCCAAGCGCATATTTTTTTAATGGAAAAGTTGAAATATTCAAATATTTTAAACGTTATTTGACGTTTCTTTGTAGATTCCTATTGTAGAAATTCTCAATTGGATATAATTTCTTTTCAACAAAAATAAAAACTCATTAAAATCGAAGACTGATATTATTTACTGTTAAACGCAATTGCAATAAATTTATTAGATATCCATCGCAAGATTGAAATATCTTAAAGCCGCGAAAAGCTTTTATCAGACCTCAGTTGTCACTTCCAGAACTTAGCTGTCAAATTCAACAGCAGGGCATGCACCTCGTGTTCTTTGTGTCGTATTCATTTCCTTCGTGTCACTTTATTTCCCATTCAACACTTGCGGACAGCAGAATTCTGTTTGCCATATTTTCATGGTTAGCTGAAAGAAATTGAAAGCCTTTTAAGTTCGCGGAGGGTTATCAGAACACATGTTTTCTATCGACATTTTTTTTGTGCGCTATAAAAAATATTGGTATTTTTGTATTGGAATAACTTATTTAGTAAAACCTCAAATTGTAATATTTATTCATTGAATTATAAAAATAATAATAATAATACTAGACAAATTTTAAAGCGCCACTTTTGTGAGTTATTACCTCAGGGGCGCTTTACAGTTGATGCAGGTATTACAAAAATATAAATATTACCAAAATGAAGTGAAGGTAAGTAAAGTAAAATGAAGAACAGGAACAGGTGACATGAAGATAGAAGATGGAGATTCTGCAGCAAGAATCCTAGGTGGTGAAGAAACTAGACCAACTGCTGCAGCGAGAGAGTCCACCAACAATTAACAATTCGCACAATTTAAATGTTTACTATTCATCGTAGACTCGTAACAAAGCCAATAGATTTCGCAAGTTAAAAATAAAAATGAACATTTTGACAATATTGTGGTAGCGGTACCTACCTCCAAATAGATAGGCGGCGAGCGGTCACTGTATATGGCTTGATAGTAGAGGCATTCTGGTATTGTAATCCTCGAGGTAAAGTCTGATTAGACTGGCTCTAATTTTACAAAAAGACTTATTTCCTGCAACCCAAAATAGAGTATCTACAAGTCACCATAGTGACTACAACTATATAGATGGCATTTTTATTAAGGTAATATCTTACAATGCGTTAAGAAAATTAAGATAATATTAGTAGTTCTTACTCGAAGTATGATACAGTTAAGAATGACCGAAATTGATATGGTCGAACTAGCTCAGTGGTAAAGCGAAGCCCTGGCAAGGCTGATATCCTGGGCTTAATTTCTAGATGCGACCAAAACTTTTCATGTATTTTTTTTCTGTTTCACGTTATTTGTTTTATGTTATTTCAAGAGTTTTTAAAATTATCTTTATTAATGTTGAATTCCTTATCAATTTTATATAATTAGTGTTTAGTGACTTAAATTCAGAAACGCACTATTTTACGGGCACTAGTTTTTGGGCAAAACAAATGTTTTGATTCCCAAAAATCTCATTCCAGTATCTTATTTTCAAGATGGGGTACATAACATAAATTATCTCTTTTCAGGTTTCAATCAATTATTAACGAATTAACTTTATTTCTAGTCTAATTATTATTTCCTTCATTTTCTTAGTAAGACAATCGGTAAAAAAATGAAAATTAATTGCTAATTGAAAAAAAAAACACAATTTAAATCAATTATTTATCATGTTGCTTAGATAATATAAATAAAGAGTCTGCAATAAACACATTCAAATTAAAATGATACATTTATAAATTTGTATGAGCGTTCATTCATATCTGGCGAATGTTTTGCTGGGAGAGCAGATACAGATAGTGATGAATGCATAAACCCAATGAACCGTATCGGATCACAGGCTAATAATAATATAGTCTCCAGGGTAATATGGAATTAGACGCCACGCACGTCGACATTTTTTACGAGATCACAAATTATTCAGCCACCAGTATCCAGTTAAGTTTTAGTAACGCCTCGTTTTATCGATTTGAAATCAACATTTCTGAAAAATCTTGCTGTATTATAGATTATGCCGATATTGTAAAGTTGATGTTGTCATGGGATATTAGTGGAATCACGTGTACTGTGTACGTGCGCATGGACCTAAAAGCCATGGCCATTTTGTACGATTGGCATTGAAGTCAAATATAGGGTGAGCGGAAATTTCCTAGTATGACAAACTTTTCAAGTGATGTATGCCAAGTGGTAGATAATGAACCATTATAATTTTATTTGTGTATTGTTTAATGCAGTTATAACGGCTTATGATTTTGATTTATTTTTGGGGTATTATGCCGTATTGCGCTACCTTCTTCTCTAGCCAACGTTTTGGACAGCATTACATGTAATCCAAAATTGACCTGATGATGGACACCGCAATGCTGTCAAAAACGATGACTAAAGAAGGAGGTAGCGCAAAACGGCATAATATCTCAAAAATTAAACACTATATTACATCTGTTCAATGGTTAAGATATATTACATCCGCTCATTGGTTAGGAAATATTACATCTGTTCGTTGGTTAGAATATATTACATCTGTTCGTTGGTTAGGATATATTATATCTGTTCATTGTTTAGTATATATTACATCTCTTCGTTGGTTAGGATATATTATATCTGATATGATTTGAGATTTTCACGACCAAAAGTATTATGGTGGGTTAGGGTTAGGTTATTTACATATAGTTGCTGTCGCGTTTGAATATGGAGCTTTAATTTATGAACTTAATTACAGAATGATTGTTCGTTACGTAATGTGAATGACGTCAAAGAAGGAAAATGAATATAAGTATTATTATCACATTCATTGTTCGCGTTTATCGTTCGTGATATTGTGGGTGCCTTTCGGGCACGTCCGAAGGATTTAGTTGAATTGCAGTTGAAATCATTTGCATACATTGTTATTCGAATTGTGCATTCATTGTTCATTAACGTTGATTTACCAGGTTTAATTCAATTATCTAACGGGTCTTCAATAGAGTTTCCCAAACTGTGCGATGAGAAAAGTTTTTAGAAAATTTATAACTCGCTTTCAAAGTTCACGATATTTAGGGATTTTAAAATTAACTTCACACATGAGGCTCCGAGGAAAATTGTTGGCTTTCCTATGACATCTTTGAAGATGCTGTGTGGTGGGTTTTTAAACAAAGGAAAGATGGATAGGAAATTCTAGGAAGGAAAAATGTATAAGGGTTGGGTAGGAATCTGTGGGTGAGTGTGACCATGAGTGAGGTGTCAACCACAATCGACTCTCTCAACTGGCTTTTCCCGATCCAGTCCGCCACTCAGCTTGTAGGCACAGGCTTTCATTGTATATATTAAGGAATTTAAGGTCCAAACAAAAAGATAATTTTAAAATTTATTTTACTCTTTCTATTAATACCCTAATAGGTTTTTGTAAGGAATTTAACATTCGATTACAGTATGTAAGTATAACAGGATAAATATAGTAGTAGAACTCGTAACGCAAATGATGCTTACGTCAAGCAAAACCGGCTGGTGAGTACGTTTTAATGTATTAGTCGTTAAAAGTTATTTATTAAAAATTAAACTCGATTCTTGAAATACGAAATGGTTCCGTCTGTTACTCATCCCACTGTTCAGTAGCAACAACGTCTATAACTATTTTTTAAGGGTATTATTTCGTCTTTATAATATACCAAGACAAACTTTTTACTGAAACGAAACATATAATTATTTTTCAACGGCTACAATTATGATGTTTTAGCATAAATTTATTGTTTTCTAAAAATGGATGGTGGTAGTTTTTAGTTTGTAAAACTATGTTTGAAATAAAAATTTCTCAGTCACCAGTGTCTGTTTGGTGAAATTGTGAAGCTGACGAGAAATAGCGAAGATAAATATCGTTAAACAATTTTGCATTTAACAAGAGGAAAATAATAATGGGATAATATGTATAGCACCGTTTTTGTTAGAAAGCGCTCCTTTAGACCAAGAATAATATACGTATATCTGTAATGTTAGTAATATCTTGTTAGATACATAGTTATGAGTTAATAAGCAAGTCGAGCTCCGAATGGTTCCGATTGGAACCCGAGCCTAGCCGATCTTAGGTGCAGAGTTCAGTCATCTCTATTGGCTTCGACAGAATAATTTTAAAAAAACTCAAACGGTAAGAACGTATGTCCAGTATGACTCATATATGTAATCAGTTATGCGAATAAATCTCTTGTAATCTTGACTAACCGAGCAAGTTATTGAAGACTCACTTAATTAAATTTTCATCTGAAAAATACACATACTAGTTATTCAAGAAAATACATGTTGGAGCAGCCTTCGGTTTTAAGACATATTATACAGGTTTTTCCAATAAAAGGTGTTATTTTGATATTCAATCGTAAAATATCAATGGTTTTGTTGCTTGTGCAGCACGTAGCGCCATTTTGTTGAAAGAAAACGTTGTTCAGATCAATACCATCCAATTCCGGCCATAAAAAATCATTAATCATCTCCCGATAGCGCAACCCATTCACCATAACTGTTGCTCTAGCCTCATTTTCAAAAAAGTAAGGTCCAATGACTCCGCCGGACCATTAACCGCACCAAACAGTCACTCCTTGAGGATAGAGAGGCTTTTCAACAGTAACTCTTGGGTTTTCCGAGCCCCAGATGCGACAATTTTGCTTGTTCCACCGAGGTGGAAATGGGCCTCATCACTCAAGATGATTTGCATTTGATTCACTCAAGTGAATTTAAATAATTTTGTATAAGTTAAATTTTTAATAAGTTGATACGTGTATCGTTCCATTTTAATCAATTGCGTAGTTTCTACTCGTCAAATGTCAAAAATTGACAGCTTCAAAAGTAACATTTACTGAAATAGCGGGCTATTCAAAATAACACCTCTTATTGGAAAATCCTTTGTAACAAATTTACTGCGGTTACAAGAAGACATATCAAATCAAATCAAATCAAATCAAATCAAATCGAATCAAATCAAATCAAATCAAATCAAAAATTATTTATTGTAAAATAAAAATTACAAAAGGTGTAGCTTATGGGTAGACCCCATTTCTTCCAGCTAACCACATTTATTTAATTACAATGTTTATATAATATTATTTGTTTTATTATAATAATTGCAATGTTTATACAGATAAAATAACAATATACCAATGAAAAAATAAAAAAAATA
Source organism: Hesperophylax consimilis (assembly GCF_061612785.1). Classification (NCBI taxonomy): domain Eukaryota; kingdom Metazoa; phylum Arthropoda; class Insecta; order Trichoptera; family Limnephilidae; genus Hesperophylax; species Hesperophylax consimilis. Next base: position 3,470,649 of record NC_142836.1, read on the forward strand.
CAAATATATATACCAATAAAAATAGGCGTTTCATTTAGGTGAGGTATTTACTCAACGTGTAGTGACATTTATTAACAAGGAAAGTGTTTAGTAACGATTTGAATTTGTGTGTATCTTGTATTTGTTTAATGTTAATAATAATAATAATAATTGGATGACTTGTATAGCGCCGTTTTTGTGCAAAATCACCTCAATGTTATGTGGAAGGTTGTTATATACTTTAATGGCCATGTAGTATGGTCCTTTTTGGAATATTGTTTTGTTTGCTTTTGGTATTAGTAAGTTTTCTGTGAGCCTTGTAGCGTATTTATGTGTTGAGTTTTTTAGTGGGAAATTGTCTGTAGATGATCGCACTAACATGCATAACTCTATTATATATATGTCCGTGACTGTCAGAATTTTCAGATTTTTAAACATAGGTCTACATGAATCTAAACGATCAGAGTTTGTAATTTTTCTTATGCATCTCTTTTGTATGATGAAAACATCTTTAGCGTAACACGAGTAATAGACAACAACGACATTTAAAAACACAACAGGCTAAGTCACATATCTCATATCGTACATCGTTGAAGGATTGTATTTGTATAGATAAAATAATAAATTGATACATTAATATTCTTAAATATTGTTACGTATATGTCGACTGGTTATGTAACTATTGCAAGTTTCCGAGAATTGTGATATTGTATGGATCGCTTCTACACCAACTATGGATAATAGTTTCCCTGAGATCACTATGATGTTTGTACCTCTCTGAGTCTAATACAATAACTTCTCTTTAAAACAACGCTTGGTTAATATATACAACATTTAGTTTCTAAGATATAATCCCGTTTATGGACACGTCTCGAATCCGGAAAGCCGTGGGTTTACTTTGCACGTGCGTAGTTCACGATGTCCAGTCGCCACATATATCGGAACAGTTTGTAATATTTTCGCCTTTTCACCATTTTCTTTTATTTGTTTAAAACAATATAAAATTTTCTTCTCTCTTTAGTACGACCGATATTTAAATTTTTTTTTCTAAGGCTTTGCATATGTGTTCGCAGGGATGGAAAATTCCTCCCCTACAACACATAAGCCTCCATGAAAATTGGACCCTTTTCTTTGATATCTACAGAAAGCTACTTAAAGCTCTCTTGTACTATATATCTTTATAGGCATATGTACTTAACTAATTAATACGTTATTTACGAACTTGAACGCAAATATTTCCGTATTTACATTGTAATTAAATTCCATCAAACGTTGTGTAATTTTTTGATTTATGATATAGGATTTTAATTACCTTCATTTTTGTGGTAACCCCCTTGGTTCTGATCGAGGTGTTGAGTTTCACAATTTAATTGGTCTTTCCATTGCAAACCTAGACTTAAATGAATTCCCTGAATGAGCTAACTTTCCTAATGTAATTATTCTGATTCCCTGCACCCTAACAAAATCGTAGTTAAACGCTGATAAAAGATATTATACATGTTTATTTGGACAGGTAATTTGATATAACTCAAATGGTTAATTGTTAGTAAATTTGATTTTGGTAAACTCTTGTGTCTGTGTGGCGCCACTCCTTTATGATTCTGCTGCTATAAGGTACATGTAAAGATTGATTTAGTAGGTAAATGTAATTAGTTAATTGCATATTTGACGAACTCGGAATAGCCCATTTGCTGGCATAATTTGGCTCCAAATCCTCCTGCAAGTAAACGAGATGATCGTGAGTCAACAAGAAATTTGCACAATCCTTTGACACGGCTCTTTGATTGATACCTAAGTTATCGCGTCCCAAAAAGCCTTCCACGTCATCATGTACTGCCTTCAAGTTTCCCCTCGGGTCTCGAAACCCCCAAATTCCGACTCCTCCTTGGACTACAATTTACTTAGGGCGAACCGGTTTCGTCCTATATACAATCATATACTCACGGTTGGTGTGGACTTACGGGTCGTGAATCCTCATTCCACGTTTAAAAGAAAATGCGAGAGTGGTCTATAAGACCTAAAATGCAAGCTGTATGCAGGTCCGCATTCTCCAGTAAACAGTACATACGAATAAATATATGTATACATACAGTTTGGGAAAGGTTTATAACTCGCAATACGAGGCTATCTACCTCGAATTCCGAGCTCGGATCTCGCACGAAGAGTTCTGCGAAACTCTAGGATTGGTAACCGAATATATACGTAAGAATAAGGTTATACTAATAAATACTAGTAGAATAAGGTCTTATTTGATAGTTTGTTTTGGAGAGCTATCGAACTCCAGGCTTTTGTTTGTTTGGTTTTGACGTTTTTATTTAAGAGAATCGCCATCTCTATTTGATTTGGTTAATGGTCTTGTTATAGGAGCGACCACTGCCTCCTATTGATGAACTGTATTTGTTTTAAATTTTACCTCCAGGGTTCAACATTAATTTTTGTTCATCCTATCCCGTGATTTTCCAATTGTTTCAAGTAGTTGATTGCCACATTAGAGAGTACTCGACTCTCAAATGTCTCAGGCAACTGATGGGGTTTTGTATGAGCACCCAATCAATAAAATTCAAATGTTTCGTATAATTTTTCGATATAAATCTTGCTAACCCGTGATTTTCCAATTGTCGATTGAGAATGATAAGTATTTGTGAGCACGTTTCTTCCAGCTGTTTCGGGTAATTAATAAAAATCTATGCGATTATCTAATCAATGGTATTTAAATGTTTCATGTAATTTTTCGATATAAATCTTGCTAACCCGTGATTTTTCAATTGTCGTTTGTGATTGATAGGTATTTGAGAACACGCATCTTCCAGCTGTTTCGGGTAATTAATAAAATCCTTTGTGACTAACTAATTATGGCCAAGGTCGTTTTCAAACTATGCGGTTGACCCAATTCTCCAGTAATCCCTTGTTTTATCAACAAATTTAACAAGGTAAACATCTCATCTGACCCACTAACCCAGATGTGAGATTGTTTATTTTAAAATATCTCGCGCTCTCCTTGTGATTCAGTTATGATACCGTTTATTGTGCATAGTTAATTTAAATATTTTTAATTCCATTATTGAAGTTAAACTATTTTTCATTTTCCGAATTTAGTAAATTTACTAGGTTAAATGAAGAATAAATATAAATATATATTTAAGGACACATATCTCTATTGTCAAAATATGTTAAATAAGAGTACATATATTAATAAATAAATATAAAATATATGATTCTACATAGTCTGGAATATTAATAAATACATATTTTCTTTTTCAATAATATAGATATGTCCTCGGGTAGGTATTAAAAATCGCTACCATTTCGATGCTTCGATTAATAAATAAAATACATATATATAATTACATTACTCATATATATATTCTTTATATACAATATTTTACTTTACTTTTATATAGATAAATACACAATATATATATATATATATATATCAATGTGTAATTCCTTTTTGTTGTTTTTACTTTAATATTCAATTGGCATACTTCCACTTCACAAACCTTCTGTGTCTCCTGGGACCTGAAAATTATTTATAAAAGGAAAACTCACCCCAATCAAGGTATTTCCGGCTGGGTGTACACAACAACCTTGATGAAGAAAACTACCTAATTAACTGAATTTTCCAACTAATTTCAAAATAAATCTTTTCGACTATTTATTCCTATTTAATATTTTATTCTCGCTTGAATCATATAAATTAGCTGATATTTAATTTTCTTCCGAACAAAATCCTAATCCAGAAAACCCGTTGATTTAATAACACCTTTCTAGTTTAGGCTTTTGGATGATAGCTGTTTCAAATTCTTTTTTGAAATGATAGACTGATGATTAAAATTCCGGTTAAAACGACAAACACTTTTAACACTGTCGCTATACGCACGATGGATTTTAATTGAACAATTTATTAATTCTAAATTTCTTTTTATATAAATTGATAAGAAAATTTATTCCAAATTGTGCAAACTTTTAATTAACTCGACTCTTAATAAATTAAATTTTTTCTCTTACTATTAATTTTAGAACAAAGGTTTAAACGTTTATTATTATCGAATCCTTTTTTTGTTTTTGTGTTTCTTTTAACCTAAGATGAAGTATTTACTATTAATAATTTTTTTAACCAAATTGATGTTAAATTATAATCTATTTTTAAATATCAATTCACGAGCACATCCACTCTAGATGAACGACAAAACTCTCAATCGAATTTTTAATTTCACTTGAATGGAATAATTATTTTTAGAATTTAATTAATTCACAATTCACTTTTTGCACTTCTCACTTTACACTTTTAAGCACTGAATTTAATATCTATCTTTTTTTTAACACTGTTTGATTAAATTAAACAGACTTATTAAAATTTCATTGATTTTAGCACTTGTACTCTTTCCGAAATTCTCTAAGTCCAGGGGCTTATTCAAAATTTAACACTTAAAGATTTTTCACTGTTAATCCTACCAAAAAACGTAGTACTGCCACGTAACAACTTTTCAAATCCTCGGCGCGACTGTCCCAAAACTGGTGTGTACCGTCACTTTATACCCTTCTCAGATTCCAAAAGACGTATCTGAATTTCCTTTGGTAATCAATTCTATCTTTTACCAACTCGCAAATCCGAACATCCCTCCCATCAATATCGATTGTGCTTCCATAAGATGTTCTGCTTTCCGGCTCAAGGCGGTGGTCAGTTTCCATCTCACAAATCTAAATCGATAGGGTCCGAATCGGGTAAGTCTGTGTTAATCGCCCAAGCTCCCTTTGTCCTCTGTTCATACAAAATGTAGTTAAGATCTCATGATTTTGCGTTCCTTTTTTTTTCTCAATTCGCGATAGGTCCGTCCTCAATAACATATATACAGATCTCAATTTTATGCATCTCGTGCGAAAATTGTTTAAATCCATGTCGAAATCTTTACTACGCATTTTTGAATTTCGATTTGTTTAAATTCTACTTAATTTTATTGTTACTTATATGAGCTTTTCCATTTCCACCCGTACTTTCTATCTCCCTGTCGCAGATTTGAGTTTTTCCTTTATCTTTGAATTTTATTTTTATCCGCGACGTTTTCTTGCACAATTTCTTCTTAATTCTTATGTCATTTCTCATAACTCTTATAATTACTCATTTTCCAAGTCGTATTTATTAATTTCACGGATAAATTCGAATTGTATCGCTTTTCTCCACATGGATCATTTCCTATCTCCGTTCTTTACCCTTCCTTTTATCTTTTCTTCACTTTTCCCGATGTGTGTGGTCTGCTGGGAAATTTCATACTTCATTTATTATTAATTAATATATAGTTTTCCACACTTCTATGGGAGATATACCTAATTAGACTCTGGGATATCTGTCATTTTTATTGCCTGACCCAATCTCCGCCCATTCTCCATCCCTCACTTACAAGATTTCACATAAATTATACGTCTGGACATATGTTTACGCCTCAGATTTTATGTACTATGGTCGTAAATTTTATTTTATTTCAAACCTATTAATTTTAATCTCTTTTGCCTAATCTAAATATTCCATAAGGTCCACGTTAAAGTTAATCGTCTCTCCAATCGTTTATTACCTTAACGTAAATAAAAATCATGTTCAAATTTCGATTGTTTATCCTTCAAAATATACATGAGACCGCCAACCTTTTATCTTGTTTCGATCCCTCCGTAATATTGGGTAACTCTAATATATATCTACCCTGATAATCATGTAAAATGTCTACTTTTTCTGAATCTAATCTATCGCTATATGTTTAGTTTTACTGTCTTCTTCTGATACTCAATTTTCATGTCCCTAGGACCTTTGTAGCAGCTAAAATCTCTGTATTATCTTTCCATTCGGTCGCCGCACTTTTCTTAAATGTCTATTTTTTTTGCGAGATTTTCATTCAAGATTGATTTACCAATATGTCCGTTTCATCTTAAATTGATAACGATTAATTTCCATTGTTTCCAACACTCACTCCTCTCTTTAGTACGATTTTTTCGAACTCGACACCCTACTTCTATCATAAATAATTGTACTACAGTTGAAAATTCTGCCAGTAACTTTCCTTCGCTTTTCCCGTCCTTTTTTATACTATCACGTTTATAAATTTTCCATTGCATTTTCGTGCGTGTGTTTTTCAATTTGTAAAATCTTCAAAGCACTCGATTTTCTATGGTTCGCTATCTCATGAATGTCTCAGTCATTGTAAACATTCCCAGGAGTTTGTCACCTTGAAAGTCGATGTTGATCCTAAAGTGCGTTCACCTCTAATTTCTGTGAGAATCGAAATGTCGTTAATTATCTATTTTATTGCCCGATCCAAAGTTTATTCCTTTGTCTGTCGTAGACACACTCCCCTCCGCTCACTGATTGGTTACTCAAAATTTTATAGCTCTTTGTTCAGATCTAATTGGTCGACAACCTTCAATATTTATTTTTAGGCCTAGAAAGGGGAAGTACCAGTCGTCCTAGACGATTTTACGACCTCTCTGCTTTCGTCCCGGAATCTTGATTTAATTTCAACTATTACAGGTGTCTACTGCAAGCAAGCTGGATCAATTCTTTCTCCGCCAGATGTCGTTAGCATGTCCGTTTTCATAAATAATTTGCATATTTTCTTGCAGCTATGGTTTATCTGTTTTTTCTTTCACTGTGATTTAAAGCCTTTCATCACAAGTTTTAGCGCAAAATTTCAACATTTTCTTTCTAGACTTATAGGAGCACTATGTCTATTTTTAGTTGAGTTTTTGAAGTTTAAAATTTTTTCTACATAAACTGCAACTCGGCAAGGATTATAGACGTTTCCATCGAAGATTTAGTTCATAATGTTCGTATCCGTAAATGTTTCATACATCCTTACCAACAAAAAAAACTCTCGGCTCAAGGATGTAGACCGCCTCTGAAGGGAGTGTATGCACAAATACTGTAATTTCTTTTGATAAATAAATAAATAAAATAAAAACTATTTCCGAACAACGCACACTTTAATTATTATTTTTTTTCATGGATGCATTTTGTAAGTTTATACATAATTTACACAACCAGAATTTACTTAATGGCGGAGATAGGAAAGATTTTTTATTAGAATTTAAAGTAACCAAGTTCTATATTATTACTGTTAAGTTTTGCTGGTATTTTTTTAATTTCTATTATTCTGACAGCTGTTTCAACGTTCAAATTCATCATCAAACCGTGTTTCCATATTCACTTGAATATCTTATCACAGTCCCATGAGAGGTCTAGCCCCAGGCCTGTGAGACTGCCCAAGCGGTCAATACGCCACTGGTCCCTAAGATAATTTAAACACGAGTGTTTGGAGAAAAAATATGTCGTATGAATAGAATGAAGCAAGAGCGTGGGACGTTGGATGAAGATATAGCACGAACAAGTGAATAAAATACTTGACAAGGGTTCTGTCAAAAAAGATTATTATTTTATAAATCAGTTCGTAGGTTTTTATGCGAAAAAAAAGAAACAACTAGCATGTATCCGATTTTTGAATTCTATCGATGTCAACTATGGTCGAAACATTTTAGTATAAATATGTGTCTACACAGATTTCAGAGATATAGGTACCTACATTTACAATCCACCAAATATAACCTTTCAACACAATATGTAGAGTCTACTCAATCTACTTTCGACTATTCCTTCCTCACCTTCGTCTTCCCTATCTCCTTCCCCTCCGTACAATTGGCCGCAATTGGGGATGTCATAGTCTGACTGCTCCAGACGGGATCAGTTGGGACTCTTGGGTGTTACTCAATTAAAAATAAAAATTTTAGAGACAAATGCAGATTTCTAAAAAGGTTGGCAAATTTGAGTATGAACACTCTTCACAAAGTCTTCATTAAAGTTCCGTAAAATGTAGTTATTTTCAAACAGTTTTCACGATACAATATATATATTTTAATTAAATTACCATAGATTTAAATTACATAAATTATCCTCTTTTCAATTTTGTCCTGTCTTAACGGACATTAATTTTTCGTCCATATTGATCTCTTCCTTAATGGATTCAAGGGTCTGAATTAAAATTCATTTTCAAATAAGTAATTGCGCTCCTGAAACTCGTAAATTAATGGTTCGGAATAATGATTTCAATTTTAAGAACTTTCAAAACCAATAGATTATTAAATACCCAAAATACTTGTGGGCAAAAAGATGATGGCTTAACAATCGGAAAGAAAATAATATCTCTGAAGGATTAGGGGAGTGTGATTAATGGTTAGGGAAAAAGGAGGATGTAGGAATGAAAGGGACGCAACACCAGTCTACCTTGTATTTCCTAGTAGTGCCGATTAAGATGGTATTTGCTTTTATTATTAATTGTTATGTAGCTCCTAAGTATTAACATGCGAATGAGTGCGGGGACATTCGAATGGTTCCGACCTTTTCCGGACATAGCCGATCGTGGCTACCAGCCTCAACTTGCTTGGCGACAGCTGGTAAAATCACTAAGAGACTCATAAGCACAGGACTTCAGTCCCTAAAACATATATATGTATACCTTATCGTAAATAAAGCAACTTGTAATTTCGACGAACTATGTGTATATAATTGAAGATGCACACGATCACAACAAAATACAAATACAAAATATCAGACGTAATAAAAGGACATTACATTAATATTAGAAAAATTCCTATGAATTTATTTTTTTAAAGAAAAACAATCCCGGGAAAATAAAAGCCTGGATGTACATAGGTACATAATTAAATTCCCTTAAATCAGGGAAATGAGCGGAAACTTTTGCTCGTTCTATGATTTAGGACATCTAAATAATTCACTTTTTTTTAATTATTGTGCACGTATCCCTTATTTTCTCCTAGTAAATCTTCAAATTATCTCATGCTTATAATAATCTAATGTATTACAATGAAAATCAAGAAAAAATAACACTAAAAGTGTGACATATGCTGGTATATTTGTATTTTTTTGCTTTATATTGCCAGTCTCCCCATATCAGTAGACAAAATCACGCGCAGATTTTACGTATTCATAGCACATTATCGTCGAAGAACCATTCTCAAAGAATGAAAAAAATTGATGATATTTCTGACGAGGACTCTCAATTGCCTGCGTATGGCATTTCCAAATCACTTTCACGGTGATGTGACATGCATATCGTATATTATGTGGTGAAGTATTAGCAGTAACGATAATTAATTTTTATCTGATTTGTACCTTTTCAGAGATTTTTAGTTTTACTTATTTGAAAATATATATTTTAGTAATTTGTACAGCTAAGCGGCTGCACACTTATGTTGTTTTAACATTAATGTGGTGAAATTTGTGGACCATATAAAACTGTTATTCTCTTCCTAAACTATCGGTTGTTTTAGGTAAACCTACTAAAGAGTCTTGCACAGTAAAATCAATAACTTATACAATATCGGATTAGCTACCAATGATTTTATACTGATTTATCGAGCACGGTAGCGCTGTGGATAGCCATACCGATATTGATAATGCAATAAATTAGAACTTGAAGGCCGCGCTAAAAGCAGCGGTTTTTTTCTACTAACTGCCGGAATCATATTCTGTATATTCCTAACTGACCATAGATGATGGCAAAAGATTCACTAAAATTACATTTTTATTCAGTGTTCAAAATTCACAATTTAAAACAATTCTTTGCCATTTTGGACGTTCTTTTGTATGGAATAACACTTGCGATAACTTCATTTAATCCGAATAAGCATTAATTACTTGATTTACCCAAATCAAGAACCTTATAACCTATTTTGTGCGTGTAATAAGTTGTTTCTTGAAGTAATTATTGAAATAAGTGTAATTTCCATAATCTGTGCCTAAAAGTGCGGCGGTTAGGAAAATGATTACTAGTAAAAAGCGGTCTCAACTGGCAATCGAACCCAGGCTCGTGACGGGACACGCCTCTAACCACACGGGTCGGTAAAATAATTAGTTCCAAATGGCCGAGTGATTAGAAGGGTTGCCCCGGTAAGACAGAGATCCTGGGATCCATTCCTAGTTGAGACCGTTACCTTTTTATTTTTCTATGTCTTATTCTGTTTCATGTTTCGTTAAGATTTATTAGTATTATTTTCTTCTTCAATGATATCATCTATGAAAAATAAATTTAAATGTTGCCGGAATTTGGTATGGCTAATAACTTCAGCAAAATGAAACCTTATTGCAAAAAAACACTAAAGTTAATATACAATTTAAACTAACGAGGAGCAGAAGGGTAAGTGAGGGGGTTATGAAATATTTACTATTCTTATTGGCTATTTTGATATTTATTAAACACACATCCAAAACTGTCTATAGCGATCTTTCATACAACTTTATACTGCAACCATTGTTTTATGAACCTACGCTTTATGCCTATTACCAAGTTATAGGCGAGCTATATTTTTGTCGCTTGGCCTATTTCAGCTAGAACGGCGAAAGATAAGCTGAACTAGGCTAAGCTGTGATGCGAATAGCGTAATATAGTATTTCTAAAGAGCAGTAAAGTTCCCAAATAAAGAGGTAATGGTTACATCAAATAATTTAAATGAAAATTAGGAAATAATTTATTTTTTTACTGATCACAGCGAAATCCTGTTTTAATTCGACCGTTTTGCATTTTATCCGTCTATAAATTTGTACGTACGTTCTGTTTCCGGTTCAAGATGGTGGTCGTTTTAATTAGTAAATCGCATTTTTTTAATATCGTCATTGAGAGAGTAGCAATTTGGGAGGCGGGTTCGGGTACCGCCGACCTAATGTTATTTGATAACCAACTCCTCTGCGATAGGTTACTCCAAGTGATTCGCTACGTTTGGTGATTTAGCAGGGATGCCTGGGTTCATCGGGTGACGTGTATTCTGGATGCACCCGCCCACTAGCTGCGTCGTGAGCCAGATCGGAAGAGGCTGGTTTAGAGAGACCCCTTTTACCTCTCCAACTGGTCTCTTGACCCATCACCTTGCGCCGCAGTGGGAAGGATATATTCTTACGTCCGTCATTCCTGGACCCACTGATCCCTAGATTCCTATCCAACCCTCATACATTTAACCTTATCATAACTTCCCCTCTTTCCTTTCTTTGAAAAGGACCCTCCACACAGCATTCCAAAATATGACAGAGGGTGTTGTGGGTTAGTGATAAAATAAAAAAATGGACAAATTGTATATTTCATTTTTTTTTTAAATAAAGAAATGTTTCATGAAATATATGGTTTATAATATTTGTAGGAAGGTATTTACAAATCTTACGATTTCAGAAGAATTATGATTCATAAAACAAGTGAAAATTAGAAACATATTTTTTTGGATGCGAGGTTTACTGTCCACAGAACTAGTAGTTATTAAAATGTTTATAAATCCAAAAGAGCATTCAATTTCCAAAATATATTGTTTTGTTAAACTAGAAATAAAATTTTGAAGCCGTTTGAACAAAACGAATCCTCAAAAATTGAGGATTCATTTTGTAATCCTGAATAAAAATCCCCGCCATAACATCAAATTGAAACATCTTTTTACTTTTTATTATAATTTATGTAAAGGTAACCGTTTATATTGACTGGTATTTTTTTATAAATGTCTCTTGTTTGATACGGTTCTAAAAATCCCACGACGTATTTTTATAAATTACGAAATACTTTATGTGTGTAATTAGCAATCAAAGTTAATTTGAATTTCGTCCTCAACGAGCAGATTTTCGCATATAAATTGATTTCACTAAAGTGTCAACATATTTAAATTAAAATACGTATTAGGCAATTCCCTGATATAATATTTTATAAAAATTATACGAATTTGCTCTGAAATTTCCATTACCATAAGAATTGTTATTCATTGAATATCGACCAAAATGGTGAAATATTTTTTTGAATTAATTTGAATATTAACCAAAATAAGCTGATAACATAGGCGGCCAGAAAGGAAAATCATTTTGTCCATAAAAAAATAATGGTTCTGGTACAATTTGTGAATTTGGAATTATAAAAATGATTACATTGGTGTGCAGCGACATCCAGAAAAGGAACATATTTTTATCGTAATTTTGATTAAATAAAAATGAACACGTTTTTCTATGTACACAAATACGAGAATGCGTATAAATAACACAATTTAAATACGTTAACTAAAATCCTTTAATGTGATTCCATTTTTCTCACAATGTTTTCCAAAATTTGGATGCTAATTTGTTCAAACATCAAGCTCGTGCAGTTACATCCAAGCTTTATATGGTGAGGCTTTAACGAAAATAAACACCAAAATAAATAAACGAAACATTTAAATAGGAAACTTAAGAGGAAAAACAAAATTTTTGTATTGCCAAAAAACTCGACCCTAATTAAAAGGTTTTAGAAAAAAATATTTACAACTATCGAGATCCAAGCAGTTCAAAAGATATGAGTTGGTTTAACCCTCATTTGAGAATCCTTTTCCAGTTCAGATTTCATTGAAGCATTTCATATTTGCGCCATTCATAGAATTATGAAGTGATAAAATAATATATTTTTATTAACCTTGCTCTTCGACAAGTCATACCCTGCATTTGGAATTCACTAACCCCACTCACACACCGGTATAAACTACAAATTATTTTACACGATTAATAGTTATTTTGTCTAATATGACTAAACAAATAAAAAACCATGAGAAAAAAATCTTGGACCAACATGTTTTTACAATAAGGTAACTCTTGTAATAAATCTAGTTCAATCCTAACATAAAATCAACATACGCACGTCACTGTTGCCATGATAATAAATCTTGTAAGCAATTTGGCGTTCACATAAATCTGCATGATCGTGGGCCACGTGAGCTTAACGACCGTAAGCAGTTGAAGAGGATACTCCAAGGTTCTCCAGATGACCTGAATCCAAAAATGGCTCAAACCCTTAAACTGCGATTATGCCAAAACCCTTAATAAAGTATCTGTATTATCTTTGGATGGGCTTTCTTTTACATTTTTAAGAATCCTTTAAGAAATTTCTTTCTGGGTTCTTGGTCAAAATTCTGGTGTTCAATACCTGATTTATACCTTGTTTTCTTTTGAATCCCCGTATTTATAACACGATCATACCTATTGTAAAATGTTTAAGGCGACACAAGACTCTAATAACGGGGGTCGCTCAAGGCTCACATTTGAATTAATTTCGACGAATTTGTAACGATTAGATAATTATATTTAGAGAGATCGAGAGAGCGAGTTATTTATATTTAAGATTTGAAAACAGATACTTACGGTTATTAATAAATCATCAAAGTATTTTATTTAAAAAGTTTTCAACTATAATTTTTTATTTATTTTTCGGAATAACTTTATTGAGTAAAACCTCAAATAGTAATATTTAATTATTTAAGACAATATTAGCGATCCTTATTTATTATCCTTTTCTGATTTTTCTGTTTCAGATTTTCGTTTAGAAATCGCTAATATTGTCTTCAATAATTATAATTTTTTTATTTTTTTTTAAATTATGAATTAGTAACTTTCCGAGGGATCTCTTTAGAAACTCGGATGAGTATTTAGTAATACGTTCATCAGATATAATTTAAATAAACCCCACGAAGAGACCAATTATCTAGGCCTACTATGGCAAATTCGACCAAAGGTCCGTCCATTAGGCTGGGGCGCGCCGAATGTTATTTTTGAATGACTTCAACGCTTATATCGTTAATTTTGCAATGTAAAATTCAACCGTAGCTCTATCCAATACTCAGGGCCTAGCGTTGCATATTGTTGTGCATTGATTCCTATGTTAAGATTCCGACGTTATTTTAGGGTGTTGTTTCGTCAGCATAATTGTTATGTATTTAAGGTTACCTCTAATTTAAGTAGGGGAAGATGCGGGATAAATAAGCAGTGAGGTTAACTCTGTCAGTAAAGCGCGAGACAGATAGGTGACGCAGTATAAATAAGAATGTAGTAGGGAAATTGCTCTCTCATGTCCCAGTTGCTAGATAGTAAAGACGTATCCGCAATATCGTACTCGTAAAGGTAATAATCTATCTCGGATTATTACTTGAAGCCTTCCTGATCATACCACACACCACACACCAAACCTCACACACCACACAAATAACATCTCTTTTATCGTGTCCATTATGCATGGTGCCCTCGTGCCAATCTTCCGGATCCCCGCATTTGTAATACGATCACATCTATCGTGATTAATTTTTGGGCCATCATACTGTTCCGGTTTCGCAGTGTTTCGCTTCTTCCTACTTCTCCTTTAGTCAATGTTTCGGATAGCTTTATATTGTCCATCATCTGCTCATCTTATCTCATAACGGACACTATAACATTGTCCGAAATTTTGTCTAAAGAAGAAGAAAATGCAGGTATAATAACCTAAAATTAATCACGCTGCTACTTTTGGCTGTGAAAATTTCAAATCATATCCAATTATACCTACATGGTTTTAGATCGCCCAATCATCGCATTCCAGCACTTACTTCGCATTCCAGCACAGCGACTACCATAATACGGGCGTGTGTCTAGTGTGGTAGTCGAAAAGCATGTAAAAACTGTACACATTAATATTTCATGAATAAAGGAAAAAAAAAAAAAAAAAAAACTTTACTTCCTTCCATTCTTTGCTAGTTAACTGCCTCAAATAATATTATTAATTTAAGAACGGTGAAAAAACTAGCCTTTTTATAAAGTGGATAATGTTTTCAATCGTTTTAAGGGGCCCCGGAGAGACCATCATTGATCATATCCACTGTTCCATATGACAGAGTTACATTTTTGTAAGATCGATCTAACTTATCAATCAAAATTATCAATCCCAATTTGGCAGCTATAGAATGATTGATTCAATTTTTATAGACCACTATTTATTTAATTGAACGAAAAAATAAATTGAACACGGTGTAACAAGTGTTCAGCTTTTAAAAGTGAACCGTTTTGGAATAAACATATTAAGGCATGTGAAATTCTTAGGCCTGGGTGTTAATTTTTAAGGACGAAAGAAAGAGAATTTTAATTAAAAGGACGTAAAATGTACATTTTTGGACAGGAAAATATGCATTTAAGATAAGGGATTGTACTTTAAGAGAACATTTTCAAGTAGTATTTGTTCAATAAAATATTTTGAGATATGACTTAATATGTTGCTTTTCCTTTTATGGTTTATAACAGATATAACAAAAAAAAAAAATTTCGGTTCGGTCTGTTTTTAATTTATATTTTTGGGAAAATCTATCTATTTATTTGTCTTTCTTTAATATAATAAATAATAATACTTGGATGACTTGTATAGCGCCGTTTTTGTGCAAAAACACCTCAAGGGCGCTGTACAAACTTATAATACATTTGTACAGTGGTCTATGTTATTACTTAACTATTTATGGAGAAAATATACAGTTCAATACTTACCTGATAGGTCACTTGAGATTAACACTTAATTAACATTATCTAATTGTTTATTGGCGAAATTTAGATACAAGATTTAGGACTTAATTGAAAAATTGAAAAATTGAATAAAATTTACACGACAAAATAGAAGAGTTTTTGTGGAAGCCGGGCTGGTGGCTTATACAAATCAACAGGTTTACCTATTCTGAAAATGAAGATTTTGCACGTTCAAAATAAGAGAACATTTTTAAAACCACCCTCGAAAAAAAATTGGCAACCTAGGACTTCAGCTAGTCGTAATAAATAAATTGCTTAAAAACAAAATTAAGAAGTGAATTGACGTACTTGACTAACTTTAACAAGTGATTCCTGACATTTTTTTGAATAAAAAAGTGTATGAAATTTTTTATTTTTAAAAGACATTTTTTTCCACAAACAATTAAAAAAAATCTTACTCGTAGCGTAACTATTCACTTCACAACCGCCCAAACACTCAGATCGATTTTCTACGTTCTTGTTAAAAAAACACCAAAAATGTCACTGGAGACAAAAATATCACTTAATTTTTTTACTCCATATAATGTCATGAATCACTGGTCAAAGTAATTCAAGTACATCCCTTAACATTCTTATAGAGTTATAGAACTTTCATTTGTGTTTCTTTTAAACATTTTATTGTTCATTCCCAATTAAACTATTACCTATTAAAACATACATATTATCGTCATAAATAGCTTTGTCACATTTGAATATCCACATATATAATAAAAATCTACTTATCGCCGTTTCGCATTTCGTGAAAAATTATCTCAACGGCGCTGATTATGTTTAAGTTTATACATTACATATTATATAAACACGAAATGATCTGATCTAATTAAAGATGGATTTATAAATACATAGGTTACTCATTTTGTAAAACAGGGTAAATTTATGTGGCTCTATTCAACCAGAAAAATCGAAGTAAATAATAATATTGAAGTTGAAATAAGCTGTTCTCGCCTGATGAACTGGTGTCAACTAGAAACAATGGTTCACACTTCACTGAAGTAGACGACCTATCAATTTCATTCATTTCAACTAAAAGTGATAAAATTCATGGATAGAGGGTTTCCATTTATCAATAATGTCAGCTTCAACATTCCACAGATAGTTGACAACAAGTTGTGAGAATTATGGATGCTTCCAGATAGATTTTTTTTTTTAGTATCTAATGTGTAAGATTTGTAACAATCCGAAGACAGTGTGACTGTTTGTTCATTGTTTCTTCATAATTAAAATTAATAGTTTTCGATACAGTAATAATTATTGACCAAGCTTGTATCGAGGTTAACAATTTTACAATTGAATAGAAATAATACAAAATAAACAATGATCATTGGCAAACAAGAATTAAGAACCTTAAATTATGTAAATAAAATTACAGTAATTGAGAGGAAATTAGAACAAAAATAAACATATTACTTAACATAGTTGAGTTGAGAGATGAAATGAAATATTACGATTAGTGATTTTTTTTTGTGTCTTATATATGTCTTCTCCATTACAAAAAATATTTTGAGGCTATGAAAAATAAAAACGGGAATTATTGCAGCTGTCCAGAGCCAGTGCGACTATTGCTTGCCCATTTTAGTATGTTGTGATGCCGAAGGTAGTAGGGAGGGGATGTAAATAGAGAAGAGAGGGGTTCGACATTACCTGGATATTATTTGGCTGCTTACTAGCGGTTCAAGCAACATTTCGATTCTCAATGGTTATCTTTCACCAGGTAAATACTAAGCTTTTGTACCCGTGTACAGCTTTGAAGTGTTGAAGGGAAGATAGGAGGTTGTTAAATATCTGGCTAACTACTTAGATTTATTAACTAAACACAGCTATGACAATGTTAAGCAAAGTTTCAGCCTTATTATTGCTTTTTTCCATGGCGATATGTATTTTTCACACTGGGAAAAAGTTAAAATATTTATCATTTTCAATTAAATCCAACATTTTTTTAAACGAATTCATTACATTAATTTGTATCCAAAAGATTTTAAAACGCTTCAAGACCATGATAAATGAACTTACTAGCAAAATTGTTCACCTAGCCTCTTTATAATGGTTTACGACCCGCTTGATAATAACGTTTGTACATAATGTAATAATAGTCTTTCTTTAAATAACCACGATACCTGCCACTCGTCATTTTCACATAGTTCACTGATTTCGAAATAAAATATAATGTGTGTTCTCAGCTAACTCGTGATTGGCATTATTACCATTGTTGCTGAAACATTCATTATTTTGAAAAGGGTAACTTTTGACATCTTAACAATAAAGCAAAAAATCTGTTCTTTCGTATACATGTTACCATATTTTTATATTATATAACGTGTTATTCGTTTACATTTCAGAAACAAAAACTCTCTCACGGTTAGTAATAGCTTAGCGTAAATACATTTATGTAGCTTTATCTTTTCAGATCAGTGTAACTCTTCCGCTAGCTCACTTCATTCTCAACAAACATGAAGAGTTTTCATAAAGCTTTTTGACCAGGGGTGTGCATTCAAAATACACACGTAAGCACCGCCTACCCTACCGTATTCGCATATCATAAAAATGCACGTAATATTGAAATTCATTCAATTATTCGAAAAATAAACAAACACTTTAAAAAATACGCGTGAAATTCCGCTGTGAATTGCAGCTACCCACGCTCCCTGCCAACTGCGTACATACGTACATACAACTATAAATACATACATACAGGTACGGTAGAACACTTGACCTAGTGCTCTGTAACACCACAGTCTGCGTCTCTCCTGCTGACTCTCCTCTGGTTCCGGAAGATGCACATCACACATCCTTAATAATTGAACTCAATATTTACGCCCCCACAACCACTTCCTCACCCCAGACGATCAAGTTATTCAATAAAGTCAACTATGACCTAGTCAATGACGCTCTGTCAAAAACTGACTGGTCTTCTGTTTTAAACGCACAGGACGTTAACACGGCGGTTAACAGCTTTTACCTAATCATCGACGCCTTGATAGATGACTTTGTTCCAAAGAAAGTTCTGAAACCAACCAATTTCCCAGCGTGGTACTCATCGGCTCTTATAAACATTACAAAAGAAAAGCTGAAGTTCTTTCGAGCCTGGAAACGCCACAAGAACCCACTAGATTACCAAACCTTTTCACTGCTCCGAAAAAGACAAAAGAAAATCGCTACTCTCACATACCACAATTATATTTCACACTTAGAACACGCCATACAAAATAATACAAAAAAATATGGAGCTTTGTCAAAACGCAAAGAAAATCTCCCTACATGCGGAACACCTAATATACGGCTCTAAAATTGCACACAACAGTAAAGAGATCACTGACCTGTTTGCTGACTATTTCTCTACCGTCTTCACTGATCATACCCCAAATTTAGCACCTGATGTTAACAAACCTGATCCGCTAAATAATATAGCCATAAATTCAATTAAAATCAATGAAGACATCACCTACAAATATCTTTCATCCATTGACATTAACAAAAGACCTAGTTTAGATAGTTTGCCTAGTATCTTCATACGTAACTGTAGTAAATATATCACTATTCCGGTCAGCGCAATTTTCAAAAAATCATTAAGTGAAGGAACGTTTCCTCATAAGTGGAAATCTGCCGTAATAACTCCCATTTATAAAAAAGGCGATAAACATGACGTTACAAATTATAGACCTATCTCTCAACTTCCTATCTTAAGTAAAATTCTTGAAAAAATCGTTTACGACCAACTCTACCCGACTATCGCTACAGCAATTACACACAACCAACACGGATTCATGAAAAAACCGGTCTACTACATCTAACCTGGTCCTATTTGTCAATTATTTGCACAGCAATATGGACGAAAGGGTACAGGTCGATGCTATGTACACCGATTTTTCAAAGGCCTTCGACCGCGTTATTCAATCAATTCTTTTAAATAAACTTACTCGTCTTGGAATACACGGTGATTTATTTAGATGGATTAAGTCATACATTAGTAATCGTAGTCAAGTTATCTCAATAAATGGTGTCTTATCCAAAATAATAAACGCAACCTCGGGCGTTCCTCAGGGTTCCCATCTTGGTCCGCTTTTCTTTAATATATACTTAAACGACATAGGCTCATGTTTCCAACACTCAAAATTTTTAATGTTTGCAGATGACATGAAAATTTATAAAACGGTCATCTCTCTATCGGACTGTAGAGAGCTACAAAGTGACTTAGATAGGCTCTGCAACTACTGCACAGCTAATTATTTGGACCTCAATGTTTCAAAATGCCACACTATGTCCTTCACCAGAAATAAGCATATAATTAACTTTCCCTATTCACTCCGCGATGAACCCGTGATCTCAAAAACCGAATGTAAGGACCTTGGAGTCTACGTAAATAGTAAACTTATATTTAATACGCACATTTCTTCAATCACTGCTAGATCTTACAAAATGTTAGGTTTCATACTGCGTCTGAGTAAATTATTTAAAAATCCACGTACGCTAGTAATGCTTTATTCCTCACTAGTCAGAAGTACACTGGAATATGCATCGCCTGTCTGAAATCCCAAATACACTTACTATGTCAATAATATAGAGCGCATACAAAATAAATTTATTAAGTACCTAGGTTATAAATACAACAATAATTATATCTGCACTCTCCAATCCCTGAAATCCAGGCGAACGGTAGCTGACATGACGTTTCTCCATAAAATAATACACAACGAAATAGACTGCTCAGAACTTCTATCTCAAATAAATTTTAACACCCCATCTAAAAAAACTCGACACACCAACCTTTTTTACACAACTAGTAATAATACAAACGCTGCAGCCAATTCCTCTATTTCTCGCATCCTTCAAACATTCAACTCAATTCAAACAAGCACAAGTACCGATATATTTTTTGATTCTCTCCCTCTATTTAAGAAAAACTTTTTTAGCACACTAAATTCGCCAACATAACACATACAACCACACACAGACACACCCTCACACGTACACACACACAAACACTCACACACACCACTCTCCTTCCCCAGCACACTAATTGACTTAACTTAAAAATGTAACTTAACCGTAAATGTATAATATACCTTCTATGTATATATGTCAGCGACATGTCATTGGTACCAATTATTATACTAACTTTTATAACTTTGTAACTATTGTCATCTATGTAATTATGTACTGTTTGTTTCTGCAATAAACAAAAATAAAATAAAATAAAATAAAATAAACCTTAATTACGGGTACCCAAGTGCCGCCAACGTCAGAGTAGATCATTTTATGTTTACGTACTATGTAGAATGTTATGTACATGTGTACATTCAAGTGATGATGCGTTTGTGTTAGTTTTTTTATTAGTGATAACAAATTAAATGGTAATCAGTGACATCTGAAGGTACCTCTGTCAATTAGTACAGCTTTACGAATGAAATAATTTTTAAATTATGTTGGCATTCTTTCCAGCAATTGGTTTGTATTATGAAGGGGTTATTTGGATATTTGAAATGGCTTAGATAATCCTGACTAACTCCAGCTAAAGCCAGCAGCTTAGCTATCTCAGCGAAAACTTACCACGTATTAGTGTATTCCAAAATATCATTCATTTCGCTATTTTCATACCGTCTACCCTGACTAAAAACTTTACTGTACACGCCACTGTTTGCATCTAATATCATTTTGACTGCCTAAACATAAAAAATGACACCATTGTATTATCGTCATATTTTCCATTGTTAATCTTTTCCGACTTAATGCTAAAAATTGTAACTGCTTGGTACTATATATAGCCCTAATTTGTGTAAATTAAAATCGTTAAATTTAATTATCCTTTTAGAACTACTCGTTCGAAAATCCTGTTTAAATGGAACAATGCCAGAGCTGAGCCATGAGAATTCCAACTACTAA
Source organism: Hesperophylax consimilis (assembly GCF_061612785.1). NCBI lineage: Eukaryota > Metazoa > Arthropoda > Insecta > Trichoptera > Limnephilidae > Hesperophylax > Hesperophylax consimilis. Next base: position 3,491,872 of record NC_142836.1, read on the forward strand.
ATTTGCACCTATTTTAAACGAAGTTAAGTAATAGTTTAATAGTGGCGGATCTATTTAACTACACCGACGGTAGATACTAGAAGGCTACACTATCATATATAATTTTAATAAATACTAAGAAAATTTATTTCTAATTACATTTGTTTTGTGTATACTTGTATCTCTTTCTTTAAAATGCCTCTAGAGCTTTAATTCTTACTTGATTTTTTTTTTAAATTTCATATTCCTGTGACGGTGATGTGCAATTATTTTTTATTGCATATGTAGCGTCGAGAAAAATCTATATTAACCAATTAATAATAAACCACTCGACATACTTAGTACCTACTCCCGAATTATGTACCTGCATTCCAATTCGCCTCGTAAACAGAGCAACCTACGTACTTCAAGTGCCTACCTGTCTATCGACGACAATAATACTGCAGTCCGTCTGGGATACTACGAGAACTCGCCAGAAGGTTCGAGTCTACGGCCTATGCATAATCGCCGCAATGTCGAAGGTTCCCGAAACACACAGTCCGAGCGAGTGGTCTCGATTTAATTGCAATTTACTACCTGCTGTCGCCACCGGCCGTGTAGTATAAATAAGCCCGACGCAGCGAGTCAGTCAGTCAGTCAGTCATCATTCCGCCGTCAGTCTACAAGGATCAACGAGTGTTAACCCGCGCTAATCTTACTAGCGCGAAGGACAACGTACCCGGCTTTGCCCGTATCACAATGGACTCTATCGGGACACCATCATAGCGCCTCGGCCACGTCCGTGGCCAGCGCTACTCGGATTACAAGCGCCCTGGTTCCAGTGTCTCTGACTAGCGCTTCTTCCACGCTACCATGACCACCACGAGGACACGCAGCATCCTCACTGGTCACACCGTTCCCGTTCAACCGCCTACAAGGTCCGTCGCACCTTCGGCCGTCTCGTCAGCACTGGAGTGCCTGAAGACCTACGTTCTTCGCCAGTGCCTGACCTTTATCGAGTCCCGGTCACCAGCGCCCGGCGTCGACTCACCGACCCGCGCTTGACCTGCCATCACAGCCAGCATCCGGTGTATTCTTCTGTCCTACATCACCTCCTCGTCACGGCAACTGACTCACCAATAAACACATGTGACCTTCACAACTTTCTTTCATTTCGTGCCTCTCTCCTGATCCCCAAATATATTTTACACCGTTAATATTAAATAAAATGGTTTAGAAGATATTCCGACATCGCTTACTGAAAACCAAACGAAATCGGGTACTACGAGTATAACAACTGAAATGTATCATCTATAACTAGTTACCGATTTGAAAAAAAACGGTCGTCCTCAATCAAAGTCTTTTCGACTTGTAGACATCAAACGAGCTGTTTTTAATTATTTAAAAACATTTTAAAAAGACGTTTTATAGTCGGAGAAAGAAATTTGGTAAAAGATCCATTTCAGTACCTACCTAACTCTTTTACAATAAGAAAATGATATTTTTTTCTACTTTGATATTATATCTAAAGTTGAACTTGGGGTAAATCAATATAAAAAATCTTGACGTATTTAACAGTTTTTCAGATTTTTTTGAGTTCAGTGTTAAAATTTAATTCACTATTTATATGCATTGGCATCTTTTTTATTATTATTTTATTTTTATTTTCGGGAAAGCGACAGTTTAAATTTAATCAGTTTGTACATAAGTATTATATGGCCAAATTAGAACCAATAATGGATTTCCTCATGACTTTACCTCTACTGAGACAGCATAAATAAAAAAGTACAGAATAAGTGAATATTCATTGCACGTATTTAATAGTATTTACAATTTCAAATTGTATTCCCGCGTAATGCGTAAAATTCAAATTCAAGTTCAGTCAACTTTTCATTTTTTTAATAGGAACTGAGAAGTATTAATCATATGAGACAAGCTATATAAAGGAGGTAGATAAATTCATCATTTGAAATGCGTAATTGTTTTGTTAACATTTTTGACAGTTTTACCAGGCAAATCAATCCAGACATACACACTTTTATTTGAAAGTTTAAGCTTTGAGACCAAACGATTTTGCACCCAAAAGACACTACATATTGCACTATTTACAGTTGCTATTATATTTATTTTTGAATGGCAATGAGATTCACAGATCCCACAATTACAGTATTCCGTAATTTTTCACGAGTCTACGCTTGTTTTATAATGAATATTCTTTAATTTTTACAAATTTAAAATTCCATGGTAAAAATTTTAAAATATTCACACTTTTTACTGCCTTTAAAAATATTTAATGCTTGAACCAAGTTTTCGCCAGACGACAAAACTTGGATTAACTTAATTCCCTCGTCATTCCGTTAAATCGGGCTTAATGAACTGTTTAAGATCATTAACAGTTTAGCAAAGCAATTAGCACATCAAAACCAGAGAGAAGACAAGTTTGGTAAACTCTTGATTTTATTTCGAACGGTTAAATAAAATAATCACGTGTTGAAATTTGACAATGCTTTTTAAATAAACATTAAAATGTATGCTATTAACAAGCGTGCTGTAGCTATAAAAATATTTGGATACTACTTAATCTACACACATTTAGAAACCCAAAGAATATATCCATCACTGCACAAGCCAATTTTTCTGTTATGAATGATGGAAGACACGAAATTTAAGCATTGTGATGTTATTTGCAAAACAGAAATATTTTACTCTGGAACTCTTTCTTTTACTATGAAAAAAAAACTTACAAATTAGGAGTAGATACGTATTGTTCAAGAATATACCTGTCAGTCAGTGGCTGAGTTGGCATCGCGTTTGGGACTCACCCAGGCGTAGTGTGTTCAATTCCTCGGCTGGCTAAGTTTTCCATCACAACACAAGCAAAATTTTACGTTTACTATGGTGGTAGTAGGATATTTTCAAATATTAACTGGACTCAGTGTAACATAGTTTTCTAACTAATCATCACCCCACTACCCCGCAAAGGAAGACAGAGAGGATGGACCGCTAAACAACTCGGTCTCATCATTCCCTATTCTTACTTAATACGCTTATATCGGCCTAGTGTTATTTGTAGAATGTAAAGTAAGTTTTTTTTAATATTCACAGTGTACATATTATAGTCTTCAGTGAATACATTTATAAAGAAGATCCTTCAGAATTTTTTTAAATTCATCTGCTTAGTATGACATTTAATTCATCTAAGTTATCAATTTATATATCTGATTCACATCACATCCCTTTAGTTTAATGGTTACATTACATTTTATTTCACGTTCCAGTACAGAAATATACCAACAATGGTTCGAGCCAACAAAGACGGCCGGATTATTTTCTGTACATCCGAGAATGGAAACATCAGAAAGCAGACCGCCTTGATAAAACGGGCTAAGCCGAATCGAGGAGTCGCAGCGAGCTATTATAGTTGAAAACAGAATATTCCAAAGTAATGAAAATATGTCTTTTCAGAATTTCTGTTTATATGGAATATACTTTCCAAAACCATTGTTAACATCTAAGGACGGGTTGTTTCGGAAAATTTGAACAATTCTTCAAAATTAAATGTTAATTTTAATGTTCTGTGGAAGATTTTTTTAAAGTTCTGTTACTATTTCAGTTTTGTCAAGCAACTAGCCCATGAGGATATAATAACCGAACTTTCACAGAACACGAAAATGAACGCTGAAATTTGATGAACTGTTCAAATTCTTCGAAATAACCCGTCCTTAGTATTGCTAAATTCAAAATAGTCTTAAAAATTTAAATTATTGTTGAAATTAAATTTGTTTGATATAAATACCAGATTTATTAACCATTTTGCCTCCAGAGATTCAAGACCATGTCTATTTATTTTCTGATTCATTTCATAATTAACTAATAATGGTCTCATTATATTTGTTCACCGACGTATTTCTTGAATACTTCAAGATTAATGCAAATTAAATTATAAGTCAATTAATTGACTGATCTAATATGTTTACATAAAATAATTAAAGGTCTTCTTGATACTACATTATGTCTTAGAAATATTGAAATAAATCTTCAAAATTCCTATTGTTTAAGACGCCATAGCTAAAATAACGGCCCAGCATATTGAACGGACCAGTAGTTGAATTTGCCATCGCAGGCCAAGAATAATCACTTTTCTGCGGGATTAATTTAATAATAATTATTATTTATTTTTTAAGAAATACAAAAACTCCCGCGTTACGAATCACCTGAAGATATTTTAAAATCCCCTACTACCACCACAGTAAGCGGAAAATGTTGCTTGTGTTGTGATGGAAGAGCCAGCCGACGAATTGAACACACTACGCCTGGGTGGGACCCAAACGCGATGTCAACTCAGCCACGGACCGGTCAGGTTTCATTCTTATAAACTTATTATTTTTATCTTAGATGTTTGTAGTTGTAGATGTGTAGTTCTTACCGCTAATTTAATAGGTGAAAAACGTATATTTTTTATTTTTTTTCAAACCGTTTCACGTAAATATTTTAATAGTAAATTATTATTTTTTATAAATCTATGAAAAATTTACATACGTGGGTATCGGTCTGAAAAAGGTATAATCGTTCAGAATTTGTCGGTTTTAATTAAAATCGAGCCCCGAGCAAAACCCAAAGTGAGTATTTCTCAAAAAAAGTGTACATTTTGGAAAAATAAAGTGTGCCTAGAAACAGTTCAAAAATTACACATGTTTTTAATTAATCATACAAAAAAAATATGCACCATTTTGTAGAATAAATATTACACTTTAACATATCGAAGAATAAACATTACAATCGTATTAATTCGCAAATATTTTAATTTTTTAAAAAATATCGATTTTTACCTTCCATACAAAATAAAATTGCCACCCTACCCACCTCATTTGTTTATACTTCATAAAATGCGATAATAACGTTATAATTTGTGATTTTTTGTAAGTTTTAGGGTCTTAATTAAATGTAGTTTCTGTACAAAGTAATTTTCTATGGGGTTTCATAATAAATTAATAATTTATGCACAAAAAACAAAATGAGACATAGTCATTTACTTTTTAGTAACTACTCTTTAGTTACGTTTTATTAGTACTTCCACCGTAATTTTTGAACCCATTTGTAAAATTTAACATGGGCAACACTAGCCTCTTTCTGATTAGTTGTTGGTCTGACTTCTCCGCCATAACATTAATTGTTAAAATCAGTAACAACGTGTTTCTTTAGTGGGACCACTATTTCGTAACAGGAAATATTATAGCCTTTTTTCACAAAACGGTAAGTCTTTTTCTACTCATCTTTTTGTAATATGTGCGGAACGAACATTGCTAAGCTTACATATTAACACTTTTAAATTTTATCAAACCATTGACTTTTTATAACATAAATTCTTATTACAATTTCGTAACGTTTGTTATGAATTTCGTAACGTAACGAAAAAGTTCAATGTAAAGCTGAGTGTACACAGTTACAACGTGATTAAGAAAACGTAAGTATATTGTTAGTGTGTCTAGCATTTTTATGAAAGTCTTATCTAAGTTTGGTAATAATGTAATATATTATGCACAATGCACAAATATACATATGTATTTAGATATAATAGGAAAAAAATAAAATTTATTATACCATAGAGCAGATCTGTTGATGGCGCTGGAAAGTAGGTAGGTTGTAATACATAGGATGCGCTGGAAATTCCTGATGGTCAATGGCAGAGCAGGTTTCGTCGGACTTGTATGTTTTATCATCGCGATTATATGGCATTATACATAATGACAAGTACTTGAAGATCAAGCTGAGCCGTCCAATACTGGTTTTATTTTAAATAAGCTTTAGGCACTCATACACACTATCCGTTCTACAGGCGCTCTATACAATATTTATAAGTGCCTTAAGTTTTTTATAAAAGCTTATTTAAATATAAATTTATTTTTATTTACTCTGATAAAACCATAACTACAGCATAACTTTTTTTTAGGAATGCCCCCAAAAACGAATGCCGAAAGGCAAAAAGCTTACAGAGAAAGACTGAAAAAGGAAAAGCCAAATAAATATGAGGAAATCCGAATTAAGCATTTAACAAAAGTTAAAGAAAATATCAAAAAGAAAAAAGAAATTCTTACAGAAGAAGAAAAAGAAGAGCTACGAGCAAAGTGGAGACAAGCCAATGATAAAAGAGCTGAAAGAAAGAAAATGGCTAATCCTATGACACAAGACAATAATACATTTGAAGATAGAAAAAATGATAAAAAAATCCTAAAGGAAAGACTACAAAAGCTGACTGAAGAAAATACTCGATTAAAAAGTCGAAATAAGAATTTAAGACAGTGCTGTAATCGGATGAAAAGGCAAGTGAACATTCTGAAAATATTATTGCATAAACAAACTAAAACTAATAATGATGCTATTTCCATTGAAACTACTGAAACTCCACGGTGTGACGATACACCATTAACGAAATCAAATAGTTTTTTAGAAGAAACTTTACCAAATGTGTCCACGCCAGAAAAAGATAAGGTGAAAAGAAAGCTAATTTTGCTAAATACAATTACAGATTCTTTAAAGACAGAGTTCAATAAAGCAGATCCCAGAGAAAAGAAAGTACTAAAAAAAGTAGCTACAAACCAAATAGTAAATAAACACAAATTAAAAACAGCTATTTCTAATGTTCTTGGGCTGAAAGGAAGAATTAGAATGACGAAATCAAGTAACCAAATTAAAAAGAAATACCAGAAAGAAATCAAAGATTTCTTTGAAAGAGAAGATGTAAGTAGATCTAGCGCGGGAAAAAACGAGTGCATAACGAGAAACAAAGAAAAAGTACAAAAGCGATATTTAATTGAACCAATATACAAGCTCTACAGAAAATACAGGACAGAAGGTGGTAAAGCATCTATACAAACTTTTTATCGGTTCCGACCGTTCTCCGTTGTGAAACCAAGACTTCAAGATAGGAATACTTGTGCTTGCATAAAGCATTGCAATTTATCTTTCAAAGCAAAATCGTTGAAGAAGCTAGGTTTGCTTCAAACATCTGACATTGATGAACTTATGAAAAATGTCACTTGCAGCAAATGTTTCAAATGCATGTACTCCGAGTGTTCTGAATGCAAAGATAAGAAACCAGATATTGATTTGACCATAAATGAAGATAGTCCCGTGCAGTGGCTTCAATGGAAAATGGGAATACATATCTATACTAAAATTGGAATAAAGAAATCTGAAGAAAAGCAGACAAAGAAGTATTCAAAACAAGTAGTGAAAGGAACTGTGATTACATTAGTTAAAGAATTTCAAGATGATGTACAAAAATTTAAAACTCATTACTTCAATGTTTTGCATCAGTACCTAGCATGGAAAAAGTGTATTGAAAACCTTGATGAAGACGAAGCTGCATTGATTTGTGATTTTTCAGAAAACTTTTCATGCAAGCAGTCGGAAGAAATTCAGGCTGTACACTTCGGAGGATCCAGGAATCAGGTCACATTGCACACTTGCGTACTTTACAGAAAAAATGTGAATCCCAAATCCATATGCTCCATATCCCCAAATAATGAACATGGTCCTGGAGCAATCTGGGCTCATTTGGATCCAATAATGAAACTATGCAAATACTTTAACATTAAAAAGATTCATATCTTTTCTGATAGTCCTGCAACTCAGTACCGCCAAAAACATAATTTCTTTTTGTTCCAAAAAAATATAAAAGATTACGGATTTAAATATGCAACTTGGAATTTCTTTGAAGCCTCTCATGGAAAAGGCCCAGCTGATGGGGTTGGTGGAGCATTGAAACGACAACTTGACAATCATATTTCACACGGCAATGATATAACCAACGCAAAAGAAGCATATGACTATTTAATGGTTAATAGCAAAGTAAAAATGTTTTATATAAATGAAAACGACATTCAAAAGATGACCAAAATGATACCTGAAAACATTGTTCCTATAAAAGGTACAATGAAGCTGCATCAAATTTCAACGGATGGCAACACGTCAATTAAATATAAATTGCTGAGCTGCTTTGATTGCAATAAAAATATCTGTTGCAATTGTTACTACACAAAAGAACACGAACTTCTATCCAACACCCTATCAGAACCAAAAGCACAATGTAGTTACATACGTCAAGCCTTGAAAAAACAATACCCACCAGCTAAAAGATTCAAAAGAACAAATAGTTCTACTACGACCGAAAGTGATATCAGTTTAATTTTACGTAGTGATTCAAATCTAATAGATATGGAATTTGAGAATGAAGGTCATTTAAAGATAACAGATGACGGAGAGAGTTTTAAAAACATAGGAGTGAAAGTTGATTTGAGATTAGATATTAAAGAGAAAACGCATTTTAGGATCAAAGACAAGGAAACGCAGGTAAAAATCTAATAATACCCCTTAGAATTCTGAAATTTCGAATAGTATCAATGGGATTATTAATAAAATACACTTCAATGATTATTTTTTTAATTTTTAGGACTCATCAAATAAGGAAAAAGGCAAGAAACGAAAACCCACAGAAAAAGAAAAAGCAACAATGTCATCTTCATCAAAACTTATATCTGCAAACCGTACTTTCTATGATACTGAAATAAAATGCCTCAAAGAAGAAGGATTAATAACTGAAGACGAAACATATTCTACACAACACGATGAAGAAAAAATAAAAAATAAAGGAAAAGGAAAAGGAAAAACAACAGTAAAACACCAACAAGTTATAGAAGAACAAAAATATCCCATTGATATAATACAAACAGATGACACAGAAAAACAAAGTAAAGAAATAAAAAGTCATATGATAGAAGGGTTAACCACTGATTTAAATTCAATGCCAATAATTTTTTTCGACGATTTAGTAACTGACGAAGTTATAATTACAGTTGATAAATATTTGTCGGATGCAATAACATTTAATGAAGCAGAATTTAATTTCAATAATTTTGATGACAACATCGGAGATGTTATAATAGGAAATAATAATGCCATAGAAAATAACACTGATATTGAAAATATGAATAATGAAAATGAAATTGAAGATTCTCACAAAATCAAAGATAAACCATGTGGAGTGACTATTCTTAAAAACGAAAAACTGGAAAATATCCATACAAAAAAGAAAGTGGTTCGTAAGGGCCTTATCTCTAAATCTCTATCACTAAATGACTATATTCATGCGCCAAAGCGGAGTGATAAACCAAAGACTGAAAAACTGACTGTGAAACCAAATGTGTCTTGGAAAGATTTCAATTATTATAAAGATGAGGAAGAAATTTATAAAACGCTAATGGATAGTGATTCAAACTAAATAATTGTATGTTATTAAATTTTTAATAGTTTAAACAGTGCCTGTTCTTTAACTTCTTAAGATTTGTTGAATATCGTGTTAGGTACTTAAATTTGGGAGCTGATAATTTGATTAAAAAAAAAATATTTGTACTCCCTTGTTTTTTTTAAGCCCCTTACAACGGGTATAACAAAATACAAGTATTTGGGTCGTGAGTTTATGTATGTTTGTAGTATGTACAATAAATAAAAAAGTAAAGGATAATTACTTACATTTAAAAAAGACGACAACAAATTAAATTTAATAAATAATAAAAAAAGTAAAATAAAATTTGCCATTGTGTAAACAAGCCTTATGTTTACTATTTAGTTACGTCTTATGACTATTTCGTAACACTATTTCGTAACTACATTTTCGTTACGTACATTTATTTTGAGAAATACTCAAATATTAAATTCTTCGTACATTGTTTCCACTCTTTTTTATATTTGCTGGATTTTGACAATATACTAATTTGCTGGCTACAGACAATTAAAATGTATATTTCCATCTGCCAGCACATATTACGATATACCCTGTCGACTAATTAAAGACCTTGTCATTATTTTGTCTATAAAAATAGATTTACATCTATCAACTTAAAATAAACTTTAAAATATTCTCCGTTGGTTAATCTAAAATGTATCTTATTCCTTGCTCATTTATTATATTAATTTGGCTTCAGAATATTGACATTGAATGTTTTTTTTTTTTTTTTTTTTTTTATTTATTCACATTTAAACCCGCTAAACTACTTATGTAGTTTGTCAGCAGGGACATAGAGACAACATTTATACATTCATAAGATACAATTTGAACGGTACATAATTACATAAATTGGTTACATTGCAGAAAAGTTTAAATAGTAGCATAAAAGCCTTATATAATAAGCAAGTAAAAATAAATGTATGAACAAATTAGTATTATCAACAAGTACATCAATAGTTTCATAAATAGAGGTAGGTAGTCAGGTATTACAAAATAATTGTTTTTCCATTTTCTAAGAATATGAATTCCATTTCAGGGGCATCAGTATAGATCATTATTATCCAATAACCATTTCCTTAGATTATATTTAACATTAGCAGTATACATGTTATTATTTTTAATTGTCATTGGTAATAAGTTAAACATTTTGGGTACTATATAGTTTAACTTTGACACACTTCATGGTTTGATTTATATTAATATTTAATTACAAAGCTGTAAGTAAGGCTTCTTGTAATTAATGGGATGGTGAGACCACTAAAGGAACAATTTCAAGCCCTGAATGGATAATTTGAATAAATTTGTTATATAATAAAGGTTAAGCTATTAGGGTTAAGCGTACTTGGGATGAAGTGTCGACATACTTTGTCGATTACAATCCATCAAGCAAAAACAGGGAGATTACAATATAATAGTAAAAGCTCAAGATCTGACCAATGTCTTGACAAATAGGTAAAATTTCACTTCATAACCGATTACCTGGTTAAGCTATTAGTATGAAGTGTACTTGTAATTTATCAATTACGATTTGTTTTGCTGGTAAATATAAGTAGTTCCATTATATTTATTTTATATAGTTTGAAGATGTATATATATAGGTGGCAGAAGTAATACCACATGGCAGAGACAACATAAAAAAGATAAAAAAGATAAAAAAGATAAAAGCTATACAGTGTAGTACGATAAAAGTTATCCGATTGTATGGAATTGCAAAGCGATCTTGATAATTTGTGCATATATTGTGAATCAAATTTATTGTCCTTAAACATATCTAAGTGTCACTCGATTACAGTTACTAGAAATAAAAACAAAATCATCTATCCATACAACTTGAATAACAAACCTTTACAACCTATGTCTACGTGTAAACATCTAGGTGTTTACCTAGATAGCAAATTAATTTTTGACAAGCACATTGAACACATTATTTCAAAATCCTACAGAATGCTAGGTTTCTTATTAAGAATATGCAAAGTTTTCAAAAGTGCTAAGACTCTGAAAATGTTGTTTTGTTCATTGGTCAGAAGTCCACTGGAGTATGCTTCCACAATATGGAATCCTCAATATAAGGTATACATAGATTTAGTAGAAAGTATACAGAATAAATTTTCGAAACATTTACTCAAGAAATACAACAATACTACAAATAATATGTTAACTTTACAAAAAAGACGCACATTGTCAGACCTGTTGTTTCTACATAATCTGCTTAATAATAAAATAGATAGTCCCGAATTACTATCCGTCATTGGTTTAAATGTTCCAACGAGGCGTACCAGGCACACTACACTATTTCATATTGAAGCCAACAATACCAATGCAGCAAACAATTCAGTTATTACTCGCGCAATCACAACATACACCCATTACGAAAAATTACTACATTTAGACATCTTTCATGATTCCTTTCTAACATACAAAACTAACTTATTAAATTTCTTAGCATGACATATATCAAAAATATTTTCACATCATTTTTCAAAACTCCTATTTATTAACAGTCAATTACAATTCGTGAGCTTATTATAATTCTTGTTTTCAATTCATTTATTATTTTTATTATTATCCACACACTTCCTTCCTTTTATAACAATCTCAGGCGAAATTACGTAATGATATTTTATGGATGTACGTAATAGGTACTACAACAAGGAAGTTGAGTGAAAAATATTTTGACTTATAAAAAATATGTTCATGTAGATCAAAAAATATCGATTCTAAATATATAAATATATTTCTATATTATTATTCTTACAATTAGTTAAACGTTCTTGAAAAAGCATTCAATAGCAATATACTGTATACGCTCCACGATTGGTCGAAAGAATTCTGTCGTCACATGTGTCGTGACTTGTACGTACAACGGAACACCTATGGTGCATCTCTTTCTATTACATGAGAGATGGTCGATTTAGATGAGAGAGGTGTATAGGCCAAAGGTTTATTTGGGTTTGTCAAATATATGTACGTATTTGTTATTATTATTATATGAAATGGATTTCTAAAGATACATATTCGTATAGTGCTTTATAATAATATGTTGTTTATTGCATAACTTAGATGTTTTTATTATTATACATGTCACAAAGCATGTGATACACTTCAGGCCGCCGGCCGCTCAGAAAAGTCTCACAGTGAACTGGGCTGTAAACCGTTATTTTACTTTTGGTCTTTACTTTTCTGCGCGGTGGTCCTGAATTCGCGCGGGGAACGTCAACAAGTAGCGACGGCGATACCGTACAAGTACCGTATCGGGCGTGAAAAGCAAATATTCTAACTTAAAATATTAATTTAACTATGAAATCTTAATCAATTTTCTTTTTTTTTAATAACATCAATTATAATAGACGGTTAACATTGGTAAAAAAATTACTGGAATTCCTTGTTGAAGAATTAAATTTTTTTCCATACATAATGCTTAAGCGACGTGGTTTTCACAGTTCTAATGACGTCACACTACACCCCGCCTGTTACCGCTCGGATTCCGCTCGTTTTGGCGGGCTTAATAAAATTTAAACTTTGAGAATTAATTTAACTATGAAAACAAACTTTAAAAAAAAAAAAAAAAATACCAGTATTTAAGTTTGAATGCGAACATTGATAAAAAAAAATAAAAAAAATGGACTCAACTTCCTTACTATGTAATAACTAAAAATATCTAATTGTATCTAATTGTACTGTGTATGTCTTAACAAATAAATAAATAAAATAAATAAACATGTTGGGCGTTTAGAATACCCGAGTGATTACGAATACAACCGATGCTAGCCGATCTACAGGCGAGCATCCCAGTCAGAGTTCCCTACAGCTTCAAAATAACTCAGATCCTGATAAACATTGATAATACCGCATAAGCAATCATTGAAAATATATCATAATAATAATTATACTCGAAATCTGACGAACCGAACTAATTACTGAATTTTTTCGATCATCAAATGTATTGTAATTTAAAAAGACAATTAACAGTACACCTTAAAATCCATCAAATAAAAACAGTGAAGTTACAAAAAAATAGTTAAAACTTACATTTCTGAGCAAAATCAAGATATGGCCAATGATACTTCGGTTGACTGTCTAATTAACTAGCCCATCATGGGCACACTTTAGAGTGGATGTCTAATATAGATTTTACCTTTAAAAAACCCTATCCGAAAGTAATTTTAATCACGCCATTTTAAATCTGTCATTGTTTTGTATGGTAAACCAGCAATGTTTTGTCCTCTACTAAATTATATAGGCTTTGCATGTCCCGATCATAAACTCAAATATTCTCCTTTTTATCTCTTAATATTCATTTCAATGAAACATTGAAAATATTTCAGAGTGATTTTTCTAAAGCGGAACCCTTTAAGTATTTTAATTGACAAATACAATTTCTACGAAATAACTTTAAAATGTTAACTTATATGTCAAAGAATGTTAGAATTAATAGTGCAGTTCATTTATATCCTACGAGAAACTGCAACGATTTTAGGCTTCCTAAAACACACTTATCAGAAACACAAAACAATATTTATTATAAAGGTTTTAAAATGTTCAATGAACTCCCGGTAATTGTTAAGGAAGCTAAAAGTCTTGCAGTTTTTCGTGGATTATGTCTCAGTGTTGTTAAATCTAAATTTTAGTATGTAAGAAGTAAATAATATTGTAGTAGTCATAGAAAATAATATATTAGGTATAAGATGTAAACTCTTATAACTAAATAAAATATACATTAAAAAAATAAAAAAAAAACTTTCCAAAAGAACTTTCTCTATTCAGCATTTTCTATAGAATTTAGATTTAGTATTAAAAAATCAATAGTACAAGTATCTATCATCTATTAATATAAAGAAGAGTGTCTGTGGCGGTCGGCGCTGTTTTTTTATATTCAAATCGATTGTTTAATTTACCAAATTTAATCTTTAAAACAAGTAGAAGTTCTATGTCTTCTTTATATTTCGAAAAAATCTGTGTAAAGTTCGGGCAACGCCAGGTCCTGCAGCTAATCATAAGTATTTACGACTCTAATCATATTTTAAGGCGTAGGCAGTTAGGATTGAACGCTACATTACTCTGTTCGAACACACTCCATGCTTCACTCACTTGCATATTTCTGCCATGTCTTTTGAGGTGTCTCCCACTTTCCTCTTGCTCATCGTGTATTCTATGAATATTCTTTTCTGCTTCCATCCCTTACACTTTGTTTAAACATTTAGTTCCATTTTTAATCTTGTTCAGACTATATTGCATCATTTAAGGATTTCACGTTTAATAATATTACAATGGTTCTCAGCTTCAGCGCAAATAATAATAGGTACACTTCAGTGATTTCATTTCCACTGCAATAATTTTAATGTCGTCCTTCCTCTAGAACCTTGGAGTTTGTATCTAAACTTCCTTTGACCAGTTTACAAATAACAACAGATCATTCTGCTAAATTAAACACATTATTACGTGCCAACTCAAATCTTAGAAGCCCAAATCCAATCGATCCCGCTCTGTACCTATAAACCCCATTATGTTACCAATCTGTTCCATAAATCCTGTGCTGTATCCACGGTCCCTATTGTTTCATGTTTTCCCTTTGTCAATTAATAATCGGTCTCAGACATTTGGGAATCCATCTGGGATTGAAGATTGAATTTAGTTGGGATCTCTCTTGACATAACACTTATCCTTATTGAACTAAACCTTCCACTTACTTATGAATGAATGGAGGAATAACTAAAGCATTCAAACAATCGCGTTATAAACGGTACTTATGAACATGTTATATTTAATTAGAATTAATATTTAATCAACACTATTTGAATCCCTTCTATCAATATAGAACAAGCCCAGCACAAATTTCTAAGGTACATAAATGTTACGCTTGAAATTCCAATTGGATACATAAATTATGTCAGTTTGATGAATCAATTGCACCTAATAACGCCTTCTGACAGGAGTCATTAATAGTTTAATTGCCAGCCCTGCCATAGTCGCCACTGTAAAATTCCATCTACTTACTAGGAACACAAGACAAAATGTAACATTCTTCTGTAATACATACAGAACCAACTATCGGACACACTCACTAACCAATACGTTGCATGATCTGGGCAACATGTTTGAGGATACTATTTATATATTAAATGACACCATTTATAGAATTAAGCTTAATATATACCAGCACTTTGTTGAATCTTAAAAATTATAACAAAGTTGATAATGTAGCTTTAGTGATTTGTCTTATATGTAGTATTGTTCTGGTATCTATTTTAATGTGTGTTAATGTTACGTTTTTTTAAGAGTAGGTATTTATTTTATCAGTGTTTTATATCACCACGAATATAGTTGGTAAAAACATGCATTTAATTGCTTGGCAAGCGGAGTCTAGTAGGTCAATGTAAGTGCAAAAGTGGTTTTTATTGATTTTCGTATGCTGAGCATTGAATATAGAACAACAGTTATTTATTGATACCGAGAATTGATTTTTAGAAAATACTGAAGACATGAGTTGTCAAAATTTTGATATTTACGACCAGTCAAAAATCGTGTGACATCACTGTACAATTGTACATTCGAGGATGTACTGCAGCAATGCTATTCAAACTATGAATTGTTCTAATTTGTGTCTCGTTTAACGTCACGAAACACCACAGCATACAAAAACTAATCTAACTGTCGTTATTAACTCTTTGAATATGGTGTATTTCACATGTATTAATACTAGAAGTCATGATTTATTTCAATGCAGAAATTCTGGGACTAACTACCATATGTATTCCTCTTTTCCCAGAATACTAATGGATGGAAACAGTTTTACTAAGTCAGTGGATATCTTCAATTTATCTTTAAACAAATATAAAATGTCGTTAATGAAGTAATTCAGCTATGTTTAATAAATAATGTATATTTCTTAATATTGATATTTAAAAGCCCTAAAAAAGGGCGTTAATAAGTAAATAAATTTAAAATATTAGAGACGACCTTGTTCAAACTATCCCGTGATTTGTCACGGGCCTGCACTAGTATAGGTACTAGAAGCGCATAAGAGAATAAGACACATTTTTTAGAACACTTAACAGTACCTACCTATTTGTTTCATAATTGTTTAAAATATTCTATTTCATATCATGATTCCTATCATAACCAGTACTAGCTGAAGTCCGCGGCCGGCGTTGCCCGGGCTTTACGCAGAATTTTTCAAAATTAGATGTGAACCGTAATTTTCATCAAAAATAATTAAAATGTTGCTTTAAGGGTTGAGGAAAGGGGAAGGGGGTGTTTTTTTCTCAAGTTGACAGTGAATTTTTTCTTGTTTTGAAAGTCAAATTTGCAAAATTTCATCAAACTCGGAATAAAACTGTAGATATGCATAAAACATCAAAGTCACGCCGCCTTCCCGACCTCTACAGACACTTTTATTTACATAACTACATAGAATACACAAACCTCGATAAGTAGTTTTGAAAGCACATATAATGATGAAAACTGATTCGTAATGTCGGTAATCCTTTCACATAAAGGCAAATCCGTTGTCAGATCCTGAAAATACATCACACACAAAATGTAAACTACAAATATATTTACAGAGCGTTAGCTAACTGTTTGTCTTCTCGTGGAACCTATTGATATTTGTAAAGGAAAATGTTTTCATTCATAGCACAACAAAAATATTGTTGTGGTTTATTTTTAGATATTTGTTGTGACAGCTTCTGTTAGCCACCATTAATATTGGATATTTTTTTAAGTAAATCGTATTCCTTTACCTTAAAAATATCAGAACAAGGTTTATTTTTACGTTACTTTTGTAATGACATAACATCTCAAGTGCAACTTACATTTTTACAAATCTAGAAAAACAATTCAAAATACAACTCCTTGGATTAAACGTGGCGTTGTGAAAAAAATAAAATGTGTTTTTCTAAGAAAACATTTACAATTCATATGATTAACGCAACTGAGTCTGAACTGCCCGAAGCCATAGGCTAAAGGGGTAGGAAGTGAAGGGGATGGGGTATATGAAGGTTGGGAAGTACCTATCTGGCTGCACATATCTGCTAACTAAAGACGACTAAAGCCATTTTAATCGCTGTAGCAATTATGAATGGTGGTATTTTATATTTTTTATTAAAAAACATTTGTTTAAGTGATAGTGCATTGGCTGTCCATTTAGCATTACCATTTGAATCACATAGTCATGGTGAAACAGTCTATTGGTGAAAAACGGCAGACGCAATTTAACTAAAGAATGGTCAGACTTTTGGATTACTAATCACGCCCACATGTTAGATGTATGACGTATTTATTAATTCTGTGTTCCACGTGGCGTTTCTTGTGTTTTTATTTATCATATGGATGAAACATTTCCGGATTTTATTTCCGAACACGGTTGCACTGTTGATACCAAAACAGATGTTGATAACGCAATAAATCAGAATTCACACTGGCGCATCTCTCTATGTAACAGTTAAAAATAATAATAAATTGACAGCGTCAAATTGAAATATTAACGTAAATATATATTGGCACTCCGCATGTACTTTTTGAAACTACAAAAGGAGTTCATTTGTTATTTCTCGAAGCTGGAACGGAATCAATTGATCGCGTCTTAGATTAATCAATAAAGTCTTTGGATCGTGTATACGATTTCTCTCAGTTCTTAGAGCTTAGTTAGTTCACCCCATTTGTCATTTAGTCAGTAATGTTTCATAACGAACGATATTATCCAAATAGTTGTTCATATTGACAGTTTATCCAACCTTGAAGGTCGCGCTAAAAGCAGTGACTTTTGCCTACCGACTGTTGGAATTCATATTCATGACTTGAAAAAGCGCTTTATTGAACGTCAGTACACCTCCCGGAGGAGAGGATCTCAATTAATCTAAGGATATCGTTGAGTATCAACTCATTGCGGGATGTGAAGATTAAGATTTGCAGAAAAAAATGTCAACAACTCTTTGTTCACAATAAATGTTCATCATTTGCTTATGCATATAGACGAAATAAAAAGTAAAGTGTAATTATATTGCTTAATTACTAGACATATGACTGTAGGCATTTCGTATTTAAAGCTAATGAGACAACAGTGCTCGAGGCTGATACATTTCCATTAATTACCGTCTAGTGCATTAATTAGCGCAATTAGTTATATGGGGTCGATATAACCCCATGCTACCATTGGTGTGTTAACCTAACTAACAATATCGGAGATAATAATACACTACGTCACGGGGATCTAAATTATCAGACGTCTACAAGACAAGATTAAATAAAGTCAGAATCTTAAAGACGTAAGTGAAGAAGCCATGCACACAAATTTGCGATGCGCGGCCTTGGTGTATTGGACAGACCTACGGTTGAATTTGTCCGAGCAAATCTCTAAAATAAAGTTGGACACAATATTCGGCGTGCGGCCAGTCGCAATGGATGGACCTACGGTCGTCTTTGCCCTAGTAGGCCTAGAAAGTTGCCTCGGAGACAATGCCCATTTACCATTGATAAATAATGGTTTCGCAATAAAAAATCACTCATCGATGATCTTTCCGTGAAGTTTATTCTAATTATTTCTGATGAATGTAATACTGTAATCTCAAATGCTTCTAGAGGAAGCTCCCGGGAAGTTACTAATTCATCGTCTAGAAATATAAAATCTGGTGCCTACTCCTAATTTTATACTTGAAAAACGTTCTATAAAATTTTTCAAATCGTTTTACATCAAACATTTTAATGCTAAGGTATTGTATTTAATCTTAAATATTCATTTATTTACTAAAGGACCAGTCCAATTAACATATCAGATATTACCGAAAGTTAATAAAAGGAGAAATGTTACAATAAAAGTTGCTATGACAAAAATTGGACACAAAATAGAGATGTCAAGTGTCAAATGTCAAGTCAAGACAGGCATAAGGTTTTGATGGAGTTCACAACTTCTGCCTTATCAATAGAAAATATTTCTTTCGTAATGACTGACAAAAATCATTTAGGCTTACACAAAAAAATTCAAGGTCTTGACTTGAGTTGAAAAGTCTGGCCATTCTTGACATTGGTGAATGGTATCCATTATTTGTGGAGTGTTGATTGGGAAAAGGAAATAATTTTTTCTGAGTCTACGGGAAGGAATATTGAAAAGGATGAGTTTTAACAAAGTAGGTGAGTCGTTCATGCTATCAATTATTTTGAAAATGCAGATGAGATAAACGTCCTTCCTACGTTTTTATAAAGAAGAAAGATTTATTTTTACTTCAAGTTAATCTAAGAGTATTGAGTAATTGCCTCTTTCTTGCCCTAACCTCCAAGTAATTCCCTTTAAGAAGTGATGTGGTACGGATTCAATATGATCAATGTGAACATCATAGAATGGAAACCAAATAAAAAATATAAATAACTTACATTCTATCGATGTAAGTTATTTGTCGCTTATCACATCGCTTTATTTTTATTTTTTCATTAGCTCCACACAGTAGGCCCTGAGGAAAATGATTTTCCTCAGGGCATACGTCATCTTTGGGGATGCTATGTGGAGGGTTTTTTAAGGAAATAAAGTAGAGGAAAATCTGGAAGGAAAAATGTGTGAGGGTTAGATAGGAACCAGAGGGGGTCGGTGTGTCCAGGAATGACGGCCTACGCGACGTTTGAATTCATCCAAATAGATTGAGATAAAGTCCGGCAAGAGCAGTCAAATGGTCTTCCTCAACCAGTCACTCTAGATCCGGCCCACCGCGCGGTAGGTGGGCAGATGTATCCGCCGCCAAGACCTAAACAAACCCCACCTCATGAACCCGGGCACCTCTGCTAAGTCAACAAACGTAGCGGACCACTTGGGTTGACCTATGGCAGGGATGTTGGTTATCCAATAAATGTTTCCCGGGGTGACGGTACCCATACCCCTTCCCAAGCTTAAAATGTGTGCCTCGAGCTAACCACCGTTATCAGAGACTTGTGATGCCCAAACTAGCCTGGGAGCAGAATCTTGCTTAGTAAGATTTACATCCGACGGCAAATGCATTCAGTTTGATACGTTTTTTGGATGGAAATCAAACTTATGCAAATATGATTTTTTATCTATTCGCTTTATAAAAAAAAAATATTTTTTTTGTAACATACATTTAATGGTGTTTAAATATATTAAAAATAATGAAAAAAAAATTAAACACGCCGAAATTCAAAACTTTGTGGAGGATTTTTACCACTCAACCACATAGGTCATCAATGGTAAGTATTTGGCGTTCTTCCAGCGCTGGATCTGAGAGAAAAAATCATTGTGTTTTTGAGCAACGAATGATCACCTTCGCAGAACGTCGTCAAAAATAGTAAAAATATCACATCACAATTACTCAAAGGTCACATTAGATTCAACATAAAATTACAACCAAATTTCAAAAAGCAACATGCATTTAGATACTTGCGTTCTGTTCCAAAGATTTGACTAATTCGCCAGAAAGGATTAATGAAGTTAATTAAATTTCGGCGGAAAATTTAAAACTAAAATAAATTATATGGTCATGACGCACGAAAATAAAATCATACTCGTGCCATTAGGCCGTAAAATTTCTATCAAAATAAATGTAAATGATTGAATAACAATTTTGACTTTCCGAGCTAACGTCCTCTGTAATGGAAACGAGATTGCCTTATGGCCACCGACACGCGTGGTGCAAAATAATCTTCAACTTGTGGCTTTGTAGGAATAGTTAATAGTAATAAATGAAATTCTATAAAACACAGTTCATATTTCAATCGAAAGATTAACTTTGTTAGCTGATGTGCTATCCAGAGTTATGTCCCAAATAAAAATACAATTCTGTCCTTAAATGCATGTGCACAACAAAAGTGATAGTGGGAGGTCTATACAAAAACTGATCAAGAACTTACAGAAGTAAAGTTAACCTTGCTGTTCTTAAATGCATGTGCAAAACAACAGTAATAATGGGAGGTCTATAAAAACACTGATCAGGAACTTACAGAAGTAAAGTTAACCTTCTGTCCATAAATGCATGTGCAAAACAACAGTAATAATGGGAGGTCTATAAAAACACTGTTCAAGAACTTACAGAAGTAAAGTTAACCTTGCTATCCATAAATGTATGTGCAAAACAACAATACTAATGGGAAGTATATGAAAACACTGATCAGGAACTTACAGAAGTAAAGTTAACCTTGCTGTCCTTAAATGCATGTGCAAAACAACAGTAATAATAGGAGGTCTATAAAAACACTAATCAGAATCGAAAATAAATCACAATATTTATTCTACACACAAAAACATGACTATAAAATTGATGGAAGTGAGTGACCTTATCAATCAATTCCGTTTCATATAAATAAATTTGAGTAACTAGCTACAATTAGATGTATAATCGCATTGATCCTTTCTGAGTGGATTGTTGCAACTAATCGCGACTGTGTACGGTGATTAACTGTCCCATTGTGGAGCGAACAATGCACCATTGGGGTCAGATGAGACGCAGACTTGGCGACTTAGTGTCCCATTGTGACCTCTGTTTAGATTGACGGACAATAAAACAAGCATTTCAAGGCCACGAAATGACATCAAAATAAAGAACGCAGTCAACAAAAATTGAAATATCGAATAAACATTTTACAAACGATTACAGTGGTTTATATTGTAGTACAGAGAAAAAATTCAGAAAAAAGGTATAAAAAATAAAGAACATAGGTTAATATAGGTAAAACTGTGTGTGGGTGATATTGTATGTTACGTGAACACCTCACTAGGAGAACCTGTGCTGAGGTGTTAACGTGTTTGTGATCAAGTGTGACAGGTATTTATGTGTTGTAGTAGAAAGTAAATTTTTTTTCACAGACATATATTGAAACATGAAAACACACAATTATATGTGAGTGTATGTATTTTTGGATAATTCTTAAAGAACGTGTATAATATTTAATTTTACTTATTATATTTTGGTTATGTTTTGATTTCATATATTGCATCTCACCTACCATCACAAAAATATAAACAGATATTATAAAATCATGCAAAATAAGTTATTTGTCGTTTTAATAAAATAAATAATGACATTATAAAGAATAAATAATTACAAAACGAAAAATTAAATATTATTTAAATATATTTAAATATATTAAGTAAAATCTAGGCGACGATTTTATGATCATATGTATCGCATCTCCCTAACAATAATTGGTGATGATCTGGCTTGTAAGCCACACACACCATCAGGGAATAATTAATTCCCTATGAAAAAATTGATTTATTACAAAATTCACTCAGAGAAGGAAACTCGCAGGAAACGTAACAAATTATAATCCAGCCACCAAATACATAAAAACAGAAGACTCACCGAATATATCACTCGCATTGAATTTTGCAGCGAATCCTTAATCTCCAAATTCGGCAGCGGACGGCTATCAGCACAATAACACTTGCATTCGCACCACGAAACTATCTCTCATGACAAGCTCTCAAGAGAGCAGGATTTAGAATAATAAAGAATTAACACATTGTAATTCTAAAGTAGTGTCGCTTTATTGTGACAAAAGTATTTTAATCTTTTAGTCTTAAATCGACAAAACAGGAATAGTGGTACCTCTTTTGTCAAACAATATAATTCGAATAGATCTAGCTGTTTAATGCACTGTAATTCATTATCACTTCACCTGCAGAGCGAAATCTATGCGAGAATTCCCAGAGAGGTCTATCCTGTCCACTATTTTTAATTTTAAGTTTAAAATTAAGTTACCTAAGTTTTAGTTTACTGCTTCTCCAATAATATTTATCTTCATGCTAAACAAAAATCTAATACTATCGATGTACACAAAGACATCAAAACGCGTTCTCTTTAAAATGATTTGACTATAGAGTGGGTAGCTTTAATCAGACGTGTTGTTGGATTAGACTGTATTTATGATGACTTAACAAAGACAAGTGGATAATCATTGCGACGGTCTACATCCAATGGGTAATATTGTATTTTATTCCAAAAAGCGAGACAGTTGTCATAAGTTATTAGTGTCTAGCAACAGGGTTTAACGTCACGTATACTAAAATGCTTTCACGTGAGAGGAATAAAAATATTTGAATCCGAATATGAATTCTGTGCACGTGCAAAAAGCATCATCATTAAAACAAGAATCTTGATTGTAATCCAACCTACTACGTTATAACCCAAGCTAAACAGGCAGAACTTCACAGCTAATTATTACCTTAATAAATCCATCTTGTAGAAATATGCACATACAATTATGATAAATTCACTGTCTTCTTCCTTCGTTATGCACGCAACTCACCGAATCAAAAGAGAATTTAAATGTTTTTATATTTACTTTACATAGTAGAAACCTGAAAACAATTTCATTCGTCATCTTTGGGGATGCTGTTTGGATGCAAAATAGTATAATAGGACCTTAATCATATTATTAGGCCTCTTGACATTGCATTACATTACATGTTATTATTTCCGTTTAAAAATTCCAGCTGCGTTAACAATACAATTTATTCTATTATATTTATGCAAATATTCACGCATTTATAAAAAAAGCAAATCGAATATACTATGAGTCGCCAATCATATCCTACATTTTTATTTTACTTTTACAGCTATTTTGAAATAAATCTATTTGAATTTTAATTTTGTTTTCGGGAATGAATGAATGCCAATCTCAAACTTTCTGGCATTCGACCGAACTGAAACTTGGCAGATAGAGTTGTTCTCGATGACGATGCATTCTATCAAGTTTTGGTGTCAATCGCGTACACGCATGCCGACATATTCGCATTCTTATTTCTCTGAAATTCAGCAGTTAATATACGAAATAAATATCAGTCCCACCCGATCATCATTTTGTGAAGCGGTAATCGTGGTTGAGTCCACAAGAAGGAAGGTTCAATAGACATTCAAAACAAAAGAAAAATCTTTGAAATTGGTTACGAGCCGGCCACTAGATCGAATTTTGAAAATAGATGTATTATAGTGAAAAAAAACTTATATTTTTAACTTTTCGGGATGATTACAGCGATCTGTCTGGCTATTTCATATTCATCACGTCAAAATGAGATTATCACCACTGTTTGTAGATTTCGATAGTTCGTCACAATTGTCTTGTAACTTGGTGGAAAAATCCAAAAGAAACTGAATAATAGAGAGTTTTCTAAAATTCGCTTAAAAATAATTCCACATCAGCCAAAATGAAGAATAATACTACGTAAGACTTTATTTAATAAAATGTACCACCATCGTCGGAGAGATTACACTCAAATCACAATCTTGTCGGGCCATTTCTAGAAACCAAAGATTTTAAATGTTGTTTATTTCATTTGAAGAGATTTTATGGCACATTGAGGCAATTATCGTTTGGTTTCATGTTCCTTACATGATTCTGGGAGCACTCAGAGCTTTCAAAGCATTCCATTTCCCACATTAAGCAAAACATTACGTTTTATGCCTACGTATTCACGTTCAATTTACTTTATTCGCCAGGGATCAAAATTTCTGTAAACATGTTAAATCCCGTAAAAGGACGAAATATAATATACTAGAGCAGACCTTTGAAAAACCACATAAAAAAAAATGATAGTTAAAAAAAATAACACCACCGAGAATCTTATCTCGGTCAACCGCTTGGAAGGCAACTATGCTGAATATTGCGCAATCAACTAACTGTTTTCAGAACGCCGCGCGCGCCGCGCCGGCACAAATTAATTATATTTACTCAAAAGATGAATTTTAGCATGTTTCATAGATTTTTTTGATTATTTTTCATAAAATAATAACTATCTGCATTCTTACAGGTGACATATGTATGATATATACGATGTATATAAAAACACACGCATATTTGAATGCAACATTGTGTAAAAATTTCAAAACAATCGGTGAAAAACTTTCGGAGATTTAAGATTTTTAACAAACGAACATTTTCATTTTAATTTGTAAAGATTATATTTTCGGTATTGAAACAAGTTAAATCCCGTGAAAAGTACGTTGTAACAAATGGACCAACATCATCGTCGAAAGCTCCGGATTCTGGCTGCTTGACCAGGGTATCAATTCCCCAGTCTCGATCGCTCGCAATTTCCGCCGAAAGTACATACACTGGTAGAGTTTGTTATTCTTGAGTCTCACCAAAAGTACATACTACACGCCATACGTCAAAATTCATTCGACTTAAACAACGAGTGGGTCGAAGCAGTAGAGATCGGCAAAACTCACAAAATCTCATTGCATCCTGGTGAATTGCCTTATACCAAAAAAAATCGTCTCCCGCGCTCTTTTCGAAGTTGGTATCGGATTCGTTTAGTTCTGCAAAGTTGTTTTAACCATTTTTCTGGCATTTCGATATGTATCCACCACCGCCATTAATTTCAGAAAAAGTGCGGTAGCAAATAAAAACGTTGACAAAACGACGCGGCAACGGTTTGTTTTTGACATTTCAAATTAACTCCGTAGAAACCTCAAACACATCTCAAACGCATCAGAAACATAGACAATATTCACAGGGTTGCCAACAGTCATCTCTTCAACCGTGCAACACTCAAGAATGTATAAATATAGAACTAATGACAAAAATTGTAAAGATTTTCGTTCGTAGATGGCGCATAGCGAGTAATTCGTAGTAGAGACTCTGGAATAGATACCCAGGGCCTCGATTCTCTATTCTCAATTAGTGGTTTGGTCAACTCGTTGTTCGAAGGACCGACTTTTGACGTTTGGCGTAAGTATGTGCCTCCGACGAGACTCAAGAATAAGAATGTCGAGCAATGTATATACTTATGACGTCGATTGCGAGCGGCCTGGATTGGAGAATCGATACCCTGGATGCCAACAGTCCGTACGATGGATACGGTATTCTATTTTTCATAATAATATAGATAAAACCCAAATAATATATAAAAAGGTACGTGCGCTTGGGAAAGAGATAATAAAGGAAAAATAATTTGGAAAGAGATTATTATCGGACCACATGTTTAATTTTTATTTATTTACTGTGTGAAAGATTATTTATCCATTTACAGCACAATAGTTCTTATTTTATCATTCTTAACAATTAAGGTTATTCATTCTTAGTTTTAAGGTTTTTCGTTATTATTTAAAGAGTAGTAAAATATAGCAGAATTCCTCTTTTCAAGCTTTACTGTGCTAGAATATCTGTTTTTCAGTGTGTTTTAGTCGTGGCGACAATTACCGCTGACGCATATAGGATATTAGGTATTGTAATGTTTTGTCTTTTGTGTAATCACATTTTACAATTGAAATTTCACTGGGTTGTTATTAATGATCTTGGGATGGTGGAATAATAGTCAACTGTAACCAACACAATGCAATGATCGGTTAGTAGTATATTGTTATTCGTTACCTGGGTATTGGGTATGTTTGTCGGAATCAATGCATCATTCCAGTAACAAAAATATATAATATAACACCCCACAAGATTTCCACCATAGCAAACAACGTTACTTGATATTCCGGAAATAAGCGTAGGGTGAGAAGAAGGTTGGAAAGTAAATTACTTATCAGATCTGTTTACTGAATATACCTAAAGCCATTTCATACGGCATCCCTATTTCAAAATGTGATTTCTTGAACTCTAGAACGTGTAAATATAATTTATAGACATTGTAAATGAATATGTATTTTTTGTATTTTATAATGTGGTGTATTTAAAATACTTTTTTTTATGACTTGGCAACTTTTGAGAAACATTTACCGTAGCGAAACAGTTCTATTCCAAAGCACCACGTTTTTTATAATATTTAAAATTTGACTTCAATGTAGAAAACTCTCTTGAAAATTTAGAAGAAAAAATAAAGATGTTTCACTTGACTTCAAAGACTAAGAGATCACGTAATGTGTCGCTAGAGAAAAAAATAATATTTCAATTCTCTCATACGTCACATTATCATGCTTGAAATATTATAAATACTTGCGATGTTTTCCGTTTTACTTTTTATAGAAGTGCCTGCGCAAAGCAAAACCATAAAATGTTAATGGTTACCTTCAGGGGCTTATGACCGCTTTGATAATAATATGCAAAGTATATATATATGTATATATAATGGAGAGAATAATGATAAATTATCATTGATAATACAGGGTTCGACACGGGAATCGGATGGTTATCAAATAAAAAGTACTCAGTCAGTTTGGCTTAAAAAATTAAAAAAAAAAATTACATAGTGTATGTTGTCGGCAGTTTATGTTTTGAAGATCATGTCGGTGTCGCTCGGATGTTGGCCATTGACATGTATGCATGATTGTAGCCGGTCCCGAAAACTTTTAGTAACGTTAATTAACATCTTACGTGGAATTCGAACGTCTCCTTCTAGAATTTCATCTTGAGATCAACAAGGCAGTCTGTCTTGTCAACAAATACTCGGTACTTAAGATATACCCACAAAAAGAAGACACATAAGCTTTTTTTATTTTTTTTTATTATCAATATAAAGTTTTTTTACAGGTTTTTTTTTCGATGTCTGTCTCACTAGGATAAACCTGTGTCGAGACAGACGTATGTAACATCCTTGGGTTAATACGTATAGGAAACAAAATCTCTGAACTTAGATCTTTGATTAATCTCTTCTAAATATACAATTCATTATTAGAAGATAACAAATTATTATATTCAATAATTATTTTCCCGAAACACCTTTATTGTTCTTTATCAATTAAAAATATTTTCCACAAAATTTTTTTTTTTTTCAATTTGTAGGTGTTTCTGGCTAATAATTAATGTTTATATTAATAGTTATTCTTTCTGCTTTGCACAAAAACTTTGTCTTCTAAACGTAAGTTTATCTATTAAAAAACAATTTTTATCAACACCTGTGATGGGTACAAATATATAAATCTAATTTTTTAATTTATGTTCCTTTCGTGCAAATTTTTATATTCATCTTTGTCCATTAACTGGCGATTACCGATGGCTTAATATTGAACCTTAATCATTTTTTCCTCAAATTGTGGAGAAATTTTTGGTAAAAAATATTTGACTTAAGCAAATTAGCCTCAACTAAATATCTAATACTATGGCTTAATAATTATTTTCTCGACCAATCACCGCAGTCTACACAATGGTTCAGACTAAATCAAAAACTAAATTAAGGCAAGTATAGGTTCGCTGTTACGTCAGTTTATATTATATCCCCGTCTAAATAATACTAAACATTTTAAAAAGATAGTGTGACTACACTTGACAAAAGATAAATCACGTTTTCACATTTATCCAGTGAACTGCGATTCATAAAGCATTTTATTTGTTCTAGATAGGGTGCTAAACAACCTCCTACTGTAATCCTACTACAGTTAATCGGTTAGAAATAAGGCTTCAAGTAAACACAGCTTCAATCTTATTGTGTTTTGTTTGAGGCTTTTTGTTTTCTTCGTGCATGAGCCCATTATTCTTTGTTTCACTCAACCTTTCACAAATGGACGTGAGATTATTTTAAGTGGCATTTATAAACTTTTTAGAAAAATGGTGTCGTTACGATTTAGCCCGGGTGTTTTTTGACTAGCAGTACGAAAATTTTGTGGTTCACGATGGATGTGGCATTAAAAATTTGCAGATGTATGGATTTAAAAAAGTTTTATGCCAAAAATGTTGAAAAGCAAACGTAAGAGGGAAAAATAAAAATGGTAAGCACGATCTTAAAATACGTATTATGCTGTAAATGAGGGACTATGACATTCAAAAGGATTACCATCAAAGTCATGGCCATAGCTTGAAAGGATCTGTTCCAGAAAAAGGACATTCTACGAATATTTTAAGGGTTCCTTTGAATTCAAAGATTAACCCGCCATCGGTGACGTAAATTTGCGTAAGACTGGGTGATTGAAATCGAATAACTATTTTACCCGCCATAGAATTGCGCGTCCCCCACCGTTAGTCCACGCGAACGGCCGTCTTGGAGTTTTGAGACTAGGTACCTAAGTCATTGTAAAATATTTTAATTTAAAAAAAATTATAAGCCAGTAAATTTATTTTTGGTTTTATTATATTAGTATGATTATTGTGATTATAATTAAACCGTAATACAAAATATATTTGCTACTATTGCAATAAATATTTGTGTCTAAAGCATGTAGTGCCAACCTGCACATTTTTATTTTATTTTATTTTTTTTTTATTTTTTATTTTTATTTTAGCGACTATATAAAATAATTGTTACATACAAAATATAATGGTGAAATTAAGTATAAAATATTGTATTTCTTAGTCCTCCTCACTAGGGGGTCCTGTGCCGAGGCGGACTAAAGTTATTTAAATATGGTTTATTTGTCTTCTATGTCGTTTTTAGTGTCTTCTATATCGTTTTTAGTGTTTTCATTAGGGTTTTTTCATTGACCTCTTTCAGCCATGTTTTTATTAATGATTTGTATTCATTAGGATTTTTTATTAGTTTTATGTCTTGGGGAAGGATGTTATGGAGTTTTGTTGCAAAGTATGTATAGTTTCTTTGTCCGAATGTGGTTTTATAACTTGGAATATTTTTTATATCATTTTTGTTCGATCTAGTGTTATGCATACACAGTCTAGTAGAGGATTTGTTATTTTTGAAGAGCTTCAATAATATATTTTTGGCATATATTTGCTGTACATTTGGTACGTCAAAAGAATTGAATATTTCAATTGAAGGCGTTCTAATTGGTACTTTCAATATGGTCTTTATGATTCCTTTTTGAATCGTATTCAGGTTGTGTAGGTACGTATGTGTAGCAGATCCCCATCCTATGATTCCATATTCAATTCGAGAATGACATAATGCGTAGTAGACCTTTTTCATATCCTTTTTATTTAATACGTTTCTTAGATTTTTAAAGAAATATATAAGGCTTGTGAGTTTTTCCGTAATACCTTTGATGTGTAGGTCCCATCTAAGATTTTCGTCGATTATTACTCCGAGATATTTTATGTTTTGTGTTTTTTCGATGACGGGGCAGTAACATTGTATATTATTTCCATGGCATTCGTGTAGTTTTAGTTCTAGTGATTTTATTGGTTGGCTCCTTGCGTTTATTGAAAATGTTATATATTTTGTTTTGCTTATATTAAGGGTAAGCGAGTTGATTTTAAGCCAATTTTGAAGTGCACTAAGCCCCTTTTCAGCCTCATTAAATGTATCCGTCCAATTTTCTTCTTGAAATAATAAAACATTATCATCAGCAAAACTGATTATGTTTCCTTTAATGGTAAGGTTAGTTAAATCGTTGATATAGATAATGAATAGGATCGGTCCCAGTACACTTCCTTGAGGGACGCCATAGTTTAAAGATAGTAGTTTGCTCTACATATCACATTAGTTGCTTGCTTTTTTTGGTTGGAAGGATAACCCTTTTTTTAGTTATAAGTTTTGCAAGACTGACAAAGGCTGATTTAGCTTTATATATGATTGCTAAAAGTTTTGATATTGTAAAACAAGCCTAAAAAACTTTGCACATTATAGGGTTCTAAGCTCTTCTGTCTTGTTCAGGGTGGATCAATGCAAAACGAACTCTAATCAGAATTCTTGCCTGAATAGACTATGCAATAATTACAGTATCGTATTATCCAGGGTGCATATTTTCAGTTGCGAACTTATCAAATGCAAGAGGACCATAAAATAATATTTCTCTGATGGTTTGTGAATAATTTTATGTCTCTTTTTTTTTTAAACTTCCGATTTTGTTGTCCGGGTTAAATCTTCCCCAAAGGAAAAACTAAACCCTTCCACATATGATCATCTAGTCAATCAACACTATGTAAGTTAATTATATAAGCAAAATAAATACAAAACAATACAAGAACAACACGTCAACTCACCAGAAATCAAATGGGGAAATAATTCACCGACTCCAGATATTTTCATATCAGAGGGTTCGGCTCGGTAGAACTTCTAACAGGGCCTATAAATCCTACTGATCCCTCAACATAAATATTTAAAAAATCTTTCGTTATTCTACATGTATTCAAAATGACCGACTTTTGCATTTTTATATATAAATTTTTTGATAGATCTAATACGTCTAAATTTTTAATGAGAGAGCTAGGTATAATGCCAGTAGCCGAAATAACGAATGGTAATATTTTTATAGTCTGAGAATGCCAAATTCTTTTTATTTCATTTCCTAAATCTGTGTATTTTCATATTTTTTCATTAACAGATTTTTGAATATTACAGGAATTTGGAATAGCGACATCAATGATATAATTTTCATGTAAAACTATATCGGGTCTATTATGAATAATCGTTCGGTCTGTTAGTATAGTTTTATCATAATATATTTTATAAAATTCGTTTTCTAAAAATGAATTTGGTTCGTATTCATAATATGGTACCATATTACGGCAGTCAATCAAGTTATGTTTGATTACCAAATTTTGGTGAATTATTTTTAAAACTTGATTGTGCCTAAATGTATACTCGGATGGTGCTAATATAGAACATCCCGGTATAATATGTTCTATAGTTTCCGGAAAAGCCAAATATTTTCTACACAAATCATCAATTTGATTTGTATCTTTGATTATATGCTTTCTATAACTTTTAGTATTAGGACGGGTTGTTTCGGAAAATTTGAACAATTCATCAAATTTCAACGTTCATTTTCAAGTTCTGTGAAAGATTTTATCAAGTTCTGTTTTTATTTAAGTTTTGTCAAGGAACCAGCCTATAATGATATAATAACATAACTTGAATAGGACTTTCACAGAACCCGTAAATGAACGTTGAAATTTGATGAATTTTTCAAATTCTCCGAAACAACCCGTCCTTAATGACTCTATCCTGAATGGCAAGCATAAATCCTTCTATTTCTGCGCTCAACTCTCCAATACTCAACCATTTGTTTGACAAAAATTTGTCAACATACGTTTGGTTGAGATAATGGAAGTGTTTTGCGTGTAAAATTTTATTTGACCAGGAATCTAATAATTCCTGGTTGGGATTTATAAAAATGTTATTATTATAATAAAATTTAAAATTTTCAAAATTTCACAATTTTGTGAAACGATTATATTTGATATTGTAAAAGATTTTCCATTAGTTAAACAACAAACGCCTGCTTGAAATCAAATTGTTAGAAAGCAACAATTTTAATTGGCAACGAAAAAAGGTTTTAAGGCAAGGCAATATTTTTTTTAAATCAAAAAAATAATAATTTAATACAAACATTAACGTCATAAAAGCAGGCTTTGAAGTCCACTAAAAAGGATTGATAAAAATAATATTAAAAAAGCCCTTTGTTGCAATGAAAAAATTTATGATTGCGAAAACAAAGTTTGTTCTTTAATCTCAGCGCCCGCTGTCAGATGTAAAGTATGCATTGACATAGTTTAGTTAGCAAATTTTTATTAAAAAGAACACATTAAATACTTTTTCTTCTGGCGCAAAATATTTGAAGACCGTCTTATGATTTATATATAGTCGCGAAAAACATAAGAACTCCGACGGTAAACACAAGCTTTGGACAAAGACACCACAAATACCAGGCAATAAAAGGTTTTAATAATCACTCAATACAATAGATTTTGGAAAAAAAACCATTTCAGATTTAAAATAAAAATACGGATTTTGTAACAAAAAGTATAAGTTGTTTAAAATGCTACATACTACAAACATTTTTTTATTAACCATCGCTCATGATATAAGAAATAAATTTGCAGAAACATTTTATGTTTCTGCAAATCATTTGGCTAAACGAGGATTGCTTTACTACGGGCTTTATAAGGTTATATTTATAGTGATTATGACTTTCTACAGCGCGAAGTAGATAACAGCCATCTGGCTTCTTGCATTTCAGGTTAGGCTAAGTTCCAATCCGATTTTCCTGAATTTCCTAAAAAGAGAGGAACATCATTATTTCTGAATCACCGGATAAGTTGTCAAGCAATTTACCAACCACAAATTTATTTGTAAATATCTTTCCTCGCTAGTAAACCGTTTATTCAGGAAGGTTCACATTTCAAAGGAATCCAATTTTGACCTCATTATATTTTTTCTAGTCTCTTAAATTCCATTTCGTACATTAGGATGAAGTGAATACTTCACCAAAGGATGGCGAATGCTGAATAAACTAGCTGACCGGTTTCGTTCTGAATCACATCGCTCAATTATACAATAAATGAATATGGATCAATATGATGTGGTGTCTTATAATTACAAAAAAAATATATTTAAAAAATCAAAATAATTTGTATAGTGCCGTTTTCGTGAAAAATCACCAGCGAATACAAAAATTAAGCATTTGATTTTAATTTCTTAAAAAAAAATATAATTTGTTATTCAAAATTGATTTATATATATTCAAAGAATTTATATATTTCGATAATTAACGCCTGTTTTCCGATGATAAGTAGGCACGTGCGAGACAAAAAGGTGTTTCTCACTGACAATTCACTAGAAAATCTCTGAAGGAAGTGTATACATATGCACCAATACATGCGAAACAAAGAATTTGTCTTGAACTCTTCGGCGACCACAGACAGAAAAGTTCTTTTCATTTTAATTCTCAACGTTTGCTTCGTTTTTGTCAGATTTACTGATTTTCTGATTTGTAAGTAAGATGAATGTCAAAATAATATTACACCATTAAACAATTAGAAATGTTTTTTATCAATAATTGTTCCCATAGTATGTAATTATTTATTATTCTACAAGAAGTAGTTTCGTGAAGAGCTGTGAGAATATTAATAAATAGTTTTAGCCGTGTAAAAAAAGGCATGCAAATACAATATTGTATTGTATCTGTATGCCTTACCTGAAAAAATTTAGTTTTTATACGGACACAACTATTTATTCATATTCATATTGAGCATTTACGGGCGCAAATAAATAATTGGTAATGATATTTTAAAGCATAACTTGCACAAAGCGCATTTTATTTTATTTCATAAAATAATTAAATTAACGCCATCTATGAACCCGTAGAATATAATTTACGTTACAATTACCCTTAAATACCTACCTACAAAATTATAAGCAAAAATATTATTCATGTAAGGAATTATACAATTTGTCCAAAGAAATGTCACCATCTTAATGACTATAATTATTTTTCAAGCTTTCTTTACGCCGATAAAGACTATAATATTGATTATTTCAGTTTGACAACTCGTAGTAGGAAACACAATAATGCGAACTCTGGTTGGAAAAAAAGGTAGTATCCAACAAGGCCACCATCTTGAAACGAAACTGAAACGTAACAAACATATTCACATACAGATGAAATGTCAAATAGTAAAACAGTAAAAAATAATAAAACAGGACTTCGCTACGCTCTGTCAATTATTCAGAAGTTGAGTGAAAATGTATTTTATATTCTTTACCTTACCCAATGGAATACGTGACAAGATGACATTTTCGAGGATTCAAATATATAACATTCGCGTTCAGACATTACGGGAAGAGAAGAAGAGAAAATTACAAAGTACCTGATTTGCTAAATTAATTTTATTTATCAAAATAATAAAATGTATTACTAGTGTTGCTACCAAAAACCAATTAAAACATGAGATGAGAAAAAAATTGTCAGACCTGTAATGTGCAATCAATATTAATATAATCCGGCACAACACCATTGCACATACTCCCTAAAGAAATACAAGCAGAAAAAAAATGAGAATTTTAAGATTAAACCTTAAATACACCTTATCTCAGAATACTTTAGTTATTTAGTATACATATTTATTTTAATAAAAATTAGTGTTAAAACTATTTGTACACATATACATGGAAATTCTGTAAATGTATATAAATTTTTTTTTTTCAAAATCTAGCGTATAAACAAATTCTGTACACATATGTTCATAATTTCAAGGTTCAAATGAATAGTAGTATTCCCACACTCCCTCCCTAAACACGAGTTATTTTCAATTAGGGAGGTGTTAATTAAATTTTTTAATAATACTTTATATTCTGTAAATTATGTTACATTATATTCTGTGAATAAATATAAAAATAAAAGACTTACCTTCATGTCTTAGCAAATGAAGGAAATCTGTAATGTTAAAAATGATATAAATTCTACTGTTATTTTCCAAATATTCATTAATAGATAAATATATGCACAATTATGAAAACCTTTTTATGTATTTTTTTCATTACACTGACTATTTTCCTCGGTGTGGAAAATAATTTCCCAGTGAGTCAATGTCATCTTTTGGGATTCTGTGTGGAGGGTTTTTTTTAAGAAAAGGAAGTTCTGGGAAGGTAAAAGGTATGAGGGTTCAGTAAAAATCTAGGGGTCAGTATGTCCATTAGTGACATATATTCCTCCCACTGCGGTGTAAGGCGATGTGTCGAGAGACCAGATGAAGAGGTTAAAGGGTCTCCCCAAATCAGCCTCTCCCGATCTGGCACGCCACGCTGGTGATGGACAGGTGCATCCTCACCCGACGAATCCGGGCACCCCAGCTAAATCACCATGTTTAAATTGAAAATTTTTTCGATGATGAAATATAAGCACTATTTAAATGACAGGTTACCAACAGTCACGTGCATTTTCCAACTGGTACATTTCTGCTTAAAGTTATCATATTCACACCTTTGAGGCAAGACTGGATAACAAATAAAAATGATTTTATGTACTCGTAAATTTATCTCGTGGTTTTTTTGTACAGATATAATAATTATTTTTTAATAAATTAACCATATTATATTCCTACCTATATAGCTATATTTATTAATAAAAAATAAATAAAATTGATAAAAAAAAATATTAAAGCTTAAGTCTTGATTCCCACGACTTGTTGAAGATGATTGATGAGAAGCATTACAAATTATAATTTGTGGTTGAAAATTTGATGTTTTGATGAAATTTTTGATGGAAATTTGGAGATCATTGAAAGATGTGGAAAAATAATGAATTTCACAAAAATATTTTTTAGAAAAGAATTTCAATTTGAAATGCGGAAGAAAATATTTTTGTCTTCTTTGTCACTCTTGACAAATTTTAAATTAGCTTTTATCTAAATATTATTTTCTGAAGATATTCGGCCAAAACGTTAAAATAAGATTTTCCAAAAAAAAAAATTTTGAAGTGTGTAAAATATTGATCATTAATCAAACTAATTTGAAAACTATCTGCCACTCAAGGTACTAAAAGAACGCAGGTTACAAATAGAAACTTCTATTCATTAAGACTTTCATAAAAAATAATGTTAGGTACAGTTTAATATTTATTATTCGAGATTTTCTCGGCCAAAAGAATTGTCATGATTATTTTTGAATTCATTTTGTTAGTTCTTCGCAACTTTTGGTTTGGTTTGTTCTGAGATGCAATTATGACATAGGGTGATGTTTTATTTATTCACTATACATAGAATGTAAATATATACAAAATTCCTCTATATTATTAATTTACACATTCTTACGTATTTTTCTCAAACGGGTGCGAAAGCCTTCTGTTGGGCTGTTTTCATGTATGTACATTTTTTAATAATAATCATTGTTTTACTCCGACAATAAGGCGTTGAAACATAGTAATAGGCTTGCAAATATGTAATTCTAATACCTTCGATTCTTAATGGGTTGTATTGAAGAAATTATATACTTCTCCATCAAAAATATGTTCATGCATTCCCTCACCCAACCTGTTACCCAATTATCTGTCCCTGTATGACAGTGTGGATTACCTACATAAGTGATATTTGGAACAATTTATTTTAACATCTAATCACTGTATTAAGAAAACCTCTGCAGTGTACACTTTAACCTTTTCAGACCCTGTATTCACAATTGTGAGGGTAAGTTAAATATTTCATTTCGGATGGTGCAAATGCTTCTACAGGTTTGAGACCGTACTCAATCGATTGTGAACGTGGTTAACTACTTGAGAAATATTATTTAGCTAGGTAAATTAAATGATATATGACTAGATGAATGTTCAAAGCGATTTCGCACCAAATGCATAAAATGTCATATCTGTGTCACCAAATGTCAAATTTAATTGCAAAAATAAAAGATTTTTATTAACCTATGAGTGCACTAATGAGACGTAGTATTCACAATTGTGAGAATTGCTTTTCCAAAAAAATGAATAAAATATTTTTTTCTTATTTTAGGACGCTTATTCATATTATTATTTAAAAAAATTAAAACTCTTTACAATAAAGATCGGTTCTGAAAGGGCTAAGTTTGTTAAGACCCTCAGTGCGTATAGTATCAAGTCTGTTATTAAAACTGAATAACGATTTGCAACAAGATGTATTTAATCAGAATTCCTTCCCAATTCTAACAGACTGTTAACCAGCTATCCCAATTAAAAAAGATATATTTTGATTACAGATATACTGATTTGCATACAATTTATGACCACAAGTTGTGTATTAAAATTGACAAACTTATTCGTGCCCTTCAAGCCGAACAAAGAAAACTTGAAAATGTTATGTTATTTGTTTTACGCCCAGCCGGACTTTTAAATGGATTTTAAGAACAGAAAGCTATCGAAAATTATTAAAAAAAAATAAAAGCACATGAATATAAAATAATATTAGTAAAACATGTAATAGTAACACAAAATAACAAAGAAAGTAGAACAATACTACAAATAAGACAAATCACTAAAACTATATTACAAACACTACTATAATTTGTAGGATTCAACAAATTGCTGGTAAAGATTACCCTTAATTCTATGGAGTCAATAAATATATCAATAGTATCCACAAACTTGTTGCCCAGATCGTGCATCCTATTGGTTAGTGAGTGTAAGTGTAGTGTTAACTATACTATCATAAAAAAATATCTCATTCATCCGTAAACAAGAAAACGAGAAGAAAATACATTTTCTCAGTGAACAAGAAGTTGAAATTCATTACAAGATTAGAAAAGCCCAATATTTAGTTCTCCTTGGGTTTAGAATGATGAAATTCAGTTTTATCATTGTGATAAAAGCTCAGCTGACTAATTGAAAATCCCGAACTTCGAGTCTTGTGACTCGCTAAGGATTGATACCAAAATAATTAGAACTTTATCAAAATAATCCATCAGAAAGTCACCTCTAATTAGAATCATGTTTTCAGTGTGAAATCTTATCCCCTCGCGCAGAGCCGCGAAATTCGAGTTACTTTTACTAAAATAGTACTTTGAAACCTGACTGAACGCAAAGTTTAATGACAGTAACGATTCAGGTTAAAAGTTTCACTGATGTTGTTTGAGGATTAATATCAGGTATCTGCAGTAGGTTTCCGCAATATACTACTTTTGACTAAATTGAACTTAAATTGTTTTCGTATTGATATTTATTATTATTTATGAATGATTTTCTTCTGTCCAAAACAAATAGCAGTTAGTAATATGAGACAAAGGAGTTTATTGTTTCCTAAAATCAGTATGTTTTTTTCTGATTTCACGATAATTTATTGGTAATGATGCTAGTGTGCTTATATTATTTGTTTTAGTAATAAAACATATCTTGTTCTGCATCATGCATAAGATAATCAACACCTCTGCCATAGGTCACCACCATCTGGTTCACTACGTGTGTTGACCTAGCGCCCTGTTTGATGGGGTGAGGTTTGTATAGGTCTTGGCGGCAAATGCGTTTTCCCCACCCGCTGCGAGGATCGGGAGAGACTGGTTGAGAGACCTTATGCCTTCCACCGCTGTGGGAGAGATGGACTTCCTCGCCTTTCTTTAAAAAGACCCTCCACACAGCATCCCCAAATATGACATGTGACTTGAGGGATTTTTATTCCTCGGGGCCTCCTTCAGGTGGAGCTAATCTATAAATGCTAATGGTAAATAAATCAATATGTATTTACGGTAATTATTATTAACATCCTATTCAAGAGTGTAAAATTATTTAATAAATTACCCCTTGATATACGATCGGAAGAAAACTACGAAAAATATAAAAAAAAATTAAATTAAAATACTCTTGTACCACCTCATAAGTTTACTTATTGTTTAGAAATATGTTTTTGCCTTTTCAATTCTTTGAATCATTTATAAACTAATGATGTTTACAAAGTTATTGCTTAATTTTAAATTATAATGTCACATCACAAAGTAACCGCTTCATATGAAGAGAAAATATATTTTTATTACTTTTATTGTTATTTTTTGTTAAATTACTAATATTTTTTGTTTAATTTAAACAAATGTAAAAATATTTTGTTGTCCTCTCCTAAACACAAGCAGCTGCTTTATTAGGAGAGTGATTGAAATATTGGTGTTTATATTGTTATAAAATTGTAACCTTGTTTATATTTTTCAATAAAAAAAATAAAAAAAAATAAAAAATCCTGCAAGGTCGTTTTCACCACACTGGAATATTATTTCTTTATCTTTCCAAATAAATATACCTATACCAAGTTGTGCGAAATGTTGCACGCATAGAATCGTTGATGTTTGTTGTTTACTGTTACACTTTGTGGCAATTATTTTATCAGGTGTTGGCGCTGAGGAGGGTGACTTGCTGATAACGATCTTGACTCTGGGGCAGTTCGAATGTAATTTAGACCAAACTACCTACTTTAATACAATTTATACTGTATAATTGACCACTCAGTATTGCCAGAGTCAACCTTTGTTATTATCATAAAATGTTCAAATGAAAACAGACTTTATGTTAAGGCAATACAAGTTTATCTTCGTCAGATATTTTGAGATTCACAAATAAACAGTTCTTTGTTTATTTTTTTTTAGGAATTCGAAGTACAATGTGCGCTTCAGTAATGGTTATGTCAGCTTTTAAATTTCTTTAACATAAACATTTATCAGAAAGTAATAGTAAAATCGGAAAAAAGTAACGTTGCTTAAGAGGAAACTACAAGCCAAATATGTGTATATTATTGGTATATCTTATATTGTAGATAATAGTCATTATAATCGCTTGAAAAATAGAGTATAGAAACAATCGATTTCAACCACAAAACTATTTTTTATTTATTTTGTTATAAGAAAGCAAAAAAGTTAATCAAGTGAAACTGTCACAGATAATCTTAGCTAAAATACTGTATTTTTTAAAATTTGTTTCTTTGAAAAAATATATTTTCTAGTAGTTTACATTTATATTTTTTGTTGAGTTATTTATTTTTTTATTTGTATTCTACTCAAGCGAAAAAATAGGAAAACCTTCAATTTATCTAAAGCATATTTTTTGGTGTTCACCAAATACACCAAATCGCTATAAAGATTCATCAAAATATTGATCTGGCATAAAGCTTCTTCGCCTTAAGTCATGCCGCTACCGAAAGCTTCGGAAAGAATTAAATAATATATAAATAATAAATAATAAATCTCGATTCTAAAGGAAATGTTTGCAAATTTTCGGAAAATTTCTGTGTTCCACTTTCGTAAAATAATATCCCCTTGAGGGAACTTTACAGCGATATTATTTAAAAACTTCCACGTTATTATTTAAAGAAAACGTGACACCATTTCACCAGCAACAAAAACATGGTCTTCAAGTTCAGACAATTCTAATAATTATTTATATTTCCCCGAGCGAGCTGAAGCTCTCGCTGAGTTTTATTTTCTAAAGCCTCCTATAAATTGCGTTTGCTTTTAAGAAATTCGTTTGCCAACGTGAATACATTTTAATTACCGGAAAAACCGCAGTTTCTTACGAAACGTGTCGGGCTCCATCTTCTGGAAAGAATTTTAATAACGTTTTTCGTTTTTCAACCAAAAAGGAATTATAATGTCATTAAAACGAACTAATTAAAAAATAACTTCGAAATGAGAATGAGGTTTTCACTGCCAAAAGTACCATCTTGGTTTATTTTTGGGATATTATACCAAAACTAAACGCCAAAAACCACATTAATTAAACTAATTAATATCCTGAAATTCCGGTCCTAAGAAGATAGATGAGCGCAACAAGTTATCCCTTCTACATTCATTAACACATATTTCACCACCCATCTACAAATCTACCCTTATGATAGACGCTGTTATCCTTCCCGAAACGGTGGCCAAAGAAGGATGAAGCGAGACACAGAATAAAATTCCCTAAATGGGAATGTTGAAGATTAGATTAAAACCTCTTTGTATGGCGAATTTGTGGTTAATTAGAAATACATAGACAACTACTGACAGTTTCAAACTATTCTGCGGGTGTGCAAATAGTTAATTAGATCAACTAACATCAATCGATTCATTCCTCCTTGGTTAAACCCGTATTTACGC
The DNA here is from genome assembly GCF_061612785.1 of Hesperophylax consimilis. Taxonomy (NCBI): domain Eukaryota; kingdom Metazoa; phylum Arthropoda; class Insecta; order Trichoptera; family Limnephilidae; genus Hesperophylax; species Hesperophylax consimilis. The sequence continues at coordinate 3,533,178 of NC_142836.1, forward strand.
GTCAAAACCTAGTGAAGCACTAAGAACGCAAGTGTCTACCACATATCATCAAGGAAAAAGTTCAAAATTTCAAAATTGTTCCATAGACCTAAACATTTCTTGTAGGAAATGCTGTAAAATTCAGACGCTTGAAAAAATCAAGCATTTCCGGAAAATAAACTTATTTTGCGCTGTATAGTGTAGAGTCAAAAGTTTTCTTAAAAAATGGTGTTGAATTATCATCAAACATATTAATTTCGACTGGGTCTGCAAGTAACTCTGGGTCAATGAACTCTCGTTTTGAATTAAAACTTGTTTTGAATTAAACCCCTCAGGCATCTGACACATTCTGTCAGGTACTCGGTCAATTGTGGTTAACTTATAGATTTTAATATAAAGCGTGGTGTTTGATCTTTCTAACACCGAAGGGAGACACAATGATTTCTATGAAACCGTTTGATCTGTTCCAAAAAGCGAACAAATTAGCTTGAGGGGTGTAACGTATTGATGTTTACAGGTTATAGAATACTGGGCCCTCAATCTCCAGTATTCTATCGAGGATAGGGATCTGGTATTATCTCTATTAAAAGTCGTAGATTCTGATATACGGCGGTTGTTTTAATCGTAATATAATATACTGACAATACAAGTAACAAGTAGCCTAACGGCCGTCTAGCGAGAGAATGACTTCGCGCCAGCCGACGATGTCATACAAGGCCTGTAGTAGCGTTCGGTTATCTTCGGTAGAACTCGAAGCTACCCGAGCGCAAACACCAAACACTACACCTTCCCTCCTTCAATTCTGAAGCTACTTACAAACCAACATAAATATTTCACATATATATAAATCACAACATAGATATTCATTTTATATTACATTTGGTTTTAACAAATAACTCTTAAAGATAGACAACTTAGAAATTTAAAATATTAAGCACCAAACACGATTAAATCATCAATTGAAGTTATTACATTTGCTAACAAATAATCCTAAGACTAATAACCGCGGTGCCTGGGTCAAGTTGCCCCGTTTCCTCTGGAAGATGTGGGTGTCTCGCGTCTTGGCCGCAATCTCCCCGACCATGGTCTCTGTTGCCGGGCCTGTGTCTGCTCCGACACCACCTCCTCTGCCGCCAACCTGAAATCAGGAGGAAAACCAGTGAATCCACGCAATAAGGTTGAAGTCTCTAACTCATGAGGCTCATTCCTCGAAATTTCAGACGCGGGATGCTGTGCACTATTGCCATCTTCCTTCCAGCTCACTGACACTTCCCTCATTTGATCAACATGTCTCTTCCATGTCACATCTGTGTTCCCTATCTTAATAATATAAACTTTTTTACCTAGCTTCCTAGAGACTACTCCCTTAGCCCAAACTACTTTATTATCCTGACGATAATCTTTTGTTAAACACTTTTGTCCAACTTTAAAAACCCTGGTTTTAACCCCTTTGTAAAACTTAACCTGATCAGATTGAGCTTTAGAAATGTTAACGTTTGCTTGCTTGACTTTTTCCGAAAACTCATCACCATTTTTCACTGGAATTAAATTGTCGAAAGTAGAACTCCTTCCTAATAACAGTACCGCTGGTTCAATACCTGTCGAGCAATGCAAAGAATTTCTATAGTCCATTAAAAAATTTAATAACTTGACATTAAAATTTAGTGGGAATTTACCGTTTACTAACAGTTTCTTGAGGAACGTTTTCGAAGTTTTAACAGCGTTTTCCGCCAATCCGTTTGACTGGGGGTGTTTCACAGGAGAAGTCATAAGTTTAATATTGTTCTCCTTTAAGAACCCTCTAAATTCCTCACTTGTAAAAACTGAGCCATTGTCAGACACAATTAAGTCAGGGTTGCCAAAATTAGAAAAAATTTTCCTCAATTCTAAAATCGTATGAGTTGAATCTGCCTTCTGTACTTCAATACAGTCCAACCATTTGGAGAATGAGTCACACACCACAAGGAACATCTTCCCCGCTAAAGGCCCACAGTAATCTACGTGTACCCTACTCCAAGCTTTACCTGGATTTGGCCAAACCGTCAATTGACTTTTCGGTGCTGACTGTTTTGACAACGCACAATCTGAACATGATTGAACGACTTCCTCCAAGTCTTTGTTCAGAGCTGTCCACCAAAAATATGCTCTAGCTATTCCTTTCATTTTAACAATACCAAAATGTGACCTGTGTAATGAATCTAACACTTGCTTTTGGAGAGAAAAAGGTATAACTATTCTGTGTTGCCAAAACAAACAATCTCCTACGATAGAAAGTTCGTTCCTTTTTAGCCAATATTTCCATATACTGCTGTCACGATTTACTCGTTTGGGCCAGCCCTGCCGCAAATACCTAAATACCAGCTGTAATTCGCTGTCCGCTGCGGTGGCTACCACAACTGCTTGAAAATTTACATGCTCACAATTTTTAATAAAACAAATTTTGTCCTTGATTGAAGAAACCGAATTATTCATCACAGGAACTATCTTCAGATTAAAAATCTCCATAAAATCCCTACCCACTATCAATTCCGTGCCATTAACCACAACAGTAAATAATAAATTATTTTTAAGATTATTGTATTCTACGGTAAAACAGGCACTACCTACAATATTAAGTGGTTTGCCATCGTATCCTGATAAAGTACGCTTATCTGGTGACAATGTTACATTTCTAAAATAACGATTGAAAATAAAATCCGGCATGACCGACATGCTTGCCCCTGAATCAATCATAGCAGCACATTTCACTTCGTTAATTACCACATTAGCCCTAAACGGATTAATGTATGAAATACTATTATTCTGGGATTGTTCAAAAATCGGATTAACCTTGTTATTCCTACAAAATTTCTTCAAATGCCCTACCTTGTGACAATTAAAACATTTTGCGTTCTTGAATTTACAATATTTTTCTACATGATATTCACCGCAAATCGTACATTTTTTATTCCTCGGTTCGGGGCTCTTTGAACGAGATAACCTTGAAAAACCTTGAGTTTCTCCCAAACGCGATGAATGTCTCCCGGGCGAATTTGAACGAATCGAAATGGCGTTCACATCCGAATTCTCTGCGGAAAATTCAGATTTAATTTCCGGAACCAGATTGTCTAAAACTGAAACCGTTATTGCTAACTCTTCCATCTTGTTAAATGTTAATTTAGTTCCCTCTAGAAAAATTTTCTCCTTAGCCCGGCCTGGTAAAATACCGATTGCAAAGGCATCCGCTAAGCTTTCTGGCAAGCGCGTTCCAAATTCGCAAAAAGAAGATAAACCCCTTAGACGGACCGCGAAATCTCTAACCGATTCCCCATGCGATTGCTTGGCTAGATAAAATTTTTCTCGTTCCTTGAATACCGATCGCGGTCTGGAACAATGTTTCTCAATTAATTCTATTAACTGATCGAATGCCACGTCTGTAACTTTAGCAGGGAAACATAAGTTGATCAAAAGAGTTAATGTCTCCGCTTCCAGAAGATTCAGCAAATAAGCGCGTTTCTGTGAAGCATCTAACTTAGTCGTTTTAATGTCATCACGAATTAGAAGGAACTGTTCTAACCTCAAGCGGAATAGACTCCAATCTCCATTAACGTGGGAGAACCTGGAAATTCCGCCCGATTCCATGATTGCAACGACAACAACACAAAAAAAAAAAAAAAACCCACCCGGCAACAATAACACCTTCCAGAAACAAACAAGAAACAAGACAACCTGACTCCAGGAACCGGCGCCGATGCAGTCCAGCGCCCAGCCGCTTCCCGGAATTCGAAATCTTCTTCTTCTGTAAAACTTGTCTGGTCTTTGTTACCCAGGGCCACCGATCTGGTCTTTGTTACCCAGGACCACCGATCTGGTCTTTGTTACCCAGGACCACGTGGTTATTTATTCTTCGCTGGATTCTTCGTCTGGTCTTTGTTACCCAGAACCACGAAATTATTGATTCTTCGCTGGATTCTTCGTCTGGTCTTTGTTACCCAGAGCCACGTTATTTACTTCCAATTGTCCTTATTATGCCCAGTTTATCTCCATTTATTGTCACCTCGACAATAAAATCCCGGAGATTTTTTTTCGCAAGTCACTGGTGTGAAATAATCCGACTTGCCGGCAATCCGAAAAACTGTTTCCGTATACTCCTTTTTAAGCTGCGCCACTGTAACGTATTGATGTTTACAGGTTATAGAATACTGGGCCCTCAATCTCCAGTATTCTATCGAGGATAGGGATCTGGTATTATCTCTATTAAAAGTCGTAGATTCTGATATACGGAGGTTGTTTTAATCGTAATATAATATACTGACAATACAAGTAACAAGTAGCCTAACGGCCGTCTAGCGAGAGAATGACTTCGCGCCAGCCGACGATGTCATACAAGGCCTGTAGTAGCGTTCGGTTATCTTCGGTAGAACTCGAAGCTACCCGAGCGCAAACACCAAACACTACAAGGGGTTAAGTGTCATATTCAAAATTATTGGTACTGATTGTGTCAAGAAATTATACCAGCTGTAAAGTACCTATCTATAGTAAAAATAAATTTAATAATTTCATAAATTGGAATTGATTATTCGAGAATCAAAAATTCAGACTGTCCCATGATTTTTCACGAGTATGTTTTAGTAATTATATAATATTCTGTAACGTCGTCTGTAATGTTTGATAGTTATAACAATATTTATATGCTTTTGTAAAACAGATTAATCGAAAGATAAGAAAGTGACGGTTTGTACTAACAAACATTATTTTGATTAAACAAATTGATATATTACATGTAAAACTTGATATATATAGAATTAAAGAAAATTATATTTTTATTAACATATATTTCGTCATAAAATATATTGGTCATGAGCTAATTGTTATAGGATGTGAATCTTAAGTAATTTGGAACAAGTGGACATTGTCTTATCAAAAAAATTATACAAAAACCTTTTTTTATAAACAAGTTTGAAATTAAACTCCACTACCTAATAACAAATCGCAAATCTACCCTTACTAACTTGTTAACCTCTCAAAACTATATATCTGATTCCATGTCTAGTAAATGTCAAGTTGACTCTATTTATACCGATTTTAGCAAGGCGTTCGATAAAGTCAATCATGAGTTATTGCTGAATAAACTCCATAAATTCGGAATAGGTGGTTCACTATATAAGTGGTTTAATAGTTACTTGACCAAAAGATTACTGGCTGTTAAAGTTTATGGTACATTTTCATACAAATTCACTGCTACGAGTGGTGTTCCCAAGGGGTCACACTTAGGTCCAATCCTGTTTTTATTATTTGTCAATGATGTATTGTATATTTTCAATGATGTTCAAGTGTTAATGTATGCAGATGACCTGAAATTATTCAAAGCAATCAGAAACATTAACGATTGCCATTTATTATCAAATAACTTGTCAAGAAGTTAGTTATATGGTATCGTGATAACCGCTTGCAACTTAACACAAGCAAATGCCAAATTATGAGGTTTCATCGAATAAAGAATCCAATATTTTTTGATTATTCCATTAACAATATGTCGTTAGTGTCTGTCTCGGAAATTAATGACTTAGGCATTTGGTTTGACACGAAACTTAACTTTATAAAGCATATTGAAATAAAAACCATTAAAGCTTTGAAAATGTTGGGATTTATTTTTAGGGTATCTAGTGATTTCAATAATGTAAATACTGTAGAAACATTATATATGTCACTAGTAAGGAGTCATGTAGAATACAATTCCACGGTTCGGTCCCCAAATTATCAGGTTCATTCACATGCGTTTGAAAGAATCCAAAATATTTTTTTAAGATATGTAAATTTTAAAATGGGCATTCCTAGAGAAAACCTAAATTACGATAACGTACTTTGTTCATTAAATTTAATAAAATTATCTGATCGCAGAATTATTTCCGATTTAACCTGTTTATAAAAAATTATTAATTCAATGTTTGATACCCCTGATTTATTAAATGTAATCTCTTTTCATACTCCAAGCAGGTCGGTTACAAGACAGTACCTACCATATTATTGTAGCAATTCTATGTCAACGTCCCAATATCACACTCCCATGCGACGGATTCAACAGCTAGGAAACAAATACTAAGATGTTGTTGATATATTTAGTACATCAATTTGAATATATAAGCATACCCTATTGAAGTTTTTTTCATCAAGTAGGGGAAAATTTAATAAAGGTATTTAATTTGATTTGACTAACACATAATAATTTTGTCAACTGAAACAGAAAAAAATATTTTGGATTTTTTATGTTTTGTGCCTGCATGCTGTGTAGATCAAGTTCAGTGATATTTTGACTTTATATTTATTTTTCTGCAATTGTTTTAAATAGTCGTTTCCTGCACTATTTTCATGTATAATTTCGTAAATATTTTTTATATATATGTATGTAAAAGCCTTAATAGGCGTGAAATAAATAAATAAAAAAACGTTGGCAGAGGCTTAGATAATGTATTTATACTAAAATATTTACACGAATATATACAAATATTATAAATCGGTGTTAAAAAAGACAAATTAGGTAATAATGACGTGTTATATCAATATATATTATAAAACGATAGTACCATCCCCGCGAGAAGCACTCCTGTCCCGGTGCGAACGGTACACCAGAAGGGACAGATTTTTCAGTACAAAGAATACGTGCAATAAGGATGAGAATGCGGATGGAGTTTAACCGATCGGAATACAAGTATATATGGCAAACTAATAAGCCAATATTGAACTTTAGGATGGTTAGGAATAAAGGAATAGATTGGGCGTTGTTTTTTTTCTGCCTGTTTTCCTTCTACTTGCCTTTCTTGGCTCATCTTAACTCTTCTTGGGACACCTTGAATCTTCTGGTCTCTTCTTGGGACGCCATGAATCTTCTGATGTCTTCTAGGGACCCCTTTAATCTTCTGGTCTCATCTTGGAACGCTTTGAATCTTCTGGTCTCTTCTTGGAACGCTTTGAAGCTTCTGGTATCTTCTTGGCTCTTCGTGACTGTTCTTGTTCTGCTCATGTATTATTAAAATATTCCTTTTAAATTCCCAATTTTCAAACACACTTAATTAAGCTGTTATCCTTTAAAAACCCCGAAGAGGGAAATGGAAACTTTATAAATAGTTTAGTATCCATTAACTTTGGATTGACACAATTCAAACAAATTACGTACAATATTAAAATATGGTTAATTGATTAGCATGTTTAATGTAGCTAAGTAATAGATGTATAATTTTTAGTGATTAATGAACAATTTGCGTGTTTTTTCATTTTTATATTAAATGTCATGGTGAATTTTTTTTCCTTAGACTTAAAGAATTTTAATCAAATAAATTGAAAGGATCAAATTAATATTTAACCAAAGAAGATAGTTCAGGGTATTCGAGATATAACAAAACAATGATTTTGAATACTTTAAGATTTTGGTACAGAAAAAAAGAGTGTGTATTATTTCGAATGCGTAAATTTTGTCGAATCTGTATTCCACCTTAATGTGTGTACGAGTTTAAGAGCCTTAGGTCAACCCAAGTGGTTCGCTACTTTTGGTGACTTAGCAGGAGTGGCAGGGTTCATTGGATAAGATGTTTTCAGGTGTTTGTGGCGAATGCACCTGCTTACCTGCCACGTGGTGGGCTGGATCGGGATATGCCGATTTAGGGATAACCTTTCACCTCTCCAGCTTGTCTCTTTCGATCCTTCGTCTTGTATCACACCGGGAGGGATGGGTTCGCACGTCCGTCACTAAAGGATACACTGACCCTAAGATATCCACCCCTCATATCTTCTTCCTTCCCAGAACTTTATGTCCTTTCTCTCACTAAAAAGACCATCCACAAAGATGACAAGGAAAGGGCCTCAGGGAAATTATTTAGGGCCTCAATGTAAAAAAAGTTATCTGATATTTATTTCATTTTACACAATAATACTAACGTTCACATCGATTAATAGTAGTAAGTAATAATTACGCCCTAGAACATATTCATTTAATTTATTTTTTAATGTTCCCATAATGTGATGTTCTGCAAAAAATGTTTTTAGCAAATTATTATAATAATAAAGACATTATTATTTTATTTCCTTTTAGCGACATTTGGCGTAATGTTGTCGTGAATTTGCGCCATATTTTTTTAATGTTCGGGCTTTCACAAATTATTAACCTTGCGCGTGATGTTACTTGGAAGTTATTTGATGAGCAATAAAAAAAACATTATTCTTATGATTGAAGTGCAAAAGGTGCTATAATTGCTTTATCTTTCAAAAGCGATTTTTAATAGAAATTTTTATGAGGGAAAGCTCGTTAAGTGTTTGTTGGTACTTAGTAATGTTTTCTGGTAAAAGAAATAGTACATAATTATACTGAAGCCATAAATAAGATGAGTTATGATTCAAAATATCCATTTTATAACTGTAGAGAATAGGTCGAATCTCATGGAAAAAATTGAAAGAAAGCTTATTCCATCACCTTTAAAAAACAGTTTTTAGTTTTCGGATACGTTCAGAAATAATCCATCAATTTGGATTTTGTTGACAAGCGGAAAAAAGCACAAATTCTCAGACTTTCTGCCAGCGTCATAAGAAATATATCTGTCAGTATGCCAGGGGCCAGAAAAATGTGGATAAATGAATGCTAACAACTCACTTAATAATATTAACATGGTAAAAAAGACAATTAAAGATTTTATCACAAAATAAAAGTGAAGATATTAATAGGAATAAAGCCAAAATAAATAATAAATTATACGAAAGTGAAATACTTTGTATTCACCACTTTTAATCAATAATAATCTACATGTTTCAAAGCCAATGGCTTCTTCATCATGATAATAAAAATGAACTAAATAAAAAACCATTATATCGAATAATTCATTATTACAGTGAAAAAAACATACATCATTAGTTGTGACACGCTTATGAGTTCATAGGAATAATAATTTCAATGAAGAAAAATATAAGAGACAGTGCTCTTATTCTAAACTGAGTATTAAAAACAACCGTTGTGCTTTTATTACCTTTGTCCACAATTTATTTAGAGTTTATTTCAAGGGCGCGCGTTTATGAATGGGGCCACTTTGGGTCATGATTTATTTTCACCCTGTTAGCGTTATTATCTTCCGCGGTTCTCCGAAATTGTAACAACAAAGAAAAGGCAAAAGTGGGGGAGGGGGTGTAATTCAGATCCTTCCGCCGACTTCTGTAAGTGTTGACGAAACAAGAATTAGGGGAATTAATGTGGGGTAGTTATGTATTTATAAATGTTCATTTTGAAAGACATGAACGGTAATTTTTTTTTCTACTAATTGGAGTTTTAAGAATATTTTTGAATTCAATCCAAAATAATGTTTTTAAGGCATATCATATCATTTAAATCTGAACGGTCAGCATAACTCTAAAATGTTTTCTGATGGCAAATACGGTCAGTTGAGCAACCACTAGTGGTCAGCAAATAGAACAAGAATGGTCAACACATCATGTCCCTTACCTATCCTAACCTAACATAACTACGTATGGAGTCAGATTGTTTTTAAAACATGGTTTAATGTCCAAATGATTCAATAGATGTTATTTCTTGCTATCCCAATATATAATGCCATTTTTTTTTAATATTTCACTTTTGTTTTCGATCAACCAACTTCCTGACATCCGATCAAGCTGAAACTCAGCAGATAGACTTGTTGTAATCACGCATAAACACACACGAACACTCATTTTTCTGGAATTAGAAGACATTACAGAAGTTCATATACGAAATAAATGTCGGTCCTCCCCAATCGGGATTTTTGCTAAATTTTTAAATGTTTTAATTTGGCTCAGTCATTAACACGGTTGACTCCAAATCCCAGGGGAGGAGGGTTTAATCCTCAGTCAAATGAAAAAAAAAATGTTTTAAAAGTTCAAAGCAGTTAAGAGCCAGTCCCTGGAGAGAACAGTCCAATTCTAAGTCGAACCAAACAAATGTATACATACTTTCAAATATTAATTTACATAAAAAAATGAATTTACGGTTTTTGTAACGCTTTAATTATTTTACTAAAATATCTGACCCTAAAGTAATCTCGCTAGTACTTAGCCAAATCTTTACTTCAAAGTTTTCTACATAAATAATATTGTAAGATTTAAAATAAAGAATCTCCCCTTTTCCCAAGAAAGATTTAAATTCATCGTACATTATACAGTCTAAGTTTTGTGTTTAAAATAATGCACATATTTTAGGCAATTTAATGTTTATAAAACACATGCTTACATATTTTTTTAATATTTTCTGAGATCGTCAAACAAGTCCCATTTGGCGTTGAAGGAATGTAACAACACGCCAGTAATATAATCGTGAAAGCTTTAAAAAAACATTCGTGAAACGTGAGTAAGGTACCTACGAATTAAACTATAAATTCTGTAAAGGCCTCACATATGTACATAATGTAAAATGAAATCTCTACTGTTTGAATTAATAAGTAATAATTGCAGGTTTATTTTACTTGACTACTTTAAGTTACTTATTTATTAAATTAAAATTATATGTAGTATATTTGCGGGACTTTGCAGAGTATATACTTTCAGCATCGCTCTGGCGAAAGACCTAAACTTAGAATCAAAACATTGCTTGAAACAGCATGTTTGGTGACCAGATCTGAATAGCCAGGTACTTTCCCTCTTACTTCTCCCCATCTCCTTTTCAACATACTTCAGCCTCCCAACATACACCAACTGGAAATGCCTTAATCTCACTGACTCCAGACGATTGGGAGCAGTTGATACTCTTGTGCGGTACTAACATATAAACAAAAAACTATCTAGTGTTGAGAGGTAGGTAGGTAGGTACTTACATTCAAAATTATTTAAAGGAAACAAGAACCTTTAAATTTTATCCATAGTCATAAATGATTTTTTACGATTTCCCAAAGTCTTACTTCTTAGGACTTTTGTAGGGTGGTCAGATCATTACCGACCCTGCCAAATTTAACAAGAATAGGGGTGTTTTTTGCAAAAACGGATTAAAAATAACCATTTTAAATTATCATTGATTTGTTAAGGTATGAATTTTTTGTTCTGCATTACTACGTTGGAAGATAAAATAAAATTAAGACCTGTCCTCTGAAATAATGGCCGTAATGAGAATTCGTATAAAGTGGTCCCGCTGGGAAATTTGACTAATCAAAACGCTATTGAACTGGAATTAAATATCTCCGGTGAATGAATACGAAGTGCTTCGTCTTGCAATTATGAACAATTGAGGGGAAGGTTTTCATTAGTAGGAAAAAGTTATCTTGGCTGAAAAACCTAAGGCAATGGATCGGATTCAATTCTTAAGAATTGATTGTTATTCTGTTAAGCCAATGAATAAAAAAACTTACTAGATTAGTTATCTTGATTCATATTTGGGTGTTGTGTGGTGTTTTGCCACCTCCTTCTTTATCCAGCGTTTCAGAAAGCAATACAGTGTCCATCATCAGGGCAAATACACATATGCCCTCTGATGGACATTGTAATGCTTAACAAAACGTTACCTAAAGAAGGAGACAGAACAACATGGCATAATACCCCAAAAACAAATCACGATAATACTTTTGGATGTAAAAAGTAAAATTATTTTTGGTTAGTATTGAATGTCTGCCTCTATTCCATGCCTGGAAAATCGTAACGCATTCATTTTATCCATCTATCTATATATAAAGAAAAGTGTCGCGGGGTTGTGTATGTCACGTTTAATTTGTTTTTAAACAATATTTTTGCACTTGAACTTCAAAACAGGACGAAGGTTTACGAGGTGCTTGAGTTCTTAAAACCCCCCGCCCCCACCCCTTCATTTTTCACCTCTTAAAACAGAATATTGCTACTTTTTGAACACATTTTGCACACTTGACATTCAAAACAAGAGGAAAATTACGGTGTAAATCTAATTTCGAAAACAATGTGTAAAACCATGGTGACGCCGGGTACTTCAGCTAGTATTAAAAATAGTACCTTTTCAAAAATCTGAATTCTTGTCGGAATTTCAAACAGCGATATCGAATAAGCGTTAAGCGATATATAATTTGCACCCTGTCTTTCCTGCAAATTTTCTAGCTCAACGCAATTATTTTGAGCTGGCAACGTCAATCCATCAGAAAGGAAGAAAGTTTCAGATCAATTTTACATTAAAAAATAAGATAAAGCCATGTGTGTGTTCTGTATAAAGTAAGTATGACCATGTCAGTGCCTATATTAAAACAATATATATACAATACGAAAAAAAATATTTTGAAAAAGATTAAGTTCCAGATGGCTTCGAAAAATTATGCTGCTTCACACTGGACGTCCCGATATTTGATTTATAATTTATAAAAATTATTGAAAGTTTTATTTCAACATGTCATTAGAAAAGTTATGAAGATAAAAAATACTGCGTAGTATGTAGAAAAAAAATCACGAAGGCAAAGCCTGTGCGTGGGTATTAGTCATAAATTATTATCACATTTCTATGGTTTAAGAATAAGCATTAAATTAAGATATAGGTACATTTTCTTTCAAGATAAAAAAAAAAACAATGAGTGTGACAACCAACAAAAAACGTAAAGTTTAACATTTTCAGTGGAAGATTAACTAAACATAAAATATATTTTATTTTAATTATTATAATTATGTATACCCACAAAGTGTTTGCTACAAGTGAAAAATTAATATCGGCGAGTACGGCCAAACAAGCAATAATGTATAAAAAATATTCAATTAAATACAGAATTATGTGTATCAATATCAACTTTTATAAACAGTGTATTAAAATGAAAGTGTTCCCCAATTATTTGACTTCAAGTTTTAACAATAATTTACCAGTGTCCTCTTCAATTCATAAAGCTAAAATGGCGTGGTTAAAACAAGATTTAATTAATGCATATAAACAAAGAAATAACATTAAATTAAAAGTCAAAATTTTACATATTGAATTAGTGCATAATCTCCACCCAGTTGAATGGGATCTCTTTGACGATAAAATTAGGAATTATGTTTCAATAGAATCATTCAAAAAACGTTTAATCCTGGAAAAAAAACTAAAAAATCTCTGTAATTCTAAAACTAGTGATAACCAACCACCATCTTCACAACATACATTTTATGATCGGGTACAAAATTTATCTTCTGTACAGTTTACCCCAAAAGAGATTACATTACTCTCAAAAGGTTTAAAACACAACCTTCACTATACTAAAAATAATGTTAACAGTGCGATTGAAAATGTAGCAGTGGACATGCAGACAGCCTTACAATTCTTTCCAACTACATACCAATATAAGAGTGCTGAAATTCTTCAAGATTTAATCCCTAAATATATTCCAAAGTTTTATCCAGAAAATCAACAAGCAAACAATATTCGTAAAAAGTTAACTAATGAAAATTTAGTTTTAACAAAAGCCGACAAAGGCAATACAATAATAATAATGAACCGTTCGGAATACAACTCTAAAGTGCACAACTTCATCAGTAATGACAATTTCGAAACTCTACGAACTGACCCTACTAATAAGTTTCAACAACACATCAAAAACGCATTAAAAGTTTGTAAATCCCCAGTTTTTCAAGATCTGTCATATGATAATGTCAAATTCCTCACGAAAAACCCAAAAATCCCAAGACTATATGGATTCTTAAAAATCCACAAAACTAATAGCCCCATTAGACCTGTAGTATCATGCTGTAATTCCCCAAATTACAAATTAGCTTCCTTTGTGACTCACTTATTTAATAATTCAAATGTATTTTCCCCTGTGTATACAATTAAGAATTCTTATGAATTAGTCAATACTTTAAAAGATTTGTCTCTACCCAATAACTGTAAATTAGTTTCTTTCGATGTTGTAAATTTATTCCCAAATGTACCTGTACCCGAATGTAGAACTATACTGTCTAATTTATTAACAAATTCAAACCTACCAAAAGATCTTTCTGACGATCTTGCCCGAATGTTTAACATCTGTCTTAACCAAAACTACTTTAAATTTAATGACGCTATAGTCCAACAAAAATACGGACTACCCATGGGTCTTCCTACGAGTCCTCTATTTGCTGACATCTTCATGGATAACTTGGAAAAAAATATTTTTAGTTCTAACTCACCTCTTTTAAATAACGTTTTTATGTGGAAACGTTATGTTGATGACATTTTTTGCATATGGAAAGGTACAGAACGTCAACTTAATTCCTTCTTGTCCCTCCTTAATTCGTTCCATAAAAATATTCAGTTTACAGTAGAAATAGGTACTAATTACAGTTTAAATTTTCTAGACCTATCCCTTTCCATTATTAATAATAAATTTAATTTTAATATTTATAGAAAACCTACTTTTACCGATACAGTCATTCATAGTACTTCTAACCATCCCATTTCCCATAAACATTCTGCCTTCCATTCTATGGTCCACAGACTTGTCACTATTCCGCTATCTAAAGTTAACTTCAACATTGAACTCTCTATAATCAAATCTATCGCCATAAATAACGGATATACCCATACCTTAATTGATAAAATCCTTGCAAAAAAACAACGACTCATATTTTGTAATAAATTCCTGTACAATAGTATCCCCAACATCGCAGTAAATAAAAACCATGGTTGGCGTAGAATTTTATACATTAATAATTTCTCGTCCTCATGTGTTTTAAAATTTCCAACAGAAATTAAAGCCGCTTTTTATACCAATAATAACCTAAGTAAACTTTTAATTAACTCAAAAGATAAAGAAAATAATTTAAGCCATTCTGGCATCTATAAACTTAAATGTAACGACTGCGAAGCATTTTACATTGGTAAAACTGCAAGAAATGTTCAAACGCGGGTAGTTGAGCACTTGAGATGCTTAAACAACATAGGTTTTTCGGAATTTGCAACACATTTAATAGATAAAGATCACTCATTTGATAAGCCTTCAGGTGTAGAAGTATTACATAGAAACGGGATAGGTCTACGCCTCAACAATTTAGAAGCACTCGAGATAAAAAAATCCCTTAAAGTCAATAAAATCAATTTACTAAATAAACAATTAGATTTAACAAACAGCCCCATTTTAAATATATTTCCATTTCCTGCACCTATGTTTACCCCCTCTCTCCTACCTAAGTCTTCCACCCCCACCAAAGTTGATGTTCTCTCTCCCTCTTCCAGCTTAACTATAAGTACCCATACACCTCTGTAATTAATTTAATATGTTTTTATTAACCCTGATGAAGGTTCGGGCTGAACTGAAACCGGTTGGTTATAAATATATACAATAAAGTGGTATTTAAACAAAGTTATTTTATTTTAATTATTATAAAATATATTGTAACCTTCTAATGTTTTAAAAATAGTATAAATATTTTGCTATTGGTGCAATATGAAATATGTCCAATTCAGTGCATTTTTTAGCCAAGATTTGAAATAATTTATTTTTTTCATAATTTTATAATCCGACGCAACATGGTCTCTTTATCTTCAAAGGTTGTATGTAGTGAATTGTACATTGTAGGGCATTTTAAGGCATTTTAAGGCATTTATGTATTTGGGCTATTCTAGTTTTGCAATGAGGGTACTGCACATACAATAAAGAAGTACCAATGTCGTTGGCTACAATGGTTTGAATTTGTGGACGCATGTACATACATTTTAAACATTAAATGCTAAAGGTTTGCCTTAGGTCCTTGGATCATTGATTGAACACAGGTTGCTTTTTATTTTGCTTTATTAGTTAGTTGCAAAACATTAACTTTGAAAAATTGTATTAATGCAATAAAACATAATTTCATATCAAGTACCAGTATCACCAGCTTTTTTTTACTCGGCCAGGATTCAAAACTTGCTTGACTTCATTTTTCCTAAGTCTAGCAACCTGAAGCTATAATCCTATAGAAACACCATCGGGTGGTTTTGCTATGGTCAGCCGTACGGTATAATGGCTAGTTTATCACCACTTTAATGGCCAATGAAGCTAACGGTATTGGTTATCAACATTATTATTGAATGCCGGTCGTCATAAAGATTTAAAACCATATAGTAACTTTAATACTATTTTATGCATGATTTAGGGCCAGTTTGGCCTAAGATCAATAGTATATCCAAAAGATTACATTATTATAACTTATATATTTTATGAAATATACTAGCGCAGACCCATGAATAATCACGGCATAATCTGATGTAGTCGTCTCATATTTCGTCGTCACATTTAAAGAGTCAATAATGACTATTAAAATTGTTTTTCGATATATCCAAAAAAGGAAAAAGGACGAAGATATGAGCTTTCAAAGTGAACATTACACACGATTCAATAAAATTTGTTATTAGAATGTCTATTAATCTGTTGTGCTGCATTACCGCCGTGTACGTACGGTAATATCTGATGTCTGATGTCACAATGTTTTTAACCGGCCGCAAATATCAACATTTTTAACGGCTTGTGTGTTCGGTACTATCGATACTCTACTTATTAATAAATATGTTACTGTTGTAAAAAGCATGAAATTACCATGTAAGAAACAACCTTGTTTTCGAAAAATCAGTTACGATTTTGAAAATGTAACGTAAATTCATAGTAAATCCGAGTTTTAAGGTTCATTTTTCAACAGTCACAAACGGACGCACTAACGAAATTAGTATTTTTGATGATGAAACCTAACTCGTAAGGTGGACCGGTCACTAGTTTGCTATCACAATGCAACGCAAAATATACTATTACAAAGGTAACGTAGTCATAAACGTATCTCTCTAATAAGCGTGCTTATCATGAGTAATTAAATGCACAGATATAAAAGTATTAAAAAATTATAAAACAATTCAATCCCTCTAATTTCAGAAACAAACATTCATCTTAAGAAGAAGCTACAAGCCAAAATTTTTTATATTCTTGGTATACCTTATATTGTAAGTAACAGGCATTAAAATCGCTTGACAAACTGAGTCTAGAAAAGGTAGATTTCCAGCAAAAAACTGGTTTTTATTTATTTTGTGAATAATTTTATAAGAAAGCAAAAAAGTTAATTAAGTGAAAATGTCACAGATAATCTAAGCTATAATTTTGTGAAAAATCTTTCGTCCACACAGTTTCACCCACAGGAGATGTCTCTCTTGGCAAAGGGATTGAAATACAACCTTCACTATACCAAACGTGACTATAATGACGCCATTGAAAATGTTGCAGTAGATGTCGAAACCGCGCTACACAAGGCTCCAAGTACATTCCTATACAAAAGTGCAGAAAGGCTAAAGGAATTGATACCCACAAATCTCCCTTCTTTTATTTCGGAAACCCTCCACGCAAGAGCTGTTCGAAATAAGTTAAAGAATGATAACCTAGTGATAACAAGGGCAGATAAAGGCAGTACTGTAATAATTATGCCCAGAGCAGAATATAACTGCAAAATTGAAGACTTTTTAAATAATGATGTTTTTGAAATATTGCCTTCAGACCCCACTAATAAATTCCAACAAAATGTAAAAAATGCTTTGAAAGACTGTAAAAACCCAATATTCGTGGATTCATCATATGATCAAGTTAAATTTCAGACTAAAAATCCTAAAATACCTAGACTATATGGATTCCTAAAAACTCATAAACACAATAGCCCCCATTAGACCCGTTGTTTCCTGCTGTAATTCCCCTACTTTTAAATTAGCCTCATTTGTAACCAATGTATTCAATAATGCCAATGTGTTTTTCCCCAAATACACAATTAAGAACTCTATGGAACTAGTGAACGATTTGAAGGATCTAGTACTCCCAGCTAATTCTAAACTTATTTCTTTTGATGTTGTCAATTTGTTCCCTAATATACCTATAATAGAATGTAAATCTTTAATAGCTAACTTACTAAATAGTTCCAATTAACCTAATGACTTCTCTAACGATCTTACTCGCCTTTTTAACCTGTGTTTAAACCAAA
Source organism: Hesperophylax consimilis (assembly GCF_061612785.1). Classification (NCBI taxonomy): domain Eukaryota; kingdom Metazoa; phylum Arthropoda; class Insecta; order Trichoptera; family Limnephilidae; genus Hesperophylax; species Hesperophylax consimilis. Next base: position 3,551,022 of record NC_142836.1, read on the forward strand.
ATTATTTTTAATTTAATGATGTTGTTTTCCAGCAACGATCTGGTCTATCAATGGGCGCTCCTAGTAGCCCTGTACTAGCTGATATCTTTATGAATAATATAGAAAATAAAATATTTGCATGTAAATCCCCATTATTAAAAAATATTCTCTTGTGGAAACGTTATGTGGATGACATTTTTTGTATTTGGACGGGGACAGAGCGCCAGTTAAACACTTTCCTGACACTCCTTAATTCCTTCCACTCACAAATCCAGTTCACATTAGAGATGGGCATAAATTCCAGCTTAAACTTTCTAGATCTTTCTTTGTCTATCGTTAAAAATAGAATTAACTTCAACATTTTTAGAAAACCTACTTTTACTGACACCGTAATCCATAATACCTCCAATCACCCTATCTCACATAAACATTCCTCCTTTCACAGCATGATCCACCGGCTAGTCACCATCCCATTATCTAATAATAATTTTTCTAACGAACTCCTTACAATAAAACAAATAGCTAATAACAACGGTTATCACTCTGATCTTATTGATAAAATCCTTCCAAAAAAACTTCGCCGAATCGCAACAAATAAATTTCTATATAATTCTCTACCAACTATTAATAATAATAATTTAACTACCCAATGGCGTAGAATTTTGTTCATAAGTAAATTTTCTTCCCTTTGCACATCTAAACTTCCATCAGAAATTAGGCCGGCCTTATATACTAATAATAACTTAGCCAAATTTTTAAATAATTGTAAAGATAAAGAAGATACGTTTAGCCACTCTGGGATCTACAAACTTAATTGCAACGATTGCCCGGCAATATATATTGGTAAAACCGCGCGTAATGTAAATATTAGAGTAAAAGAACATGTCAGGTGTTTAACAAATACCGGTTTTTCAGAATTCGCCGAACACCTAATTAATACTAATCATACATTTAATAGAACGACAGGAGTTCAAATACTACATAAAAATAAAATAGGAATATGTCTCAATAATTTAGAATCATTGGAAATCTCAAAAGCAAATAAAAATAAAAATAATTACCCAAATATGATTTAAGATTTTCACGGCCAAAAGTATTTTTGTTATTTGTTTTTGGGGTATTATGCCGTGTTGCGCTAACTCCTTCTTTAGCCAACGTTTCGGACAGCATTGCAGTGTCCATCATCAGGGCAGATGTCTTATTTGATAATAAGACATCTGCCCTGATGATGGACACTGCAATGCTGTCCGAAACGTTGGCTAAATAAGGAGTTAGCGCAACACGGCATAATACCCCAAAAACAAATAACAAAAATAATTACCCAATTTTAAACAAACAGATAGAACTAACTAAAAGCCCTATTTTAAAGATGTTTCCTTTCTCCCTGGGTAATCCCCACCCCTCCCCGACCCCACTACCTACTCCGCTGCCCTGATGCTCTCTCCCTCACATTTATATACTTTCTCTTTCTTTATTGTTTACTTAATAATCTTCCTCTGTATTATATTTTAGTTTATATTTGTACTGTCCTGATGAAGGTTGAGTTCAACCGAAACCGGTCGACGTATATAAATGTAATAAAGTGGTTTAAAAAAAGATATTATTTCATTTGTGTATAAATTTTGTATTTTTTTAAGTTCTTTCCTTTACGCGTTCATACATTTCTATTGAAAAAAAAAATTTTTAGTAGTTAAAATTTATATTTTTATTGAGTGTTTTTTTAAAATTTTTATTTGTATTCTTCTCAAGCGAAACTATATGAAAACCTCCAATTTAACTAAAGCGTATTTTTTTGGTATTCATTAAGTACACCAATACGTTATAAAGTTTAATCAAAATAGTGATTTAGCATTAAGCTTCGCCTTAGAGAAAGAGTTGAAGAAGATTTTGTGATAGATCGAGCTACGTAGCATAGATGGCAGTAGTTCTAGTACTTCACAGAGTCAACCGATATATGTCTTTAGTATAAAGGTTTGCCCCTCCAATTCAGTCCAGAGTTAGCAGTAAGGTTTCTATCAAAAGAGAGATTTTGAAAGAATAGTCCTACACACATGTTCCCGGTCATAAAAGTTTCTAGTCCAAATAAAGATAACCCCCCCTTTCTAATAAACGTGTTTTAAATTTTAAACAACTGAAGAACAACCAGGTATCCTTAATTAATGGTTGTTTTTCATTTACGTAAAATTTTAAACACAATTAGAGTTTTGTTGTTAGGGTAAGGGGATTATTATAACATCAAAAGAGATTACATTATTTCCTTCTAATGATTACATACCTAATTTAATATTATTATACCTGGTTTGATCCGAAGCACAAAGCAAAAGTTACTTTTTAATAAATAAATGTGAGAATTTTAGACATGGTTTGTAAAATAATATGGTTTGTGTAAACCTCAATTAGTGGCGTAATGAGGGTATTCCTCAAACAAATCTTAAATATCTGGCAACAAATGGACGGGTGAGAGTGTCACAACTCTATTTTATTCTTCAAAGATTAGTAATAAGCGTTAATGTTAACGAAAGGGCAATTTTCAACACAACCAACCAATGGTGCCCAACTATGTAAGTTTGTGGAACACTAATTTAAGATTAAAAAAACACCAACTAGGGAGGTAAGTACACAGAATATTGTTCTGTGGTTTGAAGAACTTCGCAACCAAAAATGCTGCAAAGTCAAGGACAATGATAAAATTAATAGATCAGCCAATCAGAGAAAGGGAAACAAAAAAATAAGCGCGGAGCGTGGGAGACCACGTGACCGTCTCTCTTTCTGCGATTCGTCAATAAATGAATCTGACAGAATACAGGCAACTCATATTGTAATATCACTATTCAGTCCACTAAAATAAAATCTGCTTACGAATTACTAGTCTTTTTTACAATGGCGCGCAAATTGCTGACTGCGTAAAAGAATTAACTGCAAAACCTTTGGCATACTTTAGCGAACTTTAATTTTCTGCGCAGGGTCTAGTTATTTAATGCGCGCTTTTCATCTGTCAATGTACGTCTGATGTTGTAGTTCATTCAAAGTATTCTCGAATCCTCCCGGTGTCAAAATATAGTCACCTGGTTTGCCTCCAGCTCGTCAAAATCCAGATTTCATGATGGGGCAAGTCTATCAATTTATATGTCTATGTGTAATGTTTATAACCTTGTGACACGTTTGAAAGTCAAAATTTAATTTTTTTTAATCCAACTTAGTGTAGATAATTTTTTTTAAACTTTTTTATGTGAAAACTCCACAACAGTCCCAACTTTTTCTCCAAACCGTATGGCTGAAGTAGTGTGGAGATGATGGTAATGTAGGAATATTGGAAGGCAATAGTGAACCATGGAAACCATACATCGCCAATGACACTGAAGGCAACGTTTCAAATCTGAATAGTGGTCTTCCAAACAACAAGTTTGAAATTAGTAAAATAGAAAATTACTTGCGAACCCCCGGACTCAAATCGACAATATTCGGTTTGCTGGGGAGTATTACCCCTCGACTATAGAGGTCATCAAACTTTATTGAAAAATATCTTCTCAAAATGGCTTCTGACCACCAAATATTCCTTTGAGAGCTATTTCAATTCGATAGGATTTTTGCAACAGAAAGTTAAGTAAAGCAAAGAAGTGATTATTGTCGATACATACAAAACACATCTAACATAACATGGTTCACAGTATCCACAGAGTGTGGCTGCTACAGAGATCACCGATTTCCATTCTAAAGGGGTGTGTGTGTGTACTTCCTTTGCAGTGGAAAATAAAAACCACACACTGAGAATGAGAATATACAGTAACAACACAAAGATGATACTGAGTGGCACAATGAGGACTCTCATAAAAGAGATTCCAGGAAGGTTCATTGTCAGATTTCACGCCCGAGAAGAATGGACATTCAAAGGTGGATACATTGAAGTTTTAAACATGTCACTTTCAAAACCACATTATATTATCAATCTGAAAAAAGAGGTAAAATAAAACTGAATTCATTATAATAATATATTGTGACTGGTATTGCGTTTAGATCTCACTTCGGCTGGCTAAGTCCTTCTTCACATCATAAGCAACATTTTCCGCTCGCTGTGGCGGTAGTAGGAGATTTTTTTTAATATTGTCAGGTTATTCGTAACCTAGGAAAGATTTTCTTTCTTAAAAAAATATTACATTTTCGAAAAATCACAGGATATCACAATTCCAATTTCAAAATAGACAATTAAAATAATTTCTGTTAAAATATTGTTTTATAGGTAGGTACCTACTTTATCGCTAATTTGAATTTTTCCTAATACATGCACTAAAGCAGTTCAATTTAATAATTTGTTATTTAGTGAGTTGTCTCAATGTTGTGAAGCACAAATATCATACGTAGGTAATAGAATTTTACCATAGTAGTTTTAGAATAGATGTACCTTAGATATACAATATAAAACTTAAGAGATTGATAAAATTTACAAAAAAAAATTACACTTGAATTCAAATCAAATTAGATTTCCTTGAACCAGATTTCTCGCAGAAATAATGCACATCACAGACAACCGAAGTTATATCATTTTATTAGTAGTTCAATTCCAATTTTGATAAAGACAATAAAAGTAATTTCCTGTTAAAATACTTAGGTATAGTTAAGTATTTTATCTCCGGTATGAAATTTAATATTCTTCATACGATCTTTCCAAACTTGAAAATAACATTTAAATTCAAAGCTTATTTGAGTTAGTTGAACACGAAACATTTCACAAAGGATTAATGCACTTAACAGACTATAGAAATTAGTTGGATTGACGAATGATAGACATCATCTCACAAAAAACGTGGTAATACAATAAATTTCACTTGAAACGAAATTCGTTGCATTTTGTAAATTGTTTCTGTGGTGAAACTTTTTCAATAACGTGGGAAAGAATTTAGTTCAAACAGTTCTTTGATGCCTGGAATAAAGTTTATGACAAATATTTTTACTGTGCAGATTGCTCAATAAGAAAACTTTGTAAATAAGTGAGAAAACTATCGGATTGAAGTGGAATATACAGAAAGCAGGACGTTTTACAATAATGCGTTATCGTAGGAGAGTTTTCTATGCAGTTTTCTTCTGGAAAATAGTGGTTAATCATTTACCCGTAATTTAATAAATATATTCATGTTTTCTACGTGTTCACAGTGTTTTCTTATCGGAGGTTGGAAAATGCAGCAAGAGCTATGTGTTATGACCAAACTGATCTAGAAATTTTCTTCATCCGAGTTAACCCTTTTGCTGACGCAACTATATAAATCTCCCTCTAACATATGTTCCTACTTTCCCTCACCCAATTACCCGTCCCTATCTGACAGTGTAGAGTTCCTACATCAGCATCAGTGACATTTGAAAAAAAATTTCATGCAACACCAGTCTGTAAAGAAAACCTGTGCAGTGCACACGCTAAATGTTCCCTCAGTTCGTTTATTTCGTGTATTACGAAAGCTATGCAGCGAGGACCACGCAGTGTCCCTCAAGTTCATAATATCGGTATTCAAAGGGTAAGTCAGAATCTTTTCCAATTCTAACTGTTAACAACAGCTACCCCAATAGTTGTGTCAAATATTGATTACAATCCACAATAAAACCACAAAACTGATTCCATAAAATATTGCAACTACACCTTTAAAGGGAGCATTTGTGGAATTACATAGACAAGTGGCAAGTAGGTTAACCAGAAACCTAAAAAGGCTTGTGGGTAAAATTAAAATTATTCATTATCTGGTTGTTTATAGATGGCGCTAATTTAATTAATTTAGAAAAATACACTTGTTTGCGCAGATTACTCTATAATTTCAACGCGTTTTATATATCTCCGTGTTGCTCGCCATATTGCTCGCCATATTGCTGGCCATACAATCTCATATATACCTGTCACACATAAAAATATGATGTGTTGTAAGTGTGGGCGTGGCGACGATATGCGCCGTGAGCTATTTGAAAATTATGCGACTCCCTCTCCTACCACAGCACCGCCTTAATTACGTGGTTGTCATCTGTCAAAGTGACAGATTCCATACAAAGAAATGTTATTCCGTGGCAGTTCCCCAATTGACCTAATCCCCTCTCCTGAGTAAGATTATAACCTGTACAGCGTGTCACCCAACATTAAATACTTATATGCCACGCCCAAATTATGAGCGCATAATATAGCGCAATTGGTCTAAGGCTTAATTAGTTTTGTCCCTATAAAAAATCAATTCTTTCGAGAAAGGCATACAAATAAAATATTAGATTGAAACACCGATACAACCAAAGCGTTTCTTAAAATATTGTTTCTCAATACATATTCAGAATCCGAGTCATTGTTTTTGTTATGTTCCAACATCTCTCTATTTGGTCGCTCCCGCTATGACCTTTGTTACCAAATTGGTTGGGAACACGGATTAAGAATTCATAACAGATAAAAATGAGTATGGTTAGTCAGCAGGCAGAATTAAATTTTAAACATGGATGGCACATGATAAATATGATAATTCCGCTGGCGCAAATAATTAACTTTGCGTGAACTGATTGTATAAATTTTCAAAATTTACGAACATAATGAGAAATTATTGCATTTTAGCATTTTCGTTAGTAAACCGATAATTGCTAAAGCATTCAAAATTAATACAAATATTTAATTATTCTTACCAGTGGCTTCATTCTTAGCAGCCTGGGCAGTCTTGCTGTTTGTCCTGTTTTTAATGTTGGAGAGTGGCTGAGGTTCAAATAGACCATTAGAAACATAAGTAGGTATTTTAGCATTTGCATTAATTAACGGCCTTGAGCTATTCAGCAGGATGTACGAAATTTTACACTGCAACGTACACTGATCAGCTCCGTAACGGCATCGCCTCGCCTTGAGCCATTCAGCAGGATGTATATAACTTTACACAGCAACGCACACTAATCAGCTCCGTAACGGCATCGCCTCGCTTTGTGTCACTCAGCAGAATGTATGAAACTTCACACTGCAACGTTCACTGATCATCTCCGTAACGGCATCGCCTCGACTTGAGCCATTCAACAGGATGTATGAAACTTCACACTGCAACGCACACTAATCAGCTCCGTAACGGCATCGCCTCGTCTCGGGACAAGCGCTTGCACAGCGGCAACGTGTGTGGTCAACTCGCAGACACCGTGCTTACTTCTTGCCATTACCGCGGGGACCAGATCACCCCCAGGTTACGCTATGAGCTCAACTACTTGTCGCCCAGGCATAACAGGAGGACACCGGTATCCCATTGATAATCGACAGAAATTCAGGAAAATCTGAACTCCGAAATACCAGTTTGTGTTATATTAGTAGATCTCCCTAGAATTCCTCAGCCAAAGAAATCATTTTCAGTTGGCAATTTTATCTACGCGTCGCTAATGAGATTTTTTTAAATACATATTAAAACTTATATTTTTTATCACATAATAACAAATCATAAGTATAAAAGATAATTCATAATTTTTTCTCAGTTTTCCTCAATATGGGTTCTGGACTTTTTATTTTTAAAATATTACAGATACTACGACGGTTTTTTTCAAAATGTTGACTATAACTCCGCTTCTTTGATTTTTTTAAGCCAGGTCTTGATTTAAAATATGATTTGAGATTTTCACGGCCAAAAGTATTTTTGTTATTTGTTTTTGGGGTGTTATGCCGTGTTGCGCTAACTCCTTCTTTAGCCAAAGAAGGAGTTAGCGCAACACGGCATAACACCCCAAAAACAAATAACAAAAATAACAAAAAAAAAAAAAAAAAAGGTCTACATTTGTTTTTTGAAATCATTTGTATCATTGGTTTTCTTTATTGATCTTGGAACTGGATTACAGAGCTTAGTCTTTGTAATTTATTCGTCCGAAAGCAGTCTGAAAATTGGATATACTGGGTATATTGTAATTTTGGTTATAGCTTTTGTGTTTTGAAGTATTTGATCTAAAGTTTCTTACCGTAGATATTTTGAATGTTTTTTTTATTTTTTTTATGTGACACCTCACAAGAGTGTCCCTGCCTGTGCAGTGTACAGACAGGGGAACTATGTCACCACCCAGTTGGGCGGCGTTGTGAGGCGGAATAAGGTAAGGGCTGTAGGAAGGGATTTTTTAATGCGGGCCTTGAAGAGGCTCGGATTATAGGAGGGAGGAAAAACAGATGCCGGTAGCTCGTTCCACATACGGGCCGACTTACACAAAAACGAGTCGTAAAAACGGCCCGTTCTCATGAAGACAACGTCAACCGTGAACGGGTGTTCAGTTCGTGTCCGTCGAGTTTCGCGCACGTGCACCGGTGCAACAGGAATCAATGCTGCTACAGACACAGTATGCCTACATTGCGTCTATGCATTAGAGAAGGCAATCGATCTGTTAACAACGGATTGTCAATCAGACGGATCGCTCTCCTTTGCACAGATTCAAGCAGGTTTATTAAGTATTTTGGGGCACCAGCCCAAAGGTGGCTCCCAAATTCAATAGTTGGGCGGACTTGAGACTTGTACAGGGTCAGCAGCTGGTCACTGTTGAAGAATCTCCTAGCCCTGTACAAGACGCCCAACTTTTTGGAGGCCTGATTTACTCGGGCTTCTATGGATCCCCGATACTTGAGCTGGTCTGATATAGTAACTCCAAGCATTTCAATGGAGTCTTTATTGGGGAGAGTGCTCCCATCAAATTGCACCAGACAGTCATTGATCTCCCTCTTTGCCGAAATCAGAGAGAGCAAAACACTTGAAGTTTTTTATTGGCGTCCTTATGATCTTTATAATACCTTTTTGAGTTTAAGATAGTTGGTTCATGTGATTTGATGTCGCAGATCTCAATTCAAGTACACTATATTCTTGATGATGGTGGCATTGGGCATAGTGAACTTATGTAATTTTAACAAAACATTTCTAATTAAAAAACTTAGAAAGTTTTCTTTTAATACCATTAAGTGAGCGTCCCACTAACGTATTTTTAGAGAATGTTTTCCCCTTCTTGTCTTTTATTTTTGAACAAATTTTTATTTTACTACTGTAAAGTTGTCGTGTTGGTTTTTATCAGTTATTATTTAATAAATAAATATATATAACAGCGAAAAGCTACATTCTCAACTATACAAATATAAAACAAAGCACCGATGTAACGCACGTATTCTTAATTGCGTTAGGAGTTGCTACGAACTTCGTCTGAAGGGGCAAATAATTAAATTAACCCTCTTCCGATCAAGTTTTGATGTCAAGCTGTTTTTAGTTACCGTTGTATCAGAAGGGTAGACTTGAAGTTTTCATCGATTGTATTCGATACTTATCTTTATTTATATTCTGAAAAGATCAAGCATCAGGACCATTTCTAAAATACATAGATGAAAGACGATACGACTGTATCATCTAAACTAGGAGCAGTCCTGCCCAAGTGCGACCAGTACACCAGAGGACACTCGTTTGTCAGGTCTTGAAATACGCGCTCTGTGGAAGGGAAGGAGGTTAGAGTTCAAACGACCGGTACACAAAAAAGGCAACCTAATACGTAAATATTAGAATTGATAGGAATAAAGTATTGACTGAGCGTTGTTTTCGTCTTTTTTAAACTCAAGGCGTATTCCATCTTCTTGTCACTTTTTGGTTCTTATTGGGTGTCCATGTTTTTTCCTATCTCTCGTTGGATCTTCTTGTCTTTTCTTGGCTCTTCTTGTCTTTTCTTGTCTCGTCTTGGTTTTTCTTGGATCGTCTTGCAATGTCTTGATTATTCTGGGTTTTTCTTGTTCCTTTGTGCTTCTTCTTGACTCTTATTGGTTCTCCGGGTCTTTTCCTACTTTTTGCTTCATAATGCCCTATTCTGGATTTTCTCCTTAGAAGAAATAATATTCAAGTATTTAAAAACCCTTAGGACGGGTTGTTTCAGAGAATTTTAACAATTCTTCAAATTTCAAAGTTAATTTTCAAGTTTTGTGAAACTGTGGCATATAATAATACAATAACATAAATTGAATTGGACATTCACAGAACCCGAAAATGAACGTTGAAATTTGACGAATTGTTAAAATTCTATGAAACAACATACGTTTTGAGGGCTGAATGAAGATTTCTTCGGCTTTATGTACCCCTTTTGTTTATTTATTGTCACACTGATATAGTCAATTTCTAAATAAATAAAGTAATCGATTTCAACTCCTCGTTTGAGATATTTCGTAGAAGTAACTTAGAATTTATTGAAATGAGACCAACGTAATATCTCAGTTTTGTAAGATTTCCGTAACCTTTTGACTTTATGAAGCACATTAATTACAGATGAAAGTTGGTGGTATTCGATTATCAGTAATGTGTGATAGGTTAAGTGTTAAATTAAAATAATGGCTTTTCTAAGACGCCGAAATGAGTTAGGAAATAAAATTAATTAGGATTAAGTTAATAGCCACGATTAACAACCCCTGAGACTACCTACACCTCATCACCTATCCTTTGGGTAGGCCCGTGGCGGAGTGATAACGGATAACAAGGAAAGTCAATAATATTGAATAATATAAAAAGATCTGATTTCATTTTAGTAAACCCGAGGAATAGGATGATTTAAATAAGTGAAGCAATAGTGATAATAATTTTACCTATACGTTCATGCTATCATGCTGATAGAGCGGGAAATTTTAACTCTAATGTCTTTTTTAAGACAAGGCGAAAATTTCAGCTATTTAGTTCTGTTTGCAGAGATACCTGTTAAAAAGAACACTATTTCACAATCATTAATAACGTTTTATGTGTTCATGACTCGTGGTTCGCGCACGCCTTAGGAAAAACGAAATTAAAGAATTCAATATTTTCCAAAATATTAAGGATTAAATTTCAGACTCGTTAAATCTCAAAAAGGCTGATTACTCTTATCAGTTTGATTACGGGTTGATAAGTATTCGTAAATAGGTTCAAGAAAAACTATGTGATAGAATATAATTTAAAAACTTTGACGAAAATTTGAAGAAATTGTGGACATTTTTTTGTTTAATAATTTTAACTAAGAACTTTCATAAAAAGCTTTATTACTCGAAAAGAAAATACTATTAATTTTCGTCCAGTTTTTTTTAAATGGAAAACGTATATAAATATAAATGTAAATGTAAATAAATATATGTTTTTAACATATTTTTTAATGCTTCTAAGCTGTTTTACTTTGGTAGGTAACTATTTTTCATTAAAGTGTTTAGTTAACGATTCTACCAAAATTAGTTTTCAAGCACTAACAAAAACAGGCTGTGGCTTTACGGAAAAATATACGAAATAGGGCTAAAGTTTTCACTGTTGAAAAACTATGAATTTTTAATTATTTAAGTGAAAAGTTTGAATCGGTATTTGTTTTATGCTTTTGCTCGTGGATCTGATAATTCTTCACCAAACCACTTTTTATTAAAAGAGCTTACACTCGTGGAGACTTTTATCTCTTGACTATTTATTTTTGTTTGGAATCTCTCTTTTTCAGAGCAATAGTAATGTAGATATATTACAAAAGACTTAAAAAGACCGAGAGTTTGTAAGAAAAATTGTCAAATCATTCGTTATAGGTCTTCAATTCAATTTTTAACAGGAAAACGAATAATTTGTCAAGATTTTCAATAAATTCTCAATGTGATTTTTAAAATAAAAGTGACATCGGATACCTATTTTCTGTCCGAGAGTTTCATTAATTTAAGATTTGTCACCAAATAGTAGTTTTAGTAATATTTTATTATATTGTTATTTCGGCTACTGGCATTATACGCTCTCTCATTCAAAATTTAGGCGTATTAGATCTGTCAAAGATTTTTAAAATATGTATATTGAGGGATCAGAAGGATTTATAGGTCTAATTAGAAGTTCTACCGAGCCGAACCTTCTGATACTAAAATATCTGGAGTCGCTGAATTATTTTTCTCTTTGATCTCTTGTGAGTTGACGTGTTGTTTTTGTATTATTTTGTATTTATTATGCTTATATAAATGCACTTGCGTAATGTGAATTGACTAGATGATCATTTTTGGAAAAGTGTGTAGAAGAGTTTTTCCTGTGGGGAAGATTTAACCCGGAAATAATGTCAGAATTAAAAAAAAAAATTTAATATTATTTATGTCTTAAAATTGAGAACCTTATAATGCGTCGTCTAAGTAAATGAATAATAATCAATTTGGCTTAATCAATTATCTAAATTTTAAGTAGTAAAATTTTTAACGGGACATCAATTAAAAAATGTTTTATCAATTTACTATTGTTGTAATTCAAAAATATTCGGATTTACATGAACACGTGTTCCAATATCATGATAATATATTCGTAATTTATTAAAAGTTTATCAGGAAACCGGTTTATTCGTCCGTCAGGCCTGCAATACCGTCCAGGAATTACTAATAATTAGAAGAGCTTCTTAATAAATTAGCAATAGCCATTTTTCTCCGTGTAGCAAATTCGTAAAAAATTACAGGAATGTCTGAATTCTCGAAAAGTCAGTTCCAATTTTGAGAATGGTAATTCAAAAACATTTCAGTTTTAATTATTAAACAATACATAGAAACGATTGTCTGAATAAATTCTTTTCTTTGAAGAGATTCTTAATAAATTAGCCATATTCATTTGTCTCCGTGAACATGCGCTCATGATACAGAACCAATAAACTTTTAGCTCTACCGCCTGTATGATAAGCAAGTTTTTGTTTTTAGTAGCGACCTAATGGATATTCATTATTCATTGTCATCACCTGCCACCGCTTCCAATTTTCATATCATACCTCCCAAGCATACTGTTACGACATAGCGCTTTCTACAAGCAATTTGGTTATCTTTTCAATACAGCGGGTCTTAGAAAGGTGTTGAGCCTATTTGGTTTCTCATGTGCGCCACTGAATAACACGATTTATGAATCCTACAAAAACGAGAAAAAGAAAAATGATTAAGAAGGTAGCCAAAAAATAAAAGATATAGTATTTTGAAAACAACAAATTCAGTATTTTGAAAAATTGTATACAAAATATGGTTGTCTCTTTCAACGGCGTGCGAATTGTTGGATAAAACGAAAAATAAAAACAAAATTCTGCAAGAGTTAGTTTGTTTCCACATGGTTGTCAATGTAACATCTCTATATCATATTACGCGAAGTGAAGTGGACCGGAACTTATATAAGGTGACGTCTTTATCATTAGGAAATATGACCCTTGATAATGGACACACTTAACTGAGTTTAGTCATGCCGGCGCACCCTCATATCAATAACTGCGGCGTTATTACGCGGTGGTACTAATTAATTAATTAGTAGAATAACATGGGGTAGGTACATCAATATTTGTAGTAGAACAATGAAGAAAGAAACACGCGTCTAATTCAGATATTATTTCTTAGCCGTGAGAATAGATATTACAGCGGGTACCTATCTTTATCATAGGAGTAATGAAAACTGGCATATAAAAATGCGCTGCCGCCGATTCTCTCTTTGTTTATAAGAGATGGCAGCATCTCCGTTTGTAGATAACAAGTGGGTGCTTCCACGGCGAGTGCAGATTTTATTACAGCTGATGGATTTAACCATAGACATATGATAATATTCATATGTCTACGGATTTAACACTGTTTTATATGGGATGCAGAAGCACATCTCTTGAATGCGATTTATTTAACTTGATACGTAATATTGTTGCTGAAATAATTGTAGTTAATTTTAATAATTAACTGATGTATACCTACCTAGATATAAATTCGATAACGATTCTAACACTTCTGTTGGATAGGCAGCACTGAAGAAGTAAACTGATAAAAATGTAATGTGGACGGAATTTGGAAACAAAAATATTGACGTTACCTTGCGCTATCGCGTAACTTTTGTAATAGCCCGAGAGAGTGAGATTGTTTTAATGCGTGGAACTGCGAAATAGTCCCAACTGCTCCCAACCGCCGAGAGGAAGGTGGAAAAGTACCTGGCTATTCAAATCTGGTCACCAAACGCGGCCAAAGCCACGTTTCAAACAACATTTCAATTCTGAATGGTGTTCTTAAACCAGGGCGATCCCGAGAGTACCTTCTACTCTTAAATGCGCTACAAATATTTTCTTTATTATTTTTAAATGAGTTATATGTAAAATAACATAAATTAATCAAACAAAGTTTAAATGCCACGCCGGGATTTGAAGTCGAGACTTCCCGCTTGCTAGTTGAGAGCCTTAACCTTCCACACCGGAGGCTGTTTGAGCCTTCTACCTATACATATATTATACACCAATGACTTTACACTTCCTATATCTATCGACGTTATCATCCATCGGTTTATCCAATTGGGAAAATTTTAAAAACCATTTGTTTGAAGAACAACAAATGCGTCAAAAAGCAGTAAAATAAAACAACATTGTAAAGGATTTCTGATTCTCGATAGAATTTAGGTAGTAAAACCATATATTAAAATAATCAAACAAAGTGTTACTCGGGTAGGTACATAAAATTAAGTTTATGGGAACAACGAAAACTAACATTAATTGCTACATTTCATTAACTTAATTTATCTTTAGTAGTAAATACATGATGTAGCAATTAAAATGAAGCTACCATTTGTAAACGAGTAATGGCGTTAATAAAATGGGGAAACATTAATATAAATGCTCCAATTCGAGATGCCGGTATAGGTACCGCCACCTCGGGAACAATTAATTGAGTAACCAACCAACCCCTCAGGGAGCATGGCATGAATGCCCGGGTTCAAGAGAAGGGGTTTTGTCCAGGTCTTGGTGGCAAAAGAAATTATCACGTCACTCAAAAATACACACTCCACGGGAATTGACAACATTTCCACAAAACTAATCAAACATCTCAAACCAATCATCGCTAAACCTCTTGAACAAATCACAAATAAGTTTTCAAACTGGTCTTTTTCCAAACACACTAAAACATTCAACGATTATTCCTATCTTTAAATCAGAGGACAGATCATCCGTGAATAACTATAAACCAATATATTTCTTATGTTTAATTACACCTATTATATTTTGTTTTACAACATGCAATTTTTCTACATCCTAATATTGTAAATAATTTTGTATATTTTATTTTATTTTTTATTTATTTAATTACTTTTTGTTTTACAACATGCTATTCTGTACATCTTAATATTGTAATTTTCATCAAATCTGGGATGCGTGGTCCCAAAAACTAGAACCACATTCGCTCAAAGACAATTCTGGTTCATCGCCGCTAAAATATACAACGCGTTGGACAGGGACATAAAATCAACTAATACTATATCCCTTTTTATTATACGTGTCCAAAACTGGATATTTGAAAGGGGACGAGCCTTTTTTAAAGAATACATGAGTTCCTAACTTTTAAACCATTATAATAAAATTAACCATGTATCTGTATATTTATGTATATAATATGTGAATACACATTACGTTTGTGTGTGTTCATATATAGATGTGTATGAATGTATTTATATATGCATGTATGTATGTATGTATATGTATGTGTATATATATATATATATTTTTTTTTTTTATATGAATGTATTTATGTATGCATGTATGTATGTCTATGTACCTATGTATGTATATGTATATATATCTGAGCATCTATATATGTGTATGTATGTATGTTTGCATGTATAAAAAACAAATATTTTGTTTTATATTTTCCTTAAATATGTTTATATTTTTTTCCTTCTATATTATTTTTTATTTTTTATTACTACAACATATGGTTTTATTGTAATTTATAGAATTGTGACTACCACAACACGGGCATAAGCCTAGTGTGGGAGTTATTAAGTACACTAAAATTGTAATTCATAAAATTCATTGAATAAATAATTTTTTTTTAAAAAAAACATTACCTACCTATACATTACCACTACCATAATACGGGCATGAGCCTAGTATGGTGGTTGTAAGGACAACAAAAAAACACCTGGACACTGACCACCAGATACCTATACGCCATATATCCCCTTTTCTTGGCAGAACTTCCTCTCCTTAAAAAGATCCCCTACACAGCATCCCCAAATATGACATAGGCCAAGAGGAAATATTATTTTTTCGGGGCATCCTGTTTTCAAGTTTAAAAAGTTGCACCTTCCTTTCAGAAAACGAATTTATTTAAAAATCGGTCAAACCGATCTTAGCAATTAATTCTACTATTAAAAAAGGAAAATCATTCGGGTATTAGTGCCAAACGTCCGATAGATGTCTCATGTGGTAGGCACTACGACTGACATCTATGAACTGGAGGACGACCCATGGTTCCGGAGCTAACGAGCTTACCACTGTGCCGCGAAGGTCATCGGAAAAAGGATGCATATTTCGACTGGTGACCGGACAAATCATCACAATGATAATTCGTCACACCTTTAAAAAGTTATATAAAGTCATGGAAAGTGATGAAACAAAAACTTTATTAACTGGATTAAGTAGGTTAGGTTAAAAAAAAAATCATCGTTTCTAACGACTTTATATCACTTTTTAAAAGTGTGTTGAATTGTCACTGTGTTGAGTTATCATGGAACCATTTCGACTAATCATCGGCAGATGTCGAACCCTAATCCTTCCCAAACTTTTCCCATTTTTCTAACACCTAATTCATACCCATTTTCTCCTCTTGGGATATTCTTTACTGAGCTCATAATTTACTATTCGGCCGCAAATTTTATTACTTTGGGGTTTTTTCACGGTGACATAAAAAACTCGACCTTTTTCCTTGGCGAATTTTAAAACTTTTTTGCATTATTTTGACATAATATCATAATGAAAGTGTGTACTCCATCACAGTATGTTTTATTTGGTTAATAATTTTAATATTACGAAAATTAATATATTAGTAGGGATATCTACGAACTATTTAACAAAAAAAAAATATTTTTTTTAGACGGTTCCCTATGGATATAAGTTATTTATATTAAAGATTAATGAAAACAGTACCTCGCGATTAAAATATTTTATGTAAAACTGTTTGAAAATTTTGTAAAATATTTTTCAACTATAAAATTAGCGGTAAACACCAGCTTTTATTTTTCTAGACGATAAATTAGTAACTTTCATGAAGATTCCTTCAAAAAAATTCGCCATATTAGTAATAAGTTCAACAGAAATAATTAAAATAAACCCCACGGAAACACCAATTTTCCAGGCCTGATAGGGCAATTTCAGCGGTAGGTTCGACCAGTTTTTACATGACTTCATCACTTACTTATATCTACTTATTTAGGTTCCCACCATATTTTAGATATTTGCTACGGAAAATTCAACCATAGGTCTGTCCATTACATAGGACCGCGCGGCGCATATTTTTGTGCACGGCTTCTTCACTTACGTCGTTAAGCTTCCGACTTTGTACAGCAGAACTCTCTATGATCACTTGTATTTTACCTTCGTATATCGTTGATACTCAGTATATTATGTTATGTGCTATACAGTTATCATTGTACTCCTGAACAACTAACCACTAACAATGTTTACATGTAAAAGCCTTCAAGGCGTGAATAAATAAATAAATTATCAAATAATAATATAATATCACTATGAGTTACTAATTTTTTCAATAATTATATAAATTGTTCATGAATATTTTTAGCAATGGTTGGAAAAAATTCCATCGTTACTGATGATAAAAAGTTTGATTTAAAGAATGTTTAAAATAAATATAACTTTAAAGTACAAAAGCTTTCGTGGTTACTTTAAAAATGAAGCGGTACATTTTTTAGAAAAAAATGTAAAATCTAAGCGAAAATGTTGAGAATCAGAAAATTAAATTGCTTTTCTCTACTTTGTGGTCTTATCCGAACCAAAGGTAATAATACATGTTTTTGACTTGGTGCTTTTAGTGAAATGTTCAGTTTGCGTTTCACTCTGACATTCAATTTCCTTTTGTGATATTTTTGTGAGCTTCTGCATTGCGATGTTTTATGTTTGTTGACACGCTGTGTGTTTCTGTGTAGTTTGAATTCCACGGGTGAATAACTGATAAACGTTTTATTTAAGCATTTAGCTTAATAGATAGCAACACTGATATTTGTAATTAAAAAACTTGGACGCAACTCAAATACTCATATTCATGTGTCCCCTGAATTGATGTTTGTAAGTGATGCCATGTATTTTCTTAGACATATCTCAGAATTTTTAATTCCACCACATAATATTTCGTAATATTTCATCATACTTCCTAACATTTCATCACATTTCATAATATTTCAACATATTTCATTATATTCCATCATTTTTCATCACATTTTTTCATATTTCATAAAATTTAAACACGTTTAGCACCTGTACAGTTCGATTGACATACAAACGTTATAACCACCGAATTATCAAAAATATTTTATTTTTATATTTACGAAGTGCCCTTACTACCGCGAAACTAGTTTTTACAGGAAAAATTGTAAATGGTTTATGCATTGAATTTACTGAAAAATTATTGAGTTTGCAAGACTAAATAAAAGTCAACCCGTAAAAAAAAGTTTTTTACTATGATCCGTCTATTTTCAATTTTCAAACTAGTGGTGCTATTAGGGTTGTTACTAATTTACTCTTTCTAATCTTCAAATTTCTCACATTTTCAATAAAAATGATTTCCAATCTTCTAATTTCTCACATTTTCAATAAAAATGATTTCCAATCCTCTAATTTCTCACATTTTCATTGTAAATGTTAGATTAATAACATTTCGCTTTTGTAACCTAACGTGCTATATGTTTATAAAATGGTTGAAGGGTACATAAATATAGCAGACAACACAAAGTGCTTTATTGAGAAATAACCTTTGGGTATTCAGTAATTTTCGAAACAAAGCATTAAACTAGATATAAGCATACGCTTTTAAGTACTACATGCAGTCTTTAATACATAGCATTGAACACTTCTGGTAAGGATAATAATGGACGTTCAAAGTTCACTAACAAAGTTAACGTACCGCTAACATGTAACGAAGGGGAGCAAGGATGTGAACGTGATCCTTAAAGAAAAAAAAAGATCCACACTCAGAGGGAATTACTTAATGAGGTTACTACTGAATGCATTAAAGTATCTTTTGGTACGAAATTTACAAGCTTTATGTTGAACATTTTAAATAAGAAGGCTGTGCTAAAAATTTGACATCTAATTCTATCACAATTGTCTTTTTAATTATATGATCTTACCACAAATACATCATCCAATGGATATAAATTTTTATTATGAGAGTTCATACTTTTTGGCACCCATAGTATGAAGTTTACCCAAAGGCTTTAATATAAAAAATATTAAACGATATTATTAGATACGAGATTTAGTTTTAGCGTGAAAAAGTATTGAAAATTGAAAACCTCAAAGAATTAGCGTATTATGTGTTTAAACCTTTGAGAGCCCAGACGTGTTTAAAAACAAATTTATTTTAAAACGTTTATATTTTTCACAATTTCAATTTCTACGCTTTAGATTTGTAAAATTTGATGGCTAGTTTATTTCTATTATTGTATCATCTTTGTATATAGAATAAGCCGGAGGATGCAGATGTTATGTGACTATTCAATTCTTAAAACGTTGATTCAAAATCATCTTTTAAAATATACTATAGCGAAATCATATTTATATTTATAAAAAAAATACAATTTCTCTCAATGTTGCAGTTTTTTTATACCGCATTTAAGCAATTACTTTAAATGCCACGAAAATATTGACTTACAAAATGTAATTTATGCAACATAAAAGTAAGATATATGTACACATACATATTTTGTTGGTAAAAACCACGTGAGAGAAGCCTTTCTTATCCTTGCTCTCATCCATCTCATTGCTTGAAATAAAATATAGGTATTGTGTTGCTGAGATTTTCAACCATGACTTAAAAAGGCATTTTATCTCACAAATAAAACTTTTGGCGTAGATAAGATTTTTGACAACCTTCAAATGTGTGATGCTACGAGTAAATAAAATGATTATCTTTTGTGTGTTATCCAAAAAAAGCCGTTGCATTATAATAGGTAGTTTCTATGCTTTTCATTTATTTGTTTGTCGTGTAAATCTTAAGACGTATTGTTTTATAGAATTTGAAAAATTCATCTAACTTAAAAAATAATTTTCAAGTTCTGTGAAAGTTCTATTGAAGTTCTGTTATTATTTCATTTCTATGAAACAAATGGCCAACAATGATATAATAACAGAACTTCAATATAACCTTTACAGAACTTGAAAATTAACTTTGAAATTAGATGAACTGTTCAAATTCTGCGGATCAACCCGTCCATCAGTCGTAAAAAAACAGTATTTAACATACTAATTTCGGCTGTTGGTGCATGGGTAAGTAAGTAAGGTATTCCTAAGGTGGGATGCGCAACATTGAACAATTAAATTTTTATTTTCAAAATTGGAACTATTTTTACTATCGAACAATCGATTAAGTAGGTACCAGCATAATCATAAATTCTTTATTCAAAATGGGTATCGGTTTTGTAGAAACGTTTAGATGAAATATTACTGTTTCAATGAACTAGGTTCAGTGGACATACTTTAGTGGCCCGTTCATATAAATATATTCTTTGAATGGATGTCCGTTTCTTAAGCAGTGATACATTTTCTGTTCGTTAATTCATTTATTTATATTAATATTCGATGGATGTCGTAAATTTTCAAGTATATTAACATTTTATTCTTATGAAAAGCTATGATCCTGATTTCATTACTAAACCACAACTGTTACAAAACTTTCTGACATTCTAAGAGAAAAAAATATCCCAGCTTATCTTATCCAAAATTAAATGATCAGGGATTAAAGGTTAATAATTCCTATAACAAATTCAAGTAAAACATCTCAAAATTGTTCGGTTTCGCAAAATGTTATTTCTGAATAAGGTCAAAATTATCGTGAACAAATTTACCGGTGATTTTTTGGTGCGTTGATTTTCTATTGATAGCAGTCTAAATTTTAATACAAAATCCGTTCAATGTTTCGAACGGTGTAATCATTGCTGCTTGTCCGCTTGTCTCCAATGCTAGGGATTTATTATCCAATTTGGTTCTTCCCTATTTGGATTAAATGCGTGAAAACATTCAATTCAATTAACTACTGAATTTAAGAGGGTCGGATCATTTTTTATAGTTGACCTTTCGGATCGAATCTAACTACAAAAAAGGGCTTTATCGACTTATCTGAAAGCTTTTTAACGTGTTTTATAAGCTTACAAACCCTTTCTTTAATCGATTTCAACCAAATACCACCACTTTGAATGTGAAACATCTTTTTTTAGTACCAAAGACAAAATGCCGCATAAGTGAACGTTCAGTGGCTGATTTGGCATCGCGTTTGATTCCCTACTGGGCGTAGTCGTGAGTTCATTTCCTCGTTATATAGGGAGAATGAGAAAAACTATAAGTTTTGACTATTGGACCCTCGACCTTATCCCACTACCTTTCTGATTATGATTTTTTTGTACGCAAAAGTGCCCCTGTCTGTACATTATAAAGGCAAGGGAGCTGTGTTACCATCCAGTTGTGCAACATTGTGGGGCGGGTTGTGGTAGGGGCTATAGGAAATGATTTATTAACACGGGTCTCGAAGAGGCCCGGATTATATAAAGTAGGAAAAACACAGATGCTCGGTCCCCCTCTAATATGATTTATTTCTCTATAGTTATAATGTAACTGTCTCTACTAAGGTTAGTTGATAATAATACTGAAGAAGGTTAGTTTTATATTATTTTTTTATTATAGGGACTATTTAAACATTGTACATACATAACATGATGAATGAAAATATGATATGTGAATAAATGTTTAGTATATTGTATTTCTTAGCCCTCTTCACTAGGGTGACATGTGCTTATTCGGACTAAAGTTATTCATTTCTTTTTTATTTCGAGTTTTTTTCATTAATCTCTTTCAGCCCGATTTTTATTCTCGATTTGTAATCATTCGAATTTTCTATCCATTTTATATCTGAAGTAAAAGATGTTGTGGAGTTTTGACGTAAAATAAATATAGTTTCTTTGTCCGAATGTTGTTTTACGATTTAGAAATGTTTTATCATTGTGATTTGATCCATTGTGATAAATGCGTGGGATTGAAGATGATTCAGTATTTTTGAATAGTTTCAATAGTAAATTTTTAGCATATATTTGTTGTACATTTTGTACATCAAAACTATTGAAAATTTCAATCGAAGGCGTTCTTGTACTTGTACATACTTTCAATATGATCTTTACAATTCTTTTATGAATTGTGTTCAGGTTATTTATATACTTAGATAAAGCAGATCCCCATCCTATAATTCTATATTCAATAAGAGAATGACACAAAGTTATCACTTATATTTGGAACTAGTTATAATGAAGTGGTTTAAAACAAAATAATTTTTCATTTTCTTATCAAACCACTAAGTGATTGCTTTCTTCGATAACAATATTTTACTTCAGTCACGAATATAGAGGGAGATAAAGCATCACGTGCAATAGAAATGGTGATGAACCCTCCTCTCCTCGTGTTTTATGGGACGTGTATAAAAAACCATAAAACGGATGACTTTCCAAGTATTTCCGCACAGAAAACTTTATTTTAAATTATCTGTTTCCGCGAACTATGAGAATATATATGCACATTTATGGCTGCTATAAATTTTAAATTAAGGCATTGTCGCATAACGAGATGAAAATGCTGAACTCGCATAAACTTTGAATCGATTTTGATGCATAATATTATTCAGGGATCATTAATAATATAACTAATTAGATTCTTATACACCTGTTCAGCTTAGGTGTGGTAAAGCCGGCCTTGAGCCTGGTTTAAGACAGTTTTTACCAAACAAAGCCGTGGAAATAAGTTCTTAATTGTTCTGGCCCTACGCGCAAAGTAATATTTACATCACGTTTTTTAGTAATTGATTTAAGACATTAAATATGATTTAAGATTTTCACGGCCAAAAATATTTTTGTTATTTGTTTTTGGGGTATTATGCCGTGTTGCGCTAACTCCTTCTTTAGCCAACGTTTCGGACAGCATTGCAGTGTCCATCATCAGGGCAGATGTGTTATTCAATAACACATCTGCCCTGATGATGGACACTGCAATGCTGTCCGAAACGTTGGCTAAAGAAGGAGTTAGCGCAACACGGCATAATACCCCAAAAACAAATAACAAAAAAAAAAAAAAAAGATTTAAGACATTGTTTTCTTGATTAAATGAATGAATGAAGTGGAATCTTGGAAGTCGAGATTAACTCACCTCCGTCCGATCCGATCAAGCTGAAACACGGCAGATTGAATACATTGTCGATGACAATGCGTTTTATCAACATTTGGTGGCACTCATGCGCACACGTCCAATGTTTCTGAAATTTTATGACATCATATTATGTAATAAGGAAGTCAAGAGGAAGGTTCAATCCCCAGCAAACAAAAATACTTTTGAATATATATTTCAATAAAAACAGATGAATTATATTTAAAAAAAATATTTTAATATTTATATAAAAGTATTAAAAAAATTGTGCTATATTTGACTTCTTGGAATTTGGTAAACTTTGGAGATTTCATCACAGTATTTAAGATATTTATAACATCACCATTTCAACATTTTTAAATTATTTTGAAATTGCTAAATTACTTCAACTAAATTTTTGCCGTAGGAGATTCGTTTATCAAGAATGTTGAAGCTACTCGTTGTCTTAGCACATTTCTGAAAGTATTTTTAAAACTTCCAGGAATGCAACATGATTCCCTAAAAAAAATAAACTTTCTGTTGAAGAATATGGTTTTAGTGGAAATCATATTATGATAGTCTCATTGTTTACGAGAAATTTTTAACTTACTTACCATGTAAATTTTTAGTGGAAATTATATTATAATAGAATTATTATTTACGAGAAACTCATTTGGTTTATACTTACCACCTTAATTTTTAGTAAAAATCATATTTCAATAATATTATTGTTTGCGAGAAACTCATTTGGTTTATACTTACAAATTTCTCAGATATTTTTTTTCGCTAATGGAGAAATTATTAGCATTAGAAATGTTTTTGTGATCATTTTCAATACTGCCAACTTTTTTTCGTTGTTATCCACCCCTTGATTGGAAAAAAATATTTTGTATATCTGTCAAAGTGATCTTGGTGAGTAAATTTGCTAAGATAGAGTTTGAGGGGATAAGGTTTATTTAAATCCATGAATAATTTATATTAATTAATTTAATTAGTCTCCTCTAGTAAAAACGGTAAATTTTATTTTCTTTATTATAGCAAAATATTGTATTAAATTTATTATAGCAAAATATTGTATTAAATTTATTATAGCAAAATATTGTTTTAAATTATCACTCAAAATGTTTATATCCATTCGAGTGATTTTTGGCTTGATTTTCAAAATTTATATAGCCTAAAAATATGGTATAAACGCTGAAATCCAGGTGAATTCATTGGCTAAACTGTGGTAAGTATATTGCATATCTCCGTCTTTATATTTTGAAGAATGATATTAATTAAATAATATGGTAAATGTTTATTGTAAACAATATACATATCAACCAATAACCAATCGCTCGAGTGTGGTGAAAGTAGTTGGGAGGAGCAGCATTATATATTTTTTCTTTTTAATTATACGATAATAATTTAGTACGTAGATAGTGATGATGCAGGTTAAATTAATAAAATAAAAGGAAATTAAATTAATCAATAACATAACAAAGAATCAGGTAGGAGGGATGGGGGACATAACTGGCGTGCGTCAAAAGATAGGGTTGAAATATAAACAGCTGTTTGCAGTTCTACCTGGAGGTATAGACACGGATAGTCTATAGAGCGCTATGTCAATACGATATTGACAAAGTCCGTCATCTATGGTCAATTTGCGATATTTGCGAGCACGGTCAGAATACGATTCCAATGGTCGGTAGACAAAAGATTTTTGGATAATATCGTTTTTTGTTCAAAATAATGGGCTTATTAATGAATGGGGGCAAACTAACTAAGCTATTAGAACTAAAATAAGTCGTATACTCATCCATAGTCTTAATTAATTCATCTAAGACGCGAGAAATTGGTTCCTTTCCAGCTTCGAGACACACTCCTTTTTTTGTTCTCAAAAAAGAACCAATGCATGTTAAAATTAATATTTCAATTAAACATCAGCAGACTTCTGCGGTTAAGGAATGTCAATTAATAGAGATATGCGCCAGTGTTTTCAGCATATATCGAATTCTGATTTATTGCGTTATCAACATCGGTCTGGGTATCAACAGTGAGACTGTGCCCGGGAAACCGATATAAAATCATCGATAGTTACGCCTATCAATCCGATATTGTTAATTTTACTGTGCTGGACCCCCTGAGAGTATTCAGTGGTCATATATCAACCAGATGGTCGTACAGGTTTTCGTTAAAAAAGGAGCGGAGAATAGAGGTTCTTTATAAGTATGTATGTATCTAATGTTAAATTTACTATCGGACTTAATTCTGTGTACTCTGGTGAACCCACACATATTTCGACCACCGGCCGTTACTGGTCCCGACCCTGGCATCTGGCGATGTTCCCGGAAGAAGCTCACCAAATTACTACGAATAGAAAAATAAAAATCATCAGCCATGGCTTTTTTGACGATTTTTTTATTGAATTCATAGAATTTTAGAATATGTAGGTGTGTAGAGTTTTCTAATTTCATTGTTCAATCTTGTTTGTTAAAGACATCAAACGAACCATTCATGTAATATGTTCCATTTAAGTAGAGTTTATTTACTAAGAAATTCATAACTTTAAGTATTCTCCTGAAATAGATAGTTTATATTTAGCCTGTAGTTGACGATGCAAGAGTATTCCCAAGATGTATTGCCTATTCATTCATGCATTGAAAATTACAGAGTATTGTCATTGAACGGTTAATTGAATAATGTCTTAGATTCAATAAGGACTCGCATCTTTCATATAATTCTCGTTGTTAGTAATTTTGATCCATTAGCCTTCAACCATTCGTGGAATCATTAAAAACTAAACACAAATTGGGATATATTCATCACTGCTTTATATATAATATATAAGTAAACTTGTAATAATAAAATACACAAAAATTAAAATATAAAAAAATACCATCAAAATTTGTGAAACCGGATGGATGAGGCTTTCGTTTAATTAATATTATCCACAATATTAAAAATTTTCCTTCTTTTACTTTTCATCGAGATTATGTACAGGAAAAACACCAATAGCTTGCTTGCAAGTTAGTCCCAATCCTTCTTCTGTTTTCAAAACAAATGCACTCGAATTTGCACCATGTTTTTGTCATTGTTCCAAATTTAAAACACTTTTCCAGCAAGGAGATTATTAGGGATAGGTAGGAATTGGATAAATGACATCCCGGTAGGAACTGATACTCTCATATCAAACACCTCTACTCTTTTAGTTTTCTCAACTTTCGTTAAGGAACTAACGGTAAATATTTGCATACCATTTATGTGTGGTGAATTTTAGTAATGTGTGCCTAAGATGAACATTTTATTTTCAAAGTACCTAATTGGAAACACTTCATAAATCGTAAATTATTGTAATTATTATTGACACATACGCTAGAAATAAAATTTATAACAGAAAATTATGCATACAGGGAACAATTTCTACATTATTTGGCCCTTAATTCTATTTCTAGACATAAATAAAATACTCAGAACTATCCCACCATTTCAAGGTTCGATATTTGACATAGTGCATCTTTTTACTCAATTTTTAAAATATTTTTGATCTTAGTGCTGATTACTTTGAGAAGAGCCCCTGTGACAAACTGAAATAACGCGTTGTAGTTATAATTCTCCACTCAGTATTCCTCTTCGAATACAATCTGTTTGTGGGCGTCCCTACAAATGCGTAATCATTCTGTCGGATGTGACATGGTTTTCTGTTGCAAGAACAGTTTTCTTTTACTAGCACCTGCAATTAATTGATGAAAACTGTGTCTTTCGAGCAACTTAAAAAAAATTGAAATTTGAATATTTTTCTTAAAACTCGGCTGCTTTGTATTTCACAAAATTTACGGGTCATGTAAAGTTATATTGAAACAAGAAATTTTACAAATAGGCTAATGGAATTGAACGTTATTATTTTTTTTGGTAAACTAATGTTTAAGACAAAAAATTTTATGCATAGCACAAAGGGTAAAAATTATTTTTATAAGCAATAATTATTAGCCTGAAACACTCATCCACATTGAAAAATCTCCTGATAAAAGATACATGACGCCAACGGGACTGGACGGAAATGTAATAAGCAGTAATTGTTGAATGAAACACTAGTATATATTGAATTATTTCGCGGATTAGAGATAAGCCGCCATAGCTCAGTGGTCAGAGCTGTCGACCGGAAATCGAAAGGACACGGGTTCATGTCCCGTCGGCGCCATGTATCTTTTATCAGGAGATTTTTCAATGTGGATGAGTGTTTCAGGCTAATAATTTTTGCTTATAAAAATAATTGGAATTGAACGTATTGATCTAACACCAATTAATCAATCGCTAAGTGGTGGCATATAAAAATATGATAAAAGGAAGCTTTATGTAAAAACGAGAAAATATTTCTGTGAACAATTGAAAACTGAACAATTGAGGAAATAAAAAGGAGACAATTTCAGTCAGCTTACCTTATTTGAAATGGGTGCCCAGTATCCGTTTTGAGTTTATAACTCGATCCTTTTAAGCGCTAGCCAAGCGTGACTACATTCTTGCTCTAATTTATTGTTTTTGTTTTAATGAGAAGCATTCTACTGTCTTATTAGCTGTCCATAGTTCATTCCAATCTAAATTAAGTACTTTCTACTGACGTATTTAGAACTAGTTGGGTTTGACCCTTTTCTGAGTTATTGATTTAAACCCTCGAAAGGTTCCATCGAGATATTTTTAACACTAACATATTAATTTTTATCTTGTAGCAAACACTTTGTGGGTATACATAATTATAATAATTTAAAAAAATATCTTTGTTCGAATAGTACTTTATTGTTTATATTTCTGATATATACAATGGTTTCAGTTCAACCCGAACATTCATAGTGGTTTAATATTTTTTTATAAGAACTGATGAAGGTTCGGGTTGAACTGAAACCGGTTGTATATAAATAAATACAATAAAGTGGTATTCAAACAAAGTTATTTTATTTTAATTACTATACAAATATATTCACCTTTTTTTAAAATATGTAAAGTACTTTGTTGTACCATTTTTAAATAAGTTTACAACAATTGACGGTAGAAAACGTGAAGACGTCAAGGTGAATTTTTTTTTTTAAATAGTCATACTCACATTTTAAATTTAGCTAATACAATATTTTGTATCCAACTTTATACAACAACATAATATTTTTATTTATTCATTACATAAGAAGGATAAGGAAAATTAAACAAATGGCTTCCACAAATTATTTGTATTTATTATAAATAATAAGGATAACTAATATTAAAGAAATGGGGGTCCATAAATTATGTGTATTCATTTATTTATATAATATGGGTAAGATATATTAAACAAATTGGGGTCCACAAACTATGTGTATTTATTTATTAAATAACATGGGTAAGATATATTAAACAAATTGGGGTCCACAAATTATGTGTATTTATTTATTAAATAACATGGGTAAGATAAATTAATCAAATTGGGGTCCAAAAATTTTTTGTATTTATTTATTAAATAACAAGGATAAGGAATATCACCAAATTGGGGGGGGGCACAAATTAATTTGTGACGATAGCAACTATCTTTTCAAGAAAAAATTGTCAAAATTTAAACTTTAGATGCAAAGAGCACCTAAGTTGTTCTCAATAATCACTTTTCTGAATTCGCCATCGTTGCTTAGGAAACAAATCTTTATTTTGGTTTAAATAGGGGTTAGGAAATTTGGATAAATAACTGGAGTTTACAATATTAGTAATGAGAAAGAGTTTTCATGGTGAACTAAATATTAATAATAACCAAATCCTTTTACTATGAGCCACCTACTAAATTTGTCATTAAATTTTCCCAATCTTCTCATTCCTAATTAGTTACCCTATGTCGTAAAACTTGTAAGTACATTTTTGAGATGTATAATTTATAAAGAAATACAATTATATAAAGTAACAATACATGACAGTATTATTAGCAATGCAAGAATAACAAGTTCTATTTCATAAGGTCTTCCAATTCCTTGTGATCTTTTCTCATTTGCCATTCACTGATGTTTTTGTTGAACGAATATTAGTTATTGTTATGTTCTGTAATAGCAGTATGCATAATACGGTGTATACATGTGATGTCTTTGAGAAAAAGCTGTCGTATATCTCGGTACCAAAAGTCTCGCTTGTATGTGAATACCTAACAAGAGTCCCAACTACTCCCATCCATCTGGAGCCAGTGAGATTATGGAATCCCCAATTGGGGGTATGTTGTAAGGCTGAAGGTACTGGGGAGGAGAAGGAGATCGGGGAGAGGAAGGTGGAAGAGTACCTGGCTATTCAAAACTGGTCACCAAACACGGCTAAATCCATTTCAAGCAAGGTTTTAATTCTAAAGGGTGGTCTTACACCAGGGTGATGCTAACAGTATATTTAATTCTGGAATGTGCTGCAAATATACCTTATATTATTTAAATGTTTATTTTTTTATTCATTTATTTAACGCTCAGAGAGCTTTTAGATGTAGGTGGTACAATTTTAATGTCAGATAGTTTTGAAACATGAGAAAGAAATAATAAAAATAAAATTACATTAAAAAATAATATATACAAGAAACAAAATTAAAAATAACAATAACATAAATTAAAAAATACAGCGATTTGACTGGTTTACAAAAATATAACTTCCATTTAGGAATAGTGTTGAAATAATAAGTCTTTTACGTAATCCACAAAATACGCAAAGTTAATATTAAATATATCGACATCACCTAAGTATTGGTTTCCTATAGCGTGTAACCGTTGTATTGGGGAGTTCGTAATGCAATTGCGCTTATGTGTGTTGTAGTAGAATAATGTATTTTGTCGTGTTATTGTAGGTATTTGTAAGTTTAAATGATGAAATTGTGAATTAACAAAAATCAATCTAATAAAATTGACTTGCGCATGCCGGGATTTGAACCCGCAACCTTCAGAATGTTGTGGGTCAGTCAAAAGCATTGCGGGAAACATCATTATTGTTAGTTGAAAATTGTGCTGTTCTATCTTCAAAAAGTTATTAAATTGGACCCTTATATAAAATTTCTGTACAGAATCAATGCATGAGTCTTGGATTTTTCAGAAAAATTTAGACTTTTTAAATTAATTTAAAAAAAGCTAATAATGTTTTTTTTCTTCTATTGTTACAGGATTTTCTGCAAATATCAGTGCCAAAAACGATGCGTTAGTATTGATAACTGGACTTCAAAATGGAGGATTTGAAGAAAAGAATATCAAAAATGATTTGACATTGAACCTCTTCATTGATTGACTTTCACAATGGGTCCTGTTGACCTCCAGACAATGGGCATCGGCAACATGACTACTGATGGTGACCAGAATATCACCAGGTCAATCCTGGACTCCGGCTTCCCCAACAATTTCAGTGGACCTATGGTAGAGGATTATACGCCTTATTACACCAGGCCCGAGACGTACATTGTTCCTGTTGTTTTTGCCATCATATTTGTGGTCGGTGTAGTTGGAAATGGAACTTTAGTCGTTGTGTTTCTGAGGCACAGGGCCATGAGGAATGTCCCAAATACGTAAGTACAGTTTTTATTTATTTTTTATTAATTAATATTAATTATAAATAACCAGTCGATTCTGCGAAAAACAGGTTCAGCTTTTCAGAAATGAGATTTTTTTCAAATATACCGTATTCATTTGTTTTGGCCTTCAGCAAATCTTTTACGAAGTATCAGAAAATTGTCAATTGGCATTGTTTTTACTTTTGCGTGCTTTAAGGGCCAGTTGTATTACAAAATTTGAAAAATTTTAAAGTTAATATTCAACCTTTACAAAACTTGAAAATTAACTAATAAATTTGATGAAGTGTTCAAATTCTGTAAAACAATTGGGCCTAAGTCTGCAGATGGGATGAGACAAAATTCTTCTTTGTGGTGCGAATATTACTCGGTAGTTAATGAATACCTTCAACTCTGTGATGGAAAGACGGAAAAATATGCTCAAATAAAAGAAAAGCGAAATCAGTTATTCCATCTAAGCAAATTCAAAGTCTTCGCTGTGAATGTCAAATTAAGAATATCTTAACCGTAAAAAAAGCAGGTGTGACAGTAGGAATAGTAAGATTTTCAACTTACCTACTCTCATTGTAATTCTATCATTCTTCTGGCACCGCGAGTTTTGACGTTGAATATGTATTTAGATACGTTATTTAATTTATTTCGATGTTAAAACCCCAAAATCTATCTAGAAATGTACTGTTGAATTAAAATAAACTTTAATATCCCTTTTTAATATCGTTAAAGTATTAACAAAATTCTTTCGGTTTAAAGAAAACAATTAAAAAATATTCGACCTATTTTATTTTAACCGTTACCAATTTTATCCTATTATGGCGATCCAGACTGTCTGACTGATCGTCAATTGACTAAAACTGGTAACGATCAATTATAAAATATGTAGAAAATGTTTCAAATTGTTTCAATATCACATAAATTACCAGTATCAAAATTGGAAATATTAAAAACTAATTCCTAACTTTAAACACATACATTGTATGTAGAGTTAGGAATTAGTGCGTTTTTAATAGTGCTGTTTGGTTGATTTGAAATGGAAATATATTGTATAGCTCTCGTAAGAACTCATTTCAAAGGCCTTACATTTTATTTTACTTGGTTACTCTGGCACTTAATAGTTGATTTCCTTTTAAATAAGTTCACCTGGGTTCTCAATGAACATTTAGATCTGTCTCCTGATTTCACGTCGTGACTCCTAAGTCACGTGATTCTCTTTGGACGTTTAGCGCAGTCTCCCGATTTCACAACGTGACTCCTAAGTTGTCTGGTTCTCTTTGAATCTTTAGCGCTGTCTCCTGATCTCATAACGTGAAACGTGATTTTTTTTGGATATTTAGCGCTGTCACAATATGACCCCTAAGTCATCTGCATCTGCGTATGTTTAACGCAGCATCATTCCTAAGTCATTTAAGGTTCCCTCCACACCAGATGGAATAGTGGCAACGTTAAAACTTGAATAAATTTTAATTTCTTGATATTTATTTAACTCTATTTTTCGACTTCCAACATTTGCAATATGTTTTGAATCAGTACCCATCCTGTTAAAAATTTGTTCTACAACCTTCTTCAGTTTACTTTTCTATACCTGTTGAGTAAATACTAGACACTTTCGGGGCTAGAAATGGAGTGTACGATCACATATATAACAAGATAATGATTATTTACCGTGAAAGAAAAATCTCAAAAATGAAAATTATTTGTATAATATCGTGGGTGTATAGTACCTTCGAAAAGGTTATTTTAAATTTAGGCTCTAAATACACTCGGCACTGAAATAAAGATTCAGATATGTTTATTATATTGTACGATTTTTTTCCGATTTTAATTCTATGAAAACAAATGTGAAAAAAAATCATAACTTTTATATGGTAAGCCAAGTGGTTCGCTATGTTTAACATCTTAGCAGGAGTACCCGGGTTTATGGGATAAGGTCTGTCTATGTAATGGCATCGGAAGTGTCTGCCCACCAAATGCATGGATGGCCGATTGAGAGACGCCAGTTGAGCCCTTTTCACTTCTCTAGCCGGACTATCTCGACCCATCGCCTTGGGAGTGATGGATTCATATGTTTTTCACTCCTGGACACATTGATCTCTAGATTCCTACCCACAACTCATCCCCTTATCCTTCCCAGAACCTCCTCTCCTTTATTTCTTTGAGACCCTCCACACGTCATCCCCAGAGATGATGGCGTAGGCTTTGAAAGAAGCTAAGAGTATAGCAAATATTAAATGAATCTCGTGATTTATATTTGATCACGAAGAATGTTTAAAACAAAAAAAAAAGTACATGAGCTTTTTAATTTATACAATTTTAAGATTTTACAAAGAAAACCTGACTACATCGTATACGCTAAATCCCAGCTGAGATCTATCTCACTTTGATGGATTCAATGTAAAACAGAATATCGCTGCTAAGTGTGCTGCTGCTTTGAAGTTAAAGTCCGTTTGATCCAACAGCTACAAATATGAGCATCTTGTGAAACCTCCATCACTTGTCTGAGCTTTTGCCTTTCGAAATATCTTTGTTTTATATTGAGAAACTAATAATCCCAGATAAATATATATATATAAATACGACACATCTCCAAAATAATTTGTTTTCAGACAAAAGCTATTTTATGTACGTAAAACAACAAAAAATACGAGCCGCACATGGAATCTCAATCTTCAATCTATATCATTAAATTTTTTTTTTTTTTTGTATTTTTTGAAATGATTTGGATTTAACATAACGGTATACCAAAGATACCTTGCATGACCGGCTATCAATGAAAATCATTTTACAATAAAAACACATAAATTTGTTTTTGACCACTATAGTTTTATTTTCACTCTACCGGTTTCATATTTCCAGTTAACCGCTCTGTTCTTCCTGGAATTCCCGTAATTACCCCTTCCACTTTGTCCACCCCTCCCTCAAACACTTAACATTTTTGTGTATATATGTCAATATTTTGTGTAGTAGATCAGTTTTTAATATTCTCCTGACAAAGGAAGGGTTCTTCCGAAACCGGTAGAGTGAAAATAAAACTATAGTGGTCAAAAACAAATTTATGTGTTTTTATTGTAAATTATGATGAGCCACAAAGTGAATGCTTTTTACAATTACGAAAATCATTTTATTTTTGAAGTGAAACTTCTTTAGGCGCGTAATGAATTTTCGGGGACGGAGTAAAACCGAGTCACGATCGAAACGAAAATGCGGGTACCCCCACCACCGATTAAAGTTCATTTGATCTAGTCAAAGTTTTGAAGTAACATATAAATGCTTCTTAGCTCATCCCGACAACTGGCGTTGGTGGTGTAATGGTCAGCATAGTTGCCTTCCAAGCAGTTGATCCGAGTTCGATTCTCGGCCATCGCACATTATTTTTTTGTTTTTAACGCCTTTTTCATTCAATATCTTATTTTTTAGTAGGTCAGAACATTTTTTAAAAGAAAATAATATTGCAAAATAATAAAAACACTTATCTCACTGTGATAAAACATTACTCCGCTAGAGCGCGCTTTGCGTTATTGTGTTGGATTAAAATTATTATCTAATCCGTATATTATGATAATTGTATTACATTTATTTAATTAATTTATTTATTTTGATAATATGTAATAATTTTCAAAGTTTTGAAGTAACATATAAATGCTTCTTAGCTCATCCCGACAACTGGCGTTGGTGGTGTAATGGTCAGCATAGTTGCCTTCCAAGCAGTTGATCCGAGTTCGATTCTCGGCCATCGCACATTATTTTTTTGTTTTTAACGCCTTTTTCATTCAATATCTTATTTTTTAGTAGGTCAGAACATTTTTTAAAAGAAAATAATATTGCAAAATAATAAAAACACTTATCTCACTGTGATAAAACATTACTCCGCTAGAGCGCGCTTTGCGTTATTGTGTTGGATTAAAATTATTATCTAATCCGTATATTATGATAATTGTATTACATTTATTTAATTAATTTATTTATTTTGATAATATGTAATAATTTACAGAAAAAAAATTTTTGGAACTATACATTAATCGAACGTCATTCATCTATAAGAAAATATTAGAAAAAGCAAATCCATGCTTCGTCGTTGAATTATTTAACCTCTAATTTTCAAACTAACCTAAGAGAGAAAATAGAGATGATGAAATGAAAATAGAGAGAGAGGAATACTAGAAGTTTCACTTCTGTCTTGCGTAGGCTTGACACACCCAGTTTTTTTCTTTGCTTTAAGAGATTAATTTATTTATTAAAAATAATAAAAAGTACATTTGCGATACATTAGAGCAAATAACGTACATACATACTTTCAGTATCACCTTGTGGAAGACCTCCATTCAAAATCGATATGTTGCTTAAATGACATTAGCTGTGCATGGAGATAAGATCTTAATGGCCAGGTAATTTCACATCCTACTCTTCACCATCTCTTTTCCCTAATCATTAAATCCTCAGTGTCACAACATACCTCAATTAGGATACCTTAGACTCACTGGCTTCTGATGGTGAGGAGCAGTTGGGAGCAGTGCGGCCGCCCCGGGAACCATTTACTTGAAAACCAACCCCTTTGCTGTAGATTACCTCAATTGGTTCACTACGTTTGGTTACTTAGCAAGGGTGCCTAGATTCATGGGGTGAGGTTTTATCTTGGTCTTAGCAGCGATGCGCCTGCCCACCAGCTGCATGGCGGGCTGGATTGGAGAGGCTGGTTAAGGGAGACTTCTTAACCTTTCCAGTCAAACTCCTTCGTCCCATCGCTTTACACCGTAGTGGGAGGAATGGATTTGTATTCCGTCACTCCTGGACCCACTAACCCCCAGATTCCTACCTACCCCTCATAAATTTTTCTTACACATCTCCAAAAATGACAGGTTCTTAGTGAAATTATTTTTCTGTTTGAAATGAATGTAAAAATATTGCTTTTGAGATGGTTACGGATTATTGCGATATCTTTTTTATCAGCACCCAATCACATATCAATAAAGTTTTGCTATGTAAACTTAATCAAATACCCTTTGGAAAATAAATATTAGATATTACTTTTCTTCGGAAGCTTAAAGGTCGAAAGGTTAATAGTGGAGATTTTGCTCCACATTTGTTGACATTATATTGTCAATATCTCTTTGTGATCCTTTTTGATGGTAAGCCCAAGGGAAATTATGTGCACAACCGAGGGTGAATGTACCATATTTATCAAGTAAACAAACCGAGATATTAAAATTTTCTCGCTAAAAACAAAGTCGCTATTCGCGTTTGTCTGTGCGCTTAGTTCTTCTAAACGAAACAACGGATTGTAATAGGGTTTTCACTTTTATTTAGATATTTTTTTAAGGAGGTTTAAATATGCAGTCGAAGTAGTAGTCTCTAATACGCAGCTTGTTAGAATACAATTCAAGAGTGTGGTCTCCATACAATCAAAACGCGTGCAGCACAAACTTTTACGATTTATTAACATCAAACTTCAAGTACATATTTAACACATAAACTTTACATTCTTACCAAATACGCTTTAAATACATACCCTAGAAAATCAAAGAAAAAGTACCAAATCAATCAACCAGGCAAAATATATTTTATAACTCCGGGTCTAACTACCACACACACGCACATATTTCTCGCCTTCATACACTTGGAAATAAATTCACCCCAAATATGAAAAAGAAAAAAAAAAGAAAAGTTTTTTTCTTCCTAGA
Source organism: Hesperophylax consimilis (assembly GCF_061612785.1). NCBI lineage: Eukaryota > Metazoa > Arthropoda > Insecta > Trichoptera > Limnephilidae > Hesperophylax > Hesperophylax consimilis. Next base: position 3,587,292 of record NC_142836.1, read on the forward strand.
TCAATCCCGATGAGTTTAAAAAACTCATTGTAGGACGGGAGGAACTTACAATACATAGGTGGGAGTTAATAGGTTTAATTTTACATTGGTATTTAATTTAAGTTTATCAGTATATTAGACATACTTGAATGTTTTATATTATTACTTAGGAGCATCTTTTTTATTTCATATTTTTCTTATTGCAAATTACTTGTATTCACTTGAAAATTACATATTATGGACCCGTAAAATTGTTGTTTATTATTTTTAAAGCATGCAATTTATATTATATATAAAAATATATTATATTTTTATACAATTTCTAAACTTGTTATTCTACACTTTTTTCTCTTTTCATGTGCTATGTATATTTAAAATTATATGTACCGTGTCTTATGTTAAGTTTTTTGTCATTTTTGTTGTTGTTGTTAATTAAACATTTAAAAACCCCTGTTGAATCATGTGACTTCCATCACGGCGTTTATGACTAATAAAATATATAACGTACGCAAATTGCGTTTAAAAAAGAAGATAAAAGTCTCCGAGCAATGCTGGCTACACGTCGGTCTAATTATATTTACCCGCCACCGATCTGGGGAAAAAATATTAGTTGAATGTTTGCTTAGCTCTCTGGTCGCTAGGGCGATATTAAGATGTATAATTCTCACTGTTCCGTGACAAAACAGAACAGCGATATAATAGAACTTTGAAGAACAGTACAGATAAGTGAAGAATAAGATCAGAGCTACAACAAACCTTAACTTAACAACTTTTAGACGGCCTCCTTGACCGAAGGTAAGGGTCTAGCAAGCTAAAGGTCACGTGTTCAAATCTCGGCGTGCGAATGTTAATTGATTAATTTGTGTAAATGCATTATTTTCCATTTTTTTTCTACTGGTTTACCACACATTTTAACATTCACAAATCAGCACATAAATAAAGCACTGTTATTCGAGTCAGGACACTTTTATCTTACGAGTTTTTTTTCCTCACTTCACGTGGCTAAGGATGTTTTCGAACTTGGGTTTATTAGCGCTTCGCACGTTGTAAACACAAAATGATTTATATTGGGTAAGAACAAGAATATATATTTTTTGGATCTTGAAATTTGTTACATTTATTCTATGTTTATTTGAAATGTGCGTCCATGTACCTTACTTTTGCAGTCTAGAAATATCCAAAAACCTTTCGTATGCTTGTCTTAGGGAGAAATCATATGTGAGTGGTTTATTTATGGACCATATGCACAACATTTACCATCGTCCTAAAAGCTGTTCATTTGTCAACATTAGTCCAAATGCTCACGGGGCAACTGAAACTTGTTGGCTTCTGTCGGTTGCAAACTAGTTGGCAATCGAACTTCTCTTCTGTCATTATCACATAATGTTAAAAATCAGGAAGTCTGAAGTCGTAAATACATCGGAATTTTTCAACCTCCACAATAAATATAATATTTTCCTGCTCGGACATATCGTAATCTGATAGCTCTTGAGGTATGGACAAATGACAAGTTTCTTGAAAACTGACATATCTATGGGCAACTGAAACGCACAGACGATTTGCGAGTGACTGGTTGCGCCGCCGTTGAAAACTAGTTGATTGGAACTGGCCGTTGAAATAAATAATAAAAATAAGGATAGCAACTTGAGTTGCCAACTGTTTTTTTTCAGTTGCCCCGTGAGCGGGTGGACTTATAAGGAGCAAGTTAGGACGTACGTTCCTTTCGAACGCTCCATGATGACGTGGAAACAAGTTCTGCCTGGAAATACTATAATTAATAAGGCACTATTGGTTTCTCATAGTTAAAGTAGGTAAAATCGTGAAAAACAAATGATTTTTTTTTATTATTTAAAGAAAGCAAGACAAAAATATATATTACAGTAAATAATAAAATAAAATACAGAAAAAAAAACAGAAAAGTTCCAATTAACTACTTTTCAGTAGTTTGTCGATGGCAACTTTTCACATAAAAATATAAAAAAAAAGATAAAAACTTATTTTACTTAATGACAACAGAGATAACAATAAAAAAATAACAATTAGTTTTAAAAATATAAAAACATATACACAACAGTGATAGTATCTACCTATAGTTTGTATTAGACTCTAATACAAACTATTTCTTTCAGCGAGCCAATTTTTCAACATAATATTTGTTTTTACATTTGTACATTTTTTTTATTTCCGCAAGTAACATATTTAAGCAACTAGGTATCATATAGTCCAGTGTTCTTTGTCCATATTTGTTTAAATGCTTAGGTACAATTAGTCCTTTATTTATCGTAAAACGAGTATTGTAAGTGTGGTCCAGTCTATTTATGTATATAGGGCTATCCATATGCTGAAATATAATTTTATACCACAGAATTGATCTTACTGAGAAAATTTTAAGATTCTGATAAAGGTATGGAACATTATGCCTTTGTTCGTATAAAATTTTATGAGCTAATAATTTAACTAGTGAATTTTGAACTGATTGAACATTACATATCAATTCGGATGTAAAAATTTTGGTCGATGTTATACAATCGTGAGATTGCGTTTAGTAAGGCTGAAAGCTGAAGACATGGGGTTGGGGAAGAAATATCCTCCGTCGTTGAGGGGTAAGGCTTTCGAATGGCAATTCGAAGGTTGCAGGATCAAAACCTGGCATGCGCAAGTAAATATTATTTAATTAAATTGTGTTGTTTCAGCATTAATTAATTCAAAATAATACAATATGGTGTATTTGCAGTAATTTCCATAGCGAAAATACTCTCAGTAACGACCTGGTGGACGACTACCATTCAGAATTGAAACGTTGTTTTAAATGTCTTAAGCCGTTTTTGGTGACCAGATCTGAATAGCCTGGTACTTTCTCACCTCCAACCCTTCCCCATAACCTTCAGCCTCACAACGTACTCAATTTTGGGATGCCGAATATCAATACTGATTAGTTCTGTTACATTCTGCTAAATAGACGAAGTGAAATAATTTATTGTTCAAAAATACAGAAAACTTTCGCTGAGTTTACGGGTATTTTATTTAGTCATTGGTTTACCCGAATCACCCCGAGATTTGTAAAAAAATAAATTATTTTGGAATAGCCAAATGAGCAAATACTCAAATTGTAAAATTTAATCATTGAATACAATATCCCCGAGATCTGGAATAAAAATTAAAAAAAAAAAAAAAAAAAAAACTAGCGATTTTCGATTAAACTTGTCGATTTCCGCTGCATGCAAAGGCTCTTTAAAAGAAAAACGCCTGATTTGAACTCCTCCATCTAATGATGAGAACTATTTAAGTCGGCAGTAATTTTAAGTTTAAAAAAATACTGTCGCATCTAATAATTTAACCCAGGACCTTAGCCTAAATCTATCTACATAACGTATCTTTTTATAATTTTTCTCTTTCAAATTTTCATTTGAGAATCAGTAATATTGTCTTCAGTTATTAAAAATGTTTTTAAAAAAGAAATTAAATATTCATGTACTTTTTAGTAGCAAGAAAATCCGTTTGAGAAAACATACGCAATTCTATCGATATGGTCAGGTCATGTTTCCATACTAAGAAGCTGATCAAAATAAGATAATGTCATAGAACATAAAACAAGCTTCAACTTCAATTCAACCCCAAAAATACATTCCAAAACACAAATTCCTTTCAAGAATTTTTAAAAATATTTATGCTAATGTATATATACAACAACAACAATACGGAGAGTGCACACGCATTATTTTTATCCTAACAAAATCATCTAAAGTCATAAAAAGTATTAAATTCAAAGTGTTTCACCTAATTATATTAAATTAACACTGGCTTAAAGTTTACTAATTGTCAGAAAAGTTATAGTGCGTTAAAAGTGTATAAAACAAGGATTAGTGTAATCAAGTGACAGTTGTTATAAGCCCCCCGCGCCCGCACCTACACCGCCCACGCCGCCAGCGGTAGTACTTACACGCCCTACCAAAAATCCAGGGGTTCACAACTGTTTAAAAAAAAAAAATAACAATGGCTCTGAGTGATAAAGCTTTGCAGTATATTACCAAAGTAAATGCGATAATCAGTGGATTGATCTCAATCGTTCATGAGCCTAGCAATAAATTCTCTAAGGAAAATATCGTAAAAATAATACCAAAAACAACCGAACTTATGGCTACGATTGCAGAATTGGTAGTCGATTTTGGAGTAATGCAAGGAGAATTAAATTCAATGAAAAATAATACGCAACTCAGCAGGACCAACCCGATTGACATTAATATGGGTGATATTGTCACCGAAATGGAAGATAGGGCCATCAGATCTAACAACGTCATATTATATAACGTTCCCGAGAGCTTGTCTGATGAAAAGGCAGTCATCATTACGGAAGATAGAGACAAAGTTTCTTCGGCTATAAAAGCTATCGACCCGTCATTAGATCTAATCAACGTCAAAGTATTCCGACTGGGTGCCAAGAAAATTGCCAACAAAAATCGTCCAATTAAATTGGAATTTACAAACAATATCGCACCGAGAACTCTCCTACGTAATAGCATCAAATTTAAAGACGGAATCAAAGCAAGTAATGACTTAACCATCCTCCAAAGGAATCAATTGGTGGAGCTTATAAAGCAGTTATTGTTCTGTCAAGAGAATGGTGAACCAAACCTTACCATAAAGTACATAAACTCCAAACCAACTATTGTTACAACCCTTCCAAAAAACGACCCAATGTAAACAAACTGAAGTGCTATTACCAAAATGTCAGAGGCATGAAAACTAAACTTAAGGACTTTAAAATACATGCCCCAACACTGCCACATGACATCCTCATTCTTACGGAAACCTGGCTGGAACCATCCATCAACTCTGCTGAGCTTGGTCTACCCCACCATCATATTTACCGGTCTGACAGAAGTCAACAAACCAGCGCTAAATCTAGAGACGGTGGCGTCATGATAGCTGTCAACAAGATACATCCTTCAAAACTTCTGAAAACCAAAAATTCTAATGTGGAGCAAGTTTACATTTTACTAAACGGCAAAAATCAAAAAAATATCATAGGCAGTGTTTATATTCCGCCATCATCAGATATAAGTGTATACAAAAGTCATTTCGAGGATATTGAACAACTGTCGTTTAAATTTCCAAATAGTAAAATCACTATCATCGGTGATTACAATTTACCAAAAATCAACTGGGGTACCCGCGACAATTCTACATTATCTCAAAACTCTAGCTTAACTGACACAGAAAAAGAAATAGTTGAATTATGTGATTTCCTTAACCTAGTTCAATTAAACAATGTAAAAAATGACAATAATAGATTACTAGATCTTGTTCTTTATACCGACTTGTCAACTGCGGTTGAAAAGTCACTCGATTCAGTTCTTCCCCCTGATTCTCATCACCCACCTTTAGATATTACTGTTTTATGTAACCCTATAAAATGCCAAATTAAAAACCAGACACAATATCCTAACTTTAATAAAGCCAATTATGTTGCAATACGCAATTATCTATATAACACTGACTGGTCTATACTAGAAGGAGGTAATCTCGATGAGAATATTAAAGCCTTTTACGATCATCTATATAAAACCATAGAAAACTTTGTCCCAATTAGTTATAAACTATCTTCAAATTTCCCTCGCTGGTTTAGCAAGGACCTCATTAACATAGTAATTGAGAAGAAAAAAGCGCATAAAATTTACAAAGAAACAACAAATCTTTCTGATTTTATAATTTTCAGCAAGCTGCGAAAAGATTGTAATAAATTATCAAACATTTGTTATAATAATTACATTAAGAATGTGGAATTTTCGATTGGTAACAATGTAAAACATTTTTTCAACTATTGTAAAGCTCAAAATAACAACAACCTTGGCATACCTGAAACTATGCACTATAAACTGAAAACTTCCTGTAAAATCAAAGATATTGTCAATTTGTTTGCAGATTTTTTTAAGAATGTATATGAAACAGATATCCCTGATGAAGACATTCCAAACTTTGAGTCCGATATAAATTTACAACTATCTCAGATACATATTGAGATTAAAGAAATTGCAGCATGTATCAAACTACTGGAACCTAAATCGTGCTCAGGGCCAGATAAAATTCCCCCCGTATTTCTAAAAAACTGTGGGAGTAGTGTCTCTAACCCTCTGTACCTACTATTTAATCAATCACTTTTAACAGGCAAGTTCCCACAAATATGGAAAAATAGCTTTCTCACTCCTATATTTAAAAGCGGAGATAAGTCTTTAGTTGAAAATTACAGACCAATATGCATACAATCGTCAATACCAAAAATTTTTGAAAAGTTAATTCTCCAAAAAATATGTTCTTGCATAAAATTTAATATCTCATCATTTCAACATGGTTTTATCTCTGGACGATCTACCTTAACTAACCTTCATACAGTGATGAACATTTTATCTCTGGTGCTCTTGCTAATAGAGAACAAGTTGATTCAATTTACACGGATTTTAGTAAAGCTTTTGATAAGGTTTGCGTTAAAATTCTTATAAATAAATTGTCTAAATTAGGAATAAGTGGTAATTTATTATGTTGGATTAAGAATTATTTATCAAAACGTGTACTAACTGTCTGTATTAAAGAACACTTATCTTACGAATTTGAAGCCACTAGTGGTGTGCCTCAGGGTTCGCACCTTGGTCCAATATTGTTTATACTATTCATAAACGATGTCACTTCCATATTCACTGATGTTAACATATTATTATTTGCTGATGACATGAAAATATATAAAATCATAAAAAATATATACGACTGCTTGTCCCTCCAATCCAATTTTATAAAATTCGTAGAATGGTGTACCATTAACAAACTTACACTTAACATAAAAAAATGTCAAATCATGAGTTTCTTTAGAATTAAAAACCCTATCAAATATAGTTACTCTTTTAACAATCACAGTTTATTGTCAGTACCTGTAATAAGGGACCTTGGAATAACCTTCGACTCTAAACTACTATTTACCAATCACATTGATATAATAACGGGTAAAGCAATGAAAATTCTGGGCTTCATTGTAAGAATTTGTAAAGATTTTAAAAATATCCAAACATTTAAAATACTATATACAACTCTGGTTAGGAGTCATTTAGAATACAATTCCCCCATATGGAACCCTTTCTACAAAAGCCATGCAAACTCCATTGAAAGAATCCAACGCAAATTTCTCAGATCAATTAATTTCAAATTAGGTATTCCCGCGGTTGACATAAACTATGAATCTTTATTACAAAAAATGAGACTCTTATCGTTAAAAGATAGAAGAATACTCAATGATCTTATTTTTTTATTTAAAATAAACAATAACTGGTTTGACTCCCCTGAATTGGTCTCATTAATAAATTACCATGTACCTAGTAGACCGACTCGACTCAAAACACCTTTCCACTGTGACAATACTATGACGAACGCAGAACAAAACTCAACCATAAATCGCTTGCATATTTTAGGCAATGAATATGCTAATATTGATCACGCTGCCGGTAATCTGTCTTCATACAAAAGATGCGTTAAACTAAATTTGTTTGCTAGTACCACGTAAATACATCATGTAAACATAATATGCCTACCAGTACTTCTAAAACTATTAACGCACTTGAAATCATAAGTACTTGTAAAATTTATCATATCGGTTAACATAATCCAGGATTTATTACTTTTTATATTTAAATCATTGTCGGTACCTTGAGATAGGTATCTTATTGGTTCATTTTATTGTTTTATTTCAATCTTTAAATTTTTATTTTTATTTTTACTTTTTCCTAATAAATTATGGTTTGTACTTTAATACTTTATATTTTAAACTATTCACTTTACAATTTACTTTTATACATTATAGTTTTTATACACTACTTATTACCTTACTTTTTACCTATTTTCTTAAATTTTACTAACATTTATACTGTTATTCTTCATGTTGTTGTACTATTATAAGTATGTCAATTATGTTAATGGCACGTGTTGTGCCGTATATGTGTAAATAAATAAATAAATATCATTTCATTGTAAGCTTAACAGTGCGAGAATTCTATTTATAGGAAAAGGATGATCATTGTAAAGACGAAAAACCTTTTCAAGGGTTACTTTATGTATTCTAAATTCAACGGGAAGGGATAGTTTCATCCGATCCTATTTTCACGGCTCACTGATATAGGCTTAGAATTTATTTTCCAGCTGAGATTTCCTTTCGCACTCAATTTAAGAGATTCAAAAAATCAGAGCAGTGTTAAGAAATGGTAATTTCAAATAAATAACCTATAATTTAATGAATATATTTGTACAGCGCCCTTACGGTAATTTTTCACGAAAACGGCACTATGTAAATTAGCCAAGTATTTTTATTAGAATATCAATCCACAATTCATACATATTTTCGCATTGTCATACAATTCATAATATTTAGGATTTATTTAGGATAATGATCGATACTTTTTTATTTTACTTATTCATTTTTAAATAAACATTCAACTGATTACTTTTTAAATACATGTATTTCAATTTCACTTTTATTTTCGGGAATGGATAAATGCACAGACATGTGAATATTAATAGACTAGAACCTAAAGGTGAGGGGTAAAATCAACTGTTGAAGAACGCAGAGGGAAAAGCTAACTGTGATTCGTCAATAAATCAATCTGACAGTATATAGGCATCTCGCATTATAATATCACCATTTAGTTCTTATAAGTAAAATCTGATTTTGGAGCGCAAATTACTCGCCACGTTATGAACAAATTTGCGAAGTCCAAATTCGCAATAGTAAATTTCTTCTATTTTCAGAGTCGAATATTTTGTTGACATATTTAGTCACTTTTAGACACTTTTATAAATGTTTCATAATTTACTTCCCAGTAAATAACGATTAGCACACTTGAGAATCGCTACATTCGACCAATGTTCGAGGGTTGTCACGACCGCTCTGTTCCTATTAATAATAAAATAATGAAATCTTTAAGAAAATATATAACATTTCACTTTTAAGAAGATAATAGAAATGTAAAACAACTAAAAAAACAAATGAAATTATATACACACAGCTTTTACCAGCGATTCCTAAGAGTATTTGGAGTAAAAATTTGGACATCATTCGGTATAACCTGGCGCATTACATGATATGCACTCCTTCTCGTTCCAGCAGTACCGTAGATACGAAACAAGCGCGTACCTAACACGTGGTCCTTTGCGACGTGTAAAAGTATGATCCGATAATATATGATCGGTGGCGACGTGCGATAGAAAAATATAATATTTTTAATTTTAATAGATAAAAAAATATCATCGGACAGCAAAATGACACGTACATTTTTCATTCGAAACATGCTCACTGTATCTACATTTACTTCCAAACATACCAATTTTTCACAATTGATAACCAACCATTTATCCTATATTAAGCGTTGTTTATGAGTTGTGTAAAATTCAAATCTCGTTTAGTAATAACGCCATTAAAGTGGAATAAATTTAAAAATGATTGATTTATTATCCTTTATTAATATGACGGAATTCCAGCAAGATATAACAGATGAAAAAATACAATGATACGATTATGTATCTTATCAAAGCGCAAAAGGCGAAGGCACATTCCTGATTCTTATGTAAACGGCTGTAAGATGTAATAGTATATGTTTCTACAACTGATCCATACTATACAATGTGAATAACCCTAAAATAAAGTAAAATAATGCTAACATATGGAATGTAATACTACAATTGGGTTTATTCTCTTTTTCACATCTATTTTTACAAGATTCATAGCACAAGTCACCATTTTGCCGTGTTATTTCGTAAAATGCCTCGACAATAGCTCGACGCTAGTTCGCACAAGAATGATGACGTCACATTTTCTATATTCACGGGAACCGGTATGGGGAGTGGGGAATAATACGCTTTTAATCACTAAGGGCAGGTCTATTAATATTCATATGTCTATGGATAAATGCAAATCCTGGAAGCGACAATTAACCCACTTGACAAAATCGGATCAAACTGAAAATAGGCAGATCTACTCTCTTACTCTCTTTACGTACTTTTAACTTAACTTTTTACCTTTTACTTCTTACGTTTTACTTTTTACCTTTAACTGTTTACTTTTTTTAACTTTTTAATTTTTACCTTTTACTTTTTACCTTTTACCTTTTACTTTGGACTTTTCACTTTTACCTTTTCACTTTTCACTTTTCACTTTTCACTTTTTACTTTTTACTTTTTACTTTTTACTTTTTACTTTTTACTTTTTGCTTTTTGCTTTTTACTTTTTAATTTTTACTTTTTATTTTTACTTTTTACTTTTTACTTTTTACTTTTTACTTTTTACTTTTTACTTTTTACTTTTTACTTTTTACTTTTTACTTTTTACTTTTTACTTTTTACTTTTTACTTTTTACTTTTTACTTTTTACTTTTTACTTTTTACTTTTTACTTTTTACTTTTTACTTTTTACTTTTTACTTTTTACTTTTTACTTTTTACTTTTTACTTTTTACTTTTTACTTTTTACTTTTTACTTTTATTCTTTATGTCGTTGTACTGTTCATTCTTATTTTAATGTAAATGAAAATAATAAAATAATGTCATTGAACAAGACTGGTTAATATGATCAAATTAGATGCAACCATTAATAATTTTTTAACGGTTTTGAGGCAGTCAAATTTTTTACTATTCCTTTTTTAAATTATTTGCACAGTCGCATAACAGTGAGTTCAACCTTTAGGCCTACTTCTATTACTTAGTCCTTCATAATTATAGTGAACAATATAAATTCTTTTTAAATTATAATAAATAAATTAACTGAATATGTACATAAAAATATTAATTCGCAAAATTGTGCAAATGTCAAAAAAATACAGTATTCATGTACACATGTGACTATGACAGCCCCCTTTTGTAAATAATCACTGTTAATGGAGTGACTCTTATGTATAATAAAGGCAAACACACTTCACTCCTACAGAATGAAATGGCTTCCAAGTAAAATACAACAATAAATGTAAGTTGTTAATGTATGGCCGACTATAGCGCGACGGTTTTTGAAGTGTCACTTGGTCAAGTCAGTGCCATCGAGCAACGACAGTTTGCAAATGGAAATGATTATGGTTGATACTTGTTGTTACTGCTAATTTGTGTGTTCATTTACCGCGAGTGATAAGACCATAATAAACACTGAAATCCACTTAGCGATAACACTGTCTTCGTAATTTAGCTGACGCGCGCTCAGGCCTGTAGAGCCTTGTGTAGACTCCAGACAGTAATGTATTATAATGTAGCTTAATTTTTTTTATTACATTTACAATGATCAAATTATTAAAGCAACTATTCAACATTGAACTCATTGTGATATTAACACATTTTTTTTTCGCTTTTATGCCAGAAATCTATCAAGCTTTCGATTAGTTGGCGCTTGTTTATGATCATTATTTCAGAAATATCCTATTTCATCATTTTCTTTACGTTTTCTATTGGGTTGAGGTCAGGCAACTGTTAAGCCAGAAAATATTATTCATTTGTTACACCTGGAGGAACCTTGTCATGGTTTTGGTTTTCAGTCTTTAGTCGTGCATAAAAATGTATAGTCCCCATTCGGAAATTACTCCCAGGAGGTGTGGCATGGACGATCGATAAAGCACCATGTCTATACGAAATTGACAAAATCCGTCAGTTAGCGATATTTGCGAGCACGGTCAGAATATGATTACGCCAGTCGATTAACACAAGCACTAGCGCGGCTTCCGAGGTGTCGGATAAGCTATTAAAATGTTCAACTGTTAGGATAACGTCGTTCGTTATGCAAATTAACTGGTTTATTAATGAATTGGGGTAAACTAACTTTGCTCTTAAAAATGAAAGAAATCGTATTTACGATTCATAGACTTAATCAATTCACCATTAAAGACACGGCAAATGATTCCGTTCCAACTTGGTGAAAAATAGTTGTTAGTTATGACTAGTATCAAAAAGTACATGCGGATTGCCAATGCATATTAAAGTTAATATTTAAATAAAAGCATTTTAAACTTTTACTTAGTCCTCTGACGTTTAGGAATTTCAAATCATAGAAAGATTGCGCCAGTGTTGAGAGCGGATATCAAATTCTGATTTATTGTGTCTTCAACATCACTTTGGATACCAATAGTGCGATCGTACTTGGAAAATCGGTAAAAAATCATCGATAGTTACGCCAATCTATCTGATATTGTGCTAGATCCCTTGGTCTGAGGGAGCATCCTTGTCTTAATTTCATCACAAGCACTAAAGGCTAAACTAATAAACGTATTTTTAATTTTACGCAAATGATTGGTTGTTCATCAGTTCTGTAAAATAAAATAAAAAAACACGCTTATTAGTAAGTGGGTAAATATGCAAACTTTGCACATTGGCTCTAATGATTTGACATAGAAGATAAATTAATCACTATGCAAACAGCGTATTACAAACATCAGCGTTCAACAATCAACTTCCATAACTTATGCTGTGGTATTTCAAGTTGAATCACATTTTATGACTAAACATTTGTCTAATATTGCTATTTTAAATTATGATCTTTGAATGGCCCCAGAAAAACGCTAATTCTTGACCCATTTTAGCTTCTGCTCAAATAGTGACTGGCTTTCAATCATAATGCTAACATAATTAAATGATAAAAATAAACTTAATCCACTCGATCGATTTTTGGTATATTATCACTAGTTTGCAAAAACGTTTTGAGCGATCTCTTCCAAATGTAAATAATGTGCCAAATATATAGAACCTAAACAAATTCAAGTAGATTCATTGGCTTTAAACTGTAGTAAAAGTTCTTATGTTTTCATATTAATATTTTGAGGAATAATATTATTTAAATAGTATGGCAAATGTACAATATATACAATATATACAACATACATACAATATATACAACATACAACATACATACAATATATACAACAAATCGCTCGAGTGGCTACTTACGAGTTCATTTTTTTTCAAATAAAATAGCAAACGGAGTGCGATCAGAGGTCTACTAACCTCATGGCCGATGAATGGTTTTACAACAACGTTAAATAAATATCATTCCAGGGTTGCAATTTCGAGCGTTCAGGTGTTGTTGACGTCATTAGTCCGTTAGTAGCAAAACACGAAAAAGAAAATTTGCCTTTTCTGTTCAGTATTTTTCATGATGGAAGAAGATTTTTATGCGTTGAAAACCATTTCCTACCAAGTGAGATAACGACTTCGAATAAAACAGAACTAGTATAACTTTATTTTTATATTATGTGCCTTCGTCTGCGAAAAGTCTCGTCAAATTGAGTGTTTTTACGTGTCGTAAGGCAGATTTAATTCAGAGTTTTTTAAAATTTCATTTCAAACAAACATAGACACCCTGCAGACATAATATATAACACATTGAATTCAACACACACATAAATAGCACCTTTTGGGATGCATGATACGCGGCTTGATATTTAAGTTATGTTGTGTAAAACTGGATGACTTCTATTCGATTCTTTTTTTTAATTTAAATCTTTTTTATACTCGAAAATTAATCTCACCGATTCATGTGAATCGAACACACATATTAACACGGTGAACTAATACAAATGAATTAATCGACTTGTCGCACTTTTTCCAAAAATATTTTTAATAAATTTTTTTTTTTTTTTTTTTTTTTTTTTTTCTTTTTTTTTTTTTTTTTTTTTTTTTTTTTTTTTTTTTTTTTATATTTATTGAAACATATAAACAAGGTTACAATTTTTTTAACAATATAAACAAAAATATATCAATCACTCTCCTAATAAAGCAGCTGCTTGTGTTTAGGAGAGGACAACAAAAATATTTTTACATTTGTTTAAATTAAACAAAAAATATTAGTAATAAAACAAAAAATAACACAAAAAATAACAATAAAAGTAATAAAAATATAGGTTAGTTAATAAATGATTCAAAGAATTTAAAAGGCAAATGCTTACGTACTCATCACATGCATTGATTCTAATCCTACTAAGGGTTATTGCATTATCATTTTTCTTAATTTTATCCCTCCAGCCCTTCTCACCACGTTCATACTACAGTGACTATATTTTCTGTGTTCCATTATCACCCTAAAGGCCCTTTGTTTATATCTGTAGCTTAACCGTACCATAACACAAGATTCAATCATAATTAACGATCGGCAGTTGTAACTAAACGTGCCAATGTTCAAAGTACTCTGAACTATGGTGTACCCATGATTTTCAATAGCCTGCCAATGATAATTAAAGACAACACTAAATATACCGTAAAATCCATAGAAGTACCTAATATCATCTGATAAAATGAATATTAGAGATGGATGTTTTAAATTAATGTTCAATTATTTATTTTGCTCTCCGAATATCTCTTATTTATTTCCATATTTTTGTTGTATCGACGTAAATATTAATCTGTACTTTCCAAAGATGCTCAAATTTTTTTTATCTTTTATAGATGTTAGTACAAAAAAGTTGGTTGTATGGTTTTTGATTATTATTACATATTAACATTTATTTTCTAGACTGTTTCATACCTTATTTTATTATTTTATTTAGTCATTGGTTTCAAACCATTGGTTTATATTGGTGGATAGAATAATAGTAATATTTTTTCTTGTATTATAAATTAATTATCATAGCCGATGTTAATTGCCATTTCTTTTGTGATATGTATTTATATCTGTGTAAAATAAGACCGCCATACTCGTATCTGACACACTGACTGCGTGCAATAAGATAAAGGAACATTTTTTTTATCTATTCTTAAATATATTAGTATTACATAGGTATAGTATATTGTCCTCCACGCTAGAATTTTACATGTGTTGTGGAGTAATTTTTCAAATGTAAAATTATATAATTGTAAATAATTAAAAATACAGTGGAGATTATTTGCACAGAGAAACAATAAAAATTAAAATATAATATCCGTTTTTACATAGTTTTAACAAAAACAAAAGTGAAATATAACAATATTAAAAGGATTGTAGCCAGTTTGATATGTGTTTTTTGTATTCTGCAAGATAAGATTTTTATATTGTGTTGGAAGTGAATTGTATAGTTTTATAGCCTGGAATCTGTAATGTTTTTGTGTTGGTTGTGATTGAGCGTGGTTGTGGTTGTGATTGAACGAACTGGAGCGAACGGATGTTTAGAGGTTTACAGAATTTAATTTAATTATAATTAAACTAAAAAAGGTTAGATATTTACGTCCAACCATAACTGTTTAGGGTAATTAAGAAATAAAGAATAAAATAGAATTTAAAATTCTATTTTATTTTGAATAATAGACATGTTCAAATCCATTTTTTCCTACTTTTACGGATATTTTAATATTGTTTTAGAGGAATATTTTATGTTGTCTATGTATCAGGCCAGATTCATAGAATATCGTCTGATTACAGTTTCAAAAATTATCATATTTTAATGACAGAGCTGAACCACTTAAAATTTTAATTCTTCTTTTTAAATTTTTAAATGTACGTTCAGTTGTTTTATGAATAATATATTTAAGCTTTCTTACACAAATCAGTTTGATTGAAATCTTAAATTTTTAATATTTATTTGTCGAAGATAAAAAAATCTTAACTTAATATTATAAAACTTTATAGTTTTTAATACACCATACTTAATACATAATTCTCAATATTATAATACTTAATACATAATACTTAATAAAAATACTCAATACATAATAATTTAATACTTTATACATAATACTAAACATAATATTATTATGCTTAACATAAGAGTTTTATTTTTATTAATTTTATTACGGTATGTCTAAATTGTTGAATTCTATCAATAAACGGTGATTTCAACTAAGCCTTTCATTATAAATTAAATTTGTTTACATTAAATACGTATAAAAAACTAATACTCAATAAATTCTCACTTTTATACTTGTAATGTAAATCCACATACACGTATTGATCTACGCTAATTACTGGGTAACTGCGTGTTGACACATTCCATCGATTTTCCTATAAGTTAGTTAAGGAGTTTATGGAGATAAATATGTCGAGTCCTGGGGGAGCAGAAGATGGAACGGATTTCAAGGCTTAATCTCCTGTGGTGCAAATACACGGAAAGGCATCAGTTCACGTTACCAGGCTACCGCTGAGCAGGTACACCTAAATCATTGTTATCAAATTTACATATCAGCGGCAGACATCGTAATCAACCCTCTCGAATAGACGGTAATAAATCAGAGCTTAAACCGTCGTTTCTAGGATATTAGTGAAATCCTTAACCCTTTCAAACCTTCGTTAAAACTGACAGTTGTAGCACATAATATAGATTATATTTTCTAATAACTTTCTTCTTTTTTAGTCTTTTTACGTACAACTTTAGTTATTTTTCTCCTGTTTTAAAGTCTCATTTATAATATTCGAGCATATTAAAATTGGATTTTTTCTGTTGTATTTGTGTATGTAAAACATTAAAAATGGATGCTTATGTGTACATAGTTGGTTTTTTAATGTTATTTTACTTAGTTTTACGCCCAGCCGGGCTTTTACATGCATTTTAAATCAGAATATTATAGTAAGCTATCTAAAATTGAACAAACAAAAAATTAAAGCTGATTAATGTAAAATAATATTAGTAAAACATGTAAAGTAACAAAAATATTATAGAGACTAGAACAATACTACATATAAGACAAATCAATAAGACTACATTACCGATACTACTATAATTTGTAGTAATCAATAAATTGCTGGTATAGATTACGCTTATAAAAGGAGTCAATAAATATATCAATAGTACCCTCATACTTGTTGCCCAGATCATGCATCCTATTGGCCATTGAGTGTGTCTGATAGTTGGTTTTGTATGTATCGCAGAATAATGTAATATTTTATCTTGTATTCTTAGTCGGCACATGGAATAAAGTGGCAACGATGGCAGGACTATCAATTAAGTTGTTAATGACAGTGTGTGACATAACTAGGTCTGACATAATTCTCCTGTGAGATAGCGTTATTAGTTGCAATTGATTCACCAAACTGACATAATTAATGTAATGAATTGGAATTCTCAGCATAAAATTTACGTACCTAAGAAATTTGTGCAGAACTCTTTCTATATTGCAAGAGTAAACTTTATATAAAGGGGACCAAATAGGTAAATTAATTCCACCTGACTTCTGACTAATGAAATATAGAGGGTTCTCATACAATCTAAAGTCTTAAAATCAGTAAAAGTTCTGCAAAGAAAGCCAAGCACCTTTAAAGCCTTATTAGTTATATAGTTGATGTTATTCTTTTTGTTCTTTAAATTGGTTAACGTAATTAATTAATTTTAATATTAATCATAAAATTAGTACATATTTTACTAATGACCGCAAAATGTTAATATTTTGCTAGAGTACTGCAACAATACTAATCGTTTCATATTAACATACTGTAACCAAATGTTACTTTTTTAATATAACCCCACAAAGAAGGCTCTGAGAAAAATATAATTTCTCAGGGCCTATGTCATCCCATGGGATGTAGTTTGGAGGGTCTTTTAGGAGAGGAAGTTCTGGGAAGATAAAAGATATGAGGGTTCGGTAGAAATCTAGGAATCAGTAAGTCCAGGAGTGACGGAAAAATGGCTAAGCTATATGCTATTTTTGTTTGAAAGAACAAGAACATAAGGTTCCAAAGGGCGTGTTTCACATAAAATGACAAAACGTACACAAGTAAACTATTAACTATTAAAAAATATAACATTTAATTAATATGATAAAAACTACATAAAAAATATACAATAAGGGCGTACAGTCGAAATTTTACATTAAAAACAATCGAGATGAAAAATCCGGTCGA
Source organism: Hesperophylax consimilis (assembly GCF_061612785.1). Classification (NCBI taxonomy): domain Eukaryota; kingdom Metazoa; phylum Arthropoda; class Insecta; order Trichoptera; family Limnephilidae; genus Hesperophylax; species Hesperophylax consimilis. The sequence continues at coordinate 3,605,073 of NC_142836.1, forward strand.
AAATAATACAAAATCACTTTTCAAAATATTTAAATGGCTATCATTGGAACGAGTGGCTTAAATTTAATGACAAAATGGTGAATCAATAATTATATTGGAAAACGAAAACTGTCAGTTTTTAATCACTTTAGATAGGAAGGAAAAAAGTCTACGCATTTTACGTATGGTACCAAAGGGTTAAGATAATTTATAGCAAAGTTATATTAATTCCAATACCTCCCTGAAATCGTTAGTGTTAAAATTAATTTATCGCATAATTCAACATAAAATTAGCTGTGGAAGTTTTGTAAGAGAATATCTCGGAGCTTAATAAAATAATTAATTAAAACTTAATTAGAATAATTGAGAACGTATGTCTTTGATGAATGTACAACGCAAACGTAAGTATAAAAGTCCGGTACGCGTGTTCAGTATTCATTGTCCTCTTCCCATTTTGATCGTTTTACGAGATTACTTATCGTCTCGGAGATATTAATTATTCTACGTTTTATAACAAACAACAGACTTAATACTAACTTTTCTATTTAATATCAAAAATAATTGTGCAAAACTATACTCTAGAAATTGTTGAAGAATGATTTGAAAGAAAACCGATGGTATCATTTTCACTAAACATTTTATCTCCTGAGATCTAATAGTAGAAAAGCTTTTGAAATTTATTATTCAAACATAAAAGAATTTTGACGTTGGAAATCATCCAATTTATGAAAAAATAAAATAAAATAGACCTTATTTCAGGCAGACAGAAACTCTCACAATACACGTCTATCGGTATATTTCTCCAGTGATCACGTGATACCTGTCAAAATCAGTCTTGAAAGAGAGGCTGAAATCAGAACGAGTGAAAGAGGTTTTTTTTACATTAGAGTGGCAAGAGGTCTCTCTCAAACAGTATCTCTCGAAGCGGCCCGCCATGCAGCAAGTGGGCAGACATATCCGCCTCCCAGACTTAGACAAACCTCTCTCCCGTGATCCCGCGTACTCCTGCTAAGTAACCAAACTTAGCGAACCACTGGAGGTATTGGTTATCCAATAAATGGCTCCCGTGGTGGCGGTACCTATACCCGCCTCCCAAATTTTGAATAATATTAAAGGACGTAGAGAGACTTTCCAAGTTCAAGATCCAATTAAAGAGCAGGTTCGTGTTCCAAGGTGTGCAAGGCTATTATCCCAGTTGGTGTAGGACGGGGAGAAGTTTCGAAGAATGGTCCCCAATATATTCAAAATATCACAGTCCAAAGAAGAAGAAAATGGTTCACTGAGGTTAATCTGAAAAGATCAGAAATGAGAATAATTTTTAGATTAAGATCCGGACATGCACTAATGGGTGTTTGATAGGCCTCTCTGATTCTCCAATGTGCTCAATATGTGAAGAAATTGAAGATGTCCAACATACATTAACAAAGTGCATTAAGTATGAACAACAGAGAGTGACAATATTGATGACCTCGGACCCATCGGAAGTTCAGAATTTAATAGCCTCAACAGAGTTCTATGCCATATCAAGAATCATGAAATTTATTCGATCATGTAAATTGGAAAATATTTGAAAGTGTAATCTTGGACAAAAGGTACCTTTTAAAGAACTTATAAATTATAATTAAAATATTTTAATATTGTAATTTTAATAACAGATGAGGCAAAAAATGACAACATTATGTGAGTCAGAAGCCTCGTTAATGAATTTAAAAAAAAAAAAAAAAAAGAAGAAGAAAAAAATGTTAACGTACGATTAATATCACAAGCCTTTAAAAGAAATGACTAGATTCTCATACGTAGTAACTTGTTGTACGAGTAGTTCGAAACTAGTACACTTTGATTTTCGGCGAAGGGTAGGAAGTTACGTGAATGTTTGAAGTTGGCAAGTTATTACGGTGAACAAATACTGAATTATTGTAAAAGTTTAACATCATTCTCTTTACACATACACATAATATATATGTTTTTCAAATATACTGACAATAAACTCAACCCGGAAGATAAAAGTTCCATTTTGTAGTTTTCTCACTAAATCAATCTGTTAAGTACCATATTGTATTAATGAATTACCAAATTTCAGAATAATATGATAAAATTCTGTTGTAACCTAAATGATTAATTGATTTGCTAATAATATAATAGATGAACATAGTTTTGAAGTAATTGGTTCGATTCAAACGCAAAGGATGTCCCAAAACTGTACATTATCTCTTGGTGGGCTGATAAGCCAAATCATGACGTACAAGAATATCAAACTTGACTTTGGCGAAAAGTTGTTAGTTTAAGAGATATTATTTATATTATGTTCCTGAGTGCCACAGCTACAAAAATTATTATTCTAATTTTATTTTATTTTTTGTTTATTGCAGAAACAAACAGTACATAATTACATAGATGACACTAGTTACAAAGTTATAAAAGTAAGTACAATAATTGGTATCAATGACATCTCGCTGACATATATACATATGAGGTATATTATACATTTTACGGTTAAGTTACGTATTTAAGTTAAGTTACATTTTTAAGTTAAATTAATTAGTGTGCTGGGGAAGGAGAGAGGTGTGTGTGTGAGTGTTTGTTTGTGTGAATGCTGCGTATAAACAGGACAACATTTCCGCGAGCCGAGTCCCGAATCACGGGAAATGAACTAAGAAACCGCAAAAGCCATGAAACGCATATTCTAATGCTGCGTATAAACGGGACAAAATTTGCGGGAACCGAGCCACGAATTATGGGAAAAGAACGAAGCAAACCGCAAACGGTGAAAAACGCTTTGTTTGCTTTTTGGGTTTGTTCCTTTCCTGTTATTCGTTGTTCGGCTCACTGAAATTATGTCCTTTTTATATGCACCCTTAAATTCTATTTCTTTTAGGAGTAAAAGTTAGCAAATAAAATAAAATAACCGAAAATAATTAGAACTAATATTTCTTAAATTTTCCAAATATAAAGGCACTTTTGTTTTATTTTGGACTGTGATCAATAACAAGGATTCAGGGTTGCGTAAAAAACAAGAGAATCTAAAAATAGAAAATTTTTGTAGGTGTGTCTCACTGGAAAAACTAAGACAAAAAAAACTATCTATTTTCTCAAAATTCACAAAAGTACCAATATCTCGTTTTTTTGTCATTTAATAAGATAAGATAATAAGAAAAGATAGGATGTGCATAGGAAAATACAACTTGTAACAGAATTATAAATATAAAAAAATAAATCTTACGCACTCATGAAATATCCTTTTACGAATTTTTTATATTTGTTAAGCTCGCTATTTCAAATGTTCACTTTTGTTATTAAGTTATTGTAATTATTACACAGTCTGTTCAAGCAAGAATTTTGTTTATAGTTTGTTTTGTATTGATCTACTTTGAACTGGACAGAAGAGCGCGTGGAGCGGGAAATTTCCGAGCATTGAATTTAATATTTCTCCGTCAAAAAACATGACGAATTGTTTATTGAAAATCCAGTTTATTATTTTTAATAGAGAAATTTTTTTTCCTAGTTTAGAAATATCCATATTTTTGAAATACTAACTTTTCCTTTTAATCTTTTAACCTTTGAGTAAAATGTTATGAATCCGTAAAACAGTTTTCAAAAAAGTACTCACTATTAATAAAGTATAATGGACACAACGGTTATACTTTTTCCAAAGGAATAAAATATTAAAATGCGCTTTTTTATTCGAATACCGCACGTGCCAGTGAGACTATGGCATCCCCAATTCGGGTATGTTGTGAGGCTGTGTACAGTTGGTTGGGGAAGGAGATGAGTAAGAGGAAGGTGAGGGAGTACCTGGCTATTCATATCTGGTCACCAAACATGGCTAAAGCCATTCAAAGCAACGTTTCAATTCTGAATGGTGGTCTTACACCATGGTGATACTGAGAGTATCTTCCACTCCGTAACCTGCCGCAAGTATACTTTATATTATTTTAAATGAATTAATTTTGAAATTACACTAATTAATCAAATATAATCTACTTGCGTGCCCCGGGATTTGAACCCGCGACCTTCGTCTTGTCAGTCGAGAGCCTTACCCCTCAACAGCTTAGGCACGCACCAACTGATAGATTCAAGTTGGATTATAGGAGCCATATAACTAGTAAAAATGTTATAGTGTATGCACGTAAGTTATTACAAATTAGACATTAACATTCAATTAATAAAACCAAACAAATTATTTAAAAACTTTATTCCACTTTTATTTATCTCCGACCGGACGGGTTTCAAACAATTACATCCAAACTTTTTATTCGGTTAGCCTTTTTTTATAAAAAAGACAAACATTCACGGGATACGAATAACTTGACAATATTTGAAAATCTCCTACCACCACCACAGTAAGCGGAAAATATTGCTTGTGTTGTGATAGAAGACTTAGCCAGCCGAAGAATTGAATCAAGACCTCCTAGATCACGAGGTTTTGATTGAACACACCACTCCTGGCTAGAACCCAAACTCGATGTCAACTTAGCCACCAACCGGTCTCAACTGTTTAATTATAGCAATTGAATTTCCCTACTTAGGTATACCGCATTGATACATCTATGTTGTGAATTAAATGAAAATAAAACAAAGCCTTTAAAGTGTTTTCTGTGATTAAAGAAAAAGTGAATTTGAATTTCGAATAAATCAAACGAGATGATTACCGACCAAACCAATTTATAAATGGAAAATAATAATTTCAATAAATTGATTAAAAATTTTCAGCAAAAATTTAAATTAAATTATTGAGACTGATGTTCTTATAAATGAAACTATCAGTGAAATATAAATATAAATATGCTGTTAATAAATTTATTGGGGAAGCTATTTTCATATTTAATTTCGTTGTGAGAATTGGATTTTACGTTCCAAAATTAAAATAGATGCATAAACATTGGAACTCGAGAAACAACAGATGATCAAATTTCAATTTCATTCAGTTGTTTGTTCTGCTTCGCAAACAAATTTCCACCTCTTGCTTAAGATTCAAGATGCAACCCAAAGATGTGTTTTAATTATAAATAAAGCTAGTATTTCATTTGTAAATATCGGATAAACTTTCACTAACAACAAACACTGACTTGCCACCGGCAATAATTAATATATAATAATTTCAATAATTGTGCCTTTATACATTTGAATAAATAATCTCATTATATCTCAGTGTTATGTCTGCCGAGACAGGAGGTAAAAACAACGTAAGACTAGAAAAAGCTGGGTGAATGACTAAAATTAATTTTAATGCGTCCTTATTTTTAATTTCACGAAAAATGATAACCGTTCTAGCCAAAGACATGGCACTTGTGTAAACGTAGTACCCTCTTTTTTCAATAAATGTTTTATAAAAATTCATCAGTCATCAGAAGGTGGCGCTGCACTTAAAATGAAACGTCAAACTGACAGTGCATTTCAACAAAAATCATCAATCGCTTGTTCCAATAGCCGTGTGCTCAAGTGCAACGAGTGCAATTGTTGAGGTTCTAAGCTGCAACACTGTGAGGCGGATTAAGGAAATGATAAATTGAAGTAGGAAGATGAATGCAGCTCGTTCCACACAGAGCATCTTTCTAATAGAATCAGTAAGATAAATTAATCGTTCTATTCTACCGATATCAACTATTATCGTATGAAATGTTTGAGTTCGGTATTCGTTTATCTGCTGAAAAATCATTTTAAAACTGTGGGTAAAAGGTGTTAATAGATTCTGAATGTATTTTGTGGTTTTTTCCAAAAACTTACGTCTATTAAATAATAAAGGGCTACTCTTTTTAAGGACGAGAAAATTTTAGATTCCAGATTTATTAATGAAGTCACTGAAAATAAAGCCCCACTCTAAGGAAGAAATTTTTTATTGCGACTTTAATGGCTTGGATCAGAACAAAATAAATGGTTAACAGAAAAAAAGCGAAATTCACAGAAGCAGTCGGAAAATCTAAAACAATATTTCACTTCGATTTCTTCTCATTTTCTTCAAGCTTTATCGACATGCCAAGCACAAAATAAAATAATTATTTTTTTACTTTTCATCTCAAGAACGTATGAATGAGGTTTCGCGGAGGATTTTAGCATGCAGCTCCATAACAATTGAACATATTGTGATATAAATTTCTTCCAGAGAGTGAAAATACTATTTTTTTGCCAAACGATAAATTTTATTTAAAATGTGCGTTCGTGTGGTTAAAGCTCTCAGATTATTAAATAATATATATATTTTTTTAATGATTACGATTCTTTTTACCAACTCTTTAATGTTGTTGTATATTGTAGGTACTGTATAATTTCCAATTTATTTACAATTACGAGTACGAAGTACCTACTCGATTTGATATGAAAATTTATTTACATGTTGCACGCACGGCTAATTGGATAAATGGTTACAGTAGCTTTTATTTCTTTCCCCAATAAAAATATATAAAAACTTTTGGGACTTTGGGAATATGTTGGTACGTCTAAGATTACGAGTTTTTTTTTGTACGATAATCACAGTGAATATCTAGTAGTAGGTACGTCCGTTCTATATGAGACTCTGAGATATTCTGGCGAGATAAGAACTTGTACTGAGCTGCCGGCCTGGAGATCGGCTAGCATCGGATGTACTCGTAACCATTCGAGTATAGCTGGTATTTCTTTCGTGTGGCGCACAGACATATGAATATGTCTATGGTGTGGCGTTACTATTGCCGCCTACGGAAATATCTGAAAAACACATAAATTAAATATCAATAAGTGAAATATACACATTTTACTGACATATACGAGCGGTATTAAAACTACAACTCTTCCTCAACACCACAAAAATAATCTTTTGTCCTTCATTTGCGTATGATAACTGTAAAAACATTATTATTTCAATCACCACTTTCATTCACCAGGATTGCGATCTTTATTATTGAGTATTGAATCCTGACCACCATTTTTTACATAAAAACCAGATTCATGTAAGTAATTACAGTAGCATTTAAACCTATTCTATAAAAAAATAAATATATAACGTAACAACCAAAGCTCTCTCGGTTACGAGAATTTTAGATAAAGCAAAGGGAAAATGCCTGAATTATTTATACAAACTAAACTACTAACGTTGAGAATTCAGGTAATGTAATTACTTGAATAATGAAAATTTCTGTTAGATTTAATATAGCCGGCAGCCCCAGAATTTTCTTGGGAAAGAAAAAAATTCTCAATTCACACTAAGAAATGGAAGTGCGTTGTACGTCGTATGTGCCCACACTATTTAAAGAATACCTGATCCGCGAGGAGGCTGGTTGTATCGGGCTGTTTTTAAGAAAACAAAATATTTTACGAAATTTGGAATCGAGAAAAAATAAAGTTATTTTTATTAGATACGTTTTACGGTCTTCGTCGTGGAGTGGTAAGGTTCTCGGCCAGATTTATTTTATATTGTTTCACGAATAAATTAATAGTATTTGCGGCAAGTTCCAGAGTGGATGATACTCCCAGTGTCAACTTGGTGAAAGACTACCAGATCTGAATAGCTAGTTTGTTTACCACCTTCCTCTTCTCATCTCTTTTCCCTCTCCACTACCTTCAGTTTTGCAACATACCCCAAATGGGGATGCAATAGTCTCAATAACCGTCAATAGTCCGGACGGTTAGGAGCAGTTTATACAGGGTAGGGCAAAAGTAATCACCCTATTGGAAAACGCTATAACTTTTGCAAATGGCGCCAAATGTCAATTCGGTTTTGACATTTGATAATTAAATAAATGATTTTATGATTAAATAAACAAATTTCACAAGCAGTACCAAAGTTTATTATATTAAAAAAAATTACAGTAAAATAACATCGGGTGATTACTTTTGCCCCACCCTGTACAATTGGATCAAGAAACACTATGCATTACTTCTTTTTAATTCATACTAAACTTGTTTATGGCTTAGTTTTTAAAATTCAGAGAATTCATACAGCTACTTGGTTTGTAGAGCCTTAAATGTACAATGTCTGTCATTGTAGTTCTGTTTTCGAACAAACTACATAATTAAACAAACTCAAACTTGCCCTAGTTCAACCAATTTTTAAGTCCGGTAATCCTACTGACATAACAAACTACAGACCAATTTCTATATTATCATCACTATCAAAAATTATTGAAAAAATAGTAAAAAAAAGACTTATCGACCATCTTACAAAATATAACATACTCTCGTCAAACCAGTATGGCTTTAGAGAAGGACTAAATACAGATTCAGCTATTTTAGAACTAACATCACATATAACACAAGCCTTAGACAAAGGTGATAAATGTTTGGCAGTATTTCTGGATTTAGCTAAGGCATTTGATACAGTATCTCATCCAATCCTTCTAGCCAAGCTCAAAAAAATCGGGATAAAGAATAAGGCATTTGATTGGTTCAAATCGTACCTCACAGACAGAAAGCAATGTGTTAAGCTACCATCGCATAAACCATCCCACTCAACTAGCATTTACTTTGGTGTGCCACAGGGCAGTGTACTCGGTCCCACACTTTTTCTCATTTATATCAATGACTTATGTAAACTATCTATTATTGATGGCAATATAATCACTTTCGCCGATGACACTGCCCTAGTACTAAAAAGTAAGACATGGGAAGAAACATTTCATAGAGCGGATCTAACATTGCAAATTATTAAAGAGTGGTTGGATGATAATCTACTCACCCTAAACATAACTAAAACGAAATATATAACGTTTAGTCTTAATGTTCCGAGTCAGCCTTCAATCAATCGTACACTAAAAATACATTCTTGTAGAGATAACTCTAGTTGTCTGTGCAATCCACTAGAACGAGTAGATTCCATTAAATATTTGGGTGTAATAATTGACAATAAACTACGATGGGAAGATCACGTAATAAATGTTACAAACCGTATACGGAAACTGGCATATATCTTCAGGTCATTACGAAATATTCTAAATAAAAATACACTAAAAACGGTATACTTTTCTTTATGCCAATCAATTATATCTTACGGTATAGTAGTCTGGGGAGGATGCTCTAACACGATATTAGATCCATTAATTAAAGCTCAAAAATTGATAATGCGGACTATTTACAAAGTACACTATATTCACCCCACGAAGGACTTATTTAACGACTTCAAAGTACTCAACATAAAATCCTTATACGTCAAAAACATATCCTCCTACTATAAATTCAAACATACGAAAAAAAATATTTTTGAATCCACCCATAATACAAGATATTCCAACAAATCCAATTATAATATTCCCCCAATAAAAACCTCAATGGCACAAAGACAATTTAACTTTCTTGCTCCAAAACTATTCAATAATTTAACGTTAGAAATAAAATCAATAGCCAAATACGACAGTTTCAGGAAAGCGCTCGGGGATTTTTTGATGTGTGATTGTTATAGTGTTAGTAGCCTATTCCAAGTACTCAGATAGAGGTGTATATATTGTTTATATGCGTGAGGATGCGTCATATGGGTGTATGTATACATGTGTTGTTATATGTATATAGGTATGTCTGCTGCTATATACACATGTGTGCTTGCATGCACACATATTAAAAATTATATATATAATTATGTACATTTTTACAATCTAATGCTAATTTACTTCTTTCTCCTTTCTAATTTCTATCTTCTACTTTTTATTACAATTTTTCCAAAATTTTAGCTTCATCTATAGTTACTAATTTCATATGTTTACACTAGATTTCATTTTCATACAAAGTAATTACACTCAATTGGTCACCATGAAACAGGCAGCCGCCTAGTATGGTGATTCATTATATCTACTTTATGTAAATTTCAAAACAATGTAACATGTATTAAATAAATAAATAAAATAAATAAAATTAATAGCGCCTTTTCATGTGAAGAACAAATCGTGCACTAACTAGTAACTGTTTGGGTTGAAATAACCATTTATTTTGAGTAAGCGTCACATATTGGAAGAATGGAAACTTATCATTATATTTTTTTTGTCTCAACTTCTCCCAACCGTCTGGGGCCAGTGTAACAATGGCATCACCGATCGGGGTATGTTGTGAGGCTGAAGGAAGGAGGGAAGGCAAGGAGATGAGGAAAAATAAAGTGGGGAAATACTTACTTGGCTTTTCAGATCTGGTCACAAAACAGTTTAAGCTTTCGATTCTGAAAGGTAGTTTTTTCAACACGGTGATGAGGACGTAGGTATCTACTATCTGGAACGCACTGCAACAATACTTTCATTTTTAATGGATACATTCAGAAATTACACAAATTAATCAAAGTAAAAAGAAAAAATTCTTGCTTACCACGTGATTGTAATACCGTGCCCACTCGATTCATATAATATATTTGCGGGTATGATTTAATTTTAAAATTATATTATTTTTTTACTTAATACACCTATTAAAAATGATTCAAACAACATACCCGTAAATATATTATACATTATTTCATATTAATTGTGTACAATAAAATAATAGTAAGCAGCTAAAATAAATATAGTAAACATCGCGGTGAAGGTGACACGCGCGCATCTCCGACTACATGCTAAGATAACAAATTCTATTGGTGCTATTCATCCTTACAGAAAGAGAAGATACATTTAGCTATCAGAATCAGGTATTCAACATGGGATTTCACTAAGACCTCGCTGGAAGAAACAAAACATCTTGCTACCAGTATCAAGTCTTGAGCTTACGGCTTGAGCTTACCGGCTCGTGACCTCTGCTTGGTTCAAGGCCGTGTACTCGCTTGTGTAGGCCGCCGGCGGTACACCCTTCGGTAGTTGGCAGGAAGAGGAGCCACTAATTGGTTAACTGTGAGCTGTATGTCCAATAGAAGATTCACTCATTCCTTTTGTAGATAAGCATGCAGTCTTAGGTGAGAGCGAGAAAGTGTAATTTCGTCCTGTTACAGCATGAAATTACACAAAAATTTGAATCTGATTAAGAGCTGAGCATTTTGACCGCTCGGTCATACAATATAAAAAATAACAATTCCGGGGAAGAAATAAAAGTGACTTGATAATGCAAGTTCATTCATCTTTCTTTACATTCCTCCTATAATGTTCCATGTGCCAATTCGACATTGATCACGTTCCATTGAGACGATGTATGAATGTGAATGAGGCAAGAAGTGTGTGCCAAGACCGAGTTGTTTGGCGGTCCGTCATCTCTGCCTACCCCTGCGGAGAAACGGCGTGATGGTTAGTTAGTTAGTTAGTTGATAATGCAAATTTCACGATATACATAATATTGAGCCATTCAAAAACTTTTATTTTCAGTCAAATCGAATTACAGCAAATTGAAGCCTGTTTTTAATGAAACAATGTGCTATACGCTCCATATCATTAATAAGTGAAATACGCATTAACAACATTCTTCTCTCGCGATACCTCCAAAAATAGAAAATCTGCTTATTTTAACACAGTTATCCTGTATGTATTTAATATTCATGTACAAATCTCACTATCATTGAACTGATATTATTGGCATCTGGTAAATCTAACGTGCTTTAAGATGCAATTTGATTACTGCACTTGCTTCTATCGGAGGAATACTGCCAAAATAAACATACGAAATGAGGTGAATTCAAGAATTAAGACGAACATCGTTAATCAATTGCCGCTTATGTTTGCGAAGCGGTTTGTTCTTCATTTTCAGGAACGGTGTTCTTAAATTTCTAAGAAGGTAAATGTTGAATGCTAATTAAATGTATTTATTGTTTTATTCAGGTACCCACAGAAAATATACTTGCCAAATACTAGTTTTTAGTAAACCTCATAAATCAAAACCAAAATTTCCTCTCAAATTGTTAGATTTATATTAAAAACCACAAAATATTACGTACTATTTAAAATAAAAATAAAAAAAGGAATCAGGAAAGCAATTTGTCCAAAGAAAAGGAACAATCTTTATGAAAATTCTTTTATCAAACTCTCTTCAGTCAGGTAGGTAAAATGCGAATGACGGTGTCTAAATAAATACGACTATTGCACTTTTGACAAAAAAATCTTTGCTGAACCGTTAAAACGATCACCATTTTTATGGAATATATGAACAAATTTACAGACAGACGAAAAAAAAACGAGTCGAGAAAAAACATGAGAAATAAATACCTTCAATGCTTCAGTTTAAAAGAGCCCTCAAACTTTTTTTTTTGAATTTTAGATTTTGATATTTATTAGTTTTTTATGAATATTGCACAAAAGTTTCAACTGCTCAGAACTCTCCGGATCCAGTGGAACTATGGCATCTCCAATAGAGGAGCGTTATGACTGGATGATGTGGAAAAGGGAAGACTATAAGGAGAAAAAAGTTGGAAAGTATCTGGCTCTTCTGATTGGTCTCCAAACACGTCTAAAGCCATTTCAAGCAACGTTTTGATTCCAAATGGTAGTCTTCCACCCATCACTCACAGCTATATTGTTGATGGTTAATTATTATTACAGAAGTTCGTTGAGACGATATTAGCAATTAAAATATCATAAAATGGTAAACCAGTAGTTTAATTTATTCATGTAACATAATACAAGTCGAAAGTTTAAATAAATTTATTTGTATATTTTATAAAAATAAATTCACAAACATAAACGAGAAAAAAATAGGTAAATTTTTAAATTTTATCAGACATCAAACCAACTTTATCTTGCAACTCCAGAATTAAACTATTTAACTATAATATAAATCAAATTTATTTGAAGACAAATAACGTATTAAAGCCAACACTTTACACAATTCACACACATTTTGATGCAATATTGTTGAGCTAAATATTTCTACAAAATCGGTGTATATGTTTCCCAAATTTCGGGTTCGTCTCTTAGGCGTATAATATTGCGACGTTGAAGAAGAATTGTTACAATAATGCCGTAGGTCCTGTCCTGGCATCGAATATTGGTTCAGATATTTATAATAAATTTAATGAGTAAAGTAGGAAGCCGTAATCTAGGCATTCTCTAGGAATTGAAACCAATAAACTCAAAAATTTTCATATCTTAACGAAATATTAACATTGGAATAATCCAAAATTTTTGGATTCATTATTCGATAAAACTTCATAAGTAAGTATTTTGACGCCACGTAAAAAGTTTAGACAATTTATTTGACAATATATGTCAAAAATTAACAAAATTCATAAATAATTTAATAAAAATTATCTTTTATTATGTGAAACCGTAAAAGAGTCCTAACTACTTCCAACCGCCTGGAGCCAGTGAGATTACAGCATCCCCAATTGGGGTGGGTAAGGCTGAAGGTAATAGGAGGGTAAGGAGATGGGGAAGAGAAAGGCGGGGAAGTATCTGAAAATTCATATCCAGTCACCAAGCACGACCAAAGCTATTTCAAGCAACGTTTCTATCCTAAATGGTGGCCTTACAACAGGGCGAAAGAATACAAATTCATCAAATAAAATTAACTTGCCGCACGTCGGGATTTAAACCCGCTAACTCTGGCTTACAAGCCCAGGACCTTGGCTCTCGACCACGGAGGCCAGACAAGCTCACAAAGTTGTAAATTTATAACATTACATTATCTCATAATCAAGTGTAGTGCAAATAGGCACAGTTCCGTAGGTTCAGCTCTGCGTGCGAGTAAAGTTCTAGAATACGTGCTTTCCCGTCGTAAAAATTACAAAATGAATAAACGTTCCCCAAAAAAAGATTATGAACATCACAGAGAGAACATTAGCACGACCTTCTAGTGGGATCGATTGTAAATTACCACCCGATGCCGCATTCGGAATAACAGAAAATAAGGGTGAGTAAGTTCATAAAAAATCCTTCCCTAATAATAATTCTCGTTATACAGGATGCGTTTTATGTTCCAGGTCGATTTGGTTTGTCGATAACAATTTATTACGGAGCATCTAACGCTGCAACAACGCGTTGAAGTGATTAAAACATTTTATTTACATAATGGTTCAATCGACTGGCCCCCACGATCCCCTGGTTTGACTATGGAGTATTGCTGGGTTATTGGTGTACACCCTTTCCCCCATAGTCAGAAATCCAGACCGAACTAGTCTTTATCACAACTTGTTGACATTATTCGGTTTGTCACGTAATTTTGTCCGCGTTCACAATTGAACAATTATTTGCATTAAATGTTTTAATAATTTGTTGCGGCGTTACATGCTCCTTAAAAAATGTTATCGATCACTCTCTACGACTGTCAAATGTCAACCATAAATAACCACTCACATGCCAACTGAAAAATGTCATCCAAACCAAAATGGCCGCCAAACAACATCGACCTGGAACATAAAACGCACCCCGTACATGTATTGGAATTATTTAAGTATGAAAACATCATTTTATGACTTCAATTTTCGTACTCACCATAAACGGTGGGTCGGCAAAACGAAATCAAATATATCTTCGCTTAATTTAGTGCCTTTATTATAATGATAAAGAAATTATGTATTTGTACGATGATTTTAAACCAAATACAAATTACAAATACACATCTTCGGATCTACCGGATTTGCCCTGATGATGGACACTGCAACGCTGTCCGAAACGTCGGCTAAAGAAGGAGTTAGCGCAACACGGCATGACACCCCAAAAACAAACAACAAAAAAACAAATACAAATTAAATAATTTTTACACTATATGTACCAGTAGATGCCCACCAAAATACCAAAGTAAGAAACTATACCTTTTAACCATTCAAAATAGACAATTGTAATTACATATAAAATGAACTAGTGAATAATTACTAATTAGATTCTTATACACTCGTTCAACGTTGATGTGATAAAGCCAGCTTAAGTCTGGCTTAAGAAAGCCGTTTTATGTCGCTATTATGAAAACGTTTCAGGTAAAAATAGAAGACAGGGAAAAAGTAACGTTACCCACATTATTTATTGGAGCGAGTTATTTATCACGTGCTTTATGTTACTATCTTCAAAACAACAACAGCTGCGTGTATTATTAGACTTATTATTAGAATTACTACTTAACCGCGAAATATATTTTTTCCAGATGCATATTTATAACTGTTCTTATCATCATAGTGTTGATACTGTTCATTAAAAAAACTTCCATTCTCGTTAATAATAATGAGAATAATAGTTGGATAACTCGATAGCGCCGTTTTTGTGAAAAATCATCTCAAGGGCGCTGTACAATTTATTACGAATTAATAGTCACTATCTAATTTTATTATTTACAAACAAATTCAGAAAACACATAGGTACTTATTATTTACAAACAGATAGAGAAAAACATACTTACCTGGCTGGTCATTTCAGATAAATACACTTTTATGTTAAAACACTAGACATTGATTTAACATTTGCTATTTTTACTCTCCATTACTATTAATATTACATTTATTTATGAACTGGGGAAATTAGGATATTGAGCGGAATATTGCCACCTCTGTCGTCTTGTGAATTATTTAAATTTTGATTTGTAAATAATAAACAGCGCAGTTTTTTAGTGACGACACTAAACTCCAGAATTTGTTGAAAGGATTTTCGTGTCATCGTAACATAAGTTACGTGTCAATTTATAAATATCAAATCACAATTTAGATGACTCATTTATTGAAACTTTTGTATTTTCTATTAAATTTTAGGAATCTCACACTTGGCGATGGACGTTGTGAACCCCAACATAATTACATACAGTACAATAATATTATTATTTAAATGCAACGTTAAAAATATATTTCCAGTTAACAATTTGGGAGACGGGTATGAATAGCGCCGCCCCGAGAACGATTAATTGAATAACCAACACCTCTGCCATAGGTCATCCAAAGTGGTTCGCTACGTTTGGTGACTTAGCAGGGGTGCCCGGATTCATGTCTAGGTCTTGGCGGAGGATGCATCTGCCCCACTACTGTGTGGCGGACTCGATTTGAAGAAGAGATACCGGTTGAGGGAGTTTTTTTACCTCTCTGGACTCTCTCCTACCAGCGTACGAACTGGAGAGGTAAAAAGATCTCCCTAACCGGTCTCTCCTCTCCAAATCAAGGCGATGGCCTTTCACTGCAGTGTGAGGAATGAACTCAAACATCCGTCGCTTCCCCCAGACCCTCAGATTACTCAACCCTCATACATTTTTCCTTCCCAGATCTTCTTCTCCTTCATTTCCTTAAAAAATCATCCACACATCATCCCCAAAGATGACATAGGCCCCGAGGGAAAACATAACAATTTTTTTTCGGTAAAATTAAAAAAAATGGCGATCTTTCCGTTAATGTGACTTCTTCAGTAGAAAGTCAAATGGAAGGACAATAATAATTGCCCTGTATTATTATTGAACAAGCAGTACTAAAACTTATATGATTTAAAAAAGAAATATAAGGCTGAAATGATTTTTTTGTTTTTGTTTCATATTTATTCATTGGCTGTTTTGGTCGACCAAATATAGGACATAACGAACCTTTTTTTTGCTGGGCATTTTTTTAGTAAATAAGTGTGGAATCAAGAAATCGATGCACGGGATTGATTTTTAGTTTTACGCATTTTGCGTCTAGTAAAATTTGCGGCTGTTTGTTTTAACGAAACACTAGAAAAAGTTGCAAGGCCGAGAAACTATTGTCCAACTCGCGCCACTATAAATAATTATAATAAAATTTACTTGAATTGCCCTTTGTAAAGAGCTCATGTAACATCGTAACATGTGTACGTTTGTAATTTGCTTTACCGCGCCACCTGAAGATGTCATCGTATGTCAATAGTTTTTTTAAAATTTTATTATGGTAAAGGGTTAATGATTACACAAACAGGGATATTTAAATTTTATATGAATATACCCTTCAACGATCATAATTTTCAAGTAAATAGGTCGTGAAATCCACAGTAGCCGGTGGCCAGAAGCCAGCCTCGATTCGTGATATTTATGATGGTCTGTCGACCGTCGTTAATACTCTATGGACGAGATACGTGCAAACAAAAGCGATTTCATATAATAAATCCTCGCTAATATGCTCATGGGTGTAATAAAACATAATATCTCACACCCAAGAAAAATCACGCACAATAATTTGGGTCAATAAGCAAGCTGTTTCTGATCAAGATATATTATTTGTGATTTCTAGTTTTTATTTTTATAATTTTTTTAAATTTTTTATTGCCAATATAAAGTTGTTTTACAGGTGTTTTTCGGCATCTGTCTCACTAGGATTAGTTGTGACCGTTATCTTTTTTATATTTCTGTGTCTTGTTCTGTTTCATATTTCGTTTAAATGAATTAATATTATCTTTTTCTTCAATCATGCACATAAATGAGTATATCCTTCATAAGTTAAGTGAAAAAAATGGTTCCTGTATAGTCATTTAGACTTTTAAAGAGTCAAGGTATCCCATTTAAATAAAAAAAAACGTAAATGTTTATCCAGACACTATCTAGGTTAAAAACTAATTTAATTAGAAACTTTGTATTCCTTTACAAAGATAAATGTCAAAAATATGGGAAAAATTAGTTGCAAGATGAAATTGTTAATTATGGATTTGAAATGGGATTTCCAAAAATTTGACGTTTAATAAATAGGTCCCCATAGTCAAGATCCTATTTGTGAGACCGTTATGTTTTTATTTTTTTGTGTCTTGTACTGTTTCATGTTTAATTTGGATTTATTAGTATTATCTTCTTCTTCAATGAAAAAAAAATTACGACAGCAGCTGTATCAATTTATCTTCATCTCAACTACTGAAGAAATAAACTGATACCAGTGTGTTGTGAGTATAAGTTTTGCAATTTTCGGACACACAATCAAAATCACTGACGACAGAGGCTTCCATAACAGCGATAAATATACACATATCTGTTGTAAATATTAACATGTAAAATAACAACAACACACAACTTAATACACAAGTTTCCTTGTTTTATAATAATAATTGGATAACTTTTATAGCGCCGTTTTTGTGGAAAATCTCCTCAAGGGGCTGTACAATTTATTACAAATTCCTAGTCGCTATCTATTTTTTTTAAATTACAAACAGATTTAAAAAAAATATACTCACCTGAATGGTCACTTCAGATAAACACACCTTTATTAAAAAAAGTTCATGACTTTGCACGCAGAGGACACTATAGTAAAAAAACTGGACATTGGTTTTTCATTTATAAAAAGATATGTGGCAAAAATAGAGATGATATTTCATTTAAGAGGCTGGAGAATTTAGGATTCTTTAGGACTGGAGAATTTTAATGAAATAACCTTAAAAAGTTTACAAAAAATATTAACATTTTTGACATATTTAGTTATAGGTAGACATTATGAAACAATATTTAATACTTGTTTATTATTCTAATACTTGATATAAATTGTTTCATAACTGTAACTGTAATTATTTGGGAGGTGTGTCTCTGTGTAATTCCGGTTCAATGACCTCTAGAAGTAGGATTCGCTTTGATTTTAAAAATTCTAAGCAATTGGTAGGAAAACAACTTAATCAATTAATTAATTAGAGCCAAACATAGAGTTATTATTGGAGACGCTACTGCGTATTAATATCTAGTTGGAGTTGAGAGTTGGAAGTCAGTTGGAGGTAATAAAGCGAAACCCATATTTTCGCTTCATGTTTCATCTAAATATAATACATCCTTTGAGCTAAACGTTCACTTTAAAGCAGAACATTGCTACGCTCAGCCAAAAACGTGTAAGGTTGGCAGAAGTCTAATTTATTTTGAAAGTTGTACAAATAAATTATTGGTTAAAAGTGCCTTAATCAGCAAAAATTACTTTCTTGTAATTTTAGGACCGTTCTCAAAGACTAATCCCAAAAAATGTAGCTTGAAGGTTTTTACCAAAATTTTATTATAATTTTTGTTATTCATTGACTATGAAAAGCGTTGATTTTAGCAGTTTTAGAACAAAAATAAAATTAACGAACACAAAAAACAGAAAAAAAACATATTTCTACAAAGTAACAATCAAAAACACATAGCACCCTTGAGGTGATTTTTCACGAAAACGGCGCTTTATAAACCAGAAAAATATTACTATTATTGTAGAATAATATTTAACAAGCACATCATAAATATACGCGTATTTTTAATGGTTCAAACATAAATAACTTGATTTCACTTCCAAAATATATTTTTAAAGGAACAAATCGGTTCTTACAATATTGCCAATTATACTATACCAATATAATATCGTATGAACTTATTCGTGGGGCTCTTTCTCCGATGATAGTAAAAGATCCTTTAGACTTTACCGGGATGAAATTGGTTTTCGAGATGCTAATATGCTAAGGAATTTAAATGAATGATGACAATAAAAAATCAAGATCGATAGGCTGGGAGGGAAAAGGGTTTTTATAAGACTTTTTTTATTCCTTTGATCTCTATCAAGAGTTAGAGAGAAGAAACTAATAAAAGTTTTTCAAGTATAAATTGATTTAAAATTCTTATAATTAAATTAACCTCCTCAAATCTACGGTTTCATATTTGATAGTTGACGTTTTTTAAACGTATATTGACTGATTATGCTGTCGGGGTAATGCAGGCTCGGGGTGTCAGCTTAAAGAAAAAAATGTGTAATCGAAGGCGTTTATTTGACTTTAACAACTACTTTGAATATGATCTAATGACGGATAAAGTTCGCGATGTTTTGGTTTTGACATGTTCAATTTTAACATACTTTATTGTATTGATATAAAATGATGAATCTCATAATTTTCTTGAATGTTTAAATGTTTTTCTTTGAATTATCATTTAGACACTTAAGGTCCTTAGGTTAACATCTTTTCAGAGATAAATTACATAAAATTGAATAAGAGCTGCAACTGCCCACGATTCTAAATTATTCAGATATGGAATACAGCCATGGTTGGGGACGTGATAATGATGATGATATGCCAACAAATAGATCGTTTGAGTCTGGACACTATAGATGTGGAATCAGATGATGACTGGAGGTACTGATAATCTCCAGTTACAAGACAAAACATGGTCACCATCATAATAGCTCTTGGAGATCCAATTATCCTTCATCTGAACTGATAGAATTTGGAAGATGCTATGTGTTAAAGATAGCTAACTGTTCGTCGACAAGTATTAAACGTCAATGCCACTGTTATAAAATCTCTAAGAAATAAGTATTCTTATTGCGGGTTACCATGGTTCTTGGAGACCCAATTATCCTTCATCCGAGCAGATAGATATTGGAAGATGTTATGTGCTTAAGGTTGCTGACTGTTTGTAAGCAGATTTTAAACGTCAATGCCACTGTTAAAATCTCTAAAAAATAAGTAATCTTGGTATCATAAGGAACAGTATTTTTACAAAACTGCATATTTTGTAACCAATTCTCAGCTAAAATGAACTGATCATTGACCTTTGTGACTCTATAATGACAAGCGCTGATATAAGTAATGGTAAAATGGCTAGAGAGCAGATTAATTCTTTTTCATTTTTATCACGAGCCATCGAACCATTTAACGAATGTAAGAGATGTTCATAATCAGACAAACTGAACATAACGGTAGCTCAACCGGCCTACGTCAAAAACAATAAATTATTAAATACATGGGATGGGGGTTTATTTGCTAGACAGAGCCTTATCCACAATGTGGACTATGTGAAAACATATCAACAAATGGAAGTAAATGTAATCAATTTTTGATTTGCTATTACAGCATCATGGTTTGAATATCATTTGAAAGCTAACAAGGTTTTACCTCCCAGAAAGGACTTTTGAGCGGAAATTTGGAAACTTTAGTGTCAGGATGGAGAGACGAAAATGAAAATAGACATCATGGCGATGAAGCAAACGGAACTCCAGCAATCAGGATGCGGCATGGTACCTTTTTGTTGCATAGAGATCTTCATGACAAAAAGGCAATGCACTTGCCATTCATGAAGAATGATGACCAGAAAAATGGTTAAAGGTATAATACCCTGATCTTTATTTTTTGTTCACCATGCAAAGTGTTCCTATATTTTTTTTATTTTACTCAGACCTCAAGTATCATACTTGATACCCTCCCCCCTGCCCTAATCGGCACGTTTTTTTAAAGAAAAATAAATTTATCTATTTTTCCCTAAATAAAAAAGGAACAATCCCTCGGGTTTGAGAAGGTTAAATTAATACAAGCCCACGTAAAGATAACATTACGAAGAAAACATCAAGGAATTTATCTTACGCGAAAAGATGTTTTTAAACTTACCATGTAATATTGTTTCACAAAACTCTACTGAAGTATTGGAAATTGATTTAAAATTCTTAAAATTAAATTAAGTTACTAAAAGGCCACCGAAAGACAGAAAAACGAAAAAAACATTGAGGAATTTATCTTACGAGAGAAGATTAACAAAAAAATTTATACTCCGTATTATTATTTCACAAAACTCCTACTGAATAAGGAATCAGTAGATACCCTTAGAGAGGATCGAACACAATCCATCGAACTGCTAGCCAAGTGTCTATCTACTGGACAACTTCTTTAATCTACCGCTTTAATCGATAACCTCTTTTATTAACCTTATTTTTAATCGATCATATCTTTGATCGACCACTTATTTAATGCACCACCTCTTTATTGACGACCTCTTTAAACGACCACCTCTAATCGAGTACCTCTTCAATATACAACCTCAACTATCGGCGGTCGTTCAGCGGTGTCTACACAGCACTTCAATTCGACTTCATTTTTGTAAAATAAATTTTTTTCATTGCATAAATTGCGAAATTAATTTAAACAATTTATACAAATATTTTTAACTTATAATTTTGTTGATAAACTCTTAACACAAGATTAAGATATTCTCCACAACAAAACAAAGATAATACAAATATAACCTTATAACAGAAACTAAATGATAAATACTACTTAAATTTAATCATCATAGGCAATATTAGAGACTCTAAAACGATTATTTGAAACAAAAAAAATCTGAAAAGATTCGGTCGCATCTAAGAATTGAATCCGGAACCTCAGTCTTGCCGGGGCATTGCTCTACCACTGAGCTATTCGACCCTTTCCCCTTCGGTCACATTTTACAGTATCATGCATACTTCGACTAAGAATTGCCAACATTATCTTCATTTTCTTAACGCATTTCAAAGGTTAGGCAAGGCTGAGGTCCTGAACTTGAAAATTAACTTTGAAATTTGAATAATTGTTTAATTCTCCGAAACAATCCGTCCTTAGTCTTTGTTAATTTGGTTGGACTTTGTTACAATTTTCGTAGATAACAAACAAATAATTTGCAAAATGTGATTTAAAAACACGATGACTGCCTTTAGCGACTGATTTGTCCGGGTGGAGAAGTACGATACATCCGCTATTTAGCGAATCAGGGTTTTACTAATAAAAACGTTTTAAAATTTACACAACCGATAAACAATCAATAATGTTGGGTAAATGGTTGTTTATTAGTAAGTTATGTAAAATTTAAAAAAAGTTTATTAGTAGAGGGCCAATGTGTAACTAGCGATCTACCAGAGGACTAATTTGATATTCATCTTTGATAGATCGCTATGCTAATTTTATATTTTTAACGTGCTGTCCAAACACCACAAGCGCCAGAAGGTTAATGCAAAAGAGAGTGGATATTGCGAAAGAAAAACTTTTTACAGATTAGAGATCATTTTTCAAAGATTTATTTTTGAACATGCCAGAACATCAGGGATGGTTGATGTATCATTTTTTGGTTAGGAAGGTTAAGGAGGGGGGAGGTCTGAACGATGAGGGCGCCAGATGCCAGGTGGGGCTAAAAGGTGGGTCCTTCGTTTTTTACAATTTCAGCTGTCGAATATCTAGATAAAATAAAATTGACAGAAAAGTATCAAGTAAAAAAAGATGTGTTAGAATCAGTTTAGAAAAGCATGTTTTTATTATAAAGAGGGAGAACAGTTTTATTTTATTTTGCTAATCGAAAATTTGTGAAAAATAAACTTGTACTGAAAAAAGAATAAATCGATACCCGCTGTGAGTATCTCCATCCGACCGACTGCTAGTCAAACATCAACTAACTAATTCACCAACTACAGCGACATTTTTTTTAATCGCCTGTTCTCAACAGTTTGGAAAGTCGATGGGAAGAGAAAGGTAGGGGAAGTACCTGGCTATTCAGACCCAGTCACCAAACATGGCTTAAGCTATTTCAAGCAAAGTTTCGATTCTGAATGGTGAACTTTCACCGGCAGAACTAAAAATGTATACCACTCTGGAAGGTGCCTCAAATACCCATACTGTACAGGGTTTTAAGGGAATTACTTGACTTACTTTAATTGTTGATTCCTAGTCAACAATCAAATCACCCTGTACAGGTATATTATTTAAAATGAATAAATTGTGAAATGGGATTTGAACCCGCCACCTCCGAATTCGTAGCCAAGGATTTACTTGAGGTTTGGGTACAGACAATCTATAAAGCCCTATGTCAATACGATATTGACTAAATTTGTCATCTATGGACAGTTAGCAATAATTGCGAGCACAGTTGACGATTGAGAAATATAAAAACCTACGATAGAGAAAAGACCACCAAATCTGACGCAGTTTTCACTTATATTTCGATTAACTATTGTTTTACGCAACTTTCAAAGTCGTTCTTTACGAAAAAAATAATGTTTTTTTAATCAATGGAAGCAGTTAGCACATAATAAAGATTGTAGGATTGAAAGACGTCATTTACGCGATCAATTGAATCTGTTCGAACTTGGAGAGACGGATTTCAGAGATTTGGAAATTAAACATTGCCAATTTATTAATATGTTTACGTAACTGTAAGACGTTTGCCGTTTCGGAATATCAAATACCTCCATTGTCGCCGGCGTATATAGATAAATTTACAATATCGGACCGATAGGCGGAACTGCCGATGATTTTGTACCAATTTCCATTGCACGTTTGCACTATTTGATATAACGCAGATGGATATTGGTAATCCAAATCGACATACGCTGGCAATACTGTCGCGTATATATATGAATTAACATCAGAGGCTAGGTAAACGTTAAAAATACTAATAAATTGACAATGTCGAATTAAAATAATAACTTTAATATACATTGGCGGTCCGCGTGTACTTTTTGACGCTAAACAGGGAGTTAATACAGTAAAACCTGGGAGGCCTAGGCTGTATAGCTGGTTAAGCTGTAAACGCTGAATAGCCACGTCACAAACCCGTATTAACCCATCCCTTACGGTACTATATACCTCCGGTGCTATACACTCGGTAAATATTTATATATTTTTATTACTTAATGCAATACTTAAATTTAAAAAAAAAATTAACCTCGTGTTTAGTGTATTTATAGAGATATTTTATTAATCTGAGACGATGTTCACTCAGTTGACAGCACCGGCAAGGAAAGGCTAAACCACGAACTTACTGGTTTGTTAATCCGAAAGATATAGAGTAGGACCCCTGGATCAAATATCTATGTGGTTAAAGACAAACAAATAAAAACTAGTAAATGCATGGTAAAAAAAAAATCAACCAATAAAATTATCTTAGACAGCAAAGAAATAAAGGAAGTAGAAATTTGTTTATAAAAGCATTGTAGTATTTCATCTGATAGTATTGTTACGCCAGCGTCTGGACGGTTTCGGCAATCTGATTAGTCGAATTCAAATCTTATGCTTCTGGTTTCTCGAGCGGGTTTTTAAATGCTAGTTTAAATTACTGCTCTGGTGATTTTTCCTGTGCTATCAAATACAGATGAATAATTTTAAATGGAGACATGCGAGCAGTATTGAATTGTAGTAGGTATTCAAAGATAAGTAATATGCAGAAACAACTAGGTATGTTAAGTGTGAGAGAGCGTATAATTTACAATACCATAATATTTATATTTATGCTAATGACAAGATGATCCCGAAGTACATGTTGAATGTACATTTTTATTTCGAAATACCCCACGAGAAGCTGTGGAGATTTTAGACTTCCGATCACAAATTAGTCCAGAACCCAAAATAATCTTTATTTTAAAGGATTAACGAACTACCAACGGATGTTAAAGAAGGTTGCAGCTTTTGTTCGTTATGCCCAAATGCTATAAATAATAAGTTTGTATGAAAAAAATGGTGTGAAGTGTGCCTAAATGTCCTAGAAAATAGATGTAGATGGAAGTTATACTAAATTTTTATACTAGATTTAAAAATGAAATTTTTTATAGCTAAACAAAAACATCCAAAAATGAAATTAAAAAAATAGTTCGCGAGGTTTTGGTTCTAACTAAAAACTTTTGTTCCTCCAAGATGGAACGGAATCACATACGTATACGATTTCTTTCAATTCTAAGAGCTTCGTTAGTTCACCTCCATTAATTACTTTATTTCTTTATGCAGTTTATTGCATAACGAACGACATTATCAAAAATAGTCGAGCTTATTGACATCTTATCCAACACCTTGAAGGCCTCGCTAAAAGTGGCTTTTGCCTACCGACTGTCGGAATTATATTTTGACCGTGCTCAAAATATTACCATAGTATATTTTACAGTGCTTGACTCCCACATCTCGGTATCTGATAATATTAATACTCCAGCGTCTGGACGGTGTAGGCCCTCTGATTGGTCAAATTTAAATTGTCTGTTTCGGTTAAATTCCGCTAACTTGAAAGTTAAGACACGATTTCATACTAAAATAGGATCGCCTCATAATAATACGAGATTTCTTCAAAAGCAACGTTTCTGCTCATATAATTTTTGGATAATATCGAAGAAAATATGTTTTAGAAAGTTCATAATCCATTGGATTAATTACATTACAATGAAAATTATCCACAGTTACGTGATTATGCTTGACGTTTATAAAAAAAATCACGCGTCCCTTCAATGGCCGATACGCACGGCTATAGATGGCCGACAGAGAGTGCACCTCTGGCGGTTTAAAAACGAACCAAATGAATGGCGCGAATATTTAAATATGCAGCTCACAATATTTGACTACTTACGATTAACAAGCGTTTACTAAGAAGATTTCTTCTGGAAGCTTATCACTTTGTAATGGCATTTTTCATTATTATTTATATTTTTTTTGTTTATTAATTATAACTGATTTTATATTGACATGTTTTCTAATTTCTAAAATTTCAAAATTATTTATTTGCGGTGCTTTATATCCTGAGTGAAGTATTTTAAGACCTGATTTTTTTTATCGAAAGTGTGATCATTATTCAAAAGATGATTTGCAAACTCAGATTCACTATTTCAAAGACCGTTTGAAGAGAATATGTTTAATTTTTTTATTTAGTATTTCAACTATCAATTTATTAGAATAACCGTTATTAAATGCTATTTGTCTTATGAATATATTGTTTTATGGTTACCTATATGCTATTTGTTTTTTTCAGGTCTTAAAATACTTCACTGTAAATAATTTTGAAATTTTAGAAATGAGGAAACATGTTAATATAAAAGCAGATATAATTAACAAGAATTTTTTTATAAACTCTCTTTTAAATATTTTCCCACTCAACTGGTCTTTCCCGTCTAACGATATTGTAATTCCTAATTATTATAAACCCAGCCTACTGTTACCCCTCCCCCTCCTTCCACTTCTTCTTTCCCAATTGCAATCTATATTTAATTTTTGACTTCGGTGTATACACAATAAAATGTAAACATTATATTTTTTCATTTATTGGACAATTTGCATAGCGCCGCTTTTGTGAGATATCACCTCAGGGGCACTATATTGTAATAATCTACCTTTATATATAAATTTTTATTCTCCTGATGATGTTGTATATATAATCTAACTTTAAACTTTATTAGATACAGTAAAAGTTGTAGGTAAAGAATTACCACCAGTTGGAGTAAAATTAACACCTTTTAATTAAACCGACTGCTAATCTCATCGCACAATTCCCCTCCTTTTATTCATAAACACTGGTACAATTAATAAATATTATGTAATAATCTATTATTTAAGTCAAATTTTTTATAACTATCTTTAATGGTGACAAACTAAACGATATTGATTCAACTTATAGACATTGACGGTTGTAACACATATTTAAGCACTGCAAGTCTCCTATGAGCTAATTATATTAGGTACCTAAGATAACAGTTAATATCAGTTGTAGACATGTAGTCAATAATAGTGTTTCATTTGAAATAATCCATCACAAATACGTAAAATTTCATTTATTCAAACAACTGTCATTCTTATTATGCGTAAATTTAGCATGTTATTATTAATTAACTCCTTCCTGTTCCGTGTTTTAACAATATATATACTCACCCTCTCTATGTGAATGTCCTAATATCTATCTATTAAATGTAACTGTTGTTAATATCACTCAAAATGGGCGAAGCCCAACGAAGTGCCGCCCGCAGGGCCTAGCAGAAAAAAACCCGCGGAGCGGGTTTTTAACTGCTAGTACTGTATTATTATAATAGTGCCCACTCTCCCAGACTATTTATTAATTTATTTATCGTCCCATGTTGTCCGGGAACATCCCTGACTTCATTGATCCACTTGTCATTTATTCTAAGACTTCACTCTAAATCAATAAATCAATGTTATCTGCCAGTGGATTGTGGAAGATAATTGAACAACTTATTCGTTTAGTTGGTTGAGCGGTCCAAAGCGTCGGCTTACCCCCCAGACGTCGTGGTTTCAATCTTCTGCTAGCTAAGTCTTCCACTTGTCTTACCATTGTGATGGTAAAAGGAATATTACTTTTTTTTTAAATTTATGAGTTTCTATGGGAAAGTTTGTATATGACTAAGTTTAAAGCATAATATTAGAATAAAATGAAAGTGTAAACAGTCCTCCCCTCACTAGAGACTAGAATTTCCTGTCCCGAGGCGACCTGTAGTATATTTATTTAGTTTCTAGTTGTTTTTGCATTGTCTTCGTAATGTTGACAAGTTGATTAACTGTTCTCTCAGCCATGTTTGTACTTCAGTTTTAAACTATTATTCATATTTTTTTGATTTTGCAGACCATTATGTAGTTTCGTGGCATTAAATTTAGTATCTTCCTTTCCAATGGATGTATTCAAACTGGAAATAACCAGTATATTTTGGATTATTTACCTGGTAGTATTTACGTTGAGCAGTTGAGTATTCAGATATGATATTATCCGATTACTTGTAACCTGCAAATTTTGTTTTCGTATACATAAAAAAAAACTCTTTGGATCATCTCTTCTATACAAAAAGTAAATCAATACAAGCGTTTTTTCTGATCACTCAGTAGGTACAACGTTACTCAAAGAAGTAACTCAGATTCAATATCAATAAGAGAGGCAAATCTTGAATCTTATAATGAGCTATGAAAAAAAGTGTTATGAAAATGGGCGTATTTATGGACACCCTGTTTACGAATAAATCACTTCGATTGTCTTTTTTTCTTTATTTTTAATATGCAGATATAGCATCTTCGTTTTGTGAGGCTGAAAGAAGTGGGAACAGAAGAAGATATATTTCTGAATGGTAGTTTTTCATCAGTGTCATACTTTGTATATTTTGTATGTGTTTTTTTAAATACGTTTTCAAAAACTATATGAATTAATGTAAAAGCAATAATTTCAAAAAGATTCAGAGTCAAGAATCTTAGCCTCTCTGAAATTATTTTTCATTTCCTCTACATAGTAGACCCCGAAGAAAAAAAATCTCTCAGGGCATACGTCATCTTTGGGGATGTTGTGTCGGGGTTTTTTAAGGGAAAGAAAGGAGTGAAAGTTCTGTGAAGGAAAAAGGTATGAAGGGAAGTAGGAATACAGGAGTCAATTCGTCCAGGAGTGACGGGCGTATGAATCCAACCTTCCCATTGCGGTGCAAGGCGATGGGTAGAGAGATTCCGGCTGAAGGGTTCAAAAGATCTCTCTAAATCAGTCTCTATCCAATCCACCAAGCAGTAGGAAGGTAAAGCCATCCACCGCCAAAACCTAGACATACTTCACACCAGTAACCCGAACACCCCTCCAAAGTGACCAAACGTATTAAGCCACTTGGGGTGACCTATGGCAGGGGTGTTATTGGCATAACCGCCTCACAAATTCTGATACGAAGTTTGTCAGATTTTTAGTTGTCAGTCACTAGCTTTAATCTTGTTACAAATGTTATTTTTTTAAGAATGGTGTTTTCTTTCTTATCTTGACTTGTTAGTGAAAAGCTATTTATTTTATTTTATTTTATTTTATTTTTGTTTATTGCAGAAACAAACAGTACATAATTACATGGATGACAATAGTTACAAAGTTATAAAAGTTAGTATAATAATTGGTACCAATGACATGTCGCTGACATATATACATAGGAGGTATTTTATACATTTACGGTTAAGTTACATTTTTAAGTTAAGTTAATTAGTGTGCTGGGGAAGGAGAGAGGTGTGTGTGAGTGTTTGTGTGTGTGTACGTGTGCGTGTGTGTCTGTGTGTGGTTGTATGTGTTATGTTGGCGAATTTAGTGTGCTAAAAAAGTTTTTCTTAAATAGAGGGAGAGAATCAAAAAATATATCGGTACTTGTGGTTGTTTGAATTGAAATATTGAACATAATATAACAAAACATATTTTTAACGACTGCGTAGGTACTCATAAAGCTTGTTGTTTAATCAACACGCACGAATAACATCGATTAATAGAGTTATATCGATTATAAATAATTATTATTTACCATCGTATATTTTTTTTCATTTTTAACATAATTTACATGTGTTAGACTTTTTGAATAAAAATTCTAAAGATTCGTATTTCAGTTATTTAAGTGAATTAATTATAATAAATTACAAATCTGATGAAGCATTATTAAAATACCATCACGAATCTGTAATAACGATGTAAAATGGACAAAAATCTGATTTTCATAATAAGAAAACAAACGAATAAAAACACATTTTCATGCTCCCATTACGGGTTAACGCCCACATGGAGAGGCAAACCTACACACTACCGACAACTGTCGAAAAGTCTTTATAATCATTTATCTATACTAGAGCCATCTATGTCTTGTAGCTCAAACTATCACAAATTTGGATTTAAGACGGTGCTTCGTTCCAGGTACATCTTGTCTCTGGCCCTCGCAGACCTGCTGGTCATCATCACGTGCGTGCCATTCACTTCCACCGTGTATACCGTGGAGTCGTGGCCGTGGGGCGAGTCACTGTGCACCATCTCTGAGACGGCCAAGGACGTGTCCATCGGCGTGTCCGTCTTTACTCTCACTGCGCTCTCCGCCGACAGGTTCTTCGCCATTGTGGACCCTTTGAGGAAACTGCACACTTCAGGTAATTTTTCGTAATATTTTTTCGGTTTTTTTTTTCCCGGAGCCAGGAGACTATGGAATCCATATTTTGTGATGTTGAGAGGGTGAAGGAAGTGAGGAGTAGGAGAAGATGTGAAAGATTGAGAAATATCCGCTTGAAACATGTGACCGGTATTTTATTATTAAAATATTGCTTATTTCAACAACACTTTTATTAGATGTTAAACCAAAATAAGGAACTAGGAGGGAAAACTCACATAGATTGTATGGAAACAATATCACAAATGAGATTACTTATACAGTCATCGTCACGACTTGTACCACATAGCATAATAGATGTTCTGGCACAGCAGCATAAAATGACAAGAGGAAATTTAAAAACAGTGATATATTTAATAACAAATATGCAAATTTTCTGTCAAACAAATTTAAAAAAAAAAAAAAAAAAAACAGAATACAAATATAAAGTGGTTTGGTAAAAGCCTTTAACCCTAATTTACTCCAAAGATTTAAAAAAAAAATTAAATGTTTTTTTCTTCCACCAAAAATGATAATATTTGGTATTAGCTTCACTCGTTGCCTTAGTATTCTCTTTATCATATATACGTCAGAGAATTCTTGTTATGTAATGTTTTATATTAATTCGCAAAAGAAATTATATACCTACTCATTGTAAAGTCAATATTTTGCTTTTGGGAACAACGAAGGAAGGTCAACATAAAATACGGTACATAAAATATTTAACACAAGCATGTGCATTTAGCAATATTGAAGTGGAATAGAATAATGAGACATTTAAAATGTCAATATATGCTTTGGATAACAAATGAAATCAAATTTAGGTACTAATGCGTGGCTTTTCTGTGGTTTATTGTAGCCATATTTTAGAATTCATTCAAGAGAGCACAAATTAAAAAATTCTTTGGATTATTGTAGTACGTCATATTTCTGTGTTTAGCACAAAAAAACATGTATTTTCTATGAACATTTCCTGTAAAATCTTGATACTCTCTATTTCTGTTCATTGCAACAAACCAGTTTCTAGTTTGTTTGTTGTCCGGATTCTCTGGAGCCCAATTCAAAAAGGGTTTAGTAGTTACACTTCCTAAATTAGAAAAGTTCTCATTGTTAAAAAGCATAAATTTGTTAAATTTGTTAAAAATGGACGACGTTACTTTGGCCGCTGCGATTACAATATACACAACATAAGAATTAAATTTACCTCATTCAAAACATTATTAGATTTAAAGATTTGCAGATAAGTTTTTGTTGTGTATTGCACACAATTCCCAGCACTATTCCCAACTGCTTTCTACTAACCAACGACAGTAAGAGTATGTTGTGAGGCTGAAGGAAAGGGAAGAAGACGAAAGAAGGTGCGGGAGTACCTGGCCATACAAAATTTATTTTTATTATTTTATGTGAAACCGCACTCCCAACCGCTCCCAAGCATCTGGAGCCAGTGAGACTATAGCATCCCCAATTGAGGATTGTAAGGCTGAAAGTAACTGTGAGAGGAAGGAGATAGGGAAGAAGATTGGAAAGTACCTGGCTATTCAAATCTGGTCACCAAACACGGCCAAAGCCGTTTCAAGTGACATTTCAATTCTGAATGGTGGTCTTACACCAGGGCGATACTAAGAGTATCTTCCACTCTGAAACGTGCTGCAAATATGCTATGTGTTATATTAAATAGTAAAAAATTTAAATAACACAAATAAGTCAAATAAAATTTACACGACGACACAATTTACGCACGACGTTTTTGAACCCTCGACATCCCCTGAAGCCCCTGAGGTGATATCTCACAAAAGCGGCGCTGTACAAATCATCCATGAAATATAATATCCGGCTTGCTAGTCAAGAGCTCCACCCCTCGAACACGGAGGCCATCAGATTCGAACCAAATACCCAAGTCATGTTGAGCAAAGTGTCGTTTCTGAATGATGTTCTTTCACTGGGGCGATCCTGAGAATATCTACCAGCCAAAATCACGGACCTCAGATGCCAACTTTGTACGAAGAAAATGACGTCACTCGCACAAAAAGGACAACTCCCTCAGGAGAATGGTAAAAGCGCTGGCTGATACAGCTAGAGCCGCTAGACGGTTCAGGACTGACGCTTGTCACTTGAAGAAAAGGCAAACACGCTCGCCGATGGAATCGAAAGAGTCCACGCAGCTACCGACAAGGATATGGATAGATAGTAGCTGAATCTTCCAGCATAAAATTTATTCATGCAATAGGTATAAGATTATTTCGTAACTCAATGTACTAATGCGGCATCATGAGGTGTTTGGCTCTAGATGATTTCGGAATTTTTTTAGAGCATTTGCCTTCCCGCATACACGCAGAATTAGGATTTAAGATTTCGCAATGGCCGTGGACCATGTGTTTTTTTTTAACAATTACGTGCTTTTATTCGATAACTCCGCTGAAATAAAGTTTTCTATATGCATATGAGGCTTGTTTATGAGGTAAAGGAGTTACTGTACTCTTACATGGAATACTCTATTTAATATATCATATCTGTATTGTGGAGTTAATTTGATTTTTTATTTTCCGTTATTTCTGTCAAGTTTGGGTTACATATTGAGGTTAAAAAGAGATCAGGTTAACCGTGATATCTGACATAAGTCATTGCATCCTGCGATTTTTCATGCTAATATCGAGGCCCACCAGTGAACGATGAAAGTAGTATAACCAACTGTACAATGACGCTAATGTGTTCTTTTTGCATATTATTGACCCTGTATTGGTTCGTTAATATTCAATATCTAAGAATGGGTTGTTCCATTGAGTTCGAACAATTTATCAAATGTAAACGTTCATTTGCAAGTTTTGTGAATGTCCTATGCAAGTTCTGTTATTATATCATCATCGGCCAGTTACTTGACAGAACTGAAATAAAAACTGAACCTAAAAAAAACTCGAAAATTTACTTTGAAATATGAAGAATCGTTCAAATTCTCTGAAACAACAGACGATTCTCTATCTCTTCGCAAAGAAGTACTTTCACTGCTATTTGATAACCCAATTTAACTGACAGATGTACCAAAAACATTCGTTTTGCATTCCTTGTACAGACCTATACTCAAACTTCTACGTTTTGGAGCCATAATTTAAATACAAAACTGTGATCAGAAAAATTAATAACAAAAGAACTGATACTTGCAACATACACAAATTAACAATACTGAAACAAAAAAAACTTGTGTTTCATCCTTGAAAACCAAATAATATTTTTTAAATCCGCAAATCAACCTAATCAACCCAACACGGAGAGCTCCGAAATACTTCATATTGCGACAAAGCTTGCTCCATTTATAGGTATTTGCCGCGGCGGCTTTTGTGCGTGTGGCAAATAGTTTCGTTTCAAGTGATTATTCAAATTGGGATATCTTCTAAGATAAACAATTTTTATCAACATTTAAGTTGCTAATTTGAGTAATTGGATCAGAATTAAAACTATATCGGTCAAATAAGTTTCGTGCCTTTTTTTGTTTCGCATAATTTTAAATCGATGATATCTTCTAACATTTTCATGTAAATGATATACTGAAAAGTGCAATTCTAATTTAAATTAAATTTTCAACGAAACTAACATATTTAATTGGATTAGAATTAATATTATATTGGTCAAAATAGCTTCGTAAATAATACATATACTTCAAAGATAATAATGATTAGTGTGGGTTATCTTTAGGATATAGGCATATACCATTCAAGAATTTTCTGTAGGCCCTTTTAAGCTATAAATTATTCTGATGCATCTCATAAGGTTTAGCCAGCGTTAGCAATGCGAGCGCCCGATTAAATATTTTTAGGATTTGATTACAAAACATCGACTCTTCTACACTTTTTTTATAAATATAATATACACAAATATATAAACATTTAAGAATAAATTCTTCAAATGATAATAAAAACTTTGTCAAAATCTGTTGCGTAGTTTAGGAGAACTAAGCTCACAAACAGATAGACGTGAAAAGCGTCTTTATTTTATACTATTAGAATTACAAATTAGAGACAATATGCAAAACTATTTTATCAATAAATTGTTCATCAGTAATATCTGTAAAAAAATATTTTCAATTCAGATGATTCCTTAAAAGATGGCCTATACCCGAATCCTGAAATTAAGAGTCTACAAAATGGCTACCGGCAATCAGAGAATAGCCGAGATAAATGTGTTAAATCTTTCCTATCTGCTCGCTTTCGATAATATAACTATCTCAAAAATACCAGTGATAAATCCTTTTCTTATCATAACAATTTTTTACGGAAGAAAAAATGTCCTTAACTATTTACTACGTTGAAAGGCCTCGCCACTTACTGCCGCACCACCCCCATGTCAAGCACTGGCAGTGGGTGAAAACGTTTGTGAATCTCCACCTACAAATTTACAGTCTTGCGCAGACATACCTTAAAGTACAACGAAATTTAATAGTTTTGCGTCTTGAAGGGAATATCTTGTAATTTTTTTTACACTTACCATCAATATAGTTAAAATATCTTGTGCCGAAACCATCCGTAAGGCCCAACCAGTAAAACTCGCGTTCATCCTTGAGAAGAGTCTTGTACACTTCTAGTTCCTTTTCATTCAAGGGCGCTCCAAGTTTACCACCGTCTCTTGCACAGACCTGCATCGCAGTCAGGAAATTTTCCTTTTCCCTGAATGATTTTACCAAAGTCTCTATTGAATCCGTTACACTGGTGTATCCGAGGAATGTCGCGGTGATGTTGTAATTCATAAAAATGTTTTCTGGCTCTAAAATAAAAAAGTACCATTTGTTACATCTTATTTCATTTATTTATGGTTTTGAATTAAGTTTATGGTTTTGTTTTTTATGTAACTAAAATACCAGCAATTTCTCAGCAAGGTTTACGCCGCACAAGTAAGTACACAGAGAATAGTTGCTGATTTGAAATATTGTTAATTTATTAAAAATCAAGACGAATTATACGTTTAAAAACGAGAATGGAGGCTTAAAACAAATGATTTGACAAATTTCATAACAAACTACCAGTAAAGCACGATAAGGTAATGAGGAAGTCGGAACAAGTGTTCGTCAAAATAATAATATTTTCGCATCTTATTCATTGAATTTATTCGGACAAGGCCACCTGAGTTGAACAGATGTTCGGATATATTCTGAATGACTAATATTTTTAATGAGGAAATAGTCATGCAGTCACACAGTATTTTAATTTAAAAAGCCGTATTATTT
This sequence comes from Hesperophylax consimilis, assembly GCF_061612785.1. NCBI lineage: Eukaryota > Metazoa > Arthropoda > Insecta > Trichoptera > Limnephilidae > Hesperophylax > Hesperophylax consimilis. The sequence continues at coordinate 3,640,367 of NC_142836.1, forward strand.
GATTTACGTGTATGTCTTGGTACACACACTTTTAGTTTAATCAAAATCTTACGTCGTATGATTTGCAGATCATCCTCGGGACATCGATAGCCAGGGCCGGACATGCGCCTAGGTCCACAAGGACAATGCCTAGAGGCCTAACCTAAGAGGGGCTTAATGACATAGGTATAATTTTCTCATGGCATGTTATTGTAATGATATGAAGATGGTTCACTCTGAGGAAACATGACTGAAAAAAATTGGGAATCTACCAAAATTGCATAGTTATCTATATTTATGGTCATGCAAGATTCCATTGCTCTCGAAGTTATGCTTTATTTGAAAATGCCATGGAAAAAAGAAGGAAGGTAAGTAGGTATTAATCAGCAACGCATTTAACAAACCGGTATAGTTGCGCTTTAGACACATAAATGGGTACGTCTTGTTGTATTGAACGTTTTTCATCTTCAAAGTTATGGAATTGAATATAGCGCAGCGACTGACGTTAACATTTATCGGATAACCTTTTTCCCAATCAGTGAGCACCTCATCCATGGATTTGCCTGGAATTACAAACACAAAATTATAAGCAAACTTGCCTAAGTTACCGGCATTGTCCGGGTCTTACGCAGAGGTTTTTTGAAATCAGATATGGACATTAATTATTTTTTTCGTATTCTGAACGTCAAGTATGCACAATTTTATAGAGAGCTATCAAAATTCTGATTTAAGGGATTGAAAAACAGGAAAGTTTTTTTTAATATGATAGAAAGTGACCTTTCTCTTGTTTTGATAGTCAAGTGTCGAAAATTTTAACGACTTCAGATTTGTATAAAAACCAAAGCCATTCCGTCCGCTTCGAACATCTTTATATATAAATAGACGTACATATTACCAAACTCATTAGTTTATTCGCGAAAGGCGTTAAATTAAAAACAAAACAAAAAACAATTCTCAACACAGGAGTCCCTGGGGAGAATAATTCCCCTTAGGGCCTTTGTCATCTCTGTGTATGATGTGTAGAGGGTATTTTTGAGGAAACAAGTCGTAGAAGCGACCCGTTCTGATGTGACAAATGTAAACCGTGTACAAATGTTGGGCGTGGGTTTAGCGTGTTACCCGATTGTGCACCGGTGCCGAAGGGATCAATGATGCTAAATCCTCGGAGCATCTTCCATTGTAATACTAGTAGAACAAGACAGCATACTTACGTGACGCCTGTGCTCTAAAGATTGCGATGCCCTTGTTAAGATAGGGGAATCTATCAAACAGACCGACCGTTTCTGCACAAAGTCAAGAGTTTTTCAAGTATTTTGGGGCTCCGGACCACAGGTGGCTGCCAATTTCAACAATGGGGCATAATTGCAATTTGTACAGGGTCAGCAGTTGTGTAATATTAAAGTATCTGCTGGCCCTGTAAAGTAAACCCAGCTTCTGTGAGGCTAACGTAACCAAGCATATCAATGGAAGGCATGTTAGGAAGATTGCTTCAGTTAAAGGAGACTTGATAGTCATTTCGATCCCTTTTAGACGTAATCAGACATGATTTAGTCTTTTAAACATTAAATTTGACTATGTTATTCTTACCCTAAGCGGCAATCATCTCTAGGATACCATCCATACTCTGCTACAAAGCCCTCCGAGCTGTTGGAGTTTGTGTATCCTCTGGAAGATTGTCAAACAAACAGTTTTCTTGGACTTTACCATCCGCGTAGCAGTGAGTTAGTGCACACAACAAAAGATCATTGATGTGCAGCAAAAAAACAAATCTAAGACAGAACCGATCCCTGTGGGACGCCAGAATTTATATAGTGTGAGGAAAAGGTGAAACCATCAGACACCGTCTGAAACGAAATTTCCCTCAAAAAGTTGGCAATGGGATGTGGGAAGTCCGTAACAAGGCAGTTTGTTGATAAATCCTCGGTGCCAAACCCAATCTTAGGCCTTGGAAATGTTCAGTGCAACCATTTGGGTCTCACCGTAACGTTCTAGGTACCACCCCCAAATATGAGTCAACTACACGAGAAGATCACCGCACGAGTGGTTTCGCCGGAAACCGTATTGACGGTCATTAATAATATTGTTCTTCTCGAGGGATGTGAGCAGTTTGCCATTGATCACACGTTCCATCACCTCGGATGGAATAGATGTGACTATCGGGCGGTAGTTGGCCGGGTTGAGGCGGTCACTCTTATTTGGAATATGATGAATGGCCGCCTTTTTCCATCCGCAGGGTACATAACAAGACTTCAGGAACATTTGGAAAAACTTCGTCAAAATTGGAGCTATTTCTGCAGTGCACCTATGCAATACCAGGGCAGGTATTCCGTCAGGACTATTGGCTGTAATGTTGTAAAATGTATTACCTTCGATAGTAAGAAAGGGTCCTTTAGCATCTTTTGAATAAATAGACGAACTCCCAATCCAAAATTCAGATATATCCAATCCGTAGTTTTGAAATACTTTCCCCATGAGCGTAGCTTCAAATAAACTGTACGGAGATGCGAAAAACGCTCCTTCCGCTGCGCAAATCTGAACCGCGGTCAGCCAAGTCTCCTGCTGGTGCGCTTTATAATAGGTGTCCGTAGCGTTTTCATATTTGTAATCGTGTCTAAAAGAAACAGCCACTAAAAAAAGTAATGAATAGATTTTCTATAACGATTTAAAATATACCAATTTTGAATTGACACCAAGACGATATGTTCGTGAGAAGGGCGTTTGTGACACTAAATTTGTAAGGATATACTGGGTGCATATTTACAAAGCCTATAATTTATGTCACGATGATGCAAGGCTGTAATATATATTTATAATTGTTTTACAAAGGGCAGGCTTAGATTAGGTCAAAATAAAATAAAAATGTGTCGGACGTATATTGGCATTACTATTAATAGTACCATTCATATTAGTCGAATCCGATAAAATTGTTGGTGACGACGCATTTACCGGACGTTTTGTCACGATTTTACTGTCGGGTTGAAAGATTATTGGCATGACAACTTGTTTTGCGCCGTATCGGCACGACATAGTGTGAACAGCTAGATCAACGACAAAAATGTCGGTCCGAACCAATTTAAAAAGGCCGAAGCCGACAACATTTCATTTTTGGTGACAATTGTATTAGATTAGGTTTTATTTGTACAAAATCTTATTTTTTACGTTGATTCCACACCTTGGCCTTGAGGAAAATCATTTCCCTCCGGACTATGTCGTCTTTTGGATGTCGCTTTATGGAGGATATTTTTGAGAAGAGGAATGCAAAAATCGTTTCACAGCCGAGGTGTTGAACTCAAGGACGAGTCGTAGAAACGACCCGATCTTATGGGATTAATGTCGACAATGTGTAAATTTTTGGCGGGTGTTTGGCGAGTTCCTGACTATGCACCGGTGCCGAATGGATCAATGAAATTATTTCTTCAGAGCAACTTTCATTGAAATACCGGTAAACAAAGACACCATTCCCACCCGATGCCTGTGCTCTAAAGATTGCAATCCGTATGTTAAGAAAGGAGAATCTATACGCCCTATAAATGTATTGAAAGTATATTGACATTTGTATTGAAAGCACCCTTCATATTATTGGTATCCGGTAAAACTGTCGGCGACGACACATTTACCCGACATTCTGTGACGATTTCACTGTCGGGTCGGATATTACCTGCCAATTTAGAAATGCCAGCGAAATGACATCCGGTGAAAGATTTTTTTTTTATATTAACTCCACACAGGAGGCCCTGAGGAAAATAATAATACAAGTATCAGCACGACATGTGTTAATTAGAGCTAGAGCCGACAACCGATCAACGACAAGAGTGTCGGTCCGAAGTAATATGAACCAGGCCAATGGATTAGCTTTTGTTTATGCAAACCTTACCTTACCTAAAGACAACATTACCAGACGGTGCTATCCAAATGAATTATTCTAATATAATTAATAAAGAAGCATTCCTGACTGACATTGTACATGCTTTGTGAAAACGCGACCCAGGTTCTTGTGGCAGCTACGAGTAGTTAATGGCGTGTAGGTAATTGCTGTTTAGATTTGAAAATTAATTTGCAAAATTTTAGTTCCTTAACTATCATTGAAGAGGAACATAATATTAACAAATCTAAACGAAACATAAAACAGTACAAGTCAAAGAAAATAAAAGAATATTGTTCTCAACTGAGAATCGTACCCAGGATCTCTGTCTTACAGGTGCAACGTTTTTATCCACTCGACCATTGGGACCTAATTATTATAATAATATTTATCGATCTCATATTTCAAAAATTATTAACAATATTATCTTCCAACTAACTTTTATCCTATTTTTGGCAACTGTCTTTTTGATTGATATCAAAGTTTTGAAGATTTGGTTTGTAACTTAGATATTGTCTCGGATAAACATATCAGATTTATATTTAAATGGGATACATATTTCCTTTTTCCAAAAGTCTAAATGAATGTGCAATTTTTTTTGAAAGAAATTTTGTTAAGTTTTGAAGTTTATAACGATCTATGTTATATATCATCGAAGAAGAAGATGATACTCAAATAATAATGATTATATTGATAATCAATTGTATATTTTTAGACTTCTGAATAAAAAAATAATTGAAAGCATGTCAAGTATATATGTCACGTTACTAAGCATTTTTTCAAGATATATTAAAAACCAATACTAGCGGCAGAGGTGTAACAATGCCAAGTTAAATGTTGGAAGTTAACCGTATTAGTAGATACACATGAAACTTAAATCAAATTATTTGCAAACAAAAATCAAAACCTTAAATTTTACCTTTAAACTGCTTACTCATTAAAATTCCAACGAACAACAAAAGAGTCCCGCTCCAGTACATTGTTTTAAGCGAATGGCGTTTTTCTTAACTAACTGATATTTTTTATACATAATGTTAATCACACTGTTCGATTAAAAAAAATTCAGGGGCTGACTAAGAACCTTTTTTATGATCTTTTTTTATTATTTAGTATTATAATAAATAACACTTATATCAAATCAGACTTAATTGAGCTATTTTCGAGAAAGATACATTATTGTGAGCGTTCTCTCTTTTGATAGGAAAAATCAAACATAATAAACATATTAAAATTTACCTCGGCTACCCTCTCGCTCCTCTGATTGCCGGCAACCATTATGTAGACTCTAGGGGTTTTGGGCTCAGGCCATATCTCAAGGATTCATTTCAATTCAAAACACTATTTACAGTTGTAACTGGTGTTGATATGTAGTTATTCATATTGAATCACATTTGGGCACAAAAGTAGAAAAGGTTTATTGTAAAGAGAGATTTGTCAGGGTATATCGAGCATTTCCACGGACTTTACAGTGTTTCACTGAGCGCCGAAATCTTCAATCTCTTGCCAGATTATGTTCGTGGAAGGTGGGACATGAAAATGTGTTCTCAGAGCGTGGGCATAGTCATGCAAATTCGTACTTGTAAAGCAGAAAATAAAAACAATGAATTCGTATTGAATTTAGATAGATCATATATTGTTACCAAATGTAGAAAGGTTAAAGTTGATAATAGATTACAATAGGTTACAAGTTGATTTACCCATGGACCGACTGGTGAAGTTAATCTAATCTATAAATCACTAATGTCAAAGATTGTAACGGAGAAAATCATCAAAGAACGGTTGCTGTCTTTGCTGAGTAGCGTGGTCCGATCAGGCCGTACTTTCATCAGTTGGAAGAGGGGTACCGGAGACGCGGATAATACTTCATTCTTCACCTTATCTGGTTTAGCAGAAGCGCGTGGCTTTATCGTATTGGATGACAAAAGAATCGTAATTTACTTTACACCAATGAATATTATGAGCGGCATTATCCGAACGCTGCGGATACACTACCGATGACCTCGATACCGGTCACTTTTCATTCACGATCTTTACGTTTTTAACGCCTTTACATTTACATCACAACTACTGACATGTTTAGAGTATTTACTCTGAATTGAATAACCATTATTCATATTAGAGATAAGAGAACTTTAAAATCACGATTTCCGCCCGAATCAAGACATTAAATTTGTCTAATTAATTCATAATCTAGTTGACTGTGCCCGCCTTTTTCCTCTAGTGTTCCTTTAGTCATCCCACTGAAAACCCATAAGGAAATTATTATTAACTAGTAATTAACTGATGCAGATTGTACTGCGGCGGATTATGTTATAAAGCAGTGTTTATTTTACTGCTGTGAGTAAATAACAATTTAACATTGCTTCATAACAGTGTACCATTTATTAGTAACAAAGTTATGTATATAATTACGAGATTATCTTTTTTTAAATTTTTTTATTTATTTTTTTTATTTTTATTTAAGTACATAAAACAGGCATGGTGCCCAAAAATTTACATACATGAATGTTTAAATACATAATAATAACAAAATGATAATAAAAAATAGTAACAAAATGAATAATCTAAATATGCAGAAGTAAATAACAAATAAGAATGGGTAAAAGGTAAATACAAATATGTTCATAAACGATTTTTTATTGTCACACCTATACTGGTGAGACACTGATTAGGTAGGTACAATGTTGCTTCTCTTTAAATAAAGGGTTTCATCACAATATCAGCTTAATATGATTAAAGGTAATATATTTTTTTTGAAGTGTTTAAATTGGTCATTAAAAATGTCTATTTCATTATTAGAGCCATGTATAATGTTATAATTTCTTAATGTTCGTGGTACAGGGGAAAAATATCCTGTATTTGTGTGGTAGGCTTTAATATAGAAAATGACGTACATCCTTCTTTTTGATTTTCTTTTATGGAATATTGATGTTAATTTGGGATAAAATGTTAAACCTTATGCATGGAACAATACTTTACTAAAAGTTACGGGGTCTAAGTGATTATTTCAAAGGTACAATTTATGGAAAGCGCGTGGAATCGATGGGACGTTTTGGTTACTGTTCAGGTCTTCATAGCGTGTCTCTATCTCTCCAGAGGTAAAGTAAATCTAAAATAACTCTGCGTTCGGCCTCGCCACTTCTGCTTGGTTGATCCCACGCACCGCGGACAGCGACTGGTCTCGCGTCTGCACGATCCTGTCTCTCGGTCTCTCAGAACTGAAGTGAAGCCAGCGTTGCCAGGTCCAGATTGCAATATTTCCCTAGATTGGGAGTCGAAATTTCCCTAGATTTCCCTAGATTCCGGGGGTACCACCTTGGCAAGTTAAAAACGTCTGTCCGTCCGGGGGGAGGGGGGGGGGAGCTTTGAAAAAAAGTACTTGGTTTTTGTTGATAACTTTCATATATTATTTGTAGTAATAAAAATACACGAATATACAAATACGCCACATATACACCAGTACGTAGTCACTGTTTTTTTATTCTCTTTCTTATATGGCAATTATTTTTCTTATATGGCAACAGTGGCCGACAGTGGCAACTGTCAAAATTTCAATTTTCAATTTCAAACACAGGTGAACTCCTAGCGTGGAGGACAATATACTATACCATTGTTTAACAAATATATTAAGGAATAAATAAAAAAAAAATTATGATTATAAAATACATAACATTTACATGATATTTACAAAGATCAGGTAACTATGGACTATTCCGACACACAAAATACCTACTATTTCACATGAATTTATTAATTATCCCATTCACATATTCATTATTTCTTAATTCAATTGAATCGAAGTATTGTTTTCGATAAGTGTGACGGAATAGGTAATATTTACGAAAATACATGTGCATGGAGTAAATTGTTAAGGTCAAATAAAAGCAATACATAACATAGTTATGCCTTAATCTGAAATTTTGTGTTTTACCGGGTAAGTAGAAGATTACAACGCCAATAATAATTTGTCAAATAACATATTTTAATGATAATAATATTTGGATAATTTATAAGGCGCTGTTTTTGTGAAAAAACACAACACCTCCAAACTTTGGAAATGTACGCTTTGCAGATTAAGGCATCGATGGACTGTATTCATTGATATTGGCTTCTGTGATTATGACTTCTAGTCATTCGCCGAAGATTTTAATTTAGATTATAGCAAGGAACAAGAAGATTTGGAATAATGAATTATTTGTATAGCGCCGTTTCAGTGAAATATTACCTCAAGGGCGCTTTGAATTATTACTACAGGTTGAAGACTGAAGTTTATCAGTTTGGCACTTGAGATGATTCAGAAGAACAGAAGGGAAATGACACTATTACATGCCGAACAAAACCCAGAAGTTTAGTTAAAAATCATAAATAGTATTATCCAATTTGTCAACCAATGTTTTCTCTATTTTAAAGTTCAAGCAAGTACTTGAAGACATTAATTTTTTGGAATGCAATATTCCGGATAATGTTTTGGTTGACAAACGGTTTCGGATTTTAGTTTTATTTAGATTAATTGCTGAAAACAATCTCTCCACTGTTGCACTTGAGTGTGGCAAACACAGGATTGTTAAAAATAAAGCCTAGGAAATTTAAGGGTGTCGTCGCCCAATTTAGTTTGACTGATTCTCAACCAAAATTGTAGTATTGGAAAGAAGCTTATAAAAATTTTAAACTTAGTAGCTGAACGCTGAACTTTGTGTTACACTAACCCCGTTTTACATGTTAATTAATTGGAAAGAGATAATAGTAATTTCAAAGTACTTGCCACTGAATTCAAAACAGAAATCTTAATAAAAATCACTGTAAACCAACCGAAATTGCCGAAAGTGGAAAGCCAAAAGTGAAAAGCTGAGAGAAGATAATTTCTTATTGTAATGATCATAGACAAAGTCGTAATCTGAAACTTTTAAGAAGTCCCCGGTTTTAATATTTTTAGGAAAATAAATATAATTTTGAGTTGTCAGTGTTAAAAATAACATTGCTTCATTTATGTACATCAACATTATTTAAGATTCCTGGAATTCCCAAAAATAAAAAAATGAAAATACATTTATGTTCACTGGCAATCCCAATAATATTGTCATAAAAAATTTTTTTTTCTAAAAAGTACGAAATTTCCCTAAATTTGTGCTGATTTCGTGAAAATTTCCCTTTTCCCTAGATTTTTTTTTTCTCCCCTAGATCTAGGGAAATTTCCCTAGACCTGGCAACGCTGAGTGAAGCCCACCTCCGACTTCACGCATCCCCTCCTATCTGTCTACCCACCTCATTGAAAAAATTCAGATTATCTCATGATTTTTCACAGGTTTTATAATAAAAGTGAACTAAGTTTGTAGCTAGATTAGAACATAACATCACGTGAAACAGTTCCAATACATATAGTTTTGTTAAAATAAATTCATAACAAATATAAATATAAAAAAATATATATATATTTAAAGCAATTTTATTGCGTTGAAAAACTTTTCTAACAATCGCTATGTTGAATATTTTTCGTGATGTTGATATTTAATAATAATTGTTGCAGAGTAATAATTCATAATATATGCAATGTGCAGGTATTATATTCAATCTGTATTATGTGGAATATAAACTTTATACAAGTACCTACCAATCTGGTTTCTGGTTTAAACGGGAAGCAGGTCAGGGGTCTATCACAATCAAACACGATCAAATTGATAACCCAACAATATCGGATCAAAAGTATCAATATTTTGAGCACGGTTGCGCTATCAATATCCAAACCGATCTTGACACGAAATATAGTACGAAATTGTTATACGAGTAGTATAATGGTTATAGCAACACTGGCGCATCTGACTATGAATTGAAATTCCTTAACGTCAAAAAAAAAAGGTAAATCGACATTGTCGAATTGAAATATTGGCAGTCCACATGTGACACTGAAAAAGGAGTTAATAAGTTAATGAGGAATTTACTCAACCACTTTGTTTCTCTAAGCTGGAATGGAATCAATTGATTGCATCTTAGATTAATTAATTAAGTCTATGGACCGTATATACGATTTATTTTATATTATAAGAACTTCGTTAGTTCATCTGCATTCATTAATAAGTCAGTTATTTTGCATAACGAACGACATTATTAAAAAAGTTGTGTATTTCGATAATTTATCTGACACCTTGGTGGGCGGTTTCTTCTAACGACGCGCCTGTAGGAATCATATTCTGACCGTAATCGCAAATATTGCTAACTGATCCCAGATGACGGATTTCCTCAATATCGTATCGTCCATGGATTTGAAATAACTATTTGAGTTTGTTTTCTAGTGTAAGAAATTAAACGTTTGATTTGGTAATAAGATTGTATTCATTAAGATACACATACAATGGGCTCAATCTTAACTACATCAATTTAATATTTAATTTTCTAATTTTGATAATTTCTTCGCTAGTGTTATGCTAAGGTTTAGCGGGGGTGGCAATCCAGGGTGTCAGCGATCGTTTCAGCGATCACTGACCGGCGTAACCGGCCTATGGTGGTGCGGCGAGGCTTTACCATATAGGAGCCTAGTGAATTCAATAGACAATAACTCTGGTGGCTCGGCAGGTTTCATCCTTGGGAACCTGAAAACATCGCTGTTATTGAGCTGTTATCAACGAAACTTCTGCCCATTAACACGGGACGGAGGCACTCGTGTCTGCAGTCCCGTTGGTCTTTACCGGATTACCAATAATTTGAAGAGATTTTCAATAAATCAGAAATACTCATTTCTCTCGGTGTAACACTCCGCGGGATAACTTCGTCAGTCGCGGCCGGTGGGTACCTTTTTTTTCAAGTAGGTCATCATCGGTTCCCATAATCAAAAACCTTTAAAAATTGATATTAAAAGCGATGAAAAAAACTAACATATAAACCAAACCTATGTGACTGATTTAACTATCACTTTTCATGACTTACAATCACTTTTAAAAGGTGTGTTGAATTGTCATTTTGACGAGTTATCTGGTCACTGCAATCATCATTCTGAATTGGTGTGCGTGCACGTGCCTGATGTATGCCAGTTTGGCATGGAACTGACAGAGGAAGGATGACAGCAGACTGAAGGGTGTATAAATGAAATCCCTGAGGCGTATGTGTAGTAAAACCACGTATGGTCGTGATAGACATGTAGAGATTGGCAAATAATGCAAAGGCTGATGTAAGCGTAATTTATTCATTAATTTATTTATTTATTTATTTATTTATCTATTTAACGCCCAGAGGGCTTTTACATGTAGGTGGTACAATTTTAATGACAGACAGTTTTGAAACATGAGAAAGAAATAATAAAGATAAAAAAAACATTAAAAAATAATATGTGCAAGAAACAAAATTAAAAGTAACAAGAACATAAATAAAAAAAAAGAAATGATGAGTAAAATTGATAAAATGACGCTTTGATTGTGTGGGCATGTAAGGAAAATTTACGAAGAAAGGAGTGTAAGGAAAACATATTTCTAAAGCGAATAAGAATGATGAAGACATCGGGGACATCCGATAATACATATCACTATCAAGTGTACCAAAAATTCTTGTCCATACCAAGGCCTTGTCAAGAGTCGGAATAATAGAAGAGTATGTATGAGACGATGTATGAATGTGAATGAAACACGCAGTGCGTGTCAAGATCAACATGTTTGGGTGGCCCGTCTTCTCTGTCTACCACCCCTGCGGGGAAAATTCATGATGGTTAGTTTGTTAGTAAAACATAATCCGCAAACTTGATTTTCCGCAAAATTGTAATTCTGTGTCTCTTATCTGGGTAACCGGGCAACTCATGCCAGTGGTTAACGTTAACGGTAAATAAAAATCTGGTTAGATAAGTTAAGTTGGATTAGGTTTATCGGCCATTTTGTTTACATCGCCTTTAATGACGATAAGTCATTTTTTAAGTCTGTTGAATTGCACCTACCCGAGTTGCCACGGAACCCTTATTTGACAGATTTATATTATATTTACATAAATAAAACTTCAATTCTGTTGTCCAAATCGGTCATTATGATATTGAAATTTCTTAAGACGACCTAAAAGAAACATAGAGTTGTAACGCATGAATTATGTCGTTTGTATAAGGTTTGAAAAATAAATGACTAAAATCCCCAAAAGAAGATCCACTGACAAATGAAAATCTTCTCTAATGATCTGATCTTTGACCAACAAGGCAATATACTCATAAACATATATTTAAAACGTTTATTCAAAAAAATTATAATATTTCCTTATTTACAGAAAATATGTTACAATCTTACTAATTAAAAGGCAAGATAGGTGACTGATACAACGCGCGCAGTTTCACTGAACTAGGTCCAGTGGACATATTTGAAATTTACTGCGTTTAGTATCGAATATAAGTTCGTTGGTCAGACAAGCCGTCACCAGCTGCCAAAAATAAGTCATTCTAGGCTACACAGAAAAAACTGCTTTCTCGCGCTTTATACATAAGAAACATGGTGCATAAATCATTCTAGACAAGAAACCTAATCTGATGAAATTTATTTCCAGTCGTATGTGTTCAAAAATCACTTATTATTTCAATAAAATCAATGATTCACATGAATTTTTTTTATAGGGTGGGTGTATATAGTGGGCCGTCGCACACAGAAATGACGGTCGTTCATAATAATATAGCTGTTTCACTCGTACACAGATATTCTTTGAATGGCTATACCTTTCAAATGCGTTCCGTTGTATGCTGGGCAGGCTGTTATATGTAGATATTTAATTTATTAACGCATTGTTATTGGCTATTCTTTTCTTACTCGTTTTGTTATTTTGCTAGCAACTGGATCGTGCTATATCTTTTGTTAGTATGAACATAATACGTCTTTTTATTTATGTCAATGGTCACAATGGACATTGTAGTCATTTCACACATTTTAGATATATAGATGCACTACCATCATGAAGCTGGACTTGCGTGTATCGGGGATGTGTTATTATGTTCGTTATTTATTTATTTAATATTAAAGTATTTAATTTATTTTCAGTGTGAAATTTAAAATCCTTATTGTTATTTAAATTTCTGATATTTTCTTGTAATGTACTAAAAAGCTTTACTCCAATATATTTATAGTTGAATTGCCCCATTGTTTTTATAACATTTTTTGAGTTGTGAGAATTGAAGTTTGTCTAAGTTTTCTATTATTTTTAAATTGTGCATTTTTATTTAGAAAATTTGTAGTGTTGCAATAGTGATTTGTTTTGGGGTATTATGCCGTGTTGCGCTATCTCCTTCTTTAGCCAACGTTTCGGACAGCATTGCAATGTCCATCATCAGGGCTAATCTAAAACCATGTGTAATCTGGTTGATTGAATGATCTGCCCTGATTATGCGCAACACGGCATAATACCACAAAAACAAATCACTATAATACTTTTGGCCGTGAAAATCTCAAATCATACCTTTGCACATGGGTACTGAACGCTTTTGTTCCATGTGTACTAAATCCAATGTAATGATGTTGTGGGTAAAAACACGGTTTTAGTAAGCGCCCTGCATAATTTACAATTTCTGGCGAGCATTCTCTAATCAAGCACGGGCGTTTAATTAACATGCTCATTGATTGAGCACGATGCAGTGTGCGTTGGAAATCTGTGCAAAATACGAGGATGCGCGCCTTCAATTGAACACGAGTTTAAAAAGTGAATTAGCGTAACAAACCCGTGCGTGTTCCAAGGCAGGACTGCCTCATATTGAACACGAAAAATGAAATAGTGGATGGAGGAAGGGGCGACGTACGACGCTGTTAGTCTATTCAAATACGCACTGAAACGAGCTTATAACAGAATAATCTTCGTTTTATCATCCAATTTTATTTTATATTCATTTAAGAAATTTAATCGGAAGAACTTTAAACATAAAACTATGTATAATGTAGTAAATTTAGTGTTAAAAAATGTATTTTACGTAACGTAATCTATTTGGAGGAGTTCTCGTCAACTCTTGCATAAAATGGCGCAAAATTCTTCGGATTGTTGTAGTAGGTCATGCTTCTGTGTTTAGCACAAAAAAAATACATCAGTGTATCTCCGGCATAATCAGCATACCCTCCTTTTTTGTTAATTGCAGCAAACCAATTTCTATGCCTCCGGTTGTTTGGTTCTCCTTTATTCCAATTTAAAAACGGTTTTGGAGTTACACCATCTGAAGCAGAAAAATTCTAATTAAAAAATATTGTTCATTTTATTATCCATAATAGAATTCTAACTTAAATACCAGTATTTTTGATTGCCATGAGAAGTTTTAATACTTAAAATATTTTTAAAAGCTTTAATTTTTCGACTCTCAAAATCGCACCAAATTTATGGAAGTGACGTTTTACCAATCACCGGTCTCCAAAAGCCTTTTTTTTCAACCGGTGCCGTATTTTTATGGGAGACGTTGCGGTTTTATTTTTAAGATTACCCGCTTTTAACATTGAAGAACACCAAGTAAAATATTAGCATCTCGACATTGATGCTATTGTATTGAACCAAAGTGCAAAAATACACGCATGACCGCACCCGGTAAACAATTTATGGGTGTTTAAAAACCTGCATTACTACGAAAGAAAAGATACTGTAAAATATAGATATATTACTCACGTACTGGTTGTGATGCCAGAATTAACAAATTCAGTCGTACCAACCAAATAGTGTGTTTTATGTGTTTTTGAATGACGATTCAAAACTCTACGGATAATAATATATAATGAAGTTTATATATTCGGAATCAGTATGTATTGGTCTAAGTAAATGAATATGGGTTTTTTAAGCCACAACGTAAGCCTACAAGGTTTGAATTTCTCAATAATGGGCGATAAAACTTATAAATAAAAGATTTCATTTGGATAGGTTCCACACAATTCGCAGCACGAGCCGAATTCTCTCGACCCATCGCCTCGCAACTCAATGGGAGGGACGGATTCATAAGTCCGTCCCTCCTGGACACATTGTCCCCAGATTCCCACCGTCTCATACCTTTTTCCTTCCCAGAACTTCCTCTCCTTCATATACTTACAAAAACCCTCCATACAGCATTCCTGAAGATGACATTGGCTCGGAGGATTTTTTTTCCTCAGGGCCTAATGCCAGAAGCTAGTCTAAAAATTAAGTTTCAACTGTTCCCTGCTAACTGGAGCCAGTGGGAGTATGTTAAGAAGCTGAATGTAAGGAAAAAAAACATGGAAGGTGAGGAAACAATTGGCTATTTACATTTGATCTCTAAACACGGCTGAAGCCATATCAAACAATGATTTGATTAGTGATCCTTAAACAGGGCGATACTGAGAATAACTAACACTGTGTAATGGTCACAGTGATTTTTTTATGTAATTACATTCACCGCGGATGTATCACATTTATCAAAATGGTATATTTAACCAAAAAAAAAATTACATAAAATTTTAATTTCTTAATTAAATAGATAAACAGATGCTAGTCCAAATTACACTTCTTAATACGTTATTCAGCGTGACTACATATACAGATGCTAGTCCAAATTGCATTTCTGAATAAGTAATTCGTCGTCACTACATACACAGATGCTAGTCCAAATTTCATTTCTTAATAAGTTAATCATCGTGACCAGAGATGTGCAAAATGGGTACCCAAAACCATTTGAAATGCAAAATGGAAATGGGTCAAAACTTTTCCATTTGAAAATGCAAAATGGGTTTTAGAAAAGCATTTCAAATGCAAAATGCAAAATACCTATTTTCAAAATGCATTGAAAATGCAAAATGGTTTCTCAGGTCAAACAATTAAAATAAATATAGAATATTTAAACAATTTTGTCATTTAATAATGGACATCAATGTAGAACAAACATATTACATGATGGTAAATCCAAAAACATCACGACCATAAATCAACTACAGATTATGAAACCACAATAAATTTGCGCGGGACTAATGTTGCCATCGTAAAAACATAGAAACTGCTATCTAACATTTAATATTACAGCGTCATGGCCCCATGTTCAGTACCTATTTGAATCGGTATTTTTTGTCATGGTATCACTCATTTGCCAGGGCTCCTACCAGGGAGCAAGAGAATTTAAAATGCAAAATGCAAAATGGTTTTTAGAAAAGCATTTAAAATGCAAAATGGAAAATACCCGTTTTGCATTTCCATTTGAAATGGATTTATTTGAAATAAAGCACATCTCTGATCGTGACTACATATACAGAAGCTGGTCCAAATTTCATTTCTTAATAAGTTATTCGTCGTCACTATATACACATATGCTAGTCCAAATTTCATTTCTTAATAAGTTATTCATTGTGACTACATATTCAGATTAGTCCAAATTTCGAGGAAATAAGTTAATGATGGATTTTTTTTGATGATGGTGTTCACCAGAGGTAGAGAAATGCAAATCCTTTCTGAAAAGGTTTACTAGGATTCAGTTTTAAAGTAGAACATATAAAATGACAATAATTTTATTTTTATCTTTATTTATGCAAGTTACGAGAGATTTGCTAAAATACTTGTTTTTCGGCTCTCCTGGACATATCGTGATTTAGATTAGCACCGTATGCTTCTGGGGCGCTGGTATTATCTATGCAAGTGATTGAATTTACCTTTGAACAGAATGAATTGCAAATATTGAGTAATGTTAACGCTTACCATCAATGTAGTTAAAATATCTAGAGCCAAAACCATCCGCCAGGCCCAACCAGTGATATAGTTCCTCCTTGATGAGACTCTTGTACACTTTATGTTCGTTTTCATTCAAGGGCGCCCCAAGTTTGCTTCCCTTTCTTGCACAGATCTGCATCGCAGTCAGGAAATCTACATTTTCCCTATATATTTTGATCAAAGATTCTAATGAATCCGATATACTGGTGTATTTTATTTATTTATTTATTTATTTAATTCAAAAAACAGTTTTTACATAAAAAGCATACTCTGCACATCTCACTAGGGCATTCCTGTATCAAGATGTGCAGCTTTACAATAAAATCATTTAAAAAAATACATATATGTAAATTTAAAATAATAACAACATTAAATTAAATTTAAACAAAAAAAGAAAAGATTATGACACGGACGTTTCGAGACCGGTAGACAAAAATAAACAAAATTTTATTAACAAATGTATGAAAAAAATGTATGAAAAAAATAAAAACAAAAAACAAAAAAAGTCAACAAAAGAAGCATTATTAAGTAAGTTGGCAACAATAATATTCTTCTGTTAACTAAAGTACAAGGTACCTGTGCTGGCTTATCAGACACAAGCATAGGGTAACCATACTAACAATTACAACATGGATAGTATGAATAATAGATTATAAGAAAAAATAAACATAACTAAATAAAAAAAGGTAAATAATAACCGATAGGTAAGTAGATAATATTATAATAAAAAGTAAGTAAGTAAATATTTTAGCTAGACAATAATTAAAGTAAATATTAATACGATAATTAAGTAGATAATAATAATAATAAGTAACATAATAATAAATAACCAAAAGTTATTTTAGAAGTAAATAAGTGCATGCGCAGTAAGTAAATAAGGATTGTATCGAAACAGAGCTTCCACAAGGAATTATGATATAAGCGACAACATGGGTGATCCAAAATCATCATTCTCAGCTAGTACGGAGATTTTGACCATTTTCTTGAATGAATTTAACGAACCTATAGTTTTTATATTTTCTCCAAGCATATTATATAGCAACGGAGCTTTATATGAAAAACTCCTTTGTCCGAAGGATGTTCTGGTATACACCGGCTGATACATTAAAGAAGAACCCATTCTAGTGCTGCGCACTTGTTGAGATCTTTTAGCAGTAATAGTGTTGTTGAAAAATTTACAGAGAACCTGTATTATGTACAACTGCCTTATTGTCATAATTTTGCTTTCACTATATAATAACTTTGATGGATACATAAAATTTCTCCTATACATTATTTTTAAAATTAATTTTTGCGCAACATTCAAAGGCTCTAAGGTAGTCTTGTTACAAGAACCCCAACAGACAACATTATATGAAAGCATTGATTGAACTAGAGCATAATATACAGTTTTTAATGTAACTTTGTCCAATATGTTTCTTAGATTTTTGAAAATGTAGGCTAGCCTTCTTATTTTGTTTCTTAATGTAGTAATGTGATTGTTCCATTTTAAATTTTTATCAATAATTAAACCCAGGTATTTGATGTTGTCTACTCTTTCCAAAGATTGACAGTTACACTCCTGCACACAACAATGTATTTTTAATGAACGTTCCAAAGATGGTTGATTTACAGAGGAAATGCTAAAAGTAATATATTTAGTTTTGTTCATGTTTAAGGTTAACAAGTTTTGATCAAGCCAATTTTTGACTGCCCTTAATCCTGCCTCGCACTTAGCATACGTTTCGTTCCACGTGTCAGCAGCAAACACCAAGACAGTGTCATCTGCAAATACAATTGAAGATCCAGAAAATTTCAGTTTACAGAGGTCGTTAATGTATAACAAAAATAGAATTGGACCCAGAACACTACCTTGAGGAACACCATATACAATTGATTTATTTGAGCTAATGTGATCATTAATTATTACTCTCTGTGTTCTATTTTCAAGATATGATCTGAACCAATCTAAAGATTTACTAACAATACCCATTGAACTGAGTTTTTTTAAGAGTAAACCGTGGGATACGGTATCAAATGCCTTAGACAAGTCTAAAAAGACGGCCATTGCTTTCTTGCCAGTATCAAGAGCTTCTACGATTGTGGTGATCATTTTTAATGCAGCCTCACTTGTTCCCATGTTCTCTCGGAAGCCAAATTGATTATCTGAGAGAATTTCATATCTTTTTACATAAGACATCAACCTAATTTTAGCTAATTTCTCTATTATTTTTGATAACGTATTTAGCAAGGAGATAGGTCGATAGTTATTTACATCTTTGTTATCTCCTCCTTTAAATAAAGGAATAACTTTGGAATTTTTGCAATGATTAGGGAACAAGCCATTCTCAAAACTAACATTTACAATGTGTGTAATAGGTATTACTAGTTCAGAAGCATTTTGTTTGTAGACCATTGCACTTATATTGTCATTTCCACTCGAAAAACCTGATTTTAGCTCATTAATCACATTTAAAACTTCATTACAATTCGTTGGTTTGAATTCAAAGCAGGCATTTTGCATAGATTGTGTTGGATTATAATTTTTTACTAAAGATTCTTCACTGGTGTTATTTGCACTACACAAAAGATTAGCAAAATTTTGACCTATATCACTAAAAAAATTATTCACATGGTTAGTAATGACTGTTGGATTATCATTTATGGATACAATGTTATTATTTACTTTCAGTTTATTTATGGGCACTGATTCCTTTTGCAAATCCAATGCTTGTTTTATTATTTTCCATTCTTGCTTTATGTTTCCTTTTACCTCGTGAAGCTTCCCTTTATAATATGTCTGTTTGGTCGTTTTTATAATTTTAGAACACCAATTTCTGTATCTTTTATAATGTGCAAACAGTTCGATATTATTTGGTTCTTTACGACAACTCTTGTGTAATTTGTCACGTTTAATGAGGCAGTTAACAATTCCAGAAGTTATCCATGGTTTCAAGTGCTTTTTATTACAATGGATTCTCTTAGTATATGAGCAATTTCCAATATGTAATTTTAGACGTCTTATGAAATTATCAGCTGCAGTATTGACATCACTGGTGGATAAGACTGTATCCCATGTTTCCTCTTTCAGTGTCGAATTTAGTAGGTCATTATCCACAGTTAGTCTAAGCTTTACGTCTATTTTTTTTGATTTTGTTACTCTGGATTTAGGATATTTCAATAATGTAGCAAAATGGTTTGTAATACTGGTCCTGAATACAGCACTCTGAGGATCGTCTTTTGACTTAACCATAATGTGATCAATACAACTCTCAGTACTTGATGTTACTCTAGTCGGTGAAATAATTAATGGTTTTAGACCGTGGTAAATCAAAAGTGAAAGATATTGTTCACTTTTTATGCTGTTCATATCCAGAATATTTATATTTATATCACCACATAAAATCACTTCATGGTTATGTGTTGATACAGAACGTAGTAAGTCATTTAGGTGGTCAAGAAAGGTATCAATGTGTGCTTGAGAAGGAGATCTATAAACTGCTAAAACACATACATTATAAGGTAGTTGTAATTTAAGACAGTTGGCATGTGGAATAGTTATTTCTTCAACAGAAACTATGACATCATTCCGAGTGTAAACGACAACTCCATCATTTTGTAAATAATTTATTTTGGTGCTATGTGATGAATATCCAATAATACTTGGGATATAGATTGAATCTTTCAACCAAGCCTCACTAAACACGATAATGCCAAATCTATGTTGTATTGCGTCGAGAACAGCTATAGTATCATCGAATTTTTTTTTTATGCATCTTATATTCATACAATATATAGAGAGAGCAGAATGGTTAAGAAATTCATTACATACTGATGGGTCATCTATGTTGATATTGATTTCCTTGTCGTCATTTAGTTCTTCATCGAATATAGAATCCATATTAATACTTTTTTATACATGTTGCTGTTGGTGGTGTGACTCATAAAACATAAGCAAATAATATGCGATGTAATTAATAATAATAATAAGAATAATAATGGGTGTATATTAATTTGAGCCCGTGAAAACTTGTCGAAAATGTAGGTATATCCCGTGAAGGTACAAACGAAGGAAATTATGTTTACATAATTATCAATCTTAAAGTAAATATTTATAATAAAGTGAATAATAGCAATAAAAGTGGTTATAGAGTGGTAGTAGATCTTTTGGTGGTAATAGATTGGTAAGATAAATAAGTTAACATCAAGAACGCAACTAAAATGACAAATACATTCAATAACATTAGAAATACACAGAATGTGACTAAAATAGTGCGCAGGTATTTGCAATGATTTTATGATATTAACAAAACAACAATTATTAAATGATATTAACAAAAAAATATAGCTCAGAGCATGGAGCGTACTTAAGTTGTAAAGATGTTGCAAAGAATATGTTGACATAAAATAAATACATACAAAAACATTTGAAATACACAGTGATGTGGCCAAAATAGTGCGTAGGTATTTGCAATGAAAATGTATGTATTTAATTTATTTGTGCTGGGAGTTGTGGCCTTTGTGTATGTTTTTATTTTGCATAAGAAATTATCTCGATCTAGTGTGTTATTAAAGGTCGCAATGATTGATCTGGGATTCTTTTCAGCAATTTTAGGTCCCATTCTATAGATTTTTTTTATTACCGAGTTCACATTTCCTGAAGAGTCCTCAAAGTTGATAATTTTTGTTATTTTATTGAGAATTTCTAAATAGTTATTAGAGATGGATTCTGGAATGCCTCTTATTTCAATATTACATATTTGAGACATATATTCTAGTCTGTCGATTTTGACGTCTTGTTGTGAGATTGTATTAATTAAAATGTTGTTTTGGTTTTTTAATTCGATTAGATCAGCATTATCTTTAACCTGTAATTTTTCCATAGAAGTCACACGCTTTTTTAGATCTTCCTGTTGATCCGCCATGAATTGGAATGACTTTAGTAGATCATTGTTTTGTTTTAATATTTCTTCATATTTTTGATCATAGATGCTTAGTTTATTGTCTACAAAAGAAATCATTGTTGTTTTAAATTTTTCAAGTTCCTTCAAGAATATTTCCAATGTTAACGGCTGATTAGAGCCATCTGTGAATGATGAAGCTAGATTTTCACTGGTTATTGTAGGTGTGGTTGTAAGCTTCGCTGTTTGTGCAATTCGTTTTTGATTTTTGGCAACAGGTGTCAGGTCTTGATTGAGTTCATTCATGTTATTATCGATAAGTTTCTGTTTAGTTGATTTTGGAATTTTAATGCACTTCTTACATTTCCATTGTTGCGATTGAGATTGATTTTTTGCACCTCGGCGAGAAGTTTCCACTATATCCGCACACAAAATGTGATATCCATCTTCACATACAGAACATGCTATAAAGTCGGCCGGAACTTCAATGTTTTTTTCGCATGCAGTACATTGAGTATTCATTCTAAATTCGCTGAGCGTGAAATTCACACTAAAAGAGCACTATTGAATAATTGTTTCCTTTAAGGATGGATAACTTTGCTACACTTGAGATCTTCACTCTTTAATATTCAAGAACTATGGCACCGATTTTTGAGTTTATGACACAAGCTCTCGAGGAAAAACAAAAAACTCTTTTTGGTGCAAAAAACACACTTTTTGTGAAAAGAAATACACTGGACAGTGCGCAATCTTCGATTTAGATGAATTGACCACTTTTTAGCTATTTTCTATTGTTGATTTTGTTAATTTTTTGATAATTTGAAGGAGATACAGAAAAACGTCAATACTAGACTTGACAGTGTTGCCATCGATGTATCCAAGGTACGCCGTGGTAACGTTGTAATTAGTCAAATTGTTTTCTGGCTCTAAAGTAAACAAACGTACATATGATATTTATTTCTCACATTCATCAAAAAATGCCATTTTAGGATTAAACGCCAAACAAAAATCTCTTGGCCCACTCGCCTAGCAATCAAAATCAAATATCGTCCACTTCGGGACGTCGATAACTAGGGCCTGACTTACGCCTAGGCCCACAAGGCCCGTGCCTTGGGCTCAAACCTTGGAGGGTGTCCCGGCCAGGTGTCGTTCTTTTTAATTATTTTTCAATACAAACCAATCTTCCCTGGAAATCTCATATTTGTGAATGATGTGAAAATGGTACCCAGTGAAGAAACAGAATTCGGAAAGGAGTATTTAAATTTTACCTACACAGAACAAAAATAGTATCGCAATTTTGGTAATCCGGTTGAAAACGGAATTGGAGGACCGTTTCCTGATAAACTTTTAGTTAATTTCTAATATGTAGGAAAATATGTTTGATAATGTATTATGACGAAATGTGAATATATTAGGATTTTCATGAACACACGTTTTGACATGGTGATAATATATTCGTCATTCACTAAAAGTTTAACTGAAAACATGTGAATTCAATCCCGTTTTTAACCCGATTTTCATAAGTTTTAAGAGATTCGTATTAATTTACATGTAATCAGATTCTTAATCAATTAGCAATACTTATTTTTCTCCGCGTAAGATGAACACTTCGGAAGGAACTCAGGCAAGGCGCCAAAATGATACACACTGCGGACCTTGGATCAAAAAATCGACACATACTTTTTACTAGACTCCTGACTTCGGAAGGGTCCCGGATGGCTGCCAAAATGGTACTCATTGAAAGAAAGGTTATTTATTTTTTTTCAAAATTCGTTAGCCATGGGGCCTCGACCTGTCTAGACCCAAGTCCGGTCCTGTCGAAAACCAAACATCGACAGCGATGTATCCTACCGAAATTGCTTCGTTATCGATATGCTCTTGCTGGTTTTCATTGAGTCTCGAAGTAATGCTATTTTTAAAAGTGAAACGGAGAAAATACTATAATCAGTCAAGGCATTTAACATACCGATATAGTTGCGCTTTAGACATATAAATGGGTACGTCTTGTTGTATTGAACGTTTTTCATCTTCAAAGTTGTGGATTGTAATGTAACGCAGCGACTAACGTTAACATTTATTGGATACCCTTTTTCCCAATTAGTGAGCACCTTATCCATGGATTTACCTGTAACCACAAACACAATTAAAAGCAAATTACTAGTAATTCTGTAAAAAAGTACGTTTTTCTCTTATTCAATAAATCAAAATTTTCTTTGAAATCATAAGATTTGTAAGTGGAAACTTAAATTCCTATCTGCTTTATTATGAACCAGGCACCGAATATTATATGGAACATTTTTTATTTCAAAAAAATTAATGATACAACTTTTTCGAAGAACCGTTACCTTTTCAAAGACAATTCTTTTTGAAACTTTCTTCAGGTAGGTAGGCTCCAAGTTAGCCAAGTAGTCAAAGTAAGGCTTGATTAAGTAATAAAGTGGATGCTACAAAATTCTAAACCAAAAAAGGAACGTACTAATAAATTTATAGACAGATAAAATGCCAAGCGGTCGAGTTACTATATTTTTATCAGTCAAAAATAATTTCATCTCTCATTTCAAAGATCGATAAACGACAAACAGCAAAAAAATGTTTCGATTTAGACTTTATATATAAATATATACAGTCTAAATCGAAAAAATCTGTTAAACAAATTCGTAAAACAACCCAAACCGATTACATATTATAACTAAACATATTATTTTTGTTTCGATTAAATGTTCCAACCGTTCTACGATAACGACTGTTATTAATGTTTTCATTTCAAGAGAAAATAATATAACAACCCACATATAAAATAATAATTTATAGCTGTACAATTTTATGTATAGTATGTGTATTATTATTAGTGATTTCAGACGCTACAATGATTTCGTCTTAGCGCTTTTAATTTTTTGCGTTAGTACCGCACAATAAATAGTCCGAATATTTTCCTACTATTCGGAGACATAACATGCCAAATTGGGGTGCGTTGATAGTAAGCTGAGATTTCATGTTCATAATGAGTTGGCTTGTAGCACTTCATTGATGATGCTGGGTTGTGTTCAATGCGCTGCAAGGAATTTTAGAGGTAGCCGGATTCTTATAGTTTTCTTCAATTCATTATTAAGGGGTAGACTTGAAAACACGTCGGTAATTTGTTGTAGGTGGAGGTGTTCACTCCAGGTAAAGTAATCTCTAATGTTGGAGAGAGTTCAGAAAATTTTTTGAGCATTGTTTACATAAGGGAGTATGTCTACTACCCATGGCCATATTCTACTGACTTTCTTTTGTATTTATGAATCATTTATGGGTCAGAAGTATTGACTAAGTATACATCAATAGTCAGGAGGGATGTACACATTGCTACACATTTAACCGATTCGTTAATGGTTTGAAAACTCGGTTATCATGAGGATCATTCATTTCTATATTCCTGATAGTTTTTTCCGTCATCGAAAGCATTGACTGTTCTATCTAACAGCCTGCAGGACTAACTTGCCAATTGTCATGCCGGTAGAGACAGCAATCTTGCAACATTATTAAATCGGACATCGACACATTTAGCATCAATGAAGCTGCCTAAACAAGGCGACAACGGTTAGTACTTGAATAGTTAATATACCCACTGTTTATATTTATTAAATAATTCTTATTTTCATATGTATTTAAAAACGAAATGTGATGAACAATTTTTTTTAATACAATAAATAGTTTTAATGGGAATGCGTAAGGGAAAGCTTGAGAAAAAGCTGGATATTCAGAAGTGGTCACCAAACACTTGTGGTCTTTCACCAGGGAGATACTAAATTGTTTTTATCTTCTATCAACCCTCAAGTGGCCTTGAGTTGATTGATTGCAAGAAACGGCGCGCTATTCATTATTAATTGATAAATAATTAATTGTGAATAATGTGCCGAATTAATAATAATTTAATTAATTAATTTCCATCAAATTGCAAAACCAATGTCTCATCAACACACGTCTCATCTCGCCACGCCCACAAAAAACATCTATTCGGTTATCTTTTCAGTGCATATTTCTTACCCTACCTGAAAATGTAACGAGATAATGAGTACGTCATGGAGATCGGCGTAAGTGATTTAATAAAAAAAAATAATATTGTGAAATGTATTACCTTCAACAGTGAGAAAGGGTCCTTCAGCATTATTTGAATAAATAGACGAACTTCCAGTCCAAAATTCAGATACATCCAATCCGAAGTTTTGAAATACTTTAACCATCAGCGAAGCTTCCGAGAAACTATCCGGAGATGCGAGAAACGCTCCTTCCGCTGCGCAAATCTGAACCGCGGTCAGCCAAGTCTCCTGTTGGTGCGCTTTGTAATATGTGTTCGTAGCGTTTTCATATTTGTAATCATGTCTAAAAGCAGCAGCCTCTGAAACGTGAAAAGTGACGTCACATGTGACAACATTTATAGGGACAGTCATGAGTGCGTATTTACAAAGCCCATAGTACTCCATTTCAGTCATGGTGAAGACTGTAACAGAATGGGTTTGTTTGCGAAAATTATTTACAAAGTCTAAACTACCATTTCAGTCATATTGACGACAGTAAGCAATAGATAAGCTTATGTTTTGGCTAACGTAACCAAACATACAGACTAAACTAAACTTAACTTTGTTGTCAATGACAACGTATTAATTTATTTATTTATTACTTTACTAAGGCCCTTTTTAGGGGATTTTACATTTGCACCCTATAATAACCCTGTATATAGAATTAACCACTAATTGGCTAATTGAAAAAAAAAATAGTTCAAACTAATGGGAGCCAAATTGTTCAATCTCCAGACGATATGTTCAATATCCAAAATAATCATTCATCATTTTCAAGCCATGTTCAACGTCCACCTTTAAAGTCATAATATGGGCATATTATAGCTTCAATCTTCAAAAAATGGTATTTAAACATTTTCTGTTACGCATATGTATAAAACGAAACGACCATAATCGAGAATTTTTTAGAATTCGCCTGTAAAAACAAAACAAACGTCTCCTGTAAAATTTGCTAAGTGGTCTATTGAACATACAAGCACTAAGGCAGCGATATGGTAGTGAATACCATAATTTCTGCACTGAAATAAGTTAAATTTTCTAGTATTACGTAGTGAAATCCGAAAACTTATCAATGCAAGCAATTCTGGACTATCAAATGGATAATTTAGAAGTTTATATAGAAATTCTAAGTCAGTGAAAATTCTTCTGTCAGACAATTTAAGCATATTCATTTCATTTAAGGGACTGTTGTAGTTTAAAAAATTGCTGGAATACCCATTTTAAAATTTATAAAAAGCAAGAATTTATTTTTTATTCTTTCAATAGCTTGTAAATGAACATGACGATATTATTGTGGGTTCGAGACACGAGAATTTTACTCAAGTTGACACTTAGTTAACCCATTTATAAATACAAACAGTTTTAAGCCTTTGCTGGAAATTTCCGTTATATCGTTAAAAAAGAAAGATTTGATTGAAAAGTGATGGTTAAGTCTTTAATTTTTGAAGAGTATTGATATCGATGTAGTAATTAAATATCACGGGATTTTTATGAGTAAAAAATCTGACAGTATCTTCCAATATTTGAATGTTTCTGACAGCATTACAGCGTATATCATCACAACTTAAAAATATATATATCCATAATACATGTACAGCGTTTTTTTGTGATGTAATGCTCATTTAGCCATTTTGTTGTAACAATTTCACGAATCTGGCATTAAGAACAATTGCATGCGCTGGCAGATTATAAATATTGAATACAGCCGTAATATAAATATCGTTTACTGTCAAGATATGTTAAAAACAAATATAAGATACAACGATGTAACAATGTCACGTTAAATACGTATGAGTTAAACGTGTTAGTAGATAAGTACAAAACGGAAATTAATTATTTATACACATAAGTACAAGTAATAAATAGACAAAGACTAATCACACACTGTATGTATCTTCCACTATTGTAACTATTGCTCATACACAATTGAAACATACACAACAGCTCAAGTTCGATTCTATCATAAGATTTTAACGATTAAACATCACAAATTATAATATTAATGATTTATATTATAGACATAGACAAATCACACACTTACTTTCACATATTTTGGTTCCTTGGAACGGGCAATTTGCCTAGTTAGGAACCAATAATTTCGACCTGATAAGGTACAATAATCTATAATCACTAAAAATATTTTAATAATATCTTGCATCATATTGTACTGTGTGTAAATCTAAAGGAATAAATAAATAAATAAATAAAATAAGTCAAACGCAAAAATTTAACCTTTTAACTGCTTGCTCATTAAAATTCCAATAAAAAACAAAAGAAACCCGCTCCAGTACATTGTTTTAAACGAATGGCGTTTTTCTTAACTGACTGATTTTCTTTCATGTTTTCTTTTGCATAATGTTAATCACACTGTTTGATTTTAATTTTTTCAGGGGCGGACTAAGAATAATTTTTATAATCACAAAAATCGGTCTTTTGTATCCGACCTCTTTCAAGAAACATTACAATGGAAAAAAAATAATAAAATACTGTTGAAATAACCTTATTTCAGTTGTCGGCGTGTCTCGGGCAACTTTGGTTCAAAGAACTTTTTGATATTTTATTAACTATAATTTAATATTTTAAACTGAAAATGATTTTAGTTACCACTTTTAAAAATAGACAGATTTTTTAAGAATTCAGGCTTTCCCGTGATTTTTCACTAATTTGCTTCACGGAAAAAAAATTCTTGTTAAGAAAATGAATATATTATCAAAATGTCAAATGGAAAACTGACTTCAAAATACTCCACAGATTAAAATATTTATTGTCACAATTAATTTATTGGTAAATCGGTTTAACCGATAATAAATCATTTTAGACATTATAACATTTAAATTAAAAGGGGGCACCATAGAATCATATAAATGACCACAGTTTAAAAATGGTCATGAAAGCCGAAATAGCTGTAACAACAATAAAAACCTGCAGAACTTCAAATTATATTTTGTTTTGTTTTTCCGACTTTATGTCTGGGTTAAATATTCCCCACAGAAAAAGGTAAACCCTTTCTCACACTTTTCCACAAATGATCATCTAGTCAATCCACATTATGCAAGTGAATTATATAAGCATAATAAATACAAGAACAATACGTCAACTCACCAGAGATCAAATGGGAAAATAATTCACCGACTTCATAGGGGTCGAGGGTTCGGCTCGGTAAAACTTCTAACTTGACCTATAAATCCTACTGATCCCTCAAAATAAATATTTAAAAAATCTTTCGTAATCCTAAATGTGTTGAAAATGACTGATTTTTGCACTTTTATATATGAATTGTTTGACAGATCTAATAAGCCAAAATTTTGAATGGGAGAGCTAGGTATAATGCCAGTAGCCGAATAACAAATGGTAATATTTTTATGGTCTGAGAATGCCAAATTCTTTTAATCTCATTTCCCAAATCTGTGGGTTTTCTTATTTTTTCGGAAACAGATTTTTCAATATTACAGGAATTTGGAATAGCGACATTAATGATATAAGTTTTTTTTTAATTTTTCATGTAAAACTATATCGGGTCTATTATGACTAATCGTTCTCGTCTGTTAATATAGTTTTATCATAATATATTTTATAAAATTCATTTTCTTAAAATGATTTTGGTTCGTATTCATAATATGGTACTATATTACGGCAGTCAATCAAGTTATGTTTGATTACCAAACTTTGGTGAATTATTTTTTAAACTTGATTAGGATCATCCTTTTTCGTACTAGTAATTTGGAAATTTCTTAATATATTCTCGTCCCCATCTACAATTTTGCCTTTCTCTATATGGATCGTTCTAAACCAAAAGTCATTTTAAAACATTTCAAAAATTTTAAACTACCTTGATCATTTTTTCTAAATTTTGTTCAGAATTCGAAAATAATTTTATAGGGTAATTCCGGGGGAGATGGCCGTACGGGAGAGATGGCCAATAGAAAAAAAGTTCTAGGAATAATTCATAGATGGCGCTTCTTTTAACTCAGTTCGCTTCGTTTCGGCACGGGCAACAAGTATTAGCGGAGTTTTGTGCGTAAAAATTATGGAAAGGTGAGTAATTTGACATTGTTTTTTAATAACACATTCGATTTAAACTAAAGGGGTTAAGATATTAACATACTTACGTTAAAGTTTTCAAATTTTTGCCCGTTTTCGTGATTTCTTTGTGAACTAAAAAAATTTCTCGTGTTCTAACCTCAAAATTAACTAATAAATTGAGAAGTTGCTTTTATTATGCCATGTGGCCATCTCACCCGGACAATCGGCAAAGATGGCCATACTATTTACGGGAGAGATAGCCATCAAATTTAATGTCCTAATTTTAATTTATTTTTAATATTTAATATTTTCTACCGATGCCTAACCAATACATACGGAAGGCAGCTGCTGGACAAGGTGCCTGGAGCCAAGAAGACTTAAAAAATGCTATGGAAGAAGTACAAAGTGGAGGGATGACTGTTTATAGGGCCTCTTTTGTCTACCATATCCCAAGAAAAACACTAGAAAGAAGGTTAAAACAAAACAACTACACAGAGGGATCTATGGGACCATCATCAACCTTTGGTGCAGATAACGAAAAAAGACTGAGCAAGCATATAAAAGACATGCAATCGAGAGGCTTTCCATTGATTTAAGAAGATGATTTAAGAAGAATTTCATTCAAGTAGGTATGCTGAGAAATTAGGAATTAAACACAGATTCAATATGAAATCTGAGAAGGTGGGCTATGATTGGGTTCAATTGTTTTTGAGAAGGAATTCCAATATTTCATTAAGAAAATCAGAAGGGGTGTCATATGCTAGAAGTCAAGGGATGAATAAAGCAGAAGTAAACGCCTATTTTGAAATGCTTGAGAGGATTCTCAGTGATAATAACCTAATAAATAAACCTTCTCAGTGATAATAACCTAATAAATAAACCACGGCCGGCGTGGTCTAGTGGTATACGCTTTTGACTACAGATCCGAAGGTCGCGGGTTCGAACCCGGCGTGCGCAAATAAATTTTATTTGATTAATTTGTGTTATTTCACAATTAATTAATTAAAAATTAAAAATAATATATAGTATATTTGCGGCACGTTCCAGAGTGGAAGATACTCTCAGTATCGCCCTGGTGTAAGACCACCATTCAGAATTGAAACGTTGCTTGAAATGGCTTTAGCCGTGTTTGGTGACCAGATCTGAATAGCCAGGTACTTCCCCACCTTCCTCTTCCCCATCTCCCTCCCCACCCCAATACCCTCAGCCTCACAACATACCCCAATTGGGGATGCCATAGTCTCACTCGCTCCAGACGGGAGCAGTTGGGACTCTTGTGCGGTATTACTGTAAAAAAAAAAAAAAAACCTGGAGTATCTCCACTGCCTGTAAAACTAAACCAGGTTCGGAAACAAGCCAAACAAGTAAGCATTCTCTTGACGTCTGAAGAGCATATGGAAAAACGAAAAATGAAAGAAAATGAAAAGGAAAAAAGGGAAGAAAGATAAAAAAAAAACAAAAATAATAAAAACGGAAATTAAGACTGAAAGACCTAAGAAAAAAATACTGTTAAGAAACGAAAGGCAATTCGTAGGTTGTCTGATAGCAGTTGTGAAGAAATTCCCATCGTTTTCAACGATACCTCTGAAAGTGAATCTGAAGATAGAGAAAAATATAATTGTAGAGGTTGCGGTGATAATTATTACAGGACACAATTAGTTGAAGATTGGATACAATGCAATATTTGCATGCTTTGGGTGCATGAAAATTGCACCGAGTTTGAGGACATGTGTTCTTATTGCGGCAAAAAGAAAATAATAAAGTTAAAATGTCACAAGGGCAAAGGGAAAGGCAAAAAAAGTACTGGCCATCTCCCCCCAACCACTATGGCCATCACCCCCGGACACTCTGGGAGAGATGGCCAGTCCTAGTTTTTTTTTAAAGTTTAAAATTATATTGTTTTCATTAGTTGAAGTGATTTATCTTTAATATTTGATAAGATTAATAAATAAAGTTTATGTTCTTTAGTGATTAAATGTTTTATTCATCATAATTCCTTCACAATACAGTCTTGAAGTTACCAGGGCCATCTCCCCCGGAACTACCCTATCATCCATAAATAATAAATTCGAAATTCCACTACTCTCCCTTGTAATTTTATTCCAACTTAATTTTTATTCCAAACTTGCTTTTAATTAATATTTTAGGTAGAGAATTCGATGCTAAGCAAAACCAAAGAGGACTCAGTTAGTCTCCTTAAAAAATCCCTCTTTTAATTGAAATGCCCGGTTCTACTATTTTCCCACCTTTAAAATTGGTAAGTTAATTGGTATTCCAAAAGAACATAATATTTTCCAAAAAGCTAATAATAATGGGGTTAATTTTATATATATTTAATATTTTGATCTGCCACGAGTGCGGGACCCTGTCGAAAACCTTTTGGTTGTCTATATAGCAAGTACGTTAATTACGCTTTCGAACAGTGAATCCGTTTTAGAATTACAAA
This sequence comes from Hesperophylax consimilis, assembly GCF_061612785.1. Lineage (NCBI taxonomy): Eukaryota > Metazoa > Arthropoda > Insecta > Trichoptera > Limnephilidae > Hesperophylax > Hesperophylax consimilis. The sequence continues at coordinate 3,672,236 of NC_142836.1, forward strand.
ATCAATAATTAATTGTTCTTTACATCCCATATGTTTTATAACTTAAAGGAAGCGTATCAATTTAAAGTAATACTATTGTGTAATTATTAAAATTTAGTATTTTAATTTTTTTTTTTATTTCGCTTGTATTCGTTGAAATATGATTAGAATTCAAAATACAACTAAAAAGTATACACGATTTCACACGAGGACACTACAGAAGGAACGACAGTATTGTCCTGTCACAACAGAACCTGTTCTGAACAGCCTCGACCGCGTAGGACAGGACAATGTTACAAAGACAATTCAACATTTCAACCGTATATATTTTTTAAATTTAATATAAGTCACATTAAATACTATATAAATAATAACGAATACAAGCGAAATAAAAACAAATATATTAAAATAGTCTTCACTTAAGTTTGATTAATAAATTTTAATAATTACACAATAGTATTACTATTGATACGCTTCCTTCAAGTTACACGAACATACTCCACGGTGTAAATTCTTTCCTATAGAGTGAAGGTATTGTGTCAAATGCACTAATAATATATATAATTTTTATATATATTAAATTAAATAAAATTAAATTTTTAAACAATACTTTACGGAACACACCGTCACGAAACGTCCGTTTTGTCGTCTGCCGAACGGCAGACGAAGATGCAGCGTTTTTATGCATTTTGTGTGTATATTGAAAAATTGAATATTTCCAAATAAATAATTCAATTTATAAAATTTATTAATTTATTTGGGGTGGTTAAAACACTGTTTTATTGGATGTTTTTATTTTATTTTAGAGACTTATCTGTTTTTTAGTACATGAAAATGATTTTAAAGATCGTATAAAACATAACACCACATCGTACTGAGATGGTCTAGGTCAGAGGTTCCCAAAGTGGTCTATATGGACCCCCAAGGGTCGATATCGGCTTGCTGGGGGTCTATGTCAGTGAGAAAAAAATTTGGGGGTCCAGAGATTCAAATGGGGGTACATACGAGCGGACCCCCATTTACCTCAAGTCAACATTTAGGAGTTCCGTAAATGACACAATAGATCTAACACAAATATAATAGACTGAGAAATTACTTATTCAATTTTTTTTATATTTCGTTAAGTTGTTAATTGAGGTATATAAATAGAGTCTACGTTCCTTTTCTCGTCAGAATTATATTCGAGCAAAACATTGCACATTGGAAGCCACAAATTTTCCTAGTTCCCCAACTTGTTTTTGGAAAACGTCCACAGTAATAATGATGTTCAACATTTAAATGCACTTCACACAGACTTCAATACTAAGTTTGAAGAATCGGATATCATGTGACAAGAAGAACTGACCGGAATAAGCACTGACAAAGAACTTAAGGGGCAGTTCTGTAGGGACAGCTACAGAAAGAAATTCCCATTGCTTATTCTGCTTCATTCAAAGTAAGTAAAGACAGAGGAACTATACCGCCACCCGGTTGTTGGACAGGCAAGGGAAGGGAATCTTTTAATGAAAAAAATAAATGATTATCACATGGGACGTTAATAGTTTTAAGAAAATTCAATATTCGGCAGGCAGAGGGTCTATGAAAAAAAAAAATTTTGGCAAGTGGTCTACGGGGCAAAAAAGTTTGGGAACTTCTGGTCTAGGTCAACAGATCTAGATGCTAGTAATCGTCTAATCGAACTTTCTAGATCAAATCGAGCCATTTACTATGATCGCTCTTTCAGCGTAACAGGCCCGCTCATTTGGAATACACTTGCCTCAGCTCTTACTAATATCCAGAATTTGGCTGAATTTATACGGGCTAAACAAAATTATTAAAATAAACCAACCATTTTTTTTCAACCATTTTCTCATGTCGCTTTTTATACACTTACTCTAGCTAAATACTAATCTGTTATTACTTAAGATAATTATCAATCTGTTATTAATCATCTGCTGCATCCTTTTCGAGTAGCATCCTTTTGAGTTTTTTTTTTCAAGTCATTCATTCTGAGTATAATATTTTGTAAACACGCTTGAAGAATGTTTTGTTTTTCGATTTTTGCAAGCGATTTAAATAACCAAACATTGTTAAACCTAAGCATTCGATACTATTTTTTTGTATTTTAAGATATTATTTTTGTTGGCTAGTCAAAGTTTCCGCATTTGTTTTATTGTATATTTTTTTGTGAAATATATTATTATTATTTATAATCCGTAATATCTTTTCAATGTTTAATAATAAGCCTCCTTATTGTTTCCTTCTTATTGTTACTTTTTTAAATGTCTACTCAGTATATTCTCATTTCTGAGCAAAACCTTCCTCCTGTTTTATATTATGTCTTAGTTTTAATATTCTTGTTTTGTGTTGTGCTATACCTAATAGCACTGTTGTTGCTAATTATTTGTTCTCATATCATCACTTTGTGTGTACAGTACATTTTTATGTCATGCTAGTTATTATCCTGTGCTATTATAGCACTTTTATTGTTATTCTTTATTTTGACATCGCTTTGTAAATACTGTACATTTTGTGTTATATTATTTAATCTGTATCGGGTAAAGCGCACTGTAGGAATAATTCTAAGAAACATGAACACAACACTAAATTACTATTTTTAAGTTTGCCATAGTAAAGCGCATTTGAAGTGAAATGAAACAAAACTGCGCCATATAAATGCCATGTTATTATTATTACTACTATCGTAATTTAGATATTTTATAGAAATATATAAACTGAGTAATACATTTAAAGATGTTTTCTTTTTTGTAAAATACTTTTTTCAACTTGTTTATTATTGACAGTAAAAAGGTTAAAAAATATGTTTTTTAATATTTGATCTAAACTGGGTAAGAGAGAACTTCCGTTAATCAAACGTTTTTTTCACATTTAACATTTTTTTAGAGGTGCTGTTATGGACACAGGTGACAATGCATTGAACCAGGAAATATTGAAATATCTAATGTTATAAGGTAAATGTATAGTATTTAGAGGGCAATGATCGTGGAGATTATACACGTACCTAAGCTCAAGACGAAGAGAAACCAGGGCCTCGATTCTCGACGAAGTCATTCCACTCGAACAACGAGAGGTTCGATCCACTTCGATCGTTCGAACGTTGTTCGAGTCGAATGACTTTAGACGTTTAGCGAGACTTAAGAATAAGAGTGTCTACCATTGTAGGTACTTTTGACGGCGATTGCGAGCGGCTTGAATTGGAGAATCGATACCCAGACCGTATGCATTTTTATGGTAAACTATAGTGTTTTCCTGCTTTCCCTTGGTGTTTTAACACTACGATAGTAGAAACTAATGTGATTAGTGTTAGCAAGTTTAATTCGTTTTATTAATATGTTCAATAATATTACTGTTTCATTAATAACAATATAAAATTTCCTCATTATTAATTAATAAACGTGCTTCAAATTTTAAACAACCCTACATTAATGGCTATTTATCAGTTGTGTAATTATTTATTTATAAACAAGTTTTTCTGTTTAATTTTTAAGGATGACAGCTGTTTCACCTTCCGAAGGTATTTGACAGTTTTATAATGCCTCGAGAAACAGCTATGACGCGTAATAATAATAATTTAAAAAACCTGTTTGAAATAAAAATAAAAACAAGAATAAAAAACTTTAAACAATGTTTTTTTTTAAATTAATTTAATTAAATGATACATAGAGAAAACGGTTGTTAAAATTTGAAACATTTGTGTAATTTGCTTACTTATTTTTTTAGGATGAATTCAAGCCATCGAAGTAATAAATTATAACATTGAAAAAAAAGTCATTTATGTAATTTTAACATGTAATTTTTATTGTAAATTGTTAATCATATAGACAAAAAATTGATCTTGAAAAATTATTAAAAAAACAGAAGTTAAACCAACAACCACACCAACTCATGCCAGGATACTGTATCAATTCGCACTATTCACTTACAGATTAAAGGTGCTATTTTTTATTTTAAAAACATTGGCAAGTAAACCTGTTGGCAGAAGCGGAAGCATTAAAAAGTGGAAAATTAAGTGGGTTATTGTGAAAAGCAATTAATTTATCCTTCGCGCAGATGAACGAACGAGATACACCACCCAGGTCATTAAAATGTAGACATTCTTTTGAAAGGGCGACAAACCATTTCAGAGATTCGGCAACTGGGTAACCTTGAAGCCAACTGAAGTAGGGATTTGGACCCAAGTTTTCTAAAATCAGAAAAAAACCATTCACGTGACGAAGCACCGACATATTTTTAATATTCATTATTGGAAAAATTAAAGGCAGGTAATAATATTTCTGTTATTGATCAATTTAAAACAGTGAAATATATTGAATTACAACACATATTTTCATGGTTTTCTCAGCAAACTCAATTAGGAAGCCACATAAGAATAGAGCTAAATGCTCTGCAATTTGGCATGCTTAACTCATGTTAGATAAATGTCGTCCCAGATTCTCAGGCTTGTACCTAGAAGCAAGGTGGGTGAGGGAAGGTAATTTCGTGATAGTGCAATTTGGAGATAGCTCTTTTGATCGATATTTATAAATAACCTGTCGTGACAGAAGTTTTACAATAAATCATAAAAATTGAAAAAAAAACATTTATAGCTTAGCCTTACCATCAATATATTGAAAACTCATCTCTGTGGATTTAAATTTTTGGTTATATACTCCAACCCAGGCGTCTTCATTTAACAGAAGCTTGTAAATGTCAAGTTCAATGGCATTTAGTGGCCCTCCCAGTTTGGATCCCTCTCTAGCGCAGGTCTGCATCGCCGTAAGAAAATCAGTCTTGGTATTATGAACCTTGATCATGCTATCCATAGATCCCGTCACACTTGTGTAACCAACATACGTTGAAGTCACGTTGATGAGATCCAACGACTTTCCTGTATCTGTAATGCAAAAACTCGTCTTGTATTACAGCGATATCAGCCGCTAAGATCGGATAGTCAAAAACAAGACAAGTGATTTCAAAGGACCCACCATTATTTTTTGTCTCTTTCAACACAAGCATGAATCTCTAATTCCAACTATTGACTGGTTGGCAAACAGTGCATTGCGGGATGTTTAATTAAACCATAACCCACGATTATTTAAACCGCCAGGATTATGATAATGAAATTAATAAAAATGAAATATGACAAATCGTTGAAGCACAACCGTCCATTCTGCGCTTCCTCAGTGAGCGGAAACGGAACCAAAATCTTAACTTCCCTGCGGATCTCTGCTCTGGATCCGGTGTTGCTAATAATTAAAAAAAAATATATATAAAAAAAACACCAATTTGCGAAACGAAATCAATCGTACAATTAATTTAAGTCGCAGTCAAACAATTCCTTGTTATGCAATTAATTAATGCATAACAAATTGTTTATTTAAGAGTTGATGAATTGATTAATCTTAGGAAGATTTACCGCTTGTACTTGAAACTTACAGCCGGACCAATTGGGCTAATAACTCTGTACCCGAGAAAATAAAACTCCAAAACATGAAATGTTCTAGAGAGCCGAAAATCTATGTGGTTTTAGCAAATAAGTATTCAAATATTGAAAGAAATATTGTTTTCTTCGATCATAATTCAAAATTTTTGTGAAAATAACTAGAGTTTTGCTATAAACATATAAGTTTTCGGCTCACCTGAACATATCGTGTTTTGGAGTTGCATCCTTACGCTTTTTGAGTACAGAACGATGGTTAATCGTATCACGATATTTTAACGCCTCTTCTAAACGCGCACATGCATAACAATAAGAAATATTACTTCATTACGACTCTCTGTATAAGAAAAATTATGACACGACTGGTGAGATTGGTTAGTGAACCACGTGTGTATAAGAATGTACGCGCGCTTTGATACTAACGCCGTAATGCAGTTAGAATTAAGTTTTTAAGTGATTTGAGGAGTGTAACAAAATATGTGGAAACCATTTTATTAATTTGTCTATATTTTTAAATCATTTCGAAAAAGATTTTTTAAAAACTTTTGAGGGAGAAAAATATAAAATTAAGGTATTCAAACTTCATACATACTTGTTGTTTTGCGGTGTTGGCAGACAAAATTATTCGTCATATCGCATGCTACATTTTCCAATTCCAAGCTTCTTGTACGCAGTACGACGCATAGGTTCATTGATGTACTAGATGGATAACCCTTTTTCCAAGTTTGAAGAATATCCGTCATTGGTGTGCCTGTTAGCAATTTTTTTTATGAACTATTTTATGTAGGTTGGTTTTATAAAAGCACTGTCGTGTTGTATCTTGAGAAGTGGTGGCGACGACTACGGCTGAAGTTTTCGGGACTAGGGGGAATGGGCTATCATTCTAAGGGAAACGGGCTATTATTCCAAGGGGAAAGGTCTATCATTCCAAGGGGAATGAGCTATCATTCTAAGGGGAATGGCCTATCATTCCAAGGGGAATGGCCTATCATTCCAAGGGGAAAGGGCTGTCATTCCAAGAGGAATGGGCTATCAATAGGGTTATGAATTATGTTAAAACTAAGTTTTTCAAGATTTGCGTAGCGTTTGGTTTGTAGGCTAAATCTATTTGTTGCCTCAAGTATGTCTACATGGTGCATTAACCTCTTATAAGTTTCATGCGTCCGCATAAAGACGCACCAGAGTATTGTTTTTCTGGACGTGTTTCAGCATATTGGTACTATTTATTGATTATTAATTACTTATTGGCACTAAGAGTGTCCAGGGATAAAGTGCGCTAACTTCGGGGGGTGATTCTACATGATAGAACGAGTAAAAAGAATAAAATTGCCTTTTTGATGTCCAAAATTTTAAGGTAGTTTTTAGGTAAAAAAAATAATTGTTTGTATGGGTAAATAAATATTCTTCTCTGGGAAAATATTTTTGAATTAGAAAAAAAAAAGTTTTTTTTCTTTTTACTTCAACTATCATGTAGTGTTAATTCCCGAAGTTACCACACTTTACCTCGGACAACCTGTATGCTTAGTTTGGTGCAGTGTCCATACACAGTAGCATACTTCAGCTTACTGAAAACTTATGAAAACAGGTTTTCAGTGGCTCTTGGAACCTTCCTACGTAATTGGCTTGTTAATAACCTTACTACCCTAGTATGGCTAAAGCCATTTAAACCAAGAAAGTCTCATTATTTTTACTTACCGTCTACGCTTTGGTACGTGCCATTATTTACATCCGCGTACAAAGATGATATTCCAATCCAAAAGAGTGGTGCGACCAAACCGTAGCTTAAGAATACTTGTTCCATGATCCTTGCTTCGAGGTAATTAGATGGAGATCCGAGTACTGCCCCTTCTGCAGCACAAATCATCACAGCGTCCATCCAAGCCTTCGGGAGGTGAGCTTTGTAGTACGTATCAGTGTCTTTTTCATATGAGTAGTCGTGCCTAAATTCAGCAGCAACTGCAAACATCACCAAACTTAAGTCAAAAAGAAAATAATAATTTATTTTATTATTATCTCATTATGCTGTATCGTTATCCGATTACAAGTTCAGGCTTTTTTGCGTGAAGGCGAAATATACCATCACGACTTTTTTACTGCTAATGCAGCATCTTGGAATAATAATTCTGACAAAAAAATACAGATCTTTGCAATGCAAATGAAAGGTTTCTCCTTGTTATTGCTTGGCTGGCTCTTTATTTAGGTTTTTTATAGAATTAAACAGACAAATGCGGAGAAAATCCTAAAAATAGGCCATGACTGACTCCTTCATACTCCCAATACAACACAAACAGATATATACTATATATTAATACTCAGTTTCTTTGTTTTTTTTCGGGGGAATTTAGGCAAAAAGCGACCACTCTCCCCCTTAAGTCGATACGACTCGAGGTTCGTTTTCGCTTGCACGGCGTTTAGAAAAAAGTCGCATTCAATTGTTTCGGGCTTCAGGCGAAAAGCGCCCGCCGTTTCCCTAGAGTCGTTTCGACTCGAGGTTTGTTTTCGCGCGCCCCGTTTTTCGAAAAAAACTCGATCTCATTTGTTTCGGGCTTCAGGCGAAAGTCGACCGAGACGCCTTCCCGTCCGTATAGAATCCGAGGTTCAATTCGGTCTGTAAAAACCGAAAAAACGAGTCAGTTGCGAGTTTCTATGGAAATATTTCCCGACCAACTCGACCGGATTCGTTCGGGGCTAGATGTCGACAAAAATTTGAGGAAACTCTGGCGGCGGAAACTGGAAGCGCTCGCGGCGCGCCATACAAAAGCGCCGCAGTTCGCTCTTCGGAGGCCAGGATGGCCTACACACGAGACGTTCACTTTTCACTGTTTAATTGGCACAGCTTCCCGGCGACAAATCAACGTTTCCCCGCGAGTGTTGCCACACGCACGGTTTCGAAACGGCTAAATTTTGATGCATTTTCGCAATGTTTCGTTTTCATCGATCACTATGGATCTGTAAAACTTTTTCTCCTTCACCGTTTTATTTTTATTCAATTTCGAACGCACCCCGAACGCGATTATTTTTTTTTCATTCGCCTCTTTTGCTCGAAAATGTTTTGTTTTTTGCATTACTCAAACGTAAATTAAAAAGACGATTGATTTTGATCGAGCGTCGGGTCTGATTTAATCAGGTATCGTTGATTTTTTTTTTAAATTTCACAAAAAGTTTTACGAAATTTCCCCATTTATCGGGAAAGAGGTTTAATTTAAGTGGAAATGTTTTTCTTTGCATAATGGTATTATTGGATTAAATATTAGTCACGTGGTCACTCAAAACCACGTGGTACGCTTTTTTTTTTATCAAATCTACATGGTCAACCTGATGATTGAATTCCGTCGAAATGGCGTAGTCTGCGGATAAAATTTTCGAAAAAAATCGTCGTCCAAAGGTTTAGAAACGTTAATCGACCGTCTTACAAATGGCGCTCGGTTCAAAATGTCTCACAATAACCGGCTAAAGTTTTGACATTGGCGATTTGAACCAAAAAATGCTATTTTAAAAAAGAAAACAGTCGGGCTTTTGGCCAATCAGAAATCAGCCAATCATAGACTAGCAGCGAAGTGTTGTACTATTATTTTAGTGTTGTGAATTCAAAGAAACGATAAAATCTGTGCAGGTAGTTACTTTGGCAGTTTATCTTTTTAAAATCGACAATGCTTTTGAACAAAATAAAATGAAGTTTTATAAAAATAATTTGGCGCGGGTACCGTCGCCCCGTAGTGAAAAACTACATCAATAGCGTCACGCAAATTTATAATTTATACCAGGAGCGCGGAAGTTGGGTAAGGTTTGCCTGGGAGCCATTCATATTTAAAGTTGTTATCTCTTTATTTTTTAACATGTAGGTACTTGATTGCGTTATGTATATATTTTTTCGGTAAAATTTTAAAAGTAGGTGCAGGTGCCTACACAGATGGTACCGGGTAGAGGTCTTAGGTAGGCAGGTACTGAGAGCGTGTTTTAGCCCGTTTTCTAGGTTAGGTTCGTAGTGTTGTTAAATAACGTATGGATTTAAAATTTAAAAAAAAAAAAACGATCAAATATGTTCATGTACTTACTTTGGTAGTTCATCTTTTTAAAATCGATAATGCTTTTTGTTATGTACAGACTTGGGGGTACTCATAGACATATGAATATTAGTAGACCTGCCCTAAGTGATTAAAAGCGTATTATCCCCACTCCCCATACCGGTTCCATTGAGCCGGCTGGGCTCGCGTACGGCCTCAAGTGATATTTGAAAACGTGACGTCATCATTCTTGTGCGAACTATGGTCAAGGCATCATCGGTTCATTTTACGAAATAACACGGCAAAATGTTTACTTGTACTATGAAAACTGGTAAAAATAGATGCGAAAAAAGAGAATAAACCCAATTGTCGTATTACATTCCATATATAAGCATTATTTTTATTTTATTTTAAGCATATTCACATCGTATAATATGAATCAGTTGTTACTATCACATCGAGAAACGTCTGGACGCGAAACACAAAGCTGGTTGGTTGCTGGGAAGTAAATTATGAACATTTATAAAAGTGTCTTAACTAAATACTCTGAAACTAACTACGATTCTGAATATAGAAGCTGCCTTACTTTGCCGAATTTGGACTTCGCAAATTTGTTCATAACGTGGCGAGTAATTTGCGCTCCCATGTAAAAATGTCTATTCATTCAAAGCAGATTTTACTTTTAAGAAGTAAATGGTGATATTATAATGCGAGATGCCTATTTACTGTCAGATTGATTTATTGACGAATCACAGTCATCTTCACTCCCTTCGTTCTTCAACAGTTGATTTTACCCCTCGCCTTTATCTTCTCGTCTATTAATTCCTATGTCTGTGGGGGTACTCAATAATAGAACGCGTATGCGGATTGAACGTTTATTAACAATATAGAAGTGATTGTTTACTACTATCTTCTTAGCTGTCGGTTGGGAAAAGAGAGCGAGCAGATGCATCCATCATCTTTTATACATCGATCTGTCATCTCGCTCTTACACATTCAAAAAGCAGGCGTACCACCTAAAACCTTTCTTACACTTTTGAACGAAATAAAATAACGTCAGATAAAAATAATTTGGCATGGGTACCGTCGCCCCGTAGTGAAAAACAACATCAATAGCGTCCCGCAAATTTATAAGTTATACCAGGAGCGCAGAAGTTGGGTAAGGTTAGCCTGGGAGCTGTTCATATTTAAAGTTTTTATCTCTTTATTTTTCAACGAGTAGGTATCTAATTGCGTTATGAAAATACTTTTTCAGTAATTTTTTTAAAATTAAATTATGTTTGAAATAACAACTTTTTTCCTCCATAATGATAATTCTTTTAAAGCGATTTCTGCCAAAAATTACCTCGAGGACGCTGTAATCTACCAGGAGCACAGAAGTTTGAGAAAGTTATTTACTATTAAAAACGGATTATTTAATTGTTTTTTTTTATTTAATTTTTTCCAATAAAAGTTTTTACATTTTACGTGTGTTTATAGAGCAATGTTTTTTTTCCAAAATAAAACTCGCTGGGACTTTTGAAGAATGTCAGTGACAAAAACCGTACATACGATATGGGTATCAAATTACGCGTCTCGACTTACAGAATCCGAATGGCTTGGTGAAAAAATGATCAGTAAGCTCCTTGGCACATTTTATCTCAAAATATTCATTTCTTTCTAAACAAACATATATTTTAATACATTTGTGGTCATACACTCATTGTTTCATTCATATGCAAACATACATGTTAAATTTATAAACATTTTTTATTTAAAAGTTTTTAAATTTTGCGTGTTAGTTGAGCAATGCTTTTTCCAAAATAAAACTCCCTGGGACTTTTCAAGAGTGTTGCTGACAAAAACCGTACATACGATATGGGTATCAAATTACGCGTCTCGACCTACACAACCCGAATGGCTCGGTGAAAAAATGATCAGTAAACTCCTTGGCACTTTTTTCTCAAAATATTCATTTCTTTCTAAACAAACAAATATTTAAATACATTTGTGGTCACACATTCATTGCTTCATTCACATGCAAACATACATATTACATATATTAACATTTTTTTATTTAAATATTTAAAATTTTGCGTCTTTATTGAGCAATGCTTTGAGTATCAAATTACGCGTCTTGACCTACAAAACCCGAACGGCTCGGTGAAAAAATGATCAGTAAGCTCCTTGGCACTTTTTTTTCTTAAAATATCCATTTTTTTCTTTAATTTTGTAGTCCTACACCCTCTCCTCATCCACATTCAAATACTACACCACGCAACAAATATTTACCCATTAGTTTCGGGCAAAAAGCAAAAGTGTCGAAACACATTCTTTGCTTCATCCACATTTAACACCAAAATACATGTAATTTTTTATTTTTTACATCCACTTACTCGAATAACTTTTACCCATTAGTTGCCTGCAACGGGAAAAAATCTAGTATGTAATAAATGTTATGTTGGCTGCTGGTGCTGACGCTTAGGTTGATGATGATGCAAGTCTATAATAGCCAGATAACATTTTAAACCCCCATATGAGGTAAAAATTGTGACGCCATTGTATTCGTATAAAGAACATTATCATTAAAATCAGTAAATTAAAATGATTCACCACTTCATAGAAAATGAAAATTGTTTGGTTGGGTATCGGTAACAAGATAGAAATGTAAACATGGCAGAGAACTGGTATGACAGTAGAATCGTCTATCAACGGTAAAGATTTTATTCAAATCTTCGGCTTAGACAAGAACTACGTTCCGTTATCGCACTTATTCTCTCGGGTATATAAGTACATTTTTAATTTTTTAAGTGATATTGACAGTTCGAAGTATAAGTAGAAAGATCAATCAACACTTATTTTTCCAAGTCAATATAGAAAGGAATAATAATAATAATAATAATAAAAACGTTTATTTGACAATAATTTTTTACATGTTTGCATATAGTTTGTACACATACATTTAGATGATTATATTGCCAAAAGGGCAACTGCTCAGCTGTACATTCCGGATTTCTCCGGGAATGTAGCTGGTTTTCAGCAGTGCCTTTAATATAATGTGTTATAAATCGATAAATACAAATTTCTTTAAAATAAAATAAAATATAAATTCAGGATTAAATTAACATAAAATACATAGATAAAATAAAAAAATAATAATAATCACAAGTAGGTGTCCCTTTCATTTTAAATTCGATCAATTATGATGTTGTGCGGTTGACTGTGCTGTCAGCAACCATTCGCTGCAGAGCTTCTTAAAGCACTGCAACGATGTTGTTGTTCGAATAGGCAGTGGTATTTTATTCCAAAGTTTTGACGATGAGTAGCTAAAACTACCCTCAAAAACAGCAGTTTTATGTTTGGGGAGAACAAGTAAATGGTCTCTTTGGCGTGTACTATGTGCATGTGAGTCACGGGACCACTGCAGTCTGTCAAACAGATAGGAAGGAACCTTTGAATTCATCAAGTTGAACAGTTGACACATTTGATGTAACTTCCTTCTGTTCGACATATTCAGTATTCGATGCCGATAGAGGTAAGGCGAGATATGCTCGCGTCTCGGGACATTATAGCAATTTCGGAATGGAAGTGGCCATTTGATGGAAAACCGAAACATATCTATAACCTTCCCGTACCGAAGAAGGGAACTTACTTACAAAACTTTATGATCTTTAACATATCTGTAAGCTTACTAAATACAAGCTTTCAAATTGCATCTTATCATAAAAATGTGGTCTTGCAATTTGAAATTTATACATATATAAATTATATATATATTTTTATACATGAATGTATATTGTATTATATATACATTATGTATATGTATTACATAAATGTATATTGTATATTATATTATATTTACATTATGTATATGTATATACAGAAATGTTTTTTGTTTGTGCCCTATAGACTGAAAAACTACTGGACTGATTTCGCAGATAATTGCAAAGGTCGTTCTTATTAGTGCCAGGAGTGTAAGAATCGAGGATTAGAATAGTAGAAGAAGTCGGGGATGCCCAAGGCAGAATTGGCACGATTTAAGTGAAAAAAACACTTCGAAAATGTAAGCTTTTTCAATTTGTACGATAATATTATTGCCACCTTAAGAAAGCAGCCAGTTTACATGAACACTAGAATTCGCAACCTGAAAAATTTACTCTAAAACATTCATCACACCGAGCAACGCCGGGTACTCCTTAGATAGCAATAAAAAACAAATGAAAAAGCAAAATTCTATGAAAGGGGCCAAATATAATTTAATTTTTAATCCCATTTTTAGAATTGAAAAAAATTATAAAAAACTTCCTTAATTCTTCAATATTTTTTGTAAATTAACTTTGTGGAATAATTTAAAATAAATGTAAATAGTTAAATTTCTTAAATCCACTATTTCGATTTAAAATATCAACTTTTTATTTTAATTAACCTCATACAGGAGGGTCCATCATCAGGGCAGATCCGGTAGATCCGAAGATGTGTATATGTCCGAAACGTCGGCTAAAGAAGGAGTTAGCGCAACACGGCATAACACCCCAAAAACAAACAACAAAAATGCTTTTGGCCGTGAGAATCTAAAAATTTATCATACAGGAGGCTTTCGAGAAAATAATTTCCCTTATGGCCTATGTCATCTTTGGAAATGCTGTGGGGAGGGTTTTTTTAATGAAAGGAAGGAGAAGATGTTCCGTGAAGGAAAAAGGTATTAGAGATAGGTAGGAATCTAGGAATCGGTATGTTCAGGAGTGATGGACGTGTGATCTATCGTTCATGCTGCGGCGCAAGGCGATGGGTCAAGATAGATCAGTTAGAGAGGTCAAAAGGTTTCCTTAAACCTGCCTCTTCTAATCTTGCATGCCACGCAGCTTGGCATGCAAGATCGGACCTATGGCAGAATAGTATCCAATAAATGATTTATGGGTGGCGGTACCCAAACCGTGTAAAATTGACTTGTTTCAGAACTAAAAATTGCTTCATCAGAATACAAAGAAAAATTGAAATTAGTTTACTGAAAATTAAGACACTTGTCTCATACGTATCCAGACATCCAGGATTTTTCAAGAAAATTCATATTTACGTAAAAACTGCAAGAACTCAAACCCCGAAACCGCTTGATACCGTGTCGCTGATACAATCGGAAATCTTTACATCATAATTACTCAATCAAATGATGTGCTATATGTGATTAATCAAAATAATTATATAGTGATATAATAATAACCATCCACCACCTCACTCGGAGCCACCAATCCACGAAATGACCACCGCTAAGGAACTGACTCAGTATTTACGTTGATCCCCCTCCACTACTCACTGGATGGAATTCCACGATGGCCGCCGTCTTCAACCAATCACAGCACAGCATATTCCATTGCGATTTTAATCAAACAATGATTACAAATTCAAATGTGACTCTTTGTGATAACATCAGACTCAATTTACGGGAAAATTATTGAAAATATAACCACGGAATAAATATCACCATCAAGAAATGATTAAATGCTAACATAATAACATGAAAAATTATACCTAAATATATTTGTTACTCTTTGGGAAATGTTCAAACCAAAGATATTTAACTTCAAACCCAAAATAAAATTTTTATAATTTATTATAAAATAAATAAACGAGACTTGGGGAGATGGTTTTGGTAGATTGAACTGACATGGTTAAAGGTATCAGATCAAGATATTACTTTTCTCTCAGTAAACTAATTACGGAGAGGAAAAATACCTGACCAATTTACTCCTCACTAAAGAGGAAAATCTCCTCCGAGAGGGCTCGATTTGAATTTGTTCTATAAATAGAGAATCAAATTCCAAACAAAGTCAGTTCAACAACTACCTCTGAAAGAGAATCCTCTCTCCTGAAGAACCATCTCCAAGTCTCCAAAAAATATTTTCATGTGTTTTATTTAGTATTAAATTCAGTTTTTGCCAGTAATAAATTCTTTTCGTCAGCTCAGATTTGGAAATAAATTCCTTTCTGAACTTGGCTTTAAACTTCACTACAAACCTTTGCAACATCCACCAAGACTGAAACGCTGACAAGTGTACCCAGCTTCTTTCGTATTTACAGTTATTGTACGGACGGTAAATTGTCTCGTACAACACTTAAGATTAAATAAAACATTATTTGTCTATTCTCATATGTCTTAATTTTCAGTTTAATTTTAACTTTTATTCTGAAACTTACAACTACATTGGAGATATGTTTCAATAGCATTTGAAACACTTATCAATTCGTATTTTACTTTTTTTCTCTGATAATTTTTATGGACGGCGCACTCTTATAGGCACTAAGACGTTATATTGTATATATATAAATTTAAAAAATAGTAATCAATTGATATGTATTACCATGCAGTTTTCCAAAGCTTAGAATGCAAAATAAGAACGGATAAACACTGTAAAACATTTTTGATACTGTTAGTGGAGTTTTTTTTAAATGAAAACTTGTATTTATACCTATTTTCTAGTTAGTTTTTGAAGAACAGAGGTGTAATAAGAAAACAATAATAAATTACTTTGAAGATTTTTACTGATTCCAACTGAAAATGATTTTGAATGAAACACTATAGTAGGGGGTGCGTCTTTATTATTAGAATTATTTTGTATTTTTATTTTCTTTCCATTTTTGTTGCACCAGTTTTCGGAAAACGATTTGCCTTGTCACGTCAATCATAACCAGTAAATAAAATGTTCTAAATTGGCTAAGAGTGGAACAGATTATCACCTTAAACACGATGATATTTATATATAAAATAATAAACAACCTTTTACCAAAATACTTCTTAAAGAAAAGTACATACAACATATTCACAAACATAATACAAGAAAGAGCAAAGAAATTACACTAGCAAAAAAGGACAAAGCCAATGCACAAAATAGCTTACTGTACAAATGAATACAATTTTAACACTTTCTGTAATGTTATTATGCAGTAGAATGTCTAATAATAGCCTGCAAATCTGTGTATAACTGTTTATTGATGATGATTCAAACATCATCACATTGATGGGGATAGGCGTAAAAAGTGTTGAAATTGTAACTGGAAACCTTCTTTTGTCTAATATATTATAATAAAACAAATATAAAACATTTTCCACTTCAATTTTATTAACCGTAACCGGTTTCATCTCGTTTAAGCCACCGTCAGACTGGTACAAATTATTCTTATTCTACGGTTTGTATACATAACATATGGAAAAGGTGGTGGTCTACAAGGGTTTTTAATCAATTATATTAATTACATTTGTTACAAAGTCGTTTTAGACTGTCGAATTTATGATTATTTTTGTAATTCCAGTGGGCTAATTTCCTTGGGTTTGTAGCTCACTTCAATATTGTTCAGGGAAAAACCTTACAAGTGTTTTGAATTATTAATGACCTAATTTTACTGTCAAATCGTTATTATATTTATGATATATGGATTTTTTAATATATATTTTTGAAGGGATAAATGTTTACATTGGAGTAAGAATGGTCATTAAGTTAACTAAATTCATATTCTAATTTCGAAATTATTTTGAAAATTATAATGTATACAAAAGCGGAAACTTAGCAATTGATTCTAATTGCTTTTTCTGTACAAGTTAGGGTCTATTTGTTAATCTCCACCGTCTTATATTTTTGCTAGGCTGCTAATTGCGCTACCGGAAACTATAAAGTCTGCACTAATTAATAGATTCAAGCTGGTTATATGAGCCGTATTAATAAAAATAAAATGCAATGAATAGTAAAAATGTAAAAATTATGTGTTTAATTAATAATTAATTAAACATTTGTAAACTTCGAGGTGCAAATGGATAAAATAAAATTAATAACTAAAAAAAACGTATTATGTATAAGAAATGATAAGTTTTATAATATTCAAAGAGTTTTTTTTAAAATTATGTATGTTCAAACATTCTTTGATAATGTGGGCTTCACTTCAAGGAAACTACATAATACAAAGGAAAATGAGTGGTAAGAAGTGTGGGGTAAGTTGTCATAATAAACTAATGAGTTTCTAAGGATAACTTCAGTAGTAAAAAAGTATTCTTATCACGTTTACTTCACATTGCCCGTGAAATGTGTTTATTATTGCAGATTGTGGTTATAATCATGGAGTTGTAGCTAAAAACAGTGTGGTACTTAAACGAACATAATAAAAATAGTCGTAAATCGTTTTACAATCTAAGATTAGAGTTATTTAATCGAATAAACCATTTTCTTTTCAACACGTGATTAGACATAAAATAAGTAAAAATTACTTTCGATTTTACTTCAAATGGTCGTGGTATGACAAACAAAACATTATTGATACTGTACGTGTTTGGTAAACATGGTGCAATAAGTTAACAAATACGCAAACCTAAATAATATTTTTCATGTGCAGGTATGAGTTTCGGAAGATATAAAAGTACCGGTGTTGGTTAAAAGAACGACTAAATTTTGCACACATATGAAATACCTTAATATCAAGGTTAATGATGGTGTGTGTTTTATTTATACAGGTGGTGGGAAGAGGGCAACCCGCATTACGATCATGGCGGCCGTGTGTATATGGTTGCTCGCAATGCTGTGTGCTGCTCCTGCCGCCACCGGCTCCTATGTTCGAGTGTTCCAGGTCAACCCGACAACGCAAGTAAGTTAGCATTATCCTCGCATCAGCCAATATTGAAGCCAACAATACCAATGCAGCAAACAACTCAGTAATTACTGGCGCAATCACAACATACACCCATTACGAAAAATTACTACATTTAGACATCTTTCATGATTCCTTTCTAACATACAAAACTAACTTATTAAATTTCCTAGCATGACATATTTCAAAAATAATTTCACATCATTTTTCAAAACTCATTAACATTAACAGTCAATTACAATTCGTGAGCTTATTATAATTCTTGTTTTCAATTAATTTATTATTATCTATCCACACACTTCCTTCCTTTTATAACAATCTCAGGCGAAATTACGTAATGATATTTTATGGACATACGTAATAGGTACTACAACTATGTAATAACTAAAAATATTTAACTGTATCTTATTGTACTGTGTATGTCTTAACAAATAAATAAATAAAATAAAATCAGGATTATGGCTCCTTTGGGCAAATGATCCATGTCAACCCGACAACGCATAATCCTTCATTACGACGATGGCTCCAGTGCGCAAGTGATCCAAATCAACCCGACAACGCAAGTAAGTTGGCACAAACAATCCCCGCACTACGATCTTGGCTCCTGTGCACAAGTGATCCAGGTCAACCCGACAACGCAAGTAAGTTGGCACAAACAATCCCCGCACTACGATCTTGGCTCCTGTGCACAAGTGATCCAGGTCAACCCGACAACGCAAGTAAGTTGGCACATTACGATTATGGCTCCTGTGGGAAAGTGATCCAAGTCAATGCGACAACGTACAATCCAGCATTACGATAATGACTCGTATGCGCGAGTGTAATAGGTCAACTTGTTAACGAAAGTAAGTTGGCAGAATACCTGTATAACGATCATGGCTCCTATGTGAGAGTATTCTAGGTTAACGCAAATAAATTGGTACTATCCCTGCCTTACGATCATGGCTCCTGTGCGTAAGTGATCCAGGTCAATGGAACAACGAACAATTCACGCAATACGATAATGGTTCTTACGCCTGAGTGTAATAGGACAACCAGTTGCATTGCAAGTAAGTTGGCACAATACTTTTATTACGATCATGGCTCCTTCGCGCGAGTGTTCCAGGTCAACCCGATAACGTAGGTAAGTTGGGAAAATCTCCGCATTATGATCGTGGCAATTACAACATGACCACTAAACCAACTTGGAAGCTGATAACAATTTGATCAAAAGATAACACGGAATGAGAATCTGAGTTTGAAATATTGCATTTGCCAAAAAATCAGTTATCAAACGTGACGAGAGATAGAAACAACCCAAAATAAATATGTACATTTTCTTGTCAGGTTATACAGTCATAATATTATTATTTGTTTTGTTTAGATCCTGGTGTGTTACCCATTCCCTGAGGAGAGGGGCCCCGGTTACCCTCGCCTGATGGTACTGCTCCGCTTTCTGCTGTACTACGCGCTGCCCCTGGCCGTCATAGGAGTGTTCTACGCGCTCATGGCCCGTCACCTCGTGCTCAGCGCGCGCAACGTGCCGGGTGAGCTGCGCGGAGCGGCACGACAGGTGACGTTATTTATTATTTTATTAGCAATAATTATTAGCCTGACACACTCATCCACATTGAAAAATCTCCTGATAAAAGATACATGACGCCAACGGGACTTTCGATTTCCGGTCGACAGCTCTGACCACTGAGCTATGGCGGCTTATCTCTTATCCGCGAAACAATTCAATATATACTAGTGTTTCATTCAACAATTACTGCTTGTTACATTTTTTCACCTGAAACAACCAACTTTGTCCCGTTGGCGTCATGTATCTTTTATCAGGAGATTTTTCAATGTGGATGAGTGTTTCAGGCTTATAATTATTGCTTATAAAATAATTTGTGCTATGCATAAAAAATCTTGTCTTAAACATTAGTTTACCAAAAAATAATAATTATTTATTTATGTTTTTTGGAATGTTCACATCATATTTGCTTAAAATTACATGTAACATTTTTTCATATGAAGCAGATACTTTTGGCATGACATTATAATTTAAAATAGTTAACTATTTGATGATATTGAATGATAGAAGTGTGAACAAGAAACAAAAAAATTAAAATATAACGGTCTCAACTGGGATTTGAACCCAAGATCTCCGTGTTACCGGAAAAACGTCTTTATCCACTAGACCATTGGGAACTAATTATTTTAGTCATTACAATATTTCAAATTCAGAATTTGAATGCCATGTAATGTCTTTCTCGGGCGTCCCCGACTTCTGCTACCATTCGCATTTGCGTCATATATTCTCCTTTCACTCCTTTCTTTGCTCATTTGCTTTAAATGCCCAATCCATCTAAGCGTCCCTTTCTTAATCTTATTCGTTACGCTTAAATTAGCCTTGCACTCTTTGCGGATCTTCACATTTCTCACACGATCAAACATGGTTTTAGCACACATACGCCTCAGGGATCTCATTTCTACAGTATTCAGTCTACTTTCATCCTTTCTCTGCCAGTCCATGCCTCACTTCCATACATCAGGGTAGATACCAACACTCCATTGTGAACTGCTAACTTGGCTTCTTTGTACAATTTATTTTTGTTAGTTCCAACTACATCCGTAAGTTATTTGCATCTTTAAATAACATTACCGCAATATTTCTTTGGAAAATTAATATCTATATATTGAAGAACTTTGCAAAGTCTTCATTACTAACACGAGATCGAAAAGGGCGGAATATTTAGACTCTTTCTCTTATTTTTTTGTAATGGGTTCCATACCTGAGATGCATATTCCAGAATACTATGAATAACTTATAAACATAAATATATTAGTTCTAAATTATCAAAGCTAATTAAGATTGAATCCGAGTTTATTTTGGTATTAACATTTTTAACACTGCATTTCGAAAACTGCATTCTAAGCATTATTTTGTGTTTCGGTGAATGATGAACTAATGATCTTCCCAAAGACATCAATTTTATGCCATCTGCGTTTAACATTCAGTTTGTTCACCGTTCGGAGATTTTTACGGTAATCTCTCCGTAGCGGAATTGTATGGGGATAGTAGTAGGAGGGGAATCTGCAACACCAAATCACATAAAGCAACTGTAACTAAGAAATGAATACTCTAATGGTTCATAAAGACGTCAATATCGGAAGTCCACAAAAATAACTACATTAAAGATATTATTTTACATCATCGCGCAGAGTCATAAAACTAGAAAAAAGCAAGTAGAAAAGCTAAATATACCTAAGTGAAATACAACCATTGGAGAAAGATGCTTTAATTTTTAGCTGTAAAGTTACACAGTAAACTCAGACTCAGAAGTTGCTGAAAATACTCTCCCCAAAATCTTGATGTTGAACTATAAAAATCACCGAAATCTTTCCATCCAAAACGTATTTCGCTTCTGCACAAGATTTTCAAGTAAGGATTGGGATCTCACCTAATCTATTCTTTGTTCTATTTCATAGACTCTATTTAATAGATCAGTGAGAAAAATATGTTTATAGAATCCAAAAGTTTAATCGACTTCATCTTTTGTTCTATAAAAAATAGAATTTAATAAAATAGGTGGGAACTCTAAGCATTACATATTTTCATAGAATATCAAAATTTAGTATGTAAGACTGAGCGTATGTAAGACTGAGGGCTTTTCAAAAGAGCTAAATGATACTTTTCTTTGGATGGCATTTCAGTTTTCTTCTTTATTCTATGGTTTACGCTTATTGTTTAGACATCCCTTGTGTGATTTTTGAGATAATAGAAACATTACTAAAGTGATGATATTATCTAGGCATTCGAAGTTTTAGAGAGCTTTTATACGATTAAGACTGTTTAACAAACACTGCCTAATTCCTTAACTGTATAAGAGAAAAATTGCTTTAGAGAGCAGAATTGTACGTTAGATTAGTTGATTAAGATTAATTATTTGATCGTATTACATAATCTATTTGTAGTGGAAAACGATTTGAATAAAATAGATTATAATTCTGCCTAGAAGGTTCTCGTTAAATTTATTGATTTAGTTTAGTTAATAGTCACTGAAGATATAAACCGATAGAGGCGTTTTTATTTATGCATTGGAATCCCAACTGTCCCCAACCGCGTGGATCAAGTGAGACGGTGGCATTACTAATTGGGGTATGTTGTGAGGCTGAATCTAATGGTGGGGGTGGGAAGGAGATTGGGGGAGAAAGGTGAGAAAGTACCAATTTGTAATTTTTGTAAATATAAGAAACATTTCTGGAGCAGACTAACAATAATTCCGTTGACTTGGATTGGTAATAAGTGTAATAAATATCTTATACAGGGTGCTTGATTGAAAACTAGGGCGTCTAGGGGTAAGATGCACAAAATTTGGAGGTGATTTTACTTGATAGTACAATGTAAATTTTAAATTCCTTATTTCGAAATTTTCACGTTTTAAGGTAGTTTAAAGGTACAAAAGTTGAAAAGTTTTAATGGAAAAAAACAATATTCTTCTATGGAAAAAATATACGTTTACATGCAAAAAATCCATAGAATTTTAACTTTGTCCGTGGTATGTGCACTTCACCCCCGAACAGCCTGTATAAATTAGTCAGGTTTTTTAAAGTTTGTTTTAGATCGCACTTCTAGGCATCATTAGTTCATTGGAGATAGTTTGTAGACTTCTGGAATACAAAGCTAATGATCTATTCTGTAGGCTTTACATCAAAGGGTTTATTAGTTTGGAAAAATAAACATTTTCACAAGTAAGGTTAATAATACAATTTGAAATTTACAAGGGTTAGTGTTTACTTAGACTAAGTGATCTGATAGAGCTAAGAAAATAAGGTTCTCACTTTTTTGTTTCCTTGCTAGATCGACATTCTAAGATATTATATCAAGGTTTAGGCAATCGCTAAACGTGCGACAGGAAAATAATAAGTTGCATTAATATTTTACATTAGAAAAACTTATTTTGTAAAACCTCAAGCTGTGATATTTAATCTTCGAAGAAAATATTGACATTTCTCCAAAAAAAAATTTGAAACCGAAAAATCAGAAAAAGATTAGATCGCATCTAGGAATTGAACCCAGGACCCCAGCATTGCCGGGGCATTGCTTTACAACTGAACTGATTTGTCCCTGCCAATGTCCGTCATATTTAACTGTATCACAATGGAACTGGCAGAGGATGGACGAATGTAAACAGTTGAATAATGGAGAAATGAAATCCTTCAAACGTGTGTGTGGTAAAACCGTATATGATCGTGTGAGAAATGTGGAGATTTGCAAAGAATGCAAAGCTTGTAATGAGAGTTGTTTAATAAGCAAATAAAATACGCTTTAAACGCCATTGAAAGGAAAAGTTTTAGCTATTAGATATGATAAAAATAATCGCCAACCAATCTTTAGAATAAACCAACTATGGAATTCAAATAAAAGAATGATAAAGTTGAACAAATATTTATTATCAAGCAAACTAGCATGAGACTATAAATTAGCTGAGAACTGAGTTCTCCCGGTTCCGGTCAAAACCATCGGGCCACGCGTTCCTTACTTCTTCTTTTAATTTAACAATAACCGAGTGGCGCAAAGAGCCTAGTGTAAGTGTTTGTGGCCAGTCGAGGACCAGTAACAGTTCTTTCTTATAAAGTTGCAGGCGTGGCAAATATAACTGTTACAAGCTGATGTAAGCGAAATAAGTCAGATTAAGAAAGGGATGCTTATATGGTTTGGTAATATACAATGTAAATGGTGGAAGAAGTGGGGAATGCCCGAAGAAAACATTGCATGCTCAAGTGAACCAGATTCTTGAGTCCGGCCATGTCAAGTCGGAATAACATAAGTTTAAGTATTCTGTATAGAATATGAAGTGATTGATTGTAATGTTTTCACCGTCTCCCCTAGGTTCTTACTAACGGATTAATATTTTGTTACGTTTGATTTGCAACTTCTCCTCGCGGTTTATCAACCCTTCAATCTTAACGAATTAATATGTCACGTTGTGTCAGTTTTTTGTTTCGACAGGGATTAATTCATTGAAGGATCCTTTTAATTGGTTGTGGTAACTTTGGTTCTTTTTAGATGAGGCGTGTTACATTCTGTATGGTTTGAAAATAAGACAATGACCGACTACCCTGATTTTAACTACCTTTTCCTACCTTGTTTGCTCGTCCAAACGTTTCCGGATGCTGCAGTCGATAAAGTGCTAATATAATGAGACAATTAATTACAAGTACATGAAATTCGCTATAGACAATTCAATTCAAGATGCACAAAATTCTAAGTCAATGATTTGACTAGGGATTGTTAGTTTGTGAGTTATTTCTATGAGTAGGTATTTTCGGGAATAGCTAGAGACAAAACATGTGTTGCTTTCGATTGGTCTCCGTCCAAATCCCATCCATCAACGTGACCAGCTCGAGAGCAGCCAAGTTGATGGTCCAATCCCAACACCTCCAGAAATGAATTGAATATCGCTCAGCGACAGATGAAATAATGACATGTTTTGCCTCCTGCCGGAGGGTGGTGAAGGTGGAATGTGGGTCCTTGGTGGTAACTGTTGATGTTGATGTTGATGATGAATGATGAAGATTCATCTTATACCGTTAGGTACAAGGGGCTGCTCCGGTCCGGTGGCATGATAGCCTGGTGTCGGGAACCATTTGGGTCACGTGGGTAGCGCGAGGTCTAGGTCGCGTCAACCTCCCCCAAATCGATGATGAGTTAAGCTTCGCCAGCATGCCGAAAATTAGGAGTCCACTCTACTAACCTCAAACATAAACATATACTGAAGTGGTTTGCATCAGCAACGTCAGGAGTTCGGGAGTCCCGTGAACACCCCTCTGGTTTACGCTCGTAAGGATAATGATGAATTCAGCTTCAGTTTGTTCGACTTCGCCTCTGCAGTCACGCTACTCCAAATAGCTCCTGGCTCCAGTCCATACAGCTTCTCGTTCCAGTAGAGGTAATGACACATATTTATCATATGTACAATACAGAACATACTTCAAGTCTTTCGTCCACACTCAAAATAGTCATGTCAATATTTAATTTGAACGGGGCGTCCATCCGACATAACGAATGTTTCCTAGACGGGAGATTTTACCCCACTTCAAAGTCATGGTCATTCGCTCTATCGTTTGTTACCCTCCGTTCGCTTCAAATATCAAAGAATGGTAGAAATTGATATCCTCGACTTCCGGCGCTAAGGATCAGGGATACTGGAATCATCAGGTCGTGAATCTGAAATCATCCGATCTCCGTCAGCTCAAACGGTTTCAGTCGGAGTCAATTTCCAACCTAATTCTGGATGACTTCTCCTCCTATAGTGGGGTAAGTACTTATTGAATTTGACAGGAAGGACGTCAGAGAGCGCCGAGACAACTTCATATTCGTCACGATCCCTTCGTTCTGTCAGCGAGAAAATCCTTCCCACACGCCAGACAAGAATAGCATAGCCCTTATCCGCTTTGTTCCTTCGTCTACCAGCTAACTCAAGTAGGAAAGCCCATTAGCAATATTCGTTCCCTTCGATTTGAACTCCGTGAAAGCGTCCTCTCACCAGCTGAAAATACTCGAAACAGGGGTCCATTCAGGGTGACTATCTAAGGCTGGTCCGCCAACACCTTCGACAGAAACCGGTGCTTTTTACGGGAATAACTCAACCACACCTGAGCAGGGTAAAAACCGGCGCTACTCTACTGAAAATAGACTTTATCTCGGTATCCAGGGTTATCGACTTTGCTAACACAAAAGTCCCTATTAGGCAAGCCAATTACAAATTTCGTTCCCTTCGCTTTTGTCGCTTTGGTAAGATAGGATAGCCTACGGAAAATTCGTACACCTTGTCCCCGCCAAACTTATGAAAGATGAAAATCTCACTTGATAGAATAGGAATGCCAGACAGATGCATTCTCTCGGCGGCTAGTTTCAATCCGCTGCGTTATCCCGATTGAAAAATGAATGAAAAGAGTGATGTTTGAATAAGTTATATTTAATTAAATATATTTTATAAATTCCGTATAACCTAATCGTTAAATATTATTACTGGAGAATTTTTAAATCATTTTAAATTGCAGAAAAAAAATTGTCTAACTCATAAACAATGTCTATTGTCGAATGATCTATAGCGGCTTCAGGGTAACCGCTCTTCGTCCCTTTTTTAATAGCCAAGACCCGGTCACTTCAATGCAATAGGTGATTTATGGCCTCCCTTGCTAACAGGTCCGGACCATTGTCCCAAGTTCTTCCGTTCAAGACTTCAACATAATTACCTATAGTACTCAAGTTAAATACCCTTACTTCAAAATACAATTGGATTATTTGGTTTACATTAGGGAAATAAGTGTTAATAATTAGATTATAATAGACTTACCGATACATCTTAGTGTCAACAATCCAAATAATTATAAAAAAACAAACACAGTCACATGCAGTAAAATACTCATGCTGTTAGAAAACCGCACCTTCTACACTAAATGATTTTAGCCGTGTTCGCGTCCCGACGATTAATTCTTGTTGACGCGCTTCCTAGTTTCTACTAACTCGACTATCTTAAAACGCTGACCGATCCTGATTATTCCTGACCGTCTCCCAGACCTTGAAACTCTGACCCCCTTGACTGTATTTGATCGTCTCCCAACGTTTTCAAAACCTGACTATCTTGAACCGCTCTTTCTAACCACGACTATCGACTTTCTTCCCCCGTTCTTCAACGCTAACTGTCTATCCGCCCGGGCTCCTTAACCACGACTATCGACTTCCTCCTTCCGATCTTCAACGCTGACTCTCCCGACCGTCTCCCCGCGCTTTCAAATCCAGACCCCCCTCCCCAAACCAACCCCCCCCAAATCACCATATTATGCGATTTCTAATTTATGTTCTTTTGAATTCTGAATGCTTTTTGTTTTCAAAAGACAGAAATGCACTAAAGGAACACATCAATTATGGCCCTAGAACCTGTCACATTAATTTTAAATCGTTTCAAAACCAATAAATTGTTACTTCTCCAGTAAAATGTCTAATTCTTTGTTCAAAGGATGAAACTTGACTACCCCCAGTCCAGTGGCGTGTTGGCCCACCAGTTTTTAGCCTCTTTTCAAATTACCAACCTAATTCTAGAATGTAGTAAATAATTATGATGTGATAGTTTTATTTTTTTAATCTTCTTGCGAGATTTTAATTTAATTAGGCAAATTCCAAACTCGTCCTGTTAAAATGTTATTTACCTCGCTATTCATAATTATAATTCGTCTGAATCCTTAGAAAATTACGTAACTATATTTAACGGCGTATTTCATACTTAGAAAGCCACTTAGTAGCATTGCTCAACCTAGTTGAATTGTTTCTTATCGATCTCGTTAGGTTTTTTTTTCCTATCCCCCCCCTACTCTGGCAAATCCATTACTACCCCACTGAATAAAATCTAAGAATTCAAACGACCATCACGGAGGTCTGTGACGATACAGTGCATGTTCCTATTTTTTTCTCTACCCTAATAAATCTAAACACTTGTTTCTAAAGCAGCTTTAAGGCCAACATCTGGTAAACCCTTACTTCGTGAAATCAACTGAAAAATTCTTTCTAACCATAATAAATCAACAATAAAAAAAATTTATCCCAGGGCGAGTCCATCACATGATGCAAGGAGTGTGTGCCAAGGCCAAGTTGTTTGGCGGTTTGTACTCTCTGCCAACTCCTGTAGGGGCACGGCGTGATGGTTAGTTTGTTAATTAGTTACTATCCACGAACTACCAACCATATCGTTATTTGGCTGCTGTCTTCATATGTGTTTGCAAGACTACTTGGACTACATTAGGTTTTTGATAGAAATATCCATTTTGTATTACCTGGACTCGCTTAAGTTTACCAATTTAAAAAAAATCCACGTACAAAACCAACCCGACAAACTAAATTTTTCATTTGCACACACGCAGAACTGTCCAATGAATTTTTTTCTTTTCCCGTTTACGTGCATAGTATAACACAAAGTTGAATAATATAATATCTTTGATAACTTATAAAAAATCAATAAGAGTAAAGTGATGGAATTGGAAACATTATTTCCGTTTATAATTTATTTACCTACCTATGTAAAAGTAATAAAAAAAATTTGATCGCTTTTGAATTGAATCGCGATTGGGTAGGACTGACATTTATATCGTTTGAACTGCTATTAGCATGATAGCCACCATTGACAGAATTTGTCACAATCGGATGTCGGGAAGTGTGTAAATTTGCGCTTCCAATATTTTCATTAATTAATTGATGCTGCGTGGAAGGTTTTTTTGAGAAGGGAAGGAGAGGAAATTCTGGGAACGAAAAGGGAAGAATGGTGGGTACGAATCTGGGGTCAATGTGTCAGGAGTGACGGATGTATGATTCCATCACAGTGCAAGGCGATGTTCCGAAAGAGTCCTGCAGGAGAGGTCGAAAGGTCTCCGTCAACCAATCTCTCTTTTTCCAGAATGTCAGACATCTCACGCTTTCTACCAAAGTCGGCCAATGAAAACAACATTGTTTAATTTGAACTTAACTGATTGTCGTAAAATTGTAATAAGCATGTTGATAATAATTATAATCAATAAGGTTTATGGGTAAAATTTATATCCTTTTACGGGTAATTTCTTACGCGGATCGAAATATTGACATATTGTAATGAACGAACTACACTATTGGGAGTCATTCAAAGGGGTTGTAAAATATTTTGCAATGTTAAGCAGGTTTTAAATTGTCGACCTGCATTATTTGGGTGAGTAAGTTAGACATATTTTATGGTAATTGAGGTATAATAAATCCAAAGAGACTATTGAAAGCTTAATAAAATTTTTGCTGAGCTATAAATAATATTAATATGCGGAAAAGGATGATAAGATCTTGAATTTTCTTGAAAAAATATTTTGTTGTGCTCCTTGCAAGAGTCCTAACTGCTCCCAACCTGTCATGATTAGTTTCTTAGAACAGGCACTGCCTAGTTATAAATTAATGTTGACGAGGCCATAAAGGTTGTATTCACGTCTGCATTGAAGCTTATCCTCTAAGTACTTTGTACTTTTTATTATTTTATTACATGGTTTATGCACATATCCAATATCCTATTACATTATTTGGCTAAATGCGTTACTTATAAATTCTCTGAATCAAATCTATAATAATAATTGAATACATAAAACTCAGGTAGGGGACTTCATTAAAAAAATAAGCATTTAAAACAAATGTTGTAATGTTGGTGTTTAGATAGCATTAAAACATCATTTTGGTGTGAATATTTATTCAATAAATCATTTTGGTGTGAATATTTATTTAATAAATCATTTTGGTGTGAATATTGATTTAAAAAATGGATGAGAGTTCCTTATTCTGTAAAAAGAAAAAATAACATTCAATATTCGAGCGCACAACCGACTCGTACAGTGATCGCTGAGTCATGATATCTATGGCCATGAAAATTGAAGAGTACCTCGCTAAAATCGGCGGATTCCAGCCCGGTGAAATAATTATGCTTATAATGGAAGCGTAGTATATACAATCTGATATATATAAAACTATTTTGTATGTAGAAGTTTCATTACTTAAATATAATATTTTTCTTTATTTGTACTATTTCCTATGTGAAACTTTTGATATCAAGATACCAATGTAAAGTTGTAACTATTAACTCCAACCTATGTTTTATAAGTTCCTCCCGTCCTACAATGAGTTTTGTAACTCATCGGGATTGCGCTAGCAAGAAGTATTAAAAAAATAAAAATTATTTGGCCCCTATCAAAAGTTTCCACCAAATAAATATACATTTACTAACCAAAAAACGATTTGTGATTCATAATTATTTGGAATCCCTTACATGCTGCAGATGAATATATTTTTTCACTGTACGTATATACCAAGAGTTTCCAAACACGATGCAAATTTTGCAACTAACTAACTTACGCTAACAATAATAATTATTATTTTTACTAATAATAACTGAAGTTTATATTTTATAAAAATTGTCCGTGTGAAATTAAACCACGTGACACCGTGCAATATTTTGGCCGGCGCAGCGAAATGAAACTTGATATTCAAAATATGAAATGGTTCGGTCTCTTACTCCGCCCACTTTGCGAAAATGCCCGTAACTGATAATTTTTTTCCAGTATTATTTCGTCAGATTCCTTTTTAACGGGTTTATTTATTTATTGTTTCTCACAGAACATAAAAGTATAATTTTCCACATAATAATCAATATCACTAGAACTACATTTGAGTGAACGAACATAAAGGTAATAATCACTTGTGCTTAAACTCAATTTGTTCAATATGAATTGACAAACTGTCGTATCGATCGAAATAGGCACGCTGTGGAAAAGTAAAGATTTGTGAAGCAAATCGAAGTTTTTTTTTCCATTTTGCAGGTATTTCTAATATTGTCTTATTTAACCCATAATAAATATTAAAAAAAAACAAGTGTGCTCCATCTTCAGGTTGTTTTATTAGCGATTTTTATCAAATAACTAAAAGAGGATATTATCATTGTGAGAATCGATATGAATAATTTGGCAATTACTGTGCATTAACCTATGTGTTTTTGTTCCCTTAAAAATTGGCATTCAGTTATGGTATTTTATCATTGGTGGAAGGATTTGAATAATGATTCATTCATGAAATACGTTATGACGAGTCAGCGCTACCGGAGATCGGAAAACACTCTTGTCCAGGCCGTCGCCCAGTGACAGGGCACGCCCCTACACCATAGATGGGGAAGATTGAGATTGCCTCAAACTATCGTATTACAAGTGCTAAATATGTTTTCTTTTATTTTCAACTTAATATCACTGTTCAGCTGAAATAAACAAACAATATTACTATAATTGAATCTTTACTCTGATTTTATGTAGCAGTCTCAACATACGTTTGGAAAAAAGCTATGCGTTCTTGCAAAAATTTATAAGTCTAAACAATCATTTATAATTTTGCATAAGAACCCTTATTTATATCTATAAAGCAACAATTTTCTATTATTGGATTAAATTTAACGTCAAATATTTTACAATGAAGCAAGGAGTGAAAAGATAAGTTTTAAAGTAATTCAGAGTTCTTGCAGGTTTACCTGTTCTGAACAAGATTAGTAATGAGAATAAAGTTTGCAGTGAGTTATTATTTGTGACCCCTATCAAAGCTGGCATGACAATCGCAGTACACATTTAGACTAATTTAGAAAATTTAATACAATAATACTTGCCTGAATCTTTCAATCAAAGAAAATACGAACATTTTCTACAATTCAACGGTATTTATTTACCTTTAAATATAGAATTTTTTTTTTGTTCCTAAAAAACTATTTCAAAATAATTTTACACAGTGTAAACATACTGATCTCTAAATTGTATAAAATAAAGTCACTGTCCGCGTCTGTCAAACTACGCAACGGATTTTGATATGGTTTATGGTTTGATACAGTTTGAAAATGGCCTTGTAAGCCGAAACAGCTGTCACAATAATAAAAAACTAAAACACTTGCAGAACTTAATAATAATATTATCAAATTTAATCTAAATTAAATTTATAAAAAAATTAAATGGAGTTCTACGAATTAAACACAAAAACAATAAATAAATGATATGGTTTATACTATCATTTAGAAAAATTTTTCCGGAAGGTTTATCCATATAAATTCATTTTATGTTTTTGAAAGTAATAAGTAGAAAAAAGTCGTTGTTTTGTAATCCAGCCGTAAAAAAAATATTTTCGTGTGCTTAAATTACTAGCGCTGAATAAACCTTCAAAGATAAATCAAAATAATGTTCTACAAATCTACAGAATTGTATATCATAAAAAAGCCTACAGATAAGGCTGCAATGGAATATGTCTATCTCCTAAGAATAACCCTCAGGAAAGCCGGATATACGTCAGCTAGCAATATTTATAATAGGTTTAATTATGTGTATAGATATTTCTCAAACTTCGTAAAACATATTGGTATGATAATATATTTACAATCAAGCTATAGGAAATAAAATGTTTACAAGTATTTTTTTTTTAAATAGGTGAAATGCTTTTTGTTAGTTCTTTCGGTGCTATTAAAAATATCTGCTACTTAAACTGTGTGTGCGTGGCATAAGGGATTACTGCAAAAACGAAAATGATTACCATATCTTACGGTTGAGAGCTGTGCTTTGAGTTCCCACGTGAGAAATTAGTAGGAAAAATAACAAATACATTGAAGGTTAACTGAATTAAACCAACGTCCTACGCTCAAATTGCTTTGTCTGAAATATGACGTGACATTATCACATTCACTTATTTCTGAAAACTTATAAAACACAGGAATACCCTTCATATTATTGTATTGAGTAGTTTATGATATACGAAATATATCTAAGGATTACAATAATATGTTAGGAATATTGTAACACTCCATATTGCCTCCGGTAACTAGTTTAGAATAAATGATGTATATTTAAATAAATTCAATTTTAAACTTAACTCTTTCAGTCGTGTACTTTCTCCACTCTGCTTTCTCACCAATTTGGGTCGCTTAGGTTCGAAAAAGGATGAATTTTAGTTTTAAAGTACCGTTTACATATTATGAATATGGATTTTAAAGAGGTTTGGCAAGTTTTAATACATAATCTTAAGTGTACTTAACAAAGCTTAACTAGTTTTCATGTGGTTTGGGGTTGCATTTCCATTGCTTCCATCGTGAATGTTAAATAAACGCACAATATTATTAACCGCTACTACCTTGTTGTCACTGAGTTCTCTGCGTGGGTCTTAATAAGGCTGAGGTCCTCGATGGTAGCTTCTGCAGTTCTGAACTCAAGCCCTCCTAGTCGAGTCTCCTTATGAACTCCTTTGAACTTCGCACTTTGGCTTTACTTCCACTCTAGGTCGCCGGGAGAAACACATATCTTGAGAATCACTTTCTCGAACTCGACTGCAACTTCTTCATCCAGCTCCTGGCATCACGCCGCAGGGCGGGGAAGGTGTTTCACCACCACTCCAGTCTAGGTCTTGACTTTCTCCTCTCTCGGTCTTGACTGTCCGTGCTTTATGAACTCGTAGGACTCTACTCCGCAGTTCTCCCTTCTTAACTTCTTGCGACCCATGTCTGTCAATACTTCATTTGAATGCACAATGCGAGAGATGCTCTTTCATAACTTTAACTTATTTTCAACTAGCTGAAGTGTACCCCGCGCTGCTGAGTGTTATCCTTGGGAGATAGACATATAAAGTCGTGGAATTTTCTGTAGGCTTTTTTAAGATATTTTGCTGAATCCCATAACGTTCAGCCAGCATTAGCAATGTAAGTGTCCGATTATATTTTTTTACGACTTGATTATATAACATGTACTTTTTTCTACTATTTATAAATATATAATAAATGTATTATATCCATAAGACTTTCGGAAGAAATTCTCTAAATTATAGTGAAAATTCTTTAAAATCCGTTGCGTAGTTTAGAAGAACTAAACCCAACAGACAACAACAGACAGACGCGAATAGCGAAATTATTTTATAATTTTTAGTGATTATTGAAGATACTATAACCGATTTTTAAACAAAGTTTTGATATTAAAATCAGGAGAAGATACGGTCGCGTATTGCAAGGGCAACTGCTCTAACAACTGCCCTCATGGGACACTATTTCCTTCGGTCATGTTTAGCTGTATCATACTTCAAATAAGAACTACCTTCAGTTTTCTTATGTATTCAATTTTACTTGTTACGATATTCAATTCGTCACAATGTATTTAAGGTGTATTGAGGAAATAACTCCTCCAAGAGTGTGAGAAGCACACAAATTAAAAATAAATTTTGGAAAAAAAAACAAATGACAAAATAAAATGAAATCTCAAAGCATTTTTACACAGTAGATATAACATTTCATAACTGGGTGCTTTTTACGTGTCACCTAAAAACTGTATGTCACGTGTTGAACTAATATCAAGACATTAGGAGGAAGAAGACTCTTGGGTGTTATGTCGTAATAACACACTTTAAGGGTCGGTTTGGTAGAGTTTCAAAATTTTACGCCTTTATGAAGCTTTTAAGAGCAGCATCATCGCGCTCTTGCCTCTGAAGTTAATTGCGCATTAGGAAGCGCCTGCTTAAAGGGAAAAAGTGACCGATGAGGCATTAAACGCGGGCATTTAGTCCACAAATAATAAAACCGCAATTAAAAATGATGAAAATATTTATTATCTATCAATCTATATTAAATATAATATAAAAAATAAAAATGTAAATGTTCGTTTGTCCAAGATCTCAAATCTCCGAAAGTTGATCACCCTTATCGCTGAAAATTAGTTACTGGAATTATTTAAAGATTTATTAAATTTAATGAAAAAAATCAAATTTAAAAATACAATAATTTATAAAATATTTTGTTCATTTGAATTAATCAACAAAAATTATAAATTCGTATTTTCTTTATAATATTTTTAACAGCTCCACAACCTTAGCAAAAATATAGTATCCCATTGATTTCCATGTAAGCATATCTAATTTATAATTAAGAAAATTTCACAAATATTTTCAGACCAAATTTTTAAAGCTGTTTTTGACAGATAATTTCATAAAAAATATTATAAGCATTAATTAATCTCCTGAAATATCTCTGGACCACTCAGTTACGTCGGCTTATTCCCAACCCGCCAAAAAAATTCAATATTTACAAGTACTTCAATCGACAATTACTAAATTTGTAATTATATTTTTTTCAAAATATTTCACCAACAAATGTAGATATAATAGGTATATCTCGACGCCGTTTAGTAGGAAATTCAGCACTTACAAAGCCTTTCCTACAAAAATAAATTCGGTTGTTTACAGGTAAAAATAATATTATAAGCAGTAATTGAAATTTAAATTAATTAACCAAATTCATTTTTAGAAAACGAATTTTATAAAATATATTATGATAAAACTATACTAACAGACCGAGCGATTAGTCATAATAGACCCGATATAGTTTTACATGACAAAATTAAAAAAATAACTTATATCATTGATGTTGCTATTCCAAATTCCTGTAATATTCAAAAATCTGTTAGTGAAAAAATAAGAAAATACACAGATTTAGGAAATGAAATAAAAAGAATTTGGCATTCTCAGACTATAAAAATATTACCATTCGTTATTTCGGCTACTGGCATTATACCTAGCTCTCTAATTAAAAATTTAGGCGTATTAGATCTATCAAAAAATTTATATATAAAGATGCAAAAGTCGGTCATTTTGAATACATGTAGGATAACAAAAGATTTTTTAAATATTTATGTTGAGGGATCAGTAGGATTTATAGGCCCTGTTAGAAGTTCTACCGAGCCGAACCCTCTGATATGAAAATATCTGGAGACGGTGAATTTTTTTTTCCCATTTGATATCTGGTGATTTGACGTGTTGTTGTTCTTGTATTGTTTTGTATTTATTTTACTTATATAATGCACTTACATAGTGTTGATTGACTAGCTGATCATTTGTGGAAAAGTGAGTGGAAGGGTTAAGTTTTTCCTTTGGGGAAGACTTAACCCGGACAACTAAATCGGAAGTTAAAAAAAAAAAAAAAAAAAAGTAATAAAAAAATATATTTGAATACTTAAGCATATGCAAAAATTATGATTACTTGATATGGTTATTTACATTGACTCAAAAGTGCTTTACTAATTTGGCTTTGAATGTAACAAGATTTAAATAAGCACATTGCCCAGTCTATGTATACTCTCCATAGAAAAGCTGAACACGAAGAAATTTTGATTTAAGATTTTCACGGCCAAAAGTATTTTTGTTATTTGTTTTTGGGGTGTAATGCCGTGTTGGCGAAAACTCCTTCTTTAGCCAACGTTTCGGACAGCATTGCAGTGCCCATCATCAGGGCAGATGTGTTATTTGAGGTTGTTTTTTTTTTTTTTTTTTTTTTGATTTTATGGATTCTTTCGTAATCCTCTAACTAGCTAGGGCTTATAACAATACCCTTCATGTTTCTAACTAACTAGTACTGCGGCTGATTAGCCTTATTACTATTACCATCTGATGGTTGTATTTAATTGACTGAATTTATGTTACATTAATAAGTTTTATGAGGAAAAATTCTTAACTGGATAAAAAACCTCATACAAATGACAAGAAATAAAAAACAATAAGTTCTGAACTTTTTACGCTGTTTGACTTTGTGATTTACTGAATTTAAGTATTTCATTTTTTCATGTTTTGGCTGCGTCCTTTTCGCTTCGGTGGTCCTGCAAAAAAGTTTGTGAGAGAATTCCTGTTGGAGAAAAAACACATTTTGTTATATTAAAAAAAGGATACTATTTCTTCGTCATCGCTGTTATTTTTCTCATGGAGCTTCACGGTGTGATCTCCTTGAGGAGCTCCATTAGGATAATCAGTTTCTCTGTCTTTGATGAGCAGGAGGCCAGTTTTTCGCGTACCCTGATGAGGCCTCGCAGTAGGATCATTATGTCCTCGTCATCAGAGGATCCGGTGTTTGGCGCTTGGCGTTGTTCCGGTGTGGCTCTTGGTGGTTCCTGTTGTTCAGGTGCCTGTTGCTGGTGGTTGCTTCGGCCCGCTACGTCCGCCCAGGACCGGCCGTCAACTCGGGCCGCGGGTCTCTGTGCCCGGGGCTCTGCCTCTTTGTGCCTCTGGGCGTTGGATTGCTCCTGTCTGCGCTGGAGAGCAGCTACGTATGCCACCCTGTTGGGGCATTTGCCGTAGTTTGCGGGATGGGCTCCGCCGCAATTGCAGCAGACGGCCGGCTCTTCTCGATCGGTTTTGGGGCACTCCGGTGTGGCGTGACTGCCTTCGCATTTGACGCAGCGGGCAACGTGTGCGCAATTTCGGGACCCATGTCCGAAATTTTGGCATCTGTGGCACTGTGTTCCGTGTTGGAGGTGGTTGCTTCTATACTTTCTCAAAGTAATCCTGCAGTGGCACAGGTAGACCACTGCGGCTCTCAGGTGGCCCATGTTTGTTTCCTGGCCAAAGTGTGCCAGGTAAAGCGGGTATTCTGTTCCCGGGGTGGTCATCTTGACCACAGTCCTTGCCGGGAAGCCTTGATCCTCAAGGTCTTGCATTATCTCCTCTGGTGACAACTTCGGGAGTCCTCTGATGACGGTTTTCTTCAATTTATCCGCTTCTGTGGTGTAGGTGTGGAACGGCTTCTCCTCTCCACGTAGGGCTGCTGTCAGTTTTTTGTGGGCTTCTACTGAGCTCACCACAACGCTGATTTTGCCTCCTTTGGCATACCGGAAGTTGAAGTTGGCACTTCCAATGTGCCTCTGTACTTCCTTCGTGATGTCGCCGTGCGTCATTGACCCTATGGCCATGATTACGGGCGGGACTCGAGTACTCTTCCCAAGAGTCGCTGTAGTCGTTGGTCTTTGTCTGGTGGGCGCCTGGTCTCGGCTTGAGGATGCCACTGGTCCTGGTGGCGTCGGGCGTTTCTTCGTCGGTGGCGACGATATTTCTTCTGCTGGTTCGCTTACTTTATGTAAGGGTTCATATTTATTTTCGTGAACCAGACGAAAAATGGGCTTTGGGGGGGAATGGGGGCGCTTTGAAGCCGTAGCCCTCGTCCATTCCTCTACCATGGGTGATGTGGCTCTTGGTGAACCGGTTGCCGAGCCGGAGCTGGTCTGCGACGATCCAAACTTGAACTCAGGCTCATGAGTGTCTGGGTTTATTCTCCAGCCAGTGGCTCCCTCCGGGAATAACATAGGCAGGGGCTTGTTTCTCTTGAAAGTCGCTGTTCCTCTTGGTGTGCGGTGGTAAGGCATTTTGGAGTTGGTTTATTCTGAAACGAGAAAAATTTGAATTAGTTGCGTAATTTGCAAAATGCTTTGAGAAAGGCAGTTGGGACGACGTATGTGAATTGCGAAGATTGCCTTGAAAAGGGCAGTTGGGGCGCGTGCGCCTGCTCCAGGCCGGCTAAATTTCTCCGGCCGGCTGTAAGGTGTTGGGGCCTGGCTGTGTGAACACAAGCCAGACGGAAGCAGTTTTGTGGCTATATTACAAGCCACGAAAAATCCTCAAACTGCGCAAAATCCACAAGCTACAAAGTCGAATCAGTACATCAGTACAGAACTAACATTAACGTATCTTTTTTTTATTTAAAGTGGTTTTCTTCGTTTAGCTCTGGTGTAGCCGTCAATTACCGGATACCAGGAACTATTGAGCTTAGCTCCATCGTCTCTATTAATGTTTACGGGATTTTTATGGATTTCAATGGCCTCCGTAATCAGCCGTGCTCTATAAGTTTTGGGTCTCCCCAGGACTTCAGGAACAAATCCAAAGTAATGCCCGGTGTCAATCAAATGCTCGGCAATTGCCGACTTGTCAGGGTGGCTGAGTTTACAAGCTCTGAAGTGTTCTGAGATCCTTTTGGAGATACTCCGCTCTGTCTGGCCTACATAGACCTTGTCACATCCGGAACAGCTGAGTTTATACACTCTATCTTTTTCCATACGAATCGGTACTTACACGCTGATTCGCACCACCACCCAGCGCATGATGATGGACACTGCAGTGCTGTCCGAAACGTTGGCTAAAGAAAGAGTTAGCGCAACACGGCATAACACCCCAAAAACAAATAAAAAAAACGAAGAAATTTTTGTTAAATAATATATACCATCTAGTATGTTTCGGAGGTACATATAGTGATAGTAAACTTATAGCGTCAGGGCAGTCACATCGTAAATTACCAATTGTATGCAATATAAGGAGACTATATATAGTATACATCATAATACATCTACATTGTTAGTATATTCCCATTTTTGAAAGTATGAATCTCCTTTATATTTCTAGGTGCGAGCAAGGAGAAAGGTGGCCGTAACAGTATTAGCATTCGTGCTGATATTCGCCATATGCTTCCTTCCTTACCACATTACGATGATGTGGTTTTACTACAGGTGAGTTTTTAATAATTATTTAAACCGGGTCTCTAATTCCGGGCAAGACACCAACAATCAAAACCCCCTTTTGTAACTAAACTTTTAACCAAATTAAATAAATGAAGAAATGTTTTTTAGATTTTATGTTACTGTAAATCTAAGAAACATTTTCTTGCCGACATTCTCGAAACTTGAGAACTGGAACTATTTTTTTAGTAAGATAACGCGGGTTCCATGATAACACAACCCAATAACTATTCAAAATACCTTTAAAATGTGATATAAACTCATTAAAAGCGATAAAGAAAAATAAAACTTCAAACCTAAGCTAACCACGTAACGTAGTTACCAAGTTTTTGTTTCATCACTGTTCATGCTTATAAATAAACTGTTTGTTTTAAAATAAATAAAAAATTGAAATAGAGTTCTACAAATTAAGCTTGACAGTATAAATGATACATTTTAGAAAAAAAAAATTAAATTTTCTCAGTATTAATGCTTTCTATAGAACATGGCCTAAACAATTACAGGTAAATCATTTAAAAGAGACTGAAATCATTTAACTGACTGTAGGAGCCAGTAAAACTACGTCATCCCCTATTGGGGTGTGTTATGAAGCCGAATGGAGTGGAAAAAAGAAGGGGAATGTTTGGGAAGAACACAAGACCTTTATAAATTATAATTATTTGAGATTATAAAATGATTTTTTATCCAGTAAATATTCAAATTACCCTTTTTTGCTAAGCGAAATCAGTGAAAATAATTATATTTTATAACGATAAAAATAATTTCAGAAAAATATAATTTAGGTTTCCTGACAAGAGAGGTGAAAATTAAGGCAGCATTATCTTTTCGGCTAATTTAACTTCAACTTAAAAAAGGTTTTGTCTTAATAATTTTAAGGAAGTCCGCTCCAAAATGTGATAAATCACTCAAATGTTATATTTCAAACATTTTATACCCGACATAAGTAATGGTCTAAAATGAGAATTAGAAAAAGAAAGTTTTTGAGTCGCAAAATAAAAACCCTTTTCAATCTTTCCAGAGTTAGGAGAATTAATTATACGAGGGAATTTTACATTCATTGTAATAATAAAAGGCTTTTTTAAATTTTATTTTCTACGGTTAGGTGGAGGTGGAATGTGTTAAATGTTAAGCCGCGTATTCATCTGCGATCTGTTACTGTAACCGTTGCAGACAAAGTAACCAGGATGTAGTATGTACGCGTTTTCCACATCACCGTAATGGTAAGCCGGTGCGCGTTGAGCGCCCTTTGATTCACGGAGAAAACCGACGGCAGCAGGCTCGCGAGCCATGAACATACTATAATATCTTGTAATGGTAATGGTTACGTTTATGGTTACAGCTCATAGATGAGTGTACGCGGCTGTAGATATTTGAAGGAATGATGCACGCAAACTTTTAAAATTCATCGTTCACGTTAATCATTATATAGCTAATTGTAATTATACAGATCATGAGAAGACTCTAAAAGTTTATTAGCGCATACTCGGACGTGAATGGCACATACCTATAAATTTGGCTTACAGCACTGACAAACATTTTGTCTCATTTTATCGTAAGCAAATAAAAAATTAATGGTTTTTTTGTGAATTTCAGTCCAACAGCTCAAGAAGATTACAACGCATTCTGGCACATCTTCCGCATCGTGGGATTTTGTCTCTCCTTCATGAACAGTTGCGTCAACCCGGTAGCTTTGTACTGCGTCAGCGGTGCCTTCAGAAAACACTTTAATCGGTGAGTGCAAACGCAGCTTTATTTTGTCTCTACTTCATTAACAGTTGCATCAACCCGGTGTGACTTTGTACTGCGTCAGCAGCGCCTTCAAAAAACACTTTAATCGGTGAGTGGGAACGCAACTTTATTTTGTCTCTACTTCATGAACAGTCGCATAAACCCGGTGGCCTTGTACTGCGTCAGCAGCGCCTTCAGAAAACACTTTAATCGGTGAGTGCGAACGCAACTTTATTTTGTCTCTATTTCATGAACAGTTGCATCAACCCGGTGGCTTTTTACTGCGTCAGCAGCGCCTTCAAAAAACACTTTAATCGGTGAGTGCGAACGCAGCTTTATTTTTTCAATCCCAATAATGTTTTTGGTTTTGAATTACCGTTTTTGGTACTTCAAATATTTATTTTGTGAAGAGTCCCAACTGCCCAAGGACTGAGTAATCAACAATTCGAATATGTTGTTAGGCTGAGAAGGAAAAAATAAAGGTTGGATCATACTTGGCTATTCAAATCTTGTCGTCGAGCAAAAACGCTCAAAAATGTTTAAAAACCGATAAAGATATCTATTTGGTAATTTTTTTCAACTATCACACTCAATACGAAGCATGTTATTGATTTTATGGTATTTATTTTTTCTCTTTTAATTAAACCCAAACTAAGAACATTTTCTGTAAAATAAGTTTAAAATTCATAGTTTGGTTTTTTTTTGCAAAAAGTAGAAGAGTCGAAAGTAGAATTTAACCTTATATGTTTGTGTGAATACTAAATATCAACTGTCCGGAATCAATGGGATTATGGCATCTCCAGTGGGGCAACGTTGTGAGTGTAAAGGATTTGGGGAACGGAAAGAGATGATGACGAGAAAGGGTAGAAAGTCTTCTTCCTTCGTATGGTGGTGGGATCAGAGGGGGACATCTATGTCTGCGAGCCATTCTAGGGCCTCAGGCGTCGCCATGTGAACCTCATCAATCCCGCCGGGGAATGAATGGAGCGGGCATTCGTTGACCACATCCACACATCGCTGACTCTTTAAGGCTCCATCTGTGCATCATGTGAGCACAGCGGCTATGGGAGCACCTTAACCTATTGATGGCGGACCAGGTTTTGCGAGGCAATGAGAACCCAGGCTGTCTTTCGGTGGGGTCCTGTATGAGATGGGCATTTCCCACGTTGGCCGTTTGCCACTCAAGTTTCCAGCTATCTTTTGGGGTGAGAGGTAATCGGAGGAGCCTCTCTCCTTCCGCCCAGAAGGGCTTTCTGGACTTCAAGCGGCATGCCGGGTGGGAGACGACATTTTCGTGTAAAGGTATTGCGCATTTTTGCAGCGCCTTCTTGTATTCCCTCAGTGTGGAAGTATCTACTTGCTATTCAGATCTGGTCATTAAACACGTCTGATGGCATTTAAAGTATCTTTTCGGATGGTGGTCATTCACCAGGGCGATACTCAAAGTATATATAACACATTTTATGAACAAAACAAAAAAATATTCGGTTAGATATCTTATGAAAATTACGAGAGAACAGGACAATTCCAACAAGATTCGAAATGGCGCACTCAAATTTCGCATTATGCCACAAATTTTATTATTTCCTTTGCCCAAGTACCCAACTTTAGAACGGAACCATAAAACGTATGTATGTCTCTAAGCAGGCTGTGTCAGCAATACGAGGCGAAATATGTTTATATTGCTAGGAAAAGTGTCCAATAAACATTACGGAAGTCGTGAACTTTCGTATGCTAGTCGATTTACGGTTATTGTGGCCCGAATAATATTATTGTCTCTCCTTGCGCTTTCTGAAAAGCTAAGAAGGTTTTTACCAATAAAGGATACCTTAAGTGGAACGGCTGCTTTCATACAAAGTTTAACTATGGATTTGAGGCCGAAATACTCAACCAAAGTGAACAGTATTTTTTTTAATCAAAAGGTATAGCAAATATCTAGTTCGGATATATTATAATTAATTTATTTGTTTTTTTAAATAATGATCTATTGGCCTTTAAAAATCTTTATTTACGGCAAAATTTGTGTTCCAACATAAATCGGTTACTTGCAATCAGAATTTATGCTCGTGAAAAACCTTTATTTACGTAAAAAATTGTGTTCCAACATAAATCGGTTGGTTTCAATTAGAATTTAAGCTGATGAAAAACCTTTTTTTACGTAAAAATTTGTGTTCCGACATAAATCGGTTAGTTGTAATTAGAATTTATGCTCATTAAAAACACTTTCTTTAGTATTATATTTCATAATATTTGTTTTGTAATCTTTGATAGATCATATTTCTTAAATTTAGAACACCAAAAAATAAATTATTAGGTAATAAGGTATTAGTTATAATTTGTACCCTGAAGATGCTTGAGTAAAGCGAAACCGGTCGGTTCTAAAAATTATTAAAAACTCGTGGTTGTAAAACAAAAAGTATTTTATTTTATTAAATATGTCAAACCAAAAAGTGATTGCTTTAGACCAAGGCTGCCCAACCTTTTTAACAGTTGGGCGAAATTGACGATTTTGAATCACTGGCGGGCCACTGAATACCTGACGGTTCCTATTTACATGGGGGGGGGGGGGGGGGTTGTTAGAGAATTTCTATAAAACATAATTCCCCACAAAAAAAAATCAAAATGAGTGCTCCCCACAAAATATTTGAAATCCATGGGGGGGGGGGGGTTGTTACGGAACTTCGCTGAGAAAAAATTCCGCGCACCCAAAAACATCATATGTGATTCCCCACAACAATTTTTCGATTTCCATGGGGGGGGAGGGGTCAAAAACCGGTGTATTTTTGTTTAAAAAATGAGTTCAACAGGTTATATTTTTTCGTCGCTGATTCTCGTTCTTTTTCAAATTGGCGGATTGGCGGGTTTTTTGAAAATGGTTCACGCGGGCCACTTATAATTCGTTCGCGGGCCACGGCCTTGCTTTAGACAATAAAAAAAAATTGTGTTGGGTATTAAGGCCTCAAATTAAAATTTTGCATAGAAAAGGCCGCGTAGACGTTCCTCTTAATAGGTGATGTAAAATCTGGCTCACCACTGAAGAGATGCATCAATAGAAGTGTGTAATGGGCGTTTTACATACGGATTTTTTCATCACGATTCCTATATTATGGAAACTGTATCGGGATCTATATAAAAAATGTTTGTTTTACACGATAATTATGTTCATACTTATAATTGTACACAGATAGTTGCCATTGCAAAAGAAATTAAATTTTTGGACTGGGAAACGCCTATAAATGGCAACAAATTGAAAATAACCAAAGATCACCTGAAAGCATTCGTATGTTGTTGCCGTCAACAAATCATGAAAAAAATCACGCAAAATTCACAAAACTTAACAGAGATATACGTTCACAATCAGTAATAAACATACAGTAAGTGTTTTTCATTAATATTTTGAATATAAAACCAAATGACGAAACGAAACATTTCCACGTAATATAGGTAAA
This sequence comes from Hesperophylax consimilis, assembly GCF_061612785.1. NCBI lineage: Eukaryota > Metazoa > Arthropoda > Insecta > Trichoptera > Limnephilidae > Hesperophylax > Hesperophylax consimilis. Next base: position 3,716,278 of record NC_142836.1, read on the forward strand.
TCAATGACAGGTGACAGATGTCAAATAATTAGATTCAGATAGTTGTGGGTATTATTGAATATTTTAAAATCCTACTGATTATAATCGTTTTTTTATCAATTTTCTTTCTAGTGTTGATCGCATAGTTATTTTGAACACTAACAGTGGGTACTACATTCGAACCAGTGGCGCGCAATGCTCTTTTATTCCGAAGTAGGTAAATCGGATTTCAGAACTACATAATACACATTTCCGGAATCCAGCACTAGACGGTGGTGGTATTAATTTAAATAATCATGTTATTGAAATAGAGGATTAACGCACGCATAACGGTATTACTTCACAAACGTTAACGCATATATACATCTGTCTAGATGATGGACTCTGTCATATTATTAAAACTCACATAGAAGACTTGTTTCCGACTTAACTTTTATATTTGAATTTGTAAATGGACTTATAGACAGACCTGATTTATTCAGCCTTATTACCTTCCATGCCAAACAAAACTAATCGATCAAAGTTATTTTTGATTGCAACAACAATATCAGGACTGAGTCATTTAGATATTAACTTGTACCTAGATTGCATAATGTTGCCAATACTTTCGCAGAAATAGTAGATGCGTTCAAATGTACGGAATATATTACAAGATGGCTATAATAACGTTCCTCAATAATAATAATTTATATAAGAATAGATTTATTCTTCTCTATGGGTTCTTTATAATTTAAAAGTCAAATTTTACTTCATAATTACTGTCCAACTAGATTTTTATCTATGCTACACGTTTGTAAAAGCTCGTATGGGCGTATAATATAAATGAATAAAAAAATAATAACCAAAAAATACTTTTGGCCGTGAAAATCTTAAATCATATCTATTGTTCCATCACGGCGATTGTCATTCTTGTAGTTACGTCACACCAATGGCTTCGTTATGCTTCACCAATTATAGAGTAGGACTTCAATATGTACTTTTGAGTCTGCGATCGATTTTTGTAATAGGAGTTTTTTTTATTTGTTTGTATTAAATATTCATTAAAAAAATAATATTAAATAATTTACAGAAAAAAGAAGTAGTTATTTCACCTAGTTTTATATATAAAAAGTACCACCATAATAAAGCTAGGCTTGTGTGTATGGGGGATGTGTCATTTTGTTAGTTATTTATGCAATATGCCAAAGTATTCAGTATATATTTACGGGTGCTTTTTAACGTGAAGTTTCAAGTCTTTGTTGTTATTTATATTTCGGATACTTTCTGTAAAAAATACTACATTTAGTTGTATTGACGTTTCTCTGAGTAATCTATTGTTAGATTGTTAGAAGTATAATGTATTGAGTTTTCTGACTTTAAGTAAAAGTTCCGATGAATATGTATATGGTTTAAATAGAATATTTTGTGCTATATAAAGGAGTTGTGTGTGTTTTTTGTAAGATCCACCCCATCCTTTGAAGAAAGCAAAGTATGTTTTTCTGAGTAAATATTTATTTCGTATACATATGTCTTAGACTCAGACTCTTAGACTCTTAATCTTAGAGTGGATTGTTAAATGGTATATAGTAAGTTTTTTCGAATTTAGTGTCAATATATTTACATCACACATTTTTTTTAGTTTGTTTATATCTGCATTAGCCATTTTGTTATTAGCAATACTGTGGCGTCTGTATGTGAAATAATTTTGCCATATTTAGAGACATTAAATATATTGTTAACATACACGATAAATAGCAAACGGCCTAAAAAGTATATTGATTCAAATTCTTGGGGTCTTTTATTTAAGTAAGTAATTCCAAAACTTCTCCATTTATTCCGAAGGATTTTAATTTATTTATTAGTTTTTTATGTGAAATACTGTAAAATGCCTTTTTTTAAGTCTATAAATATTCATAGACATTTTTCATACTTTATTATATAGTGATACAATATGTTTTGCATTAAACTAAGTTGCTTGAGGTTAATTATATGGTGGCTAGTTGAGTAATCTTTCGATAAGAAAAAATACGAGGCTGATTGCGAAGCTCCGTAAGGTGGTTTAAAAATTCAACTCTCAAAAAAGACGCTGAAATTATTTTATTTTCTTTCACGAGCAATATGAAATTTCGAAAATAAACTTTTCTTTCAAATGCAAACTGCTTAAAACCACTCAAATTCGCATAAATCACTCTGCACGAACAAAGCTTTGCGAAAACTCAGTGTTAAATTGTGATTAGTGAGAAGGCCTTACCTTACTTTACGTAAACTACCATAAGAAAGCATTTTGTACCCTTCTGTTAATACAAAAAATGCGAAACTTACAGCTAAGGGACTTCAAAATGATATAAAAGTCCTCATAAAACTTATTTACCACGTTTATAAATTAATAGCCTACTTGGCGAAAAAAAAACAAAGTTGTCGAAATAAAAGTAAAATGGCTTTATACTCTAAAACGATTTTCGTATTTTATTATTCAGAAATTTTCCCTGAAAAAACAATAATTTGAAACCAAAAACATAAAGGAAATAGAAAGGGTTGATTGTGAAAACCTGAAAGGGAATAGATATATTCTCGTTTTATGAGACATATCTATGTTAATATACCGCACATATTTCACCCACCAAAACGGATGACATATTTTTTTATTCGTTCGTATTTCTAAAAGAGATACGTGAATTTAAAAAAAGCGAGTAATAAAGTTCATATGTGATTTGATTAAGTTCTTTGTTCATGTTCAAAGTGTGATTATATGTAACTACATTCTGTTTCATTGTTCTTTGGCTAACATAGTCTAGAGACTTTTTTTGTTTAAATAACACATCTGCCCTGATGATGGACACTGCAATGCTGTCCGAAACGTTGGCTAAAGAAGGAGTTAGCGCGACACGGCATAACACCCCAAAAACAAATAACAAAAATACTTTTGGCCGTGAAAATCTTAAATCATATTTTTTTAGTCTAGAGACATTTATATTTGTATATCAATTTATTTTATACTATATATATTATACTAAGAATGTACTTTAAATGTCCTGTTTGTGTCTCAAATAAAAAAAAAATACTGATAATTGTATTATGTCGGTACGCTTTATCTCATTTCAGACATCTGAATTAATTATTTTACAATTCATTCATGCAATTTGATAAAGAAACCAAAAAAACTTTTTTTATTTGATCAAAGTGATGAAAACTTGTTTTGTGGCGGTTTTCAGTAGGTTTTAAATAACGATAACCGTAGAGTGATGTTATAAGCATTTGTTTTTTAGTCAAAACAAAATGTCGTCGAAAAAAAGATACTTTATAATATATTTATTACAGGGAAACTTTATTTAAAATAATTACTTGTTATCAGTAGGTAGCTACCGACTTCTTAGTCCCTTCTTACAATCTTCATGATTGTGACGCAACCACAAGTAGCCTATCGATATGCTACTCTTTAATGCTGTTTTCCGTGCACGGCGCTACCCGAAATATGCCGAGTCTTGAGCATTTTTTCATGTGAAGCCGTCAAGTTAATACGATGTCAAGTGACTCTAGCGACGAAGACAAAAAAATAGTTCTACTTTATATTTACAAGCATTAAAACTATTTAACGTAAGTTTTTGCATTCACCTATACAGCGAATGTTTATTATAGAACATTCATTGTCGCCAAGGAACTATATGAGAATGATTTAAAATGGGATTTTCTTTCCAACCTCACACCTTTCCATGCCTTTTTCGCTAAATCCTTTATTACGTATTCCGGAAAATTATCGTTTTATAAATCTGTAATTTTCCCCACATCTAGAATAAATGAAACATTCAAATCGAGTTTAGACGTCATTTCTGTCAAACGAGTAGTCGATACGAAAGCAACTCGCGTAGCTTGCTGGTAAGCACGCTCATTAGCATGCAACTGGCGTCAAGCCCGCATGAAAGTCGAGTCACTTGTAAGTATCTCCATGTAATTTCCTATACCTTGGTTGATTATTCTTCCACTGGGGTTGAATATCCTTAACCAGTTGACTGTTGTGACGTCCGTGACCTTGGAAAAAAATGACACGCTGAAAATCGTAAATAATTTATTTCAAAGCAGTCAAAAAACCTGCATACATGAAATAAAAAGTATTTTCTGAAAGAATATTTATCGCAAACGACTCTTTTTAGTACATTAAGATTAACATCGCTTTAAAAACAATCTTAGATTTTTGTGTGAAGGACACCAGTGTCCCATCCACAGTTGACAGGACATGGACTCCCCGAAATAAAACATATTTCCCTTGAAAACTTGAAGTTTGTTAGCTCTTGGAAAAATAAAAGCTATTTTTTATATAATCTTTATTCCGATGCCATTTTGAAAAGTTAATTATATGAAATTCCCTCCTAGAAAAAAACCACAGTGTATTCTGTTTTGTTATTTAACATGTTACAGGTATGAATAAAATTCACAGTGTTTGTTTAATTTTACTTACTTAACTCACATGGTAAGAGGTTTTCAATCAATTTAAAGTCGTGGTTTATTAAATACTAGTTGACGTATACCCGGCGTTGGTTGGTGACTTATAAAAGGTTTGGGGTAAATTTTTAAGGTTATGAGTTCTAGAGTACTTGACAGCTGGGTATATTCTTAAGCTGGAAATAATAATATTGCATTGTAATAAGTATTCGTTTCACATAAAGGGTTATATACGGTTAGAATTTTCAAAAAAACGATATTTTTATTACATTTTCGTAATAAAAATTTATTTAAGTACACACACAGAAAATTTCAAGTCAATCCGGTTATTATTTTCGTAGTTACACGCATATTTGTAGACGTGTCAGAGCGGAGACGGTGACTCCAAAACGTATTCAGGGGTTTTAAAAGTTGCACCTGACGGCGATCAAGAAGTTATGAAGAAATAATGTATTGGACACGTACAGAAGAGAATGGGCACGTGACATCGAGATTGTGTGAATAAAAATGTGGAAACAGTTGATAATAAAAATGAAAAAAAAAAAAAAAACTTTTGGTGGAAAAGGCAAACTTTGTGGTAAAATTATCAACAAGTTGACAGTTTATTATGGCTTAGCAATTAGGAGAAATTGGGATCCCGTGAAAAAAAATGTATAATGTTATCTGGGCCACATATTATCATTATTGCTCAACGGACAAAAACCTCAACACGAGAAGTGCCCTATCAGACCAGAGTCATGGTGCAGTTGGCAACGGGCAGTAGCTGCCAATGAATTACCCACTTTCAAGCATCATCATTCGTCATAACCACAAGATTTTGATGAGACTATACTTCCCATTTATACAGATCTCAGCAATGAGAAATTATAAGAAAGATGTGTGGGTGGTTTCACCCAAAACAACAACGAGAGCTACAATCAACTGATATGGAAAATCTCTCCAAAAATAGTTCAGGCCGGTTCCAAAACTGTAGAAATGGCTGTATACATAGCTGCCGGCATATTTAATGAATTTACAACATCATTATTATATTACATGAATGTAATAGGGGTTTTACTTGGGCCCAAAGCGCATTCATACGCCGAAAGAGAGGATAAACAGCGCGTGGCCGTTTCCGACCGCAGAGCACATTATAGCACACGAAAGGGAAAAATGTTCAGCAGACAACACCAACTCGAGTTATAAGAAGCTGCCGAAAGGGCGGAGGGTGTATTATATAGTGTAATATATGGCTCTGGAATAGACGACTCGATGTAAGTTGAAAAACTATTTTTTTTACTCCATGTAAAGTACTTTTCAAAATTTTTATGCGTTTTTCTCAAAAGTGTGTTTTTAAAGTTGGTGACCAAGATTACTCGGAAACGGTTCAACCGATCATTCTCAAATTTTAACACAAACTTCTTAGGTATATTTTTAAGTTATTAATCGAATTCCTGTTCTCACTGATAAATATTTTTTTTATAAACAATAAAAGGCCAAAATTTTGGTGAAAAGTTGATTTTTTTTTGAGACCAGCCATTTTGTCAAAAAAAAAATATTTTGCTCTATCCTTCTATCAATAAGAGTAATATTTATTATTATAAAGAAATCCGTTTGGTTTTTTCATTTTAGATAATCCAGTCCAGAGATATGATGGTCCTCGCAAAATGCCTTTTTTGAGAGGAGCTTCTGGAAAACAGCTATAGCAGCTTTCAAAATAATTATTTTTACAAATACAAATTCTTAAAATACTATTTAAAATTGCCATAATATGTGTACGAATTTTTACTTTAATAAATAAAAAAGTCTTATCGGGAAAAATTCTTCAAAAATCCCTTTTTTGGGCCTCCTGACTGTATATAACCCATTAATTGTGCCATGTCTTCCTCGGGCGTCCTCGACCTCTCCCACCACTCACTTCCAAGCCAAATATTGTCTTTACACCTCATTCTTCGTTAATCACGTACGTCTCATTCTACCACAAATACACCTCCTGTGTAAAGTTATTATCCAGGATTGACGTTACCTCATTGCCACGGCGATGCAAAGTGAAGCTGCAGAGGTCAAACGGTCCCCGCAAAGGCAGACACATCTGTCACCAAGCCCTGGATACACCTCGCAGGGTAACCCTGCTCAAGTCACCAAACGTAGCGAGCCACTTGGGGTAACCTATGAATCGCAGAGGTGTGGTGGCAGTATCCATAACCGAATCCTTAATTTAAAAAAATATAAAACATATGAAAATTACTAATGTATTTTTATATGAGAAAAACTATAGGGAATACATATACATATCACATAGTGGCCATTAGTAATTTATTATAACATATATTATCAAGATGTGCAATTCGTCAATAATAATAAGTTTGCTTTATTGTTATTTATCTATTTATTTATTTGAGGAACATAAACAGTCTTAGTAATACAATATAAATAAGAGGATAACAAAAACGAGAGCAATTATTAATGTTCACAGATAAATATTCAGAAACACAAAAATAACCTGTAAACTAGAATATTTAATAAAAATAGAAAAAAAAACAGAATAAAGCAGCAAATAAGAAAAATAATAATAAGAATATAAATTCAAGAAACGATAAACCTATAATATGCCTACCATAAACAGCAATAAATAAAAGTGATTATAACTACCTATACTTAAATATACTTAGGTTGGAACGGGAAAAGGGAGCAGAGGGATAAGGAAAAGTTGCCACGCAATTAATATTAAAATATTAGGTACAATCAATTTAACAGTCGTGAATATGAGTTAGAATGTGATACAATGAAATTCTGTAGTGGTAACTAGCAGTGAATATGTCAGCATGAGTGTCTATATTTGCAAATTTATTATTATAGTAGTTACATGTCCTTTGCATAAATTCATTTCGATAAATATATATTATCAAGTTATAAAAGACAATGACATACATAAGGTAATAAAAATAAAGAAATTTGGTTTACATTATAAGTACCTTTACGGAAATAATATAAATATATTGTCCGTAAGTGGCTTCATCACAATTTGATAATGCCTTCAGAAGGCGAAACAGCTGTCACGCGTAGTAATAATTATACAACAGAACTTTTTAAGACTGTGTTTTATAAATAATTGAATAGTCATATTATTGTATGTATAAAAGAAATAATTAAAACTAAATTATGTCTTTTCACAATTTTTATTTGTTGTAATTTGTTAAGTTTTCAAGGTACACGGAGAATACTTTATAATTTTGATAATTTATTAAGAATTTCTTATGTAATATAAGAATAATTTGTAATCCGGTTAAAAATGGGACTGCAGTCACATAACGAATAAATTGATAAGTTTCCTGTAAAAAAATATTTAAAAAAAGGAATGTATTATTACGATGATGCAGCACGTGTTTTTAAATATCATTATATTTTGTCATTATATATTATCAGGGCAAATGCAGATGCGAACACGTGTTTTGATAAACATAATATCAATATACTAAAAGTTTAACAGGAAATAGCCGGCAGTCCCGTTTTTAACCGGGCATTAAAAATCAACAATACTATTTTTTCTCCTTGTAGAAAAGCGTTGACAGTCCTATATTTTGCAGAAATTTCCGTTCAAAATGAATTTATCCCAAGTAGGTACTAACTCATCATTAATTAATTCAAATCTTTACCAACCCAGACTTCCATTTCAGACACCGAGAGATGGTAATCTAGTAACAAGTGATCGTGAACCTATGAATAATGAACCAAATAAATAAATAAATAAATGTTCATGTACTTGCAAACCTACGAATAATTTATTTAATTTAATAAATATACACACCAAACCCGTATTGTGAATGGTGCACGGTGAAAACATACTGATCATAACATAATCTCTTTAAATTCAAATGAAAACGGGATTGCAGACCATTAATGAATGAATTAATAGGTATCCTGATAAACTTTAAAATACCAATATTTTGTCACGATGTCGGAACACGTGTTCATAAAAATTGGTAAATTTTGTATTTCATTATTAAGACAAACGCAGCTGCATGAACACGTTTTCCGATTTTATTGCGAACTTACTAAAAGTTTATCAGGAAGCGGCCTGCAGTCCCATTTGCAACCGGATTACTAATATTTTGAAATGTGAACAATTCTTCAAATTTAAAAGTTAATATTCGAGCTCTGGAATTTTTTTTTTCAATTTCCGTTATCATTTTAGTTTTTTCAAGCAACTAGCCTATAATGAAATAATAACAAACTTGAATAAAACTTTCACATAATCCGAAAACAAACATTGAAATTTGATGAATTGTTCAAATTTTGCGAAACAACCCATCCCAAGTATCTATTCCACTCTGGAACATGCCATAATAATACGTAATATCTTATTTATTATTTAAAACGAATAAATAAATTTTGAAATAAACCCGAATTGATTAAATAAACTTTAGTTGTGCACCATTTCTGGAAGTTCAGTTGTCTTCGTATACTCGTATTCCTCAAATCTCTGTTTTAATGTATTAACTGTGAAACTAAACAAATTATTAGAATAAAATGTACTAACGAAAATAATATTGAATATTTATAAAACCTTGACATCTACCAATCAAATACTGAAACCATTGTTTGGGACCGATGTAGGTGTGTAACTTCATCACTGACAGCTGACATTAAATGTGAATATTGCTGTAAAGACTGTCCGACTAACATTTGGATCTCTTTGTTTCACGCAGACCCACTGAAGACAGAATCTGTCAACGCCATCTACTATACTTCGATATAATAATAACTACGATTATTTATTCTTTTCAGAAATATTCATCTTCTAACGTAAATACCAGTAGGTGTGAAAATACCTGTCGTTTTCATAGATAAAAATATTCAAACGTTTGTTTTTTTTCAAAGCCCACAAAAACTTGCGAAAAACGTGTGATATCTTAAGTACCTCGGCCCAGTCGGTTAACAGTTGGTAATTCCCACACGGGTCGGTTTGAAATCTACAAATCCCAAAATGAATAATTTTGAAATACAAAAAAAATATTTTTACTAATAATTTGTTATAAATCGTAAACCGCATTTATCACACACCCGCGTGCGAGTCCAGGCAGCGTGACATCACGTAAAATGTATGCGGCTTACCGACTCGTGAGAGAGAGGCCTTAATTCTGCCATATCTCTTGATTTTAATTGTTTTAACAAAACGATTTATTCTACGTATAAGTAATTCCACATACTAAAATATATTTTATACGGAGTTTCCTGTTATAAATAATGTGAATATTATTTTTTTATTGAAAGAGGTTATTGTAGGTTGAAGCACACTTGTAAAAAACATTGCGTCATAGATAATAAATTTATTTCTTAGTCCTTTTTTCGAGGTTTTCATGAAACAATACAGAAATTTTAAGAACTTTATGATTTCAGCGCTTTTTTTTATGGTTGATTAATAATAATAATAATTTTATATTTGATGATTTGGATATAGCAGTTTTTGTGAAAAATCACCTTAAGGGCGCTGCATTACCTTTCATTATATAGATAGAAGTATAACGCATATTATAATTTAATTCTGTTTGTTTTTTTTACCTCTTGTGTCCATTTTTCTTAAGTTTATATACTAAACAGCGGTGGGTACATTATACGGTCTGTTTTGTGTTTGCAAAATACATTTTTTTTAACAACTCCATTTATATAAATAACACTATGGCGGGCGTGTACAGGACAGGCAGTGTTGATTGGATATTTATACAAATCAACAGTTTTATTCCGAAATTGAACATTTTGATTACTTGATATTCTGCATTACATTCTTAAAAAATCGGGGACTTCAGCTATTACTAAAATAAAAACATTAAAAAAAAAGTAATTAATGATTTCAGAATGGTAATTATTGTATATTGAACCCGGAGCCGCCCGTAGAACTATTGCACATCTGATTTGGGGGTGAGTAAAAGAAGTCTAAAGTTGGAGAAATATAAGTAATTTTATCTAAGAATACGGTTGTTCCTATCTAGTAACAGAGCTAGGGCTAACTCATTTATTAAAATTTAGATTTTGAATGGATTGTATCTCCTTTCAAAATTAATACACTTTTTTTATGTAATCATTGATATTAATGAATCTAAAACGAATATTTGAAACTGAAAAATTATAAAAAATATACGTTCATTTGGCAATTGGCAATTCACCAAGGACATTAGTTTTGCTGGGGCTCTGCTCTACCACTGAGCTAATCCGACCCTATTTCTTTCGGTCATATTTAACTTATCATACTTCGACTAGAACTATCAATATTTTATTAATTTTCAAATCAACTATTTTTATTGGCTCTTATCTTTATAATAATAATAATAAATTCTTTATTCCAGGATGTGGGGAGGTTAGTGCAATCCCACACATCCCATAGAGGATATAAGTACAAATAATATTTACATAAAGTAAAATAAATAAAAAGAGATAAAAAAAAAATTAAAAATTAAATAGAAAATGAAATTAAGTTAAGGCAGAGAAGCACGGAAATCCATCGGATCTAAGATTGTGTGGTATGTGTGATCGCAAGATTCTTACTGAACTAAATGCAATCTGGATAGTGTTTGGGATAAATATGTCCATTTTTATTATAATGTGCGACATCTCTTGCCTTTTTTGCTAGTTTAGGATGTTAAATATTATAAGGTTTTGACCGCATGACAACTGGATTTAAAGCAATATATTACCGCTCTGCTACAAATTTTGTTATGGAAGCTATTGATTAGGTATGATCTTTAGTCAAATTAAATCAGTTATCAAAATCATTCTTTCATTTTATTAAATTAAACGCTGGAAAGTTGGCAAACCCCATCATGTTTATTCTCTCTGGTGGGTACGAATATCCACAAGGACTTAGATCAACAAACTTCACGTCTTAATTGAATCTAAAACCAATTAAATCTAGAATGTAACACGGACCGATGTAAGTTTATTAGGACAGAAAAATTGAGGAAGATAAATTGGTTAGATAATTCTGTGGCTTGCTTCAAAAACAGCCCATGTCAATTTTTCGATACTTAAGATTTTTTTGCAATTTTGCATGAAAATTTGGTAATTTAAAGAAACTATCGATTTCGAGAAATGATTTTTCGTTTTTCTGGGGCCAACGTTAGGTATCTACACTAGAAAAGCCTTTCTTAAAATTAAAACTTGCTAAACAGAAAATTATTATATGGGGCTGGTGAAATTTAAAAAACTGGATTTATCTCCTTTCAATGCAAGTTTCAGAATTATTAAAAAAACTTTAGTTATTATAAAGAATAATATAGACCTGTGTCCTTCCAACGGAGCCGACCCAGTTTTATTAAAATCTACGGTTTCCAGCATGCTGTTTGTAGTATTTGCAATTTCCCCGGAGTTTTAATAAACAATGGACCAAAGTGCAATAGAATATTTTATACAAAAATTATCAATAGAAATGCTGTCCAACTAAAAACGGGCAAATGAAATGCAGCGTAATTAAATGTTTACAGAATGATCTACGGAATGTTTCTAGTTTCCGCTCAATTTTGAGGAAATAACCTTCTATATTCATCTCATTTTAATTGAGTTGAGAAAAAAAGATTAGTGTAATATTTCATGGTAAAGTTTATTTTCAAACAATAACACCTAATTATTATTGGTAAGAAAGAAACAAAAAAAAACTATAAACATTGCAGGTAGGTATGGCAGAACTCACGAGAGATCCATCGCAAGCCATTGCGAGCATCTTGATTAATGTCAATTTTCCCCGACCATCTTTAAGCTACTGTACTCTATTAATCGACACACTGAAATATGTGGTTTTTAATTCGGAAATAATGCACGTTCCTTAGGTTTTACGCGAATTTGATTGAATCTATTAGTCAGGCTGATATTTTTGTGATCTTGCATCACAAAACTATCTTGATCTATTGTGATCAGACTTGTCGCGTAAAGGGATCCGGAGACGATCGATGTCAATTGTCATACAGCTTACGTCACTGACATTACACCAGCACCAGTTTCTTTATGAACTCCTGAAAGAGTACCTCAAATGTGCGAATACGGTAATAATCTTTTGATTTTACTTTCCATCGCTCTATACAATCGCAATATATGAATATACTTTTTTTGAAATTAAAAAAAAAAAAATTGGGAAAAATTATTATCTTCAGGGCCTACGTCGTCTTGGGGATGCTGTGTGGGGGGTATTTTTAAGGAACGGAATGAGAGGAATTTTCGAGAAGGAAAAAGTTATGAAGGGTGGGTAAGAATCTGGAGGTCAGTGCTTCAAGGAGTTACAGAGGTAGGAATCCATCCCTCTAACTACGGTGTAAAACAATGGGTTGAGAGAGTCCGGCTAGAGAGATCAAAATACCTCCCTCAACCAGTTTCTCTCGATCCAGCCCGCCACCCACTTGCATAGGTGGGCAGATGCATCCACCGCCAAGGTATAGACAAACCTCACCCCATGAGCCCGGGCACCTCTGGTAAGTCACCAAATGTACAGAATCACTTCACGAGGAAAGGCTCTCGACTAGCAATACAAAGGTCGCCGGTTGATTCCCGGCATGTGCAAGTAAATTTTATTTGATAAATTTTTGTTATTAACACAATGTGTTCATTAAAAATAATATATAGTATACTTGCATAACGTTCCAGAATGGAAGATAGATAGATTGACAGGTACTCTCCCACCTTCCTATTCCTTTATTCCTTCTCTCCCCACTACCTTTAGCTTCACAAGATACCCCAATTGGGGATGCCATAGTCTCACTGGCTCCAGACGGTTGGGATCAGTTTGGACTCTTGTGGTGTATTAACATTAACTTTTTTTATGTTATATGTTATCTAATGAATGAATTTAAGGGCGGCGGTGCCCATGCCCGCCTCCTGAAATATAAATAATGCTATTATTAGCAAAACAAAATCTCGTTTACAAAATTGAATTCCGAAGGGCTCGATAGATAGAGCCATTATTGAACATACTGCCAATCGCATAGTTAGGGCAAAGTTTAATGCTAAATCACTATTTTGATTAATCTTTATAACGAATTTGTGTACATTATGAATACCAAAAAATAAGTTTTAGATAAATTGAAGGTTTTCCTATCGCTTTCCTTAGAATACAAAAAAATAAAAAATTACGCAGTAAAAAATATAAATGTAAACTGCTAAAAAATATTTTTTTCCAATAGAAATGTATTAAAGCGTAAAGGGAACAAATTTAAAAAAACATTATTATAGTTAAGATTGTCTGTGAGAGTTTCACTTGATTAACTTTTTTGTTTTCTTATAAAATTATTTACAAAATAAATAAAAACCAGTGTTTTGCTTGAAATCGAACGTTTCTAGATTCCGTTTTTCAAGCGATTTTGATTTATATTACTTACAATATAAGGTACTCGTATACCAAGAATATACACATTTTTGGCTTGTAGCTTCTTTTTAAACTATGCGCGATCAAAATACCCATGATTCTCTCGTCAATTGCTTCAACTGACTCTGTAAACAATCAATTAACAATTGTCGGTCGCATCAATGACGGAAATTGACGTAACTATGGAAAATAAATATTGTTTGCTGCTTAAGAAGGAAGATAATTATTACGAAAGAATTTACCGTGATAAAACTTTTTTGCCTTAATATATTTTTTGATTAAAAAAATTACGTAATTATTCAAATAATTAGACAAGTTTTGGTACTCATATATTAATATATATTATAATTTTTTTATATCCAGGTATCTCCTCTGTAGAAAATCAGGAAGGGATTTGAGTACAGCCAGAAGAGCAAACTCCCTCTCGCTGACCAACACTCGTCGCACCTTCTCGAGGGCATCAAACAGGAGGAATATGGCGACTTCAATACGAAGGTACATGTATTTTTTATTTTGTATACATAAAGTAAATACAAGATAATTTTTAGTATACATTATAGAAGAGAAATACTTAATAATTTAAGATGGGATTATTTATTTAAAAGAAAAACAAGATAATTTTTAAAGTAAATACAAGATAATTTTTAGTAATACATGATATTCATTGAACATTTCAATTACCCAGTTAGTAGAGAAATATTTTATAATTTAAGATGGGATTATTTATTTAAGAAACACAAGGCACAACATATGCAGGTATTATAGTTTATTATATATAAACATGGGTAAAAAGTGATAATTACAAAGTATAAAGTGTAAGAAAATATAAAAATGCAAAAGGAAAAAAAAAATTCTTACATTCCTAATTGCGTTCCGAAACTTCTTCGTCGCAATAATAGCTTCGCATAGTCCTTCGGCCTCGTAATACTCCCCAAATCGTTCGGCCTAAAAAACTTCCCAAATCGTGGTTTCCATAGTGCTTCGGTCTGACAATACTCCCCAAATCCCCAAAATGGCTTGCCCAGTAGTGTTGGTAGTCATTTTGGAAACCTGTTTTGAGAGTTTGGGCAAGCTATGTTGATTGTCTTCCAAAAAAGAGTAATTTAAAATTGGAAATAGAAAATTGTTTACATATAAAAGTTTGTCAAGCTTGTAATTATTTGACAAATAATATCTACTCGTTACATCGCATCATTTGCAAAAATACAGCATTGTCAAACCAGTGATTAAATGATACTTTTGACAAAAGGTCAATAAAAAGTTAATGAAGAATTGTCTAAATTATTTGAATAAAGATATTAAATTTGGGATTTATTTACCCCACACATATTAACAATTCTTCTCAATATTTAACTTCATTTATAATAATTAAGTTGCGACAAGCCATGATATATATAATGTTTACTTATTGAAGACAATATTTGGGATTCTTAAACGAATATTTGAAACAGAAAAAACAGAAAAGGATACGGTCACATCTAGGACTCGAACCCAGGATGCTCGCCTTGTCGGGGCGCCGCTATACATTTTTATATCTTTTTCAAATATTCGTTTAAGAATCGCTTATATTGTCTTCACTGATGAAATATTACACTTCCAGGTTTTAATCATTAAGGTATTCCAAAAATAAAATTGAAATATCTCACATCATCTATTATAAACGCTTAATTAAATTACATCACTTACGTAAGAGCAAAAGTTTCATCGTCTTCTCATTAATGAGAGTGATAATATGAATTGCCGGAAATTGTCGGTAAAAGCTCGAATCCCATGTATGTAAATATTGCTACTTAAGTATATATTACTACGCTCGCTACATAATCTCCACACTTTATTTATACTCCGATTTTTAAATTGTCAACATCAAATTAAGTGAAGATAAGAAAATAGAAACATTATTTTTTGACAGATGTAATTTTAATCAAGACGTTATCACAAAAAAGCCCAAAATAATCAAGGGAAAGTATGATAGTATTATTTTTGGGATATTATGCCGTGACTATATTCTTTTTTAGCTATGTTTCGGGCAGCATTACATTGTCCATCATTAGGGAAGATGTGTAAAGATTCTGGTGAAGTGTGTGCTTATGTATGTGATACCGTATTGCCAAGTCCAGTCAATTTTTGAGTACCGCCGCCCCAGAAACCATTTATTGGATAACCAACATCTCTGCCTAGTAGTTAGCTACGTTTTTTGATTTAGCAGGGGTGCCTCGAGGCCTAGTTTAGGGAGACCTTTTGACGTCTCCAACTGATGTCTCTTTACCCATCATACCTTTTACCGTTCTTATAACAGTTTTTCTTTCCTTTCCTTAAAAATTCCCCCCACACAGCATCTTCAAAGATAACATAGGCCTTGAGGGAAATTATTTTCATCATGATCTTTTGTGTGTATTCTGATATAAATAATCTCAGTGTGATATGGTATTACATAAAAATACAATTTTTTTTCTCTGGAAAACCTGGAAAAGTGACAACACATCACCGTTGTATATACTAAAATTATCTTAACGCGTTTTGTACCTTACAAATTCTTATCATGAACAGATCTTTGCTAATTTCGTCATTAATTTCCAATCGAGCAAGCTTAATGAATGTTTCCCAGAAGCACCATAATCTATGAAATAAAGTTCCCAAATTCACTTCTCCATGCGGCCGTTATGAGAATGGGGAGATATCGTTAAAAGTTTTACTGGCAGAAGATCAGCTTTCATGGAAAGAGAAAATCTGCTCTGCATTAATTTTCTAATTATATGATAACACCCGTGTCCAAATTGCAAACACTCCGTTTAATTTATTTATTTGTTTTTTATATTTTTTTACATCTGTTGAAAAGAATGTGAAATTCATAACTAGATGCCGATAACTTAGGTAATTATCGACCCGTTTCAAATTTACCATTTATTTCAAAAATCCTGGAGAAAATTGCTGCCGCACAAATATCCAGTCACTTGAATTCAAATAAATTATTCGCAAAACGTCAATCTGCGTACAGAAATTTCCACTCAACTGAAACCGGACTACTTCGGATGCTATCAGACATAACTCTTGCCGTAGAGTCAGGTTAGTTATCGCTTATCGAACTCCTAGACATGAGTGCAGCGTTTGACACGATTGATCATGAATTCTTCATTAGGAGATTAGAGGAAACATTTGATTTGAATTCCGACATAAAAAAAATTGGCTGGTATCCTATTTATCCAATCACTTACAAGTCGTGAGGGTTGGAAATAAATTTTCCAACTTCGCAACACTTTCTTCAGGGGTACCGAAGGGATCCGTTTTGGGTCTACTTCACTTCATCCTTTTTACAAATGATGTCGCCAAAATAATCGAGTCATTTGATCTCTTGTCTCACTGCTACGCTGACGATCAGCACGTTTATTTTTACTGCGCTCCAAATGAAATGAATACAATAGTCTCAAGAACCGTATAACTGAATGTCTAGAAGCAATAACTCGTTGGATGTCTTTAAACAAGCTGAAGCTCAATCCATCTAAGAGTGGGTTTCTCTGGGCAGCCACAAACAAACGTCAACATTCCATAGACGATTCACCTATTACTATTTCCAGCAGCGATATCATCCCAAAAACAACAGTCAAACTTCTCGGTGTCAATTTAGATACCTACAGACTTTTCGTTTAAAAGTCAAATAGGACTGTAAGCACCGTTTTTTTTCACCTAAGACAACTCAAGTCTGTCTGAAAAAACTTTTCTACAGAAGCAAAAAAACTACTTATCAACTCTTACGTAGTCTCACGTCTCGATTACTGCAACGGCATTTATGCCAGCCTTACAAAATATCAAATTGACAAACTTCAATCAGTGTTTAATGCAGCAGCACGGCTCATAACCGGGGTTTATACATATTCGCACATTTCAAAACACCTTCGTTACCTTCACTGGCTTAAGTGCCCTGGAAGAATCCAGTACAAACTGTGCTGGATGGTGTTTAAATCCATCAATGAAATGGCCCCACCCAACACTGGTCTGAGGCAGTTAACTCTTAGATCAGTAACATTATCTGCTGTAGGCAGACTGATGGAACCTAAGCGCAGGCCAAATACTAAGTTTAATATCTGGGCCGAAGGCTTGGAAAAAACTCCCTCCGGAACTAAGATCCATAACAAGTTCAACAGAATTCAGGTCTTAACTAAAAACTTACCATTTTAAACTGTCGTACCCTTAAATTAAATATACAATTCCTAAGAGAAAGTCCAGTTATATTCAATTTTCCAATTATGTCCTTAATCCTATATCCAAATTTCGCCAATAAACAATTAGTTAATGTTAATTAAGTGTTATTCTCAAGTGACCTACCAGGTAAGTATTGTACTGTATATTATCTCCATAAATAGTTATGTAATAACATAGATCACTGTAGAAATATATTATAAATTTGTACAGCGCCCTTGAGGTGATTTTGCACAAAAACGGCGCTATACAAGTCATCCAATTATTATTATTTATTATTTGTGGGGCAACCCGTTCTAAGGTCACATTGTACATGGTACTTATGATACACATATTTCGAGTATATACGCGCATTTATTATCAAATACCTTATAATATTAATGATACGTCCAACTCCAGTGAAATAGTGGCAATATCAACGACTGTAACCACTAGAGGTGCCATTGTAGCATATTGATTTTGATTATTTTCAATGGCGGCAAATTGAATTTATTTAGTACTTGGCGGAAGTATGTCGCGCTTTCTAAATTGTATTGTGATCAACATTAATAAAAATATTAAAAAATGTTCTTAAAAATAAAATAAAATCGCTGGTTTCTGGATGCCAAAAAGCATTGACAGCATAGTTGGTGAAATATAATAGTTCATTAAATCCTAGCAAATAGAATGTTCTGTCTTACGTAAAAAGTCGAATCTGCAATTAAAAAATTTAAAATAAAAAGGTTTAGTTATATAAGTATTTTCTTAAATCTCTCTTACATCCATCAAATACAGAGTTTATAGCAGCTTAAATATTTTTACGTATAAAAAATACGGTAAAATCGTTCATAGGTTACATTTTTATTTTATTTTTTTATTTGTAAACGTAAAAAAAAGAATTTATTACATACATATAAAATCCAATAAAATGTATAAAAGAAAACCAAGGCGCCAACTCAAGCTGCTAGGAGGCGCTAGTATGGCATGTTGTCACCAGAATATATGGAAATGTCAGAAGTTTGGTATAATTTAAGCAGTAGAAAAATTGTAAAGAAAGTGTTGATTTGATGTCAACATATTCTTTTATCCGAGATGTCGCACAGTAATATTATTATTTATACCTGTCCAAAAAAGCAATTAGTGAACGATTTAACCGAATTTTTTGAGTTCTGATGGATGAATAATATTTATATTAAAAGGATCAATACAATATGTATACTATGTACAATGTGTACTTGGCACACTAATATTCCTCATATACATAAACAAATTATGTGACATTGAAATTGATGGTAAAATCGTGACCTTCGCTGATGATACATTTCTTCTGTGTCAAGAAGTCATATGGAAAAATTTATTCATAACAGCTGAAAAATGTTTGTCAATTGTCATAAAATGGCTAAACAGAAAAACTCTTACCGTTAACACAGTCAAAACAAAATACATCACACATAGTATTACACAAAGAGGTCAACCTCCTTCTAACTTGGACTTGTTTTTGTATGGCTGTAAACAAACATCATCCAATTGCCAATGCGAAAACATCAAAAGGGTAAAACAAATAAAATACCTAGGAGTTATTGTTGATACACACTTACAATGGACTGAACACATTACTTTCATCACTAATAAACTAAAACGAGTCTTGCACCTAATAAAATCCATTAAAAACATTTTTCCACTAACAATACTGAGATCAATATATTTTGCACTGTGTCAATCCATTGCCACTTATGGAATATTAGCTTGGGTAAGCGCAACAAAGACAACAATTGACCCAATTTAAAAAATTCAAAAGGCAATAATAAAACTCATACTGCAAGTACCATTCTACACAGACTCAAACAAAATCTTCAAAACACTAGACGTCAGTATATAGACGTGTCTATAAGACAATTTTACGCTAAAACTGCTCTCCTACACCTCATCCATAATAATCTTCATATTACAAATCAACCAAAAGCCATAATAAAAACCAGGTCCTCAACAAATAAAACACTGAACATTCCGATAACGCACACCACACACGGACAAAGACACTTTCAATACTACGCAGCCAAACTCTGTAGCAGTATGCCCATTACTTTGAAACAATTAATGACTACAAATACATCTACAAACTTTCTCAAAAAAATATCGTAACCTGGATAAAAAATCAAGATATTCACTTTATTCAAAAGATTATAATTCCAAACCAAACATAACCAAAATATAATAAATAAAATAAATATTATACACGTGCTTCAAGAATTATCCAAAAATACATACACTCACATATAAATGTGTGTTTTCATGTTTCAATATACGTCTGTGAAAAAAAAAAAATTCTACTACACTACACATAAATACCTGTCACACTCACAAACACGTTAACACCTCAGCACAGGTTCTCCTAGTGAGGTGTTCACGTAACATACAATATCACCCACATACAGTTTTACCTATATCAACCTATGTTCTTTATTTTTATACCTTTTTTCTGTACTTCAATATAAACCACTGTAATCATTTGTAAAATGTGTATTCAAGAATAGACATAAATAAATAAATAAAAAATTTAAATTTGATGGTAAGAAGTTCGATTTAAGGCGACATAAAACTTTGATAACGGCGTTTGCTCGACGCTCACATTTAGTTATTTCTGATGAACGCATTACTTAAATCTCAAATGTTTATACAATGATCCCTATTGATGTAAGTAATTTATATTTAAGGTTAATAAAAACAGGACCTTACCATTAAAATCTTTTATGTGAAACACCAGATTTCATTTTTCTAGGCGAAGAAATTGTAATTTCCTGAGAATTTATTTCCCCATAGAAATATTTGAAATTCTAGTAATACATTAATCAGAAATGATTAAAATATACACGACGGAAATATCGATTTTCCAGGCCTGTCGGTCAAACTTGACCGTAGGTTCGTCCATTATGCTGGGCCGCTCGCCGAATATTGTTTTTACACTTCTTCATTACTTACGTCGTTAAGATTGTCACATTATTTTATAGAGATAGGGAAAATTCAACTGCAAGTCTTATCCAATACACAAGCCGCACGTCGCAAATTTGTGCGCACGACTGTTTCACTTACGTCGATAAGATTTTGGATTTATTTTATGGTATTTTCTCGTCTTAAGGAATTGGGAAGTGTTAAATGCCGTGGAAATATTTTACGAATTTGAAAAGTTCAATAAGAAGAGATCTTATTAAAATTTCGGTCTTACGCTTAAATTTTGTTACGTGAAGAAATTTTTTATTTTGCCCGTTGACGGAGTTTCAACGTCAAGCTTTAATAAAATTCTTCCGTTTATTGAATTAAAGGTATATTTTGGTTTTCAAAAAAAAAGTTCATTCCATAAATTAGTAGTGTTACTACCCAGCTTCGACATGTTTTCTTGTATATAATGTATATATTTTTTTAAATAATTAAAATGTACATGTGTTAATGCTCCAAGGATAATGATAGAAATTACGATAGTATACCTTGAGTGAGTGGTATTCCAAGCAAAAAAAAATGTTTAAATTTCATCAGGAGAGCTTTCTGTTCGAGAATTTTGTTGCATTAAGAAGCAAATTTTTGTTATTTTGTATCATTTTTCAAAATTTGAGTGGATATCATACTTTGTTACCTGATATTTTTTATCTCATCTTTATTGACGGGTTTTTAGCTGGTGAAATATAAATATATTTTTTTAAATTGAAAGAAAATTCTGTTGTAATAATTAATTTAACATGATACACCCTAAAATAAATTCCTGGTAGATTACGTGCTTTTCCACGGCTATTTGATGAGCAATTTCACGTTCATATAAAACGAGGAACGTTTATGTGGATGTTCGGGGTGATTTAATTAATTATTTATTCTATAAAATAGGTAGGTTATGCATGAATGTCGCTACCCGATTGCTTCACAAATACACATTTTTTTCCTCATGGTAATTTTAAATGAAATTTAGGTCATCGCTGACATTTTTGTTTTTTCAACTGAAAGTTTAAAAAATCAGTAGTTATTGGAGAGTTTGGGTTAGAGCCTCCATGTTTGAGAGGTAAGGCTCTCGGCTAGCAAGCCGGAGATCTCCAGTTCAAATTCCAGCGAGCAATAATGCATTTTATTTGAGTAATATGTGTTAGCTGTGTGGCGGTCCGCCCTCTCTGCCGATATTTTATACTATTTAAAGTAAAACATTAGTTTTAATAATATTTCTATTTTAGGCCAACGTTTGAAGTAATTTTAGTATTTCAGCTGATTTTGGTACAATCACAGAAAGTGGAGAGGAAGGGAGGGAAGTACCTGGATGCTTGAACTTTAAAATGTAAACAAAAGCCAAGTATCCACAGAAAGCTCTAAAACGTCTTGATGTCGCAATAAAGTGAGAATAAACGCCCACATCGCATTTCTGGCTTCTCTATACAGTGTCTTTGGTAAATATAATGGAGCCGAGATGACGTACGTAAAAATGGGCTTGCCAGTCGAGAGCCTTACCCTTCTAAGTCACCAAACGTAGCAACAATTTACTCAATTAAAATAATACACAGGATATTTGCGGCACGTTCTAGAGTGGAAGATACCTACTCTCAGTATCTCCCCGGCGTAAGATACTCTTAGTATCGCCCTGGTGTTCACCACAATTCAGAATTGAAAGGTTGCTCTAAATATCTTTGGCCATGTGACCATATCTGAATGGCTAGGTACTTCCCTACCTTCCTCTTCCCTTATTCTTTTCCCTCCAAACTAAGTTCAGCGTTATAACATACCCCAATTGGGAATGTCATATGACGGCTTGGAGCAGTTGGGACTTTTCACATAAAAAGGGTAGTTTGGTTTTTTGGTTTGGTTTTTCACATAAAAGGTTTGGGCGGTTACCCGTTACTTAGTGACCAGTGAAAACATGTCAATGAATTTATTTTTTCTCGTTGAAAAACAAAATCAAATATTTCACCGAAGACACAATTTTGTTCAAATTTTTTAATCCAAATGATATCAGGTATCATTGGTCAAAATAAGTCAAGTTCTCCCTTAGCACCTGAGCAGTAATATTTACTAAAAGAAGTAATGTAATTTGTATAAGACGTGCTGCGTTTGACAAACATTATTAGTTAAGTTTTACGATTTTAAAAACTAGAAGAATTCGACAGGGATGGTTGTCTCTTTTCTAGTATATGTTATAAAAAACTGTTTAAACCAATCCATAACAGGAAATGTCACAACAAAATTTTAAACCCTACTGGATGGTAATTGCAACTTATTTCCTTTTACCAGAACATGCATCAAAGCCAAAAAAGATTGCTAATCGTGTGATTTTTACAAAATAGTGTGGGTAGCTCCATTCGGCTTTGTCATAGTTGACATCCTTACAATTCTGGAAATAGGATCTGGGTAAGTATTATCTTCATTCTCATTCGCTCAATTCATACCCTCACATTCAAATTATCTAACGTC
Source organism: Hesperophylax consimilis (assembly GCF_061612785.1). Classification (NCBI taxonomy): domain Eukaryota; kingdom Metazoa; phylum Arthropoda; class Insecta; order Trichoptera; family Limnephilidae; genus Hesperophylax; species Hesperophylax consimilis. Next base: position 3,739,610 of record NC_142836.1, read on the forward strand.
TTTCATGTAAATAGAGTCGTAATTGGCACGAGGGTAAGCCTTGTATGTTCCTCTAATCGGCAGTGGGTGAATTCTTCGCCGACGGTATGTATTATTATTTCACCCTAATAATAAACCTTTCTCCTTCCGTGAACACTAACATATTATTTCCTCAAATGTAACATAATATTGTCTCGAATCAAAATAACACTATATTAGAAAAGGGAAGCTTCGAAATATTTGTCTACGCAATGAAAAGTATACTATTTCTACGCAATAACAAAGTACCTTAGTACCAGCGAATTTAACCGATAAAGGTGTATTGTAGGTGTGTCTGTATGCAAAAAAAAAGTAAAAATTATCTTTACAGCTTTTTTGAAAAAGAGTTCTAACTGCTCTGGATGAAGCCTACGGGACCATTACATCCCAGATAATTGGGGTGTAATAGGGTAAGCAAGGCTGAAGGTACTGGGGAAGGGAAGGAGACGAGAAGAGGAAGGAATAAGTACCTGGCTATTAAGATCTGGTCACCAAACACGGCTAAAGACATAAGAAGTAACTTTTCAATTCTGAATTGTGAACTTCACCACTGCGATACAGAGAGAATATTTCACTATGAAATAAAATTGATCAAACTTGATTTTCACGTATTGAAATTTTTTCTTGATGGTAATAATAATTATTTTGATCGGTTTGTCTAGGGCATACGAGTCGAGGGGTCTTGTGTAAATTTGACGGTGTCAGTTAGGTGTCTTGTAAATCGATATAATTAAGAAAAAGTTCAGAGGTTAATTTTGAAAGTCATCCTAAGAAAACCATCGATCTTTCCAATCACGCAGCTATCAAACTCTTATAGGGTTCTTAGCTTAAACAATATTTTCAAAAAGAATGCGCTGTTACAAATTCATTAAGACCATTTCAATTAAACAATTTATACAAAAATAAGTAACCGATCAAAATCACGTGGTAACTTGGAAATCCCTAAATGCAAAACTTGTGCTTGTCAACACCATTATACTTTAGGGTATAAAATTCCCTCCCGGATAAAAATCAAAACTGAAAAAATTATAAAACATTAAAATCACAAATCATATAACTTTTAGATAAACCCAACAGTAATCACAAATTTTAATTTCATTGGATACATTTTTCACATAATTGATTATACAGGGTGTCCGGAAACTCGTAGTACAAGCGGGAAACTGGTGAATCTACATCACATTTGGAGTCGATTTTGTGGTATATTTTTTTTTGATTTGAGCTTTCGTTATCGAGTAAATCGAGTTAGAAGTTGATTTTTTTTTTTAATTTTTTTTTTTTTTTTAATCAAATTCTTATAAATTATTACTGAAGATCAAAGTGACCAACTAATTAAAACTATTTGAAAGTAAAACAAATGAAGAATCTCGGATTTGAAGCATTATTTTAAAAGCACCCTTCATTTAATCCGGTGTAATCATAAAATATTTCTGCTCTGCAGGGTTAAAACATCTGTTGTTCAACCCTAAACATCAGAAAAAACTTTAATCCTAAAATAGCCGAAAAATATATTTTTTTGGCTTTTTTTTTTTTTGTGAAAATGCTCAAATCAAAAAACTTTATGTTTATTTGGTTTCCCCATGTGGTGTAGATTCTCCAGTTTCCCGCTTGTACTACGAGTTTCCGGACACCGTGTATAAGCCATTTTTTAATTTTATTGATTGAATCGTGTTATGAATTTACGGATAATTAATTAATGATTAGTTAAAAAAATATAAACAAAATATTATATTTAAAAAAAAAACGCTATATATTAATTTAATTTATTTTATGAGCTATATACGTTTATTGTTGTTGCATTTTATTACGTACCCATTAAGTACCCATTTCATACAAGATTGCCAGCTCGGTCTTTGAACAATTTACAACCAGTTCTATTCCTACCTTCTATGATTTCTTACCTAATAAGTGCATTTTTTTGTTTATATTTTATGTTTTCTAAGTTTAATAACTATTACATTATTTAAATTATATTTTCTAAAAGTTTGTAATTAACTTTATTATTTTCTTATTTATATTGTGCTATTAAGTTAATCATCTAGATTTAAAACTATTTGTTAATTTTTATATACATCAATCAATGAAATTTTACATCTTATAAACCATAATGACGCCACTCCCCAACTCAAACACGAGAAATAATTTCTCAATTGAGGTGGGCAGTTTCGTTAAAAAATATATAATTTTTTCGCAATCAGCCTCGAAATATGTACATTTGTAAATTATTGTAATGTGTTTGTATTTAATAAAAAACACACACACACACACTTTTTGCTATTGGCAGTTCAGCGCTTGTACGTAAAACGTAGGACTTTGATTTATAGTCTGTCTAACGTAATTTGTTATGGGTATTGCATTGAGAGATGCGTAGCCGAGAGATATTTAAAAAAATGAGAAATTTCTTGAGCCTAGCGAAGTCCTGTGCAGTTTCTATTTCATCCTGGAAAATTATTTATGTGGTCTGTTTCCGGTTTTGATAATCTGCTGCATCTGATAGTATTAATACTCTTGCATTTGGACGATGTAGGCCCTCTGATTGGTCAAATTTAAATTGTCTGTTTCGGTTAAATTCCGCTAACTTGAAAATATGTTCAAAATTAAGACACGATTTCATACTAAAATAGGATCGCCTCATAATAATACGAGATTTCTTCAAAAGCATCGTTTCTACTCATATAATTTTTGGATAATATCGAAGAAAATATGTTTTAGAAAGTTCATAATCCATTGGATTAATTACATTACAGTGAAAATTATCCACAGTTACGTGATTATGTTTGACGTTTATAAAAAAATCACGCGTTCCTTCAATGGCCGATACGCACGGCTATAGATTAGATGGCCGACAGAGCGCACCTCTGACGGTATAAAAACGAACCAAATGAATGGCGCGAATATTTAAATATGCAGCTCACAATATTTGACTACTTACGATTAACAAGCGTTTAAAAGAAGATTTCGTCTGGAAGCTTATCGGCATTTTTCATTATTATTTATATTTTTTTAACACATTTTTTGTTTTTTAATGAGTTTTATTATTCACAATGTACATTTGTTACGTATAAATTTTATTAATTAGCGACCGGTTTCGACACGTTCGTGTCATTAAATAGCTATTTAAAAAAAAACAAAATTTTTAATTTAATAGTTAATGACACGAACGTGTCGAAACCGGTCGCTAATTATTAAAATTTATACGTAACAAATGTACATTGTGAATAATAAAACTCATTAAAAAACAAAAAATGTCTAGAAATTGTTACATAGTGGAATGCCAAAGAAATACAAAAAATTATATTTTTTTGTTTATTAATTATATCTGATTTTATATTGACATGTTTTCTAATTTCTAAAATTTCAAAATTATTTATTTGCGATGCTTTATATCCTGAGTGAAGTATTTTAAGACCTGAATTTTTTATCGAAAGAGTGATCATTATTCAAAAGATGATTTGCAAACTCAGATTCACTATTTCCATTTAGAACCCCGAGATATTCTTTAGTTCTGACTTCAAAGTTTATATTGGTTCTACCTTTGTAAAAGAAATTACAATCATCCCAATTGAGTTTTTAAACTCCTGATTTTTTTGTTTGAATTTTGCTATCTTTATTGAATATATTTCTTCATTGTTATTAGTGTAAAACGCGAGTTGAATAGTACCAGGATAGTTTTTATATATAATTTTAGAAGTATCGTTATCCACAAACAGAATTCTACGCCATTGTTTATTTCTATTTTTAGAAAGACCGTTTGAAGAAAATATGTTTAATTTTTTATTTAGTATTTCAACTATCAATTTCTTAGAATAACCGTTATTAAATGCTATTTGTCTTATGAATATATTGTTTTATGGTTATATGCTATTTGTTTTTTTCAGGTCTTAAAATACTTCACAATAAATAATTTTGAAATTTTAGAAATGAGGAAACATGTTAATATAAAAGCAGATATAATTAACAAGAACTTTTTTATAAACTCTCTTTTAAATATTTTCCCACTCAACTGGTCTTTCCCGTCAAACGATATTGTAATTCCTAATTATTATAAACCCAGCCTACTCTTACCCCTCCCCCCTCCTTCCACTTCTTTTTTCCCAATTGCAATCTATATTTAATTTTTGACTTCGGTGTATACACAATAAAATGTAAACATTATATTTATTTATTTATTGGACAATGTGCATAGCGCTGCTTTTGTGAGATATCACCTCAGGGGCGCTATATTCTAATAATCTACCTTTATATATAGATTTTTACTTTCCTGATGAAGGTGTATATATAATCTAACTTTAAACTTTATTAGATACAGTAACAGTTGTAGGTAAAGAATTACCACCAGTTGGAGTAAAATTAACACCTTTTAATTAAACCGACTGCCAATCTCATCGCCCAATTACCCTGCTTTTATTCATAAACACGGGTACAATTAATCAATATGTAATAATCTATTATTTAAGTCAACTTTGTTATAACTATCTTTAATTGTGACAAACTAAACGATATTGATTCAACTTATAGACATTGACGGTTGTAACACATATTTAAGCACTGCAAGTCTCCTATGAGCTAATCATATTAGGTACCTAAGATAACAGTTAATATCAGTTGTAGAGATGTAGTCAATAATAGTGTTTAATTTGAAATAATCCATCACAAATACGTAAAATTTTATTTATTCAAACAACTGTCATTCTTATTATTTTATTTTATTTTTTTATTTTATTTATTGCACAACAGATAGATTATCCAATTACTGTACAATTCTCAATTTGACAATCTTAACACCTATGAAGATAATTATTATACAAAAAAAACTTTAGGCTATTTAAAGAAGAATTATATATATCTAGTGCTTCTGAGATTTCATTCAATAGCACCATTCCTCTTGTCATGCTATGTTGTGCTAGAATAACTGTTCTGCCGTATGGTATTTTGAATAAGTCGTGTCGACGACTACGGCTGAAGTTTTCGGGCACGTATAAACCATAGCATTCCAAGAGGAACGGGCTATCAATATAGTTATGGATTATGTTAAAACTAAGTATTGCAAGATTTGCATTACGTCTAGTTTCCAAGCTAAATCTATTTGTTGCCTCAAGTAAGTCCACATGGTGCATGAACCTTGGATAAGTTCCACGCATCCGCATATAGACATACCTGAGGATTTTTTTCTGGATTTGTTCCAGCATATTAATATACTTAGTTTGGTGCGGAGTCCACACACCACTAGCATACTCCAGCTTACTTCGTATGACGCCATCAAACATGGCTATCATTGCATCTGGGTCGTGAAATTGTTTACATGTTCTGGTGATAAATCCCATGAGTTTGTAGTATGCTGTAGTAAGTCGTGATATGTGGTCCGAGAATGTTAGTTTGGGATCAAAGACGATACCGAGATCTTTATAGCTATTGACTCGGCATAATTTTTTCCCTTTAATGGTGTAATCAAAAACTACGGGCTTCTGAGAGCGGGTATATGTCATTGTTACGCATTTTTTTATATTAAATTCTAGTTTGTTTTTATCTGACCATTCTGCTATAGCATCAAGGTCAGATTGCATTTTTAAGCAGTCTTCGTAAAATATTATTTCCATCAAAAGTTTGAGATCATCCGCAAATAAAAGACATCTGCTATATTTTACACAGACCTGGATGTCGTCTATAAGTATTAGGAACAACAGAGGACCAAGGTTTGACCCTTGGGGAATACCTGACAAGGCGGGGAATTGTTTAGATTCCTGTCCATTTATTGATACATATTGTCTTCTGGATTTTAGATATGACGCGAAGAAGATAAGTGTCAGTTTATCGAAGCCAAGTTTAAACATTTTAAGTAATAAAATATCATGATCAACTCGATAAAAAGCCTTGGAAAAATCCTTATACACTACATCGGTTTGGTGTCTCGAGTCCAGTCCGATGGCCACCAATCGCGAAAATGTTAACAAATTTGATACCGTGGATTTTCTTGGCATGAAACCGTGTTGGTTTTCTCCTAGAAACGGCATAATTTGGTGATGTAATTTCTTATAAATAATCATTTCAAATATTTTGGGTATAGTTGACAGAATGGCAACAGGTCTGTAATTCTTAATATCAGCCTTGTCTCCAGCTTTGAAAATTGGGCTCACACGCGTGAGTTTCCAGGAATGGGGGAAACAACCAGTAGAAATGCTTAGATTATATATATAACTCAGTGGATGACTTATGATTTTTGACATATAAGCAATTGTATTAGGGGGTATTCCGTCTGGGCCTGCCGCCTTATCGAGCTTTAAAGTCCGAGTACAGGCATCTACTTCCTCTGCACAGGTTAGCCCAAGACTGATTTTTCCGATATTTCAGGGCTCCTCTGTTCGAGTAAAGTCTAGATTTAGTAGAGGGGCTGTCTGGCTGTACACTGATTTGAAATAGTCAGCAAATTTTTGGCTAACTATTTCGGGATCGGAAATAGTCGCCGTTCCGTCGCTTAAGTTTATTTGGGTATGAGGATTTGCTTTTTGAGATTTAATAAAATCCCAAAAATATTTAACATCATCTTTGATCCCAAACTGAACTTTTTCTAAATATTGGCGTTTTGCAATTGCAATATCTTTTTTAAGCTCGGATCGCATCGCAGAAAATAACAAGTAATCTGAGTGATCCCCACGCAGTTTGTGCCTTCTTCGATGCGATTCTTTGCTTTTTAATTTATCTATAATTGTTTTAGAGAACCACGCTGGATAATTAACATTTTAACATACATATTTTCTAGTAGGGATACAAATCCAAAAACACTGAATAAAACATTGTTTAAGTACTTGACTGCGTCATTTGCATCCGATATCGTGTATAGGTAGTTCCAGTTAAATTCTGAGAGTATGTCATTTATTAACGGCATGTTTGCTCGTTTGTACTGGAACTGATGGTTGTAGGTAGATAGTGCCGGGCGTTTAGTACTATTTCGCAACTTACGTCGGTTGCACTTTGTCCTGAATAACTTTATAAGAATTGATAAGGTCGGATGAAATTTATCTTCAAGGACCAAGGGTTCATCACATCGACTGACGTCACATCTATTCGTGTTACTCAATACTAAATCAAGCATATTGCCAAAATGATTTTTTATCACATTTTGTTGTTTAAGATTATTAGAATTCAAAAAATATAAATGCTCTAACATAACCTCATCGGATTTGTTAGTGAAATTGAAGTCGCTCATTATAATGATGTTTCTATCCTTTAATATTTTCGATTGATATTCTTGATCAACATAATCGTAGAATTTTATTCGATTCTCTGAATCATCCGTGCAATAGAAATATACAACACATATGTACGCTGTTAATTTATTTTTTGTCACCTTCAGCCAGATGTGTTCGCCTTCCGTTTCAAGGATTTGCATTCTCTGGGACGTTAGTGTATTATTAACCGCTATGCATACACCGCCTCCGCGTGCATCGTTATCTCTGTCCCGCCTGTAGACTGTATAGCGCTTGTCGAATAGTTCCGAGTCGAAGACAGAGGAGGTCAACCATGTTTCCGTCAGGCAGATAATTTCGTAGTTTTGTAGTAGTAAATTCCTCGAAAATTCTTCCGTCTTGGTATTTAGTCCACGAACATTTTGGTAAAGTATATCTAAGCTTGCCATTTAATTAGATACGTTCCTTATTAGCTGCTTGCAAAAATTTATATTTACTTACAGCAATACCTGTTGGCCAGACTGATGGGTTAAGAAAGATTTCTCGGTTCTCTTCCGAGACGCCTATCTTAAATGAGCTGTAGTTTCCTCGAGCGTTTAATTTAACTACCTCAAATTCGGTAGAGACTATCGTTTTTAGGTATTCCTCTATAACTGGCACCTCTGTTCCCGCGGTAAATCGCCACGCGTGAATATAGAACTTACGAGCTACGGCTCGTAATGTTGAATCCGTTTTGGTACCCGTAACGATGGGAAGACGTTTACGCGGCTTACGTTTAATTGTCTGCCACTCAGCGTTGTGAGCGTCGTTAGTGCGATTTATCGTGCGTAAATTTAGCATATTATTATTAATTAACTCCTTCCTGTTCCGTGTTTTAACAATATATATACTCACCCTCTCTCTGTGAATGTCTTAATATCTATCTATTAAATATAACTGTTGTTAATATCACTTAAAATGGGCGAAGCCTAACTTAGAGCCGCCCGCAGGGCCTAGCAGAAAAAAACCCGCAGAGCGGGTTTTTAACTGCTAGTCGAATTTATTATTCAATCAAGCCTTTTTATTTATTTTATTTGGTACATTATTTTTTACAATTGATGTTTTCCAGTAATGTAGGCCTCACTGGGTGGCTTTTCGCGTGCTGAGGCCTTCATTTTATAATATGAAAATATACTTAGATTTAAAATAGCCTTACTTTGACTAGATGGCTAACTTTGACAGTGGTTCGCTAAGATTATTTTTTACAAATGTTAAATCGTCATGTTTATTTGAGCTTGTTATTAGCATTTTTTTTCTAAATTACGGGACATACCTACTGTTTAAAAACAGAATTGTCATTGAGATGGTTTCATTTCTTTGGACCAATTGTATAGTTTCCTATTTTTTTATTTTTAAATGTTGCGTATAAGGTTTAAGGTTTATTACTAAGTCGGTAAGTATTTAAGTGCCTACCTACCAATGATTTCAATTATTATTAAATTAGTGGAAATTTAGGTTTTTTTTATTAAATAAGAGAAAATTAGAAACATGCGTTTTTATAGGCGAGGTTTACATAGCTATTCACAAAGCTACTAGTATTAATAATAACTGTGTTAGAAACGAAAAACTTTAATTCTGTATTAAATAGTTTTATGGTGAAAATTTTGTTTTGTAACTGTGTGGAAAGTGGGTTTATCAGTGTTTGAAATAATATTGGATAATATTCTTAGAACTCTTTGTGAGGATTATTATATAAAAAAAGAGTTCTGGATAGTAGAAATTTTTTTTATACCCAAAATTGCACCACTTATTACCTCTTTTCAATTTGGGAGGTGGTTTTGGTACCGCTGCCCCGAGAACCATATATTGGATAATCAATACCACTGCCTTAGGTCACTCCAAGTAATTCAATTCGTGAGGTGATTTAGCTGGGGTGCCCGGTCTTGAGTGAGGTAGGTTAAGAATTAACCAACCCACCAGCTGCGTGGCGTGCCAGAGAGAATGGTTTGGGGAGACCCTTTAACCTCTCCAACTGGTCTTTTGACCTATCGCCTTGCACCACAGCGGGACGGGTTGATTCATAAGTCCGCCACTTCTGGATACATTGATCCCTAGGTCTCTTTTCATCCGTCTTTTCAAGGAAAGGAGGGAGAGGATGTTCTGAGAAAAAAATGCTATTAGGGTTGTGACCAGGAGCGATAGACTACCCATCGGTCAGCAAATGTAGCGAACCACACAGGACAGAGATTCAGAGATTTTGGTTATCCAATGAATAGTTTCATGGGTGGTGTTACCAGTTCATGTCTCAATGCTATTCTTTTTTGTACAGCCCTGCGCTGTCAATCAGCAAAGTGATTTTTTATTTATTTATTACTTTACTAACGCTCTCCAACAATCAAGCATCAATATTATTGGCCGTAGGGATTGTAATCACACTAACGTATTTTCCGTGCAAAATAAACCAATGCGTATCTCTCATGTGAATCAATTCTCACCTCTGTAGAGAGAAAACACAATGGAATTAATGGAATTTGCATTGATTAACTGGAAAATTCACTGAATCAATTCATACTGAACAGCAGTCAGCAAGTCTGCAGCATGTTTGTTGTCCCTTATAATTATTTTTATGTGTTAGTTAATCAACTTCGAAAATTCAACAAATTTATAATGCAAAAATCAATGACGAACAGCTTTGGCATAATGTTTATACCTAATATATTCACTGAACATTATTTTCCGATTGATATTGAATATATCCAGAAAGGATAAGGTTTAGAGAATGCTGCTTCATCTTAATGGACCGATTAAAAGATTTCAGGTGGCATGATGTTCGTATTCTATCGGTAATTCAATGAAATGTACTGGGGACAACTAAGAATCCCCGCCAATGATAATTACGTCACCGATACTAATCCGAGAGGCACACCACGTACGTGAATAGAGTCTACGAAATCAGTTTCATTTCAATATCTCAAAATGCTTAGTCCAGTCTTTTACTAGAGTATTTAGTCTCACCTAACGCTGGTACAGTATGGTCGGTAATAACCACATAACTACTCATAACTACTATGAGATATCTTGTAATTGCGAATGAAAGTAAATTTGCATAATTTTACATTTAAAAATGTTAGTATTTGTCATCCGAAGCGTCAGGGTCTTTTGGGACACACAAACTCTAAGAATATTGTAATTCTCTTTAGCCGGCAATAG